>NW_028250454.1:0-600000 GCF_964263255.1 Lissotriton vulgaris
TGGAGAAGCAACATTTCTTCAAGAGGAAAGTGTAGAAGAATATATAGCTGCTTTACGCATATTAGCAGAATCTTGTGAATTTGAACTACATGTTGACACTTATATTAGAGACCAATTTGTTTTCAACTGTAGCTTGAAAACGTGCAAAAACCCAAACCTTAATGAAGTTATTGACATGTCTAGAAGCATTGAGAGTTCTCAGGTATTTTCAAAGCAATAGTTCCTGCGCTCACTTCTTCAGTTTAAGGAATTTTTATTAAATATTTTAAAGAGATTAACAGTACATATGTTATGAATTTTTAGAAAACAGGCAAATACTATGTATATATAAGGAATACATAACATATGCAATAAATACTAATCAGAATGATAAGAGGGATATAAAGAAAGGAGGGAGGAAGAAATAGGTAAAGAAGCAGGAAGAAAACAAGAAAGAAAGAAGATAGAGAAGAAAAGGAAAAAGGAAGGGGAAGAAGGAGGAGAGGAAAAAGGGGAAACGTATGTGGGAGTAAATAGAAAGCACTCAAGAAGGAGAATTAGAAGAAAGATAGGAGGTGAAGGGAAGCCAAAGAAGATCAGATTTAATTTTTAGGGGAATAGAAGAAGAGGCAGCAATAGAGATCCTATGTTCATCGCATATAAAATTCCACCAAGTATGAACAGAAATCTTAGAATTATCTTTCCAACACGATAAAATGACTTTGAATGCAATAGAGATCAACAGGTCCAACAATCTTGTAGAAGAAGATATAATATCAACATCAGCGGATAAAGATCATAGAAAAACGTTCTGTAAAGATAACTGAGCGGAACAAGAAAATATGCGCATACATGTCTTACAAACTTCCTTCCAAAATGAAAGGACAAGGGGACATTCATAAAATAAGTGTTTAAGCGTTCCTGTATCTTTAGAACATGACCAACACAGTGCAGATGAAGTTTGGGAAAACCTATGAACATTAACAGGTGTAATAATGACTCTATGATAAATAAAAAAGAAAGATTGAGTAATGCGAGCAGCAATAGATGTCTTAAACAGTTTGGACCAGATATGATCCCACAACAAAACAGAGAAGTTAGTGTCAAGGTCACATTCCCATGCAATCTCAACAGAGGATTTGGGACGATCTTTAATATTCGAAGTCAAAATTGTATAAACATGTGCAGCTTTAGGTTGATGGCTGGAGAATAAAGGATATAGAGGAGTGATAGGAACAAAAGAAGGAAAAGCAGCTGGAAGTGAGAAAGAGGCTAAGTGAAATAGAATGGCAGACGTAATAATGGTGTATTCATTTATAGAAGAAGAGTACAAGTCAAATAACTTTTGCAACTCCAAAAATGGAAGGACAGAGCCATCAACAAAAAACTGATGTACAAATACAATATTCTTTTCCTTCCAGTGTTTGAAATAAAATGTTTTACCTTTATAACGAAGGAATTTGTTATACCACATAACTGATGCTAAAAAACATTGCAATGGGGATAGGTGAGAGGAAAATACATTGGATAGCTCAGTTTGGGAGTATTTTAAAATAGGGAATTTAGTCAAATAAGAACAATTTGACATAAAAACAGTATGTTGAAAGGAAAAATCCTTCAATAGAGAGCGTTCAAGGAGAACCCAGGCAGGAACGGGGGTATCATTAAAGTCATAGGCCAAATAAAAAGCTTGTCCAATCAGGAAGGCTAAATGGTATGTCTTAAAGTTGGGGAAACGAATGCCACCTTCAGATTTAGCGCGCATCACCTTATGCATGGCTATACGAGGGTGTTTATTATTCCATAGGAATTTGGAGCAAAGAGCATTTATGCAGGAGAAATATGAAAGGGGAATTTTAAAAGGAAGCATAGAGACAGTATATAAAACATGTGGAGCAATCAGCATTTTAATTGTGTCCAAACGTCCCCACCATGAGAGAAATAAGGGAGACCAACTTTGAAGAAGGGATTGGATTTTCTGTATGAGAGAAGCAAAGGTAAGCTTGAGGGTTTCTTTCAAGGAAGGTGCAAACCAAATACCTATGTATTTAATTTTGGTGGTACACCATGCAAAGTCAGTATTATTAAACATGTATTGATAACATAACGTGTTGAGTGGTAGAACTTCAGTTTTGGAGAGGTTCAGTTTATAACCCGATATAGAGGAATACAAACGGACCTCCTCCAAAAAAGGAGGAAGAGAGGATTCAGGGTTGGACATATATGCCAGTACATCATCTGCATAAGCCGACAATTTAGTTTCAGTAGAGGATAATTTAAACCCAGAAATCTTGGGATTAGAGCAAATTCTTTCTAGGAAAGGTTCAAGACACAAAATAAATAATAGGGGGGATAGGGGGCATCCTTGTCTAGTACCTCTAGATAAGGAAAAACAAATTGAAAATTGATTGTTAACAAAAATACTAGCACGTGGTGAGGAATAAAGGAGTTTGACCATTGAGATAAAAGAGGGACCACAGCCAAACCATTGTAAGGCATGGAACAAGAATTGCCAGTTGATGCGGTCAAACGCTTTTTCCGCGTCTAAGGAAAGAGCTGCCAGAGGGATTTTAAGTTTTTTACTGTGAGAAATGACATTGGAGAACATACGGGCATTATCAGCAGCAAGTCTACCTTTTACATATCCTACCTGATCAATTTAGATTAAACAAGGGATAAGGGAGTCAAGGCGTAAAGCCAAAATTTTTGCAAACATTTTGCAATCATAATTGATTAAAGATATAGGGCGAACATTTTTACACTGGGAATGATCCTTGTCTGGTTTGGGAATGATAATGATTAACGCATCCAAAAAGGATGCAGAAGCCTTCGCATCCAAAATAAGTGAGTTAAAGAGTTGTAAGAGTTTTGGAGCAAAAAAGGCATGGAAAGAGGAATAAAATTCCACGGGAAGGCCATCTGGGCCAGGTGCCTTAGATTTTTTAAGCGAGTTAATGGCCTGAGTTACTTCTTGGATAGTAATTTCTTTTTCCAAGAGAGAAAACTCATCTGGAATGGATGGGGGAGAAGGAAGACCTTCAAAAAAGGGCATTAAATTAACATTAGAAGGATGCGTATCATCAGTATATAAGGATTGGTAATAATTATGAAAAACTTCAGCAATATCTTCATCCGCTGAAACTAGTTTGTTTAGAGAATCATTAAAAATTGGACCTACATTTTTCACGTTCTGACTTTACTTTCAAATAGTTTGCTAGCATTTTCCCGGCTTTATTTTGGCCACCATGAAATTTGGACTTAATTTTGAGAAGAGTGTTACAAGCTTCATTAGTAATAATCTTATTCAGCTCTGTTTTGGCAGAAATTAAATCTTGAAGGGAGGAGGGGGATTTCGAAGAAAAATACATATGTTCTAGGGTTTTGATTTTCTGAAGTTGCTCCTCATATTTTTTCCTATTGAGTTTCTTTTTGTTAGCAACATAGGAAATAGTAAACGCCCTGAAAGTAGCTTTAAAGGCATCCCAGTTGTTAGGAACGGAGGTGTCAGAGGGATTATTAAAGGAGAAAAATTCTTCAAAAAACTCCACACTTTTCTTCATAAAAACCAGGTCAGATAAAAGAAAGCAGTTAAATTTCCAATGACTAAATTTGGAAGAAATAAGGGAGAGGTCAAGTGTGGTAAAAAGAGGGGCATGGTCGGAAATAAATATGGAGCCAATTACAGAATTTTGAATGGAAAGGATTAACGATTTACTAACCATAATATAGTCAAGCCTAGAGCGGGTGTGATGAACATTAGAAAAAAAAGGTATATTCCAAAACATCAGGATTACACAATTTCCATGAATCAAATAAAGGACGCAAGGCAATGGTAGACTGAAAACTCTTATGGGACTTATCAGGTTGAAATTTACTGGAAGATAGTCTATCTGAGAAAGGGTCTAACCATTGGTTAAAATCACCGGCAATAATAAAGTCAGGGCAATCAATGGAGAAAATCAAAGTTTTAATATCGTTCCAAAATTTAGGGTCAGGACGTGCCGGACCATAAATATTTAGCAACACCAGTGTCTTATTATGGATATTCACCTTAGCCATTGCCCAACGTCCTTCATCGTCATTTTGAGTAGAAATAATCTGTACATTTAACCCCTTCCACGCTCAAGACGAGCTGGGCTCGTCATGGCGTAGCCTCCTCGCACGCTGATGACGAGCCCAGCTCGTCACGTAAAGTGCGGTTTTAAAAAACTCAGCACAGGAGTGGAATTGCGCTAGCGCGCATGCGGTTAAAGCTTTATGAAATAAAATAGCGACCCCCCCTTTTTTATGAACAGCAGGAGAAAAAACAACTTGACCCACCCACTGCCTTTTCAACTTTAGAGATTCAATATCAGAACAATGCATTTCTTGAAGGAAAACAACCTGTGAATTGAGTTTAGATAAATGAGACAATACCTTTTGACGCTTGACAGGATGACCAAGACCTCGCACATTCCAGGAGACAAATTTACACACCATGGAGGGAAGAGGGAATGGGCGACACGTGAATTGAACATATGGTAAGGGAACAACTATGGAAAGGGGAACAACAAAGACAAAAAACACATGAGGTGGGAATTCCCAGGACACTCTCTGCACAAAAACACAATTGACTACGATTCAAAAAGTACATCATGAAAGAAAACAATTGAAGAAAAGACTGCATAGGAACAGAAAAACATAGAACAAATAAGAAGAAGAAAAAACAACCTAGAAAAGAAGAAAAAGGAAGAGAAATAGAAAAAAGGGGAGAGTAAAGAAGCAAAGCAAATAGAAGAGAAAGAGGAGTAAACAGATCAAGGCACAGGAACCTGATCGGAGAAAGATAGAACAACCGAAACAAATGAGGCATGGATACACCAGACACGGGACACGTCCCCACGAGCAACCAATAAAGGACATGAATATAAAAAGATAGCAGAATGTAAGAGCGAAACCTCAAGAATGAGAACAAAGACCAGAAGAAAGAAGCAAAAGAGGATAAAAAGAAGATGAGAATAGCTGCAGTATAGAAGAAAGAGCAACAATAGTAAATTCTGCACTGTCCATATTCGAAGGTGAGATACTCTGAAGGTATGCATGGAGCTTTTGAGGATCATCATATGAGGAGGTGCGACCATTATGAGTGATCTTGCAAAAACATGGATATAGGATGCCGTATTGAATGTTGAGCTGTCTCATGAGAGGACGAAGATTCAGAAATTCCTTGCATCGGGCATTCGTCGCTGATGAAAGATCTTGTGAGATAAAAATGTTATGGCCGGACCACTGAAGACGTCTTTTAAGTCTGGCGGCTTTTAAGACAGACATTAACTCCGTGAATTCTAGGAAAAGCATAATAATACCACGAGGTTTATTAGAGTTCGAGTTAATGCGGCCCAGGCGGTGAGCCCTCTGGATGTTAAGAGGGTGTGACGCAGGTTGACGGTTCAAAAGTTCCTGTAAAAAGTTTCGTAAGAAAGACACCATGTCAGGCCCTTCCAAATTTTCTGGAACACCTTAAACGCGTAGATTATTCCTACGATTACGATTTTCCAAATCCTCCATGTGTAGCTTAAGTTTATGGATTTCTTGCTCTATATTGGAATTTTGACTGAAGCATCCTGGATATCACTAACTCTTTGCTCCAAGTTTAAGACCTTGCTATCCATAAGCACCCAACGATCCTCAATTTGTTTAAGGCATTTATTAGTAGCAGACATAAACGGTTGGAGACCTCGAACCTCTCAAGGATGGAGGCCAACACCGGGTTTGGTGAAGATTTTATGGGAGAAGGCGGGTCATTTTTAAGTCTTTAAGGCTTGGTACCTGTTTGAGATAATTTCGGAGTATGAGAGTCAGTAGCCATGTTTGCAATGAGAGATAAAGCAAAGAGTACCAGACAGGCTGGATAAGCAAGATGGACACAGCCCAGGTTAGCACGTGGTACGACTGAGAACAGAACGCCACTTGAAGGCGATGAAAAATGGCACTCAGGTCGAGCAACTAAAACCACGGAGGGTAGAGCCAAAAGTCGCAAACCACAAGCTCAGCTGAAACAGGACCTTGAGGAGGTCTCTCAATGAAAAGTCATAATAGGGCATTAAAAGAAATTATCCGCCTCCATAGGATGTATCATAGGTGTTAGCTTATTGAAGAAATAACTCAAGAGGTAGAACAACATTAGCAAAGATACTGTTGTGTATAGGAGCACTCATGAGAATACTTCAAAACCAGTAGAGGAAGCGTTTCCAAAATGGCAGCAAGCACTCCTTTGAGGCACACACCAATTGAGGAGAAAAACGGCAAAATACATGCAGCGCCGTTCAGACAAGAAAGTTACAGCATAGAAGCATTGTAGGGCAGCGCAGTGGTGCAATGTTAGATTCAGAAACCCCTCATATCAGCAGTAGAGTCAAAAGCTGAAGAAAACCCAGACGCGAGCTCAGCGGCCAAAATGGCAGCCGCCCGCGTCACGGAAAAGAGAGAAGTTACCGTCGGTAATTAGACACACCACCGCTGCAGAAAAACGGCCGGAAACAACATCCTCACATTCTCTTGGTGTTCTGCCGTAACTGCAGCCGTCTCAGGTCGTAGAAAAACAGGGAAAACATCTCCCACGGCATCCGCAGAATAAGTCCGTAGCGGAGTTCACGGAGAAGCCGTCCTCACCAGCCGGCGCGCAAGCCACGCCCGCTGCGCTCACTTCTTCAAATAAATTGCCTCAGGTGACAGATCTTTGCCACAGAATTTTGAGTCAGGAGCTATTGCATCATAACAAGATAAATCGAGTTAACAGTATTTAAGTTCAGACAAGGAAGAGAGTTTAAAATAGTTTTAAAAGTTTTATTTCTCATAAAGAAATAAGTGTATTTTATACTTTTTTTATTCAAAATAGCCAATAAAATCAAGTTAGCTTACAGACATTTCATCAAAATGAATAGCTAAAACAAATAATGCATTAAGCAAGTTCCATAAAGCACCGACATCCCTATTCTAAGGAGCAGGGTCAGAATTTACAGTTAGTAGATCTCATGAAGAGTTCGAGTTGAAAGGAAAAGAGAGAGCTAAAGAGCATAAAGCTAAACAAAAAACAAACAAGTCAGCAGATCAGTTTATGAAACTCAGCAGAATTTCAGCAATATGAACAAACAGTTGCAGTAGCAAACTGTAAAAATCAAGCATTAAAAGAAAAATAAGCCCCCATTCCAATAGGCATAGAACAAAGTTCCACCTTCTAATGTTAAATGCTTCACTTATAATGAACTATGCTGAAGAAGAAAAACATAAACTTGTAAAATCACTGTTTAGGAATGTATTTCATCAGCATGAACAAATATTACTGTTTTTAAATGTACAACTATTCCATTCAAGCATTATGTGAAGCATGGTGAAAATAGGAAGTTTAGTCATAACAAATCAGATGTTACTTAGTAAAATAATACATTTTGCTAAACTGGAACGTTATGCAGTTGTGACTAACATTTGTAGGGATGTCACATTAAGGACAAGTTTCTAAGAGCCATATGTATCAAACTATTATGCGTTTGCAAATGCTGCGCATTGTAAGAATAGTGCACTTGCAAACACGTTCAGTGTCGTGAAATGGGTATTCGCAAACATTGTGATTTTCAAATCTGTGAAAAACCATTAGCAAATTCACAATTTGAGAGTCCCAAATTGCGAATTTGCAAAAATGTATGTTGCAGATTGCGAATTCACAATAGAATGCATGAAAAAATCACTAATTGCAAATAAGTAAAAATCGTCCTTTTGCACCTTCAAATTACCACCAACTCAGTGGAGGTAGTCACCAGGTGCAACCTTTTTCAACAGGCCCAGAATGCCTCATTGTCGTTCTCAATAGCAGTGCTGTATGTCATAGCTAGGAGGATGTGGATTCAAGCAGCAGCACAGAGAAGGAGGAGGAGACAGGAACACATTTACAGAGTGTGCATAACCCTGTTCCAGCAAACAGCTGAAGAAAAACATAAGAAGTATAGACTAGACTCAGCAAATATACTAGACCTTTTAGCTGACCTCTAACCTACACCTGAGCATCCAACCCGCAGGACCCAAGCCATTCCAACACATCTGCAGGTCCTCTGTTCACTGCACCTAATAGGATCAGTGAGCTTCCAGGGGGCCATAGCTACTGCAGGAGGGGTGTCCCAAAGTTGGCTGTCACACTTCTTTCATGCATTCTCGGATGCAATGGTACAGAGGATACACCAAATTCATCAGGTTCCCCACCACACAACAGGCATTGCAGCAGGCCAAATTGGATTTCTACCAGATAGCACAGTTTCCCCATGTAATTAGGTACATTGATAGGACACATTTTACCCTCTTTCCCCCCTCAGATAATGAGTATGTATTCAGGAACACAAAACATTCCATTAATTCAACATACGGGTCATATGAAACGCAAAACACATAATAACTGATATAGTGGCCAAATATCCTGGCAGTACACACGATTCCTTCATATTTAGACACAGTGGAATATTCACGAATCTCACTGGGGGTTGAATTTGGCGAAGGATACCTGCTAGGTAAATGCAATTTTACACACTCTGATGGACTCATTACTTCTGCACGAATAGGACATTGATTAACCATATGTCTTTCATTCTGTAGGTGACAGTGCATATGCTATGCGCTCATTCATCCTCACACCATACCTCAATTCGGCTAATCAGAAGGAGAGAAAATACAATGGTACACACAAGTCAACGTGCAATGTCATCGAGCAGACATTTGGAATACTGAAGAGCAGGTTCCCCTGTCTGCACAAAAGTGGAGGAGCATTGCAGTATAGGCCAGAGACCTGTTGCAAGATCGTGGCTACTTGTGCCATGTTGCACAACGTCGCAACAACAAAAGGCATACCAGTGGAACTCACAGATTTCGAATCAGATGAAGTTGAGGAACCAGGTCCATGTCTCAGGGTGATGTGGGTGCAGCAGATGTCAGAAACAGATGTGATGAAATAACACACAACTTTTCTAGGTGAGTAATGATGACACAAAGCAACTCTTGAATGTTGGATAACTGTGTTTTAATATACCTTAACATCAGGTAAAATCTATTCACAAGGCCTACAAATCAAAAGTTATGTGTGGCTTTTGTTGTTTGACATGTCATGTACACAGGACATGAAACATTGAATGACATATGTATTTTTGCCATGGGTTACATTACCCATTAGCATTAATCTGTGGGAACACTGTCTATTTCTGCCGTCCACATACAGAAGTTGCACGTTCAATGTTTAGACTGCACTCCCTTGATGAGGCATCTGATGCTGTTCCCTGCCTCACACTATGCTGTCTGGGTTCAGTCATGGGTGGGGTAATGCTGCTGCAAATGGAGATCTCCTCACTGTC
Organism: Lissotriton vulgaris; assembly: GCF_964263255.1. Lineage (NCBI taxonomy): Eukaryota > Metazoa > Chordata > Amphibia > Caudata > Salamandridae > Lissotriton > Lissotriton vulgaris. The sequence continues at coordinate 9,348 of NW_028250454.1, forward strand.
CCCTGGGCCCAGAATACCTTTGTCAGCTATGTTTGCTGTCTGCAGCTGGTCAACTTCATTGGTAGCCTTGCCCAAACCGTTGGCAACATCCTGGCTGCAGTGTGCAATTGCAATCTGCATCAACACAGCATGTTTTGATAATACAGATGTGGCATTGCACAAACGGTTGGCTGCCTTACTGTAATGATCCAGACGGGTGAATAGATGTTGCTTTTCCCATCCCCTGGATGCATGGTCCCCCTGCATTGAAGCACAGACCTCCTTGATGGCTACGATCATTTCCTTAATGCAGTCGGCGCATGCCTTATTGCCCTCTACAACAGCGTGGCTTAGCTCCCTGATGCTATCTGCCAGATTGTGATTGAGAGACACCAGCTGCCTGTTCATTGACCGCATGCTTTTTGCTTGCAGACACTGAACCTTGACCATTGTGCCCTCCAGCCTAGAAAAGACAGAAGATTCATCTCCTACGTCTGCAGTGTTTTGTGGCATTGGCCTGCATCTCATGCGACTTCTGTCCCTACGGTGCATAGGAAACTGGTCCTGTTGCTTTCATTCCTGCTCTTCTTGCCCTGGATGTGGCTCATCCTGCATGCCATCCAGTTCTCCCTCCAACTCCTGGAGTGGAGCCACAGCGTAACTGTGTTTTCTTTTTGCAGGTGTTGGCTGTATTGTGTGCTCTGTTTTCTCTCCTCTTGCCTGTTCCTGTAGTAGTGGTGCCTCCTCAAGCTCTGTGTTGTCACTCTGTGTCACAGGTTCACCTGTGGATACAAGAAAACTACTTATTGTGTGTCCTGCTTTCTGTTATTTACAGAATAACATTCAATACAGTTTATGTACCTAACTGATGTGATTAATTTTGTTTTTTACAATGTTGTCTCAACTGCAGATATATTGCTGTGTGTCAATGCTTAACTGTGTTATGTGTGTGACTACATCTCCCATGATGCATTGCTAGGTGACCAACAATTGTGGAATGGAATGGCAATGCTACTTACATATTGAGGCATTCCTGAGTGTTTTGTTTAATGGTAAATAGGTCAGGGCTGATTTAGAATTCATCCTACCTGCTCTGGTGTTGGGCGTGTACTGAGCTGTTGATATCTGCAACCCCGCTGATGCTTTCTGGCTGTAGGGTGGACTCCACCAAATCTTCAAGGGGTCTGGATGAAGGCTCAGTAGATGGACCTCCACCAGATTTCTTTGCCTCCGCAAGCCTATTGGCAACCTTATCTTTTGCCCTTGAGCGCAAGTCGTACCAACGCTTGCATAGGTCCTCGATGGAGCGCTGTGGGACACCAATGGCATTTACTTCAGTCTGTATGTCCAGCCACATTTTTCGCTTCTGTTCGAAACATGCTGAGATTTCTTGCCAAACAACTGTTCATGGCTCCTCACCATCTGTTCGATGAGGACCTCAAGTTCTTTTTCACTGAATTTGTTTCCTTTTCCTTACAGCAGCCTCCTTTGACTTCTCCTGTGTATCCATAGAGGTTTTGATGGTGTCTTTGCACTACAGATGGACTTCTGAGTGGTGTGCTCCTGCTCCCAGCCTCTAACACAGCTTCAGGTAATCAGAAACAGCATGGGTAGTCACACTTCCTGGTTGTGATGTCATCATTCTGCACCTAAATGGCAAATTTGCAATTTGAGAAATAGGTTAATGTGATTGCGATTTTTACCGAATTGCTATTTTTTGCGAATTTTTACATACATAAGGTTTTGCGATTCTCAAATAGAGATTCGGTAAAAAGGGCTATTTGGGAGTCGCAATTCGCATTTTTTTATACATATGGCCCCATATTGCATTATGCATTCTACATGTTTCACTTCTAGTTAAAAGAAAACTTGTATTTCTGCGGCCAATTCTAAGAACTACGGCTGAGTAAAAAAAGTGAATTGCGATTCCCAAATAGGGATGGTGTGGGAGTAAGTGTGAAGGCCATTCCATGCAAGATAACTTCGAGCAAGGACTTCTGTGTGTGGGGTGCGTATAGGTTGGTCTTTTGGCAGGCTGTGCATAGTGTGGGAGTAGTCATCAGCTGCTAAAGCTTCTGTCAGGGGGTGTCGGGCACATGCAATTCCACGGTCGGAGGTACAAATGTGCTCCCGCAAGATAGTTCACACAAAGGAGCTTTCATCCCTAATGTTAGTTTGTCATCTGCTTGCATTCAGGTATTATAATGTGTAGTAGTAGATAAGCTTTATCCGATAAAAGATTTATCATAAAAGCAATGCATGTATAAAATCACAGAGTAAAATGGGCACATTTAGAAAAGAACACAAATGCCATAGTTACCATATGGATTAAAATCATTAAAAAAACACACACTATATACAATTTAAAAATGATTAATACATTCATAATTCTATTATTACAGATGCATAAAAGGAAGGGAATAGGAGCCAAATATTTTCCCAACATTAGGATGTTACAACAGGTTAATCGCCCCATATCTTTCAAATTTAAGGGCCCACTACATTCTTGCCTAAGGCTTTTATTCGTATTAACCAAGCGCACCCCAGATATTTGGCTAATCCACAAGCCAGTGTCAAAGAGGAGGTGTCAGTTTTCAGGATGCATAAGGCATCAACATGGCTCCTGAAGCCCAGTGCTTTACATACTGGCTTAAGCCATTTTTCTCTAGCATTTTTATAGGCCGGGCATGCCAGAAAAAAGTGAGCAATAGACTCGTTAGGATGTGCACAGCTTGGGCAAGGTGCAGGAACTGAGTTTGACCCTTTCCATGATGATATTACAGTGTTAACTTGCAGGGTTCCAAATCTCATCTTCATATATAGGGTCCTGTCCCTAGGGACCTGGATGAAGTCGAGATAGGGTTCCAATCTGCAGATGTTTTTATGTTCGAAGAACCCCTCAGTGAGTTTCCCTGTCTGTTGGGTGGACAGGTCACATTTTGACACCCAGTCCCAGTAGGCACGCTTTAAGTCCTGCTTAGATGGTGGAATCTGGCTAGCCCAAACTTCACTTAATCCAATAAGGCCAGTAAGATGCCTAAGGTCTTCCAACAATTTTATCATGTGGCCTGTGTCAACTGACAACAACTCATCGAAAGCCGCAGCATAATTGGACATCTCAGTAGACCTCTTGAGGCGGGCCCAGAAGAGCAAGGGGCGAAGCCTAGTAATATTCTGGATGTGCCTCCTTCCTGTATCGTAGAACAAGGGTTTCAGGGGTGGAGGTAGGGGGCGAGGTAAGGTCTCTTAAAAATGTATTTTCAGACCTGGATAAATCTCCAATATTCTCCATACCCCAAAGTTCTGCCCCGTAGAGGGCCGAGGGTAGTGCTTTCCCATCATAGATAGCAACCGCCGGGGCAACTGGCCTGCTCACAGAAAGATGCTGCTCTCTAACAATTGCCCTGGATACCCGTTTATGGTTTAAAAGCATCTTGTCTAGATGGGAGGTCCACTTCATGCTTTTCGAGATTTTAATCCCCAGATAATCAAAGGACTCGACCACGTCCAGTGGGATGTCGTTTAGGGTGATGTTATTCCTAAAGCGTTTGGAGGGGTTGATGGTCATCAACATGGTTTCACTGGTGTTGATAGTTAACCCCTGCTCCTTATTGTAATGTGGCTTGTTGGGGGTGGGGTGGGATGTGTGCAGCTTTGGGATTCATGTTTGACATGTCCTGCATGTGGCAAATGTGCGGCATCACTGTATGTTATGTTGCCTCACAGCTGCTCCTCCCTCCCCTGAACCTATTTAATTGTGTGTGCTGTGGGGTTGCACCACTTGCACTCCTATGGCATACCATTGTCATGCCTGTCTGCGCATGTCCACAAGCCTGACAACGACACAGTGATGTTGACCATTGAAGGTAGGCAGCCACATGAGTGTAGGCCTATGGTAAGGATAGGGCAGAGACAGATGTAGAGTTCATGTCTGGCTGAGCTTGCGCTGTGAGTGGGGCTAAGCATTTGGCTCATGCTGCACCAATACAGATATACTTGGCATGTATGAGCCAAGACCCAGAGTGATCTTGCGCTCCTTCATTTGTCCGTTCGTGCAAGACTGCCCTTCGGGTGCATGCTACATCACTACATTGTCTATTGTGCTACGGGTGGCACTGACACTACGACAGAGACACACGCATTAGTTACTTCCTTTTCCAGGCCAGAACTTAACCATGCCCAGAGCCCCGGGCAAATTCTTCCCACCCCAACAATGACATTTTCATTTCATTAGTAGGTTTTATGTTCATCTTTGCACATATAGCTGTTATTTTCAATAATTTCCATCTTAATGAAACAATTTTTTGATTTCCAACCTGAAAAAATTTCTAGGCCTACTGTACATGTAGTGTGTACGTCCAAGTTGATTGGCTCATTTCAGTTTCACTGCCTCGGTGCCCTTTCCCATGGTACCCTCCCTGCTGGATCCTTGCTTGGGGTTCACCACAGGAGGGTAATCCCCAAGCAGGGATCAATCCACAAGGAACAAGGGAGGGGGTAGCAGTCCCTTGTTAAAGGACTTTTTCTCCCCAACGTTTTCTCTACAATTTAGTTTTTCTGCCTCCCCTGGGAGGCAGATAGAGGCAATAGCCCTTATCTGTCCCTAGGGGAGGCAGAGAGTACACTAGGCACCTGGGATTTATTTATTTTATGTATATAGGGGTGGGGCCTGCCCAAAGTAGGCATGCCAATGCTCCATGTCTCCACAAGAATCCTCAGTCTTTCTGCCCCCCCCAGGAGGCAGATGAGGGCAATAGGCCCTGATCCACCCACTGGGAGGGGGCGAAAGCACACTAGGCACCAGGATGTATCTATTTAATGTTTATAGGGGTAGGGGCTGGCCACAATGGCCTGCCAATACCCCCTCCACCCCCCAATAATTCCACCATCTTTCTGCTCCTCCTATAGCCCCTGATCTACCCCCTGGGGAGAGAAAGCTCACTAGGCTGCAGGCATTATGGGGTTTTTATACATAAAGGTGGGGGCTGCCCAAAGTGGGCATGCCAATGCCCTTACCCTCAAAAAGCATTGCCATAGTCTTTCTGCCTCCCTTGTAAGGCAAATGGGGCCATAGCCCCTGATCTGCCCCCCCCCCAGATGGGCAGAAAGCACACTAGGCACCAGGGATTATGATGTTTTTTATATGTAGGAGTGGGGGCTGCCCAGAATGGGCCCAAACCTCCAAAGGAATTTGACACTGTCTTTCTGCCCCCCCCCCCCCCCCTTGGATGCAGATGGAGCAGTAGCCCCCTATCTGCCCCCATGGGGTCAGAAAGCCCACTAGTTCCAGGGATTATCTTTTTTATTATACGTAGGGGCTGCCCAAAATGTGCATGCCAATGCCCCGCCCCAAGATAAATTAGCCACAGCCTTTCTGCCCCCCGAGAAGGCAGATGGGACAATAATCCCTGATCTGCTCCCCGGGGGTGGGAAGAAAACCCACTAGGCACCAGGCATGTCGGGAAAAGCCCTATAGGTAAGTGTTGTTCCCCTTTTTTTAGGTACACATTTTGGCTGTTTAAGTGATATTTTTGTCTCATCTGCGTCCAAGAGGGTGCAGAAAACCACTAGAAGCCAGGGAAGGTTTGTGTGTGTGTGAACTGGAGTGTTGCTTAAGGTGTGCATGGACTTGCACTTGGCTAATGGTGTGTGTGGAATCAGGCTTGATGATGGTGTGTGTAGATTGGTGCCTGCTTGGTGGTTGCCATAGAGTGGTGCTGGGCTGGTGGTGTAAGTGGACTGGCACTTGGGTGATAGTGTGCTTGGATGGTGCTTGGCTGGTGGTGTGCAGGGATGGTGCTAGACTGGAGGAGTGCATGGATGGCGCTTGGCTGGCGGTATACGTTGATGGCGCTTGGCTGGTGGTGTTCATGGATCGCGCTTGGCTGGCAGTGTACATGGATGGACTTGGCTGGTGGTGTGCATGGATGGTGGTGTGCATGCACTGACTATTGACTGGTGGTGTGGCTTGCATGAATCCCCCAATATTTTCTTATCCCTGCAAACCTCACATTTACTTAAAAAGTCTTATTTTCCTCACATTTCTGTGTGAGAAAGTTGTAGGGTCACCGTGCAGTCGCAAATTTCCTACCACCAAGCATTCCACTTGGTCTCCTGAGAAAAATGATACTTCACTTGTGTGGGGGCCCAAAGTAGTGTCAGCCAAAAAAAATATGCTGAGTGGTAGGATATGCTCCCACAACTTTACCACACAGATATTGGAGATAAATGTGACTTTTTAGCCAAATGTGAGGTTTGCAGCAGATTCTGGGAAGGTAAAATGTTGGGGGATCTATGGATCTATGTAAACCCCATTTTCCTGGATTCCTATGTGTACCTAGTTTTTAGAAATGTTAGGGTTTTTAGGTTCCCCTAAATGTCTGCAATCCTGGGACCAAAAACACAGTTGCCCACCTCTCTATCACAAAACAACCTGGTCTTTCAAGATGATCACCAGTGTTTTTGGACCCAGGCTCGACGGGCATCTCGGAAAATCTGCCAAACCAGACATTTATGAAAACTAGACACTCTGGAAGTCCAGGGAGGTGTGAATTGTGTTGAACTCCCAAAATGTTCCTACCCAGCATTCCATGCAAACCTCAAATGTAACTAAAGAAATGTAGCCACAAATTTCCTATCACCTAGCGTTCCCCCAGGTATCCCGATAAGAATGATACCTTACTTGTGTGAGTAGGTCTAGTGCCCCCAACAGGAAATGGCTCAAAACGTACTGTGGAGACTTCAAAATTATCGATTGTAAAACTACTTGGTTTTGCGAGGGTGTCACTTGTGTTCTTGGTCCGGGCTCAGCAGCTATCTAGGGAATCCTACCAAACCCAGACACTTCTGAAAACTAGATAACTAGAGGAGTACAGGGAGGTATGGCTTCCATGGATGCCTCAACATTTTCCTACCCAGAATCCCCTGCACACCTCATATTTATCTAAAAATAATTACATTTTCCACACTTTTCTGTGTGGGAAAGTTGGGGGATCACCGGGCAGCCACAAATGTCCTACCAACCTGCGTTACCCCAGGCCCCTTGATAAAAATGGTACCTCACTTGTGTGGGTAGGACTTGTGCCCCCAACAAGAAATGGCCTAAAACATACTGTGGAGACTTCAAATGTATTGATCGTAAAACTACCTGGACTCCCTGGATCTGTAGTTTTCAGAAATATCTGGGTTTGGTACATTTCCCTGGATACCAGCCAAGCCCGGGATCAAAATTGCAGGTGTCTCCTGCGCAAAAGCAAGTCTTTTTGTGATCGATAAATTTGAAGTCTCCAAAGGCTTCCCTAGGTGCCGCCTGAGAATGGGTCTAAAATCCATGGCTAGGTACACTGCAAAAAAAGGGTCAGTTTTCACTGGAAAAATTAAATGTGCTCAAGTTGTGTATTGGGTCGTATCCTGTTGCGGGCACTATGACTACCCACACAAGTGAGGTACCATTTTAATCAGGAGAATTGGGGAATGCTGGGTGTATGGAAGTTTGTAGTTCCCCACAGATTCCAGAACTTTCCATTGCAGAAAAGTGAGGAAAATGTTTTGTTTTTGTACAAAGTTTGAGGTTTGCTAGAGATTCTGAGTAACAGAACCTGATGAGATCCACGCAAGTCACCCCATCCTGGATTCCCCTGGGTGCCTAGCTTCATAAAAAAACCACTTTTGCTAGGTTTCCCTGAGTTAGGGTCCGAAATCCACAGGTAGGAACATTGGGAAAAAAGGGTCAGCTTTCACAGGAAAAATTATGCAGTATGCCCACGTTGTGTTTTGAGACATTTCCTGTTGCGGGCACAAGGCCTATCCACACAAGTGAGGTACCATTTTTATTGGGATACTTGGCGGAATGCTGGGTGGAAGTTTGTGGAACTTTCCAACACAGAAATGTGAGGAAGATTCTATTTTTGTTTTACAAAGTTCGAGGTTTGCAAGCGATTGTGGGTCACAGAACCTGGTGAGCGCCACACATGTCATCCCATCCTGTATTTCCCTGGGTGTCTAGTTTTCAAAAATGTACAAGTTTGCTAGGTTTTCCTAGGTGCCAGATGAGCAAGGATCCGAAATCCATCAGTAGTCACATTGCGAAAAAAAGGGTCAGTTTTCACTATAAAAATATGATGGGTCTACATTGCGTTTTGGGCCATTTCCTGTTATAGGCTCTAGGCCTACTCACATACGTGAGGCACCATTTTTATCAGGAGACTTGGTGACAGAAGAGTAGAACAAGTGTGAGGAGGTTGTACCTTTATGGCTAGAGTGGTCGAACTCAAAACTGGAGAACCGGTTTGAGTCTGGGCAATGACGCTCAACATCCTGTGATTCTGGGAAGATCACTTTATCTCCCAGTGCCTAACAAAAAAAAATGAATGTGCCCATCTGCAATGAAACTGGTACTCATGTAAAAGCTCTTTGATACCCAATTTAAAAGTGTTATTACCAATCGAATTTCTAGGTATTTCTGCCTTCCAAATGTAAGACAAAGTGTACAACGGAAGTCATTTTGAAAAATGTACTCAAATTCATATGCTGGTACTGTCACTGTTAGACCTGGCACCATTGGCATAGGTCTCCCTTCCATTTTTTGCTGTTGCCTCATGTATTTTTGCTGGTGTAGTATGCTTTGGGCACTGTGCCACTGCTATTCAGTGCCACAGTGCAAGTGTTCCCTATTGTAAATTGATATACTAATCCGTGGTTTCATGTTTGGCTATTTGATTTACTCTTCAGACCCTAGTCTAGTGCACTAAGTGTGCCAGGGCGTGTAATCCAAATGCTGCTAGTGGGCTTGCAACACTGGTTGTGCCACCCACAGAAGCAGCCTTGTAAAATGTGTCTAAGGTCTGCCATTGCAGAGCCTGCGTGCAGTCTGGTACTGTCATGCTGACTGGACAAGTGCACCCACTTCCCAGTCCCTAAACCTTCCCTTTTCTTCATAGCAGTCACCCCTATGGTAGGCCCTAGGGCAGGTTGCATTGTAAGTATAAGGTTGGACAAGCCCTGATATATATGGCATGTCCTAATAGTGAATTACAGCCATTTTCGTTTTTCACTATTGCAAGGCTACCTGTTCTGCATAGGCCAGAATAGGCTGTTAGATTTGTTACACTTTATAATCCTAACTGTCTCAGAAAACATGGTAGAAATTCGAATTTAGTATGCCTGAACTCAGAATAATAAAATACATCTTTTATGGAAGTTTATTTTAATATTCTGTGTTTGCAAATACCACTTTTAGAAAGTAGGTATTTGCTTGTCTAACCATTCAAACCTGCTGCTGCTAGTTTGTGTATTCCTATGTCTGGTTATGTGAGGGACGGGCTGGGGAATTCCAGGAGACAGGCTAAGTCACTCAGTGGTGAATAGAGAGATCTGCATCTAGATGGGAGGGAGGAGTTGCACCTGAACCTTGAAGAGGGCTCTGCCTGCCTTCCACAATGCTGGCTCCACCCCCTGGGGAGCGGCTGATGTCTCTGCCCTGCACACTGAAAGACGAGAAGGAGTCCTGTAAACAAAGTGCTCCAGGACTGTACTTGCCTTCCACAATGCTGGCTCCACCTCCTGTGGGGCGTCTGATGTGCAGGCCCTGCACTGTGAAAGGAAAGGAGAAGTCTGGTAAACAGAGTGCGTCAGAACTGGTTTGGACTGGGCAAAGGCCCCTCTCAACTCGGAGAACAAAGGATTTTGGGGTATAAATATTGGGACCCTGATCCCATGAAATTAGATCACTTTGGACTACAAGAAGAAACCTTTACTGAGGAGAGGAACCTGAAGAAACTGTGGAGAGACTATTCCCAAGCTAAAGTGCTGCTTGGGGGATTGGCCTGCAGTGATTGCCTTACTGCCAAAGGAAGGAGAAAGGAACTTTGTGTACTTTGCTTTCAACTTGTGAAGGATCTCCAAGGGCTTGGAAAAGAGCTTGCCTCCTGCTGAAGTCTCAGGGACAACAGACTTCACTCCCCAGCTCCCCAGAGTTTTTTTGGAAGTGCCAGCTGCTGTTTTAGGCCTTCTGAGGAACTGCACATTGCAAGAGCTGGAAGCACGACTCAACGAGAAGAAGCGTGTCAACATCGCTGTGCCTGCCATCGCAACTCCAAAGGAGGGTGTCGCTGCTGGAACTGTCACACTGCACCGCATCAGAGAGAAGCATGCCGTAATGAAGAGGAAGCGTGTCGCCAGCGCTGCTGCTGTTGTCGCAACTCTGAAGATTGAGGGTGTCGCCGCTGTAACTTTCACACTGCACCGCATCAGGAAAAGAATCCCACAACGAGGTCGGAGCGTGTCACTGTGCCTGCCGTCACGACTCCGAAGGAGGGTGGTGCCGCTGGAACTGTCGCACTGCACCACATTGACCAAGAGCACCTCACATCCCCAAGAAGCGTGCCGCCGTCGGAGCTGCTGCCGTCGCATCTTGGATGTCGTCTCTGTAGTTATCGCATTAAGCTGAAGTTTTACGCATCGTGGAAGAAGAGCGGTGCCGCTGGAGCTGTTGCCGGCGCATCGTGAGGGTGTCGCCGCTGCTGTCCACGCATAGAAACAAGGACCTCTCGCGTCCCCGAGAAGCGTGCCGCATCTGGAAGATCTTCAGGTCTTTATTTCTTTGCACCTGACTTTGCCGCATTTCCCATCGCTGCGACATTGCTTGTCGTAGAAGCGCAACACAACTTCTGGTACATTGACACAGACTCGCATCTAAGAACTGAACTGAACTAAGCTTAAATCTACCATCTTAAAGTAATCATAGTGTGTATTTTTGTCGTTTGTGGTCATGTGGTAACTCTATATAAAGTCTACGTATTTTTTATATAAAACCTGTGTGGTGTCCATTTGCAGTGTTGTCACTGGGTTACTGTATGTGGTCACAGCTACTTAACTTACAACGCCTCTGAAGTAAGCCTTGACTGTTCGCTCCACGAAGCCTAGAGGGTGATCAGGGGTTATTTTAGGAGTGTAATCCCCTTGTCCTGACTAGAGGAGAGGGTCCCTATTTGTCACAAGTACCTACCTGTGCCAACTAGAGACCCCCAAATCTAACGGGTACCCACAATTTCAGAGATATGCAAATAACCACTGCTTCTGAATGCTATAGTTTGTTCCTTTAGGAAATACATAGGTTTCAATTAAAAGGCATAGCGCAGCTCAGTTCTTGGTTCTGGGTAACTAGGGTTCTTGTTGAGCCTACAAGTCCTATTTATCTAAGCAACCAGAAGGAACCAGCCAACATAACGGTATATTGCTTTAAAGAACATGTCACACGTACAAGAAGTTACAGGTAAAAAAGTTGGCACAATTGGCTATTTTTTCAAACTCAATTTCAATTTGTTTTATATTGCAACTGTTAGTTTCTATAGGAAAACCTTGAACAAATACACAAATTACCCTTTGCTAAAGAAATGACTAGCTTTCCAGGATCCATTATTGCTTTCACACTCATTTATACCACTAATTGAAATAAGGTTGAAATCACAAAAAATTTGAAAAATAGGCTATGTCCCAGTAAAATGCCATGACTGTGTAGAAAATGTTGGTTTTCTGACAGTTCCTAAAATGTGGGAAGATGGTGATTTTAGCACCACAAACCCTTTGTTGTTACCATTTGCAGGGAAAAAAAGACTCTTTCTTCTGCAGCATATTTCACTGTTTTCCTCAAAAACCCAACATTTAGCTAGATTTTGGTAAATTTCTTGATCCCCTCCAGGAGCTTCGACAAACCATAGGAACCCTTAGAATCCTCAGGATGTTAGAAGAAAAAGACATACATTTGTCATGAATATGTTATATGAACAAATAGTTAAGGGGACCTAAGTGCGATCTACCTCAAATAGACACTAAAAAAGCTTAGCAGAGATAGGTGGGAAAGGCCCAACAGTGAAAGGGATAAATAGCCCAAGAGTTTAACAGTAGAAAACATATGGAATGTACTGTATCACTCAGATTTTGGTCTGTTAGACACCAAAATCTGCATTTTATTCTCTATACACTCATAATACCTGGTATTTAGAGTGCTCAATAAATAATGTACCCCATGAAATCAATATTTATCAGTTGTGAAAATAATACCACTACTTGCTTTCAGGCCGTATGTGCATTTCTGTTTATTAAGAAATATTTACCACTCTTTTCCATGCATTTCAAATCTTATCAATATTGAATGGGTCAGTGTAGGGGGCAAGATGGCGGCCGTGTAGAATGGCTGTGTGAGATGAGGTGGTGGAGATGAGCGTTTAAGCCCTAAAGCCCTGGCCGTAACCGTAAATGCCGAATGCCGAACGGACCCACTACACCACTATACCGAACAGAACAGAATACATGACTGTGAAAAGCTCAGTGAATTAATTGAATACATGGCTGGGTAAAGCTCTGTGAAGTAATTGCAGAATTGCAAAAAAAAAAAAAGACGGATGTCGAAGGGAATCACTACATCGAACGGTACGGAATACATGACCAAGAAAAGCTCCGGGAATTAATTGAAGACATGACCGAGGAAAACTCTGTGAACTAATTGCAGAATTGCAAAAAAAAAGACGGCGAGAACGGCAAGATTAGTGATCGACTAATGATCCTGCCTCATACCTGCCGTGGGTCCATCGGACGTCTGCTCCGAGAGCTTACGCTAGCGGTGAGAGCAGTGAGAGGCAAGCTATACGCAGAGGGGAGGTACTCGGAGCTTTAAAGTTCGCGGAGTTCGTGGAGCCAGCTATGCATCTGCAAAAAGTGAAGTCTATCGTGAGGGGAGGAGCACGGAGGCACGAAATCCTGCACTGAGAGAAGGCTTCCAAAACCGGAGTGTAAGCAGGACCAAAAGCCGGAGAGGAGCTATGGCGCTGAAAATGAATACTACTTCGAAAGCTGCCTCGAAAAGGAAATCAGCTGCTGAAGCCGCAGCTGAGAATTTGGAAGAGGACTTACTTCAGGCAAAGCAGACTCCCCCGGTAAGGAGACATCAACATGGAGGTAAAATTAAACAGGCAACCACCCCAATTATCGATATGTTAGCTAAAATGGGCAAAGAGAAAGACTTTAAAGTTGGTGTGGCGGATGTGGAAAAGGGGCAGGAAAAGGCGGCTGCAGAATCCACAACAGGAGCGATTGCGGAGGGGAGGGGGGGAGCGGTCATACACCCCAATTATACAGAACCTAGTGTGGAACCTCTCATTAGCACAGCAGAGACCAGTGACCCTCTCTCAAAAAAGAAAGCATTAGAGGATCAGGAAGGGGATGGTGAAAATACGGAGGCTGGAATTTCGAGTTCAAATACAAAAATGGTAATGAAATCTGCAACTACCCAAGATGGTTTGGCGGATATTAGTGATAACATGGTGAACCATCCTGGTCACGAAAAGCTAATTGATAAGGATAAGGACAAGGAGAAGCCCCCTAGCGAATGTTTCTTTTCTGTCTCAGAGGGTGGTGAGTGGTCAGAGGAGGATGCTCAATACAGGAAGGAAGCTTTTTGGATTCAGAAAGTGAGCCTGAACACGATCCTGACCCTCATATTTCCACAGCTAGCCACCTGCGGTGATTAAAATCCAGGAGCTTAGCTGTGATCACACGTCAGACTCTCCTCTACTCGGGAGCCCACACGGGGAAGCCGCGCAGATGTCCCTATTAGAGGTGATACACAAGGAGATCCTTGCTCATAGAGAAGAAACTCGCCAGGAAAGCCGCAAGGCTCAGGCAGCTGTTAGGAAAATGCAAGGAGCTGTAAGGAAATTGTCAAAAGTGTGCGTCAACCTAGGCGATCGAGTGTCAAACTTAGAAGAAAGAGTGGTCTCAACGGAGGCTGAGTCAGCTGCAGCCACTACCAAGGTGGACGCCCAAAGTGCCCAGCTAACGGATATACAATGGAAGCTGGAGGATTTGGAGAACCGGCAAAGGCGGAATAACCTTCTAGTCCTAGGAGTTCAGTAGGGGGCCGAGGGGTCAGATGCGAGAGCTTTTGTTATCTTCGAGCAAGCTTTTGTTGATTTACCAGGTTGGAACTGGGCTGAGGAAATTCAACGAGCACATCGCACTCCGTTCAAACCAAAAAAGCATGCAAAGGAAACGGACAAGCCTAGAGCTATATTGATATTCTTGGGCAATTTTTTACTGAGACAAGCAATATCCGAAAAAGCGAGACCAGATGCAAGAAAAACAGTTGGTGAGACATCGTTTTTTTGTCAGGCCAGATTTCTGCCATATAACAGTCGAGAGACGTTGGAGATTGAGACAGTTGATTGTACCTTTTCAAGCTAAAAATATGCAGGCTTTTCTGATCAATCCGGCACAATTAAAAATAATTAACGCTGGCAGAACCCTGTATTTCACGTCTGAGGTGAAAGCTAAAGAGTATCTGGACTCACAAGGGACACGAGAATGATAAGCTAAAGTGGTCGGATATATGGATAAGTCTCGTTAAGCTGGTCTATAGGCTAATCCACTATTTCCCCTGTATGGCACTATGGTTATTTGTAGGTATTGAAGCTATTTGAAGTCTGGTAGGGTGTGCGGTTATCTTAAGCTATTTGGCTATCAAGTTACAAAGAATTGGTCGTATATTATCCAGGGTATGGATTTTTTGAATGACTATGAGAAAATTTCATCTCCACCATCTCAATCTACATTCCATCACGTGCACAAACTAGGTATGAGCGCCTTAATTGAGTGGGTGTGTGAGTGGTGTTGGGGGTGGGTGGGATTAGCGTGTGGAGGTTGGGTGGGAGACTGTCGGGAAGGGAGGGGGAGGGCGGGGAGGGAGCAAAAAGAAAAACTAAAAATTTAGATGTTTCGGTATGTAAAGGTATTTGGCTTTAGTCAGAGAGTAATAATAATCTTTGTTAATAAATCAAGATTGTGTCTTCTATATTATCAGGAAAAGGAAACACTAGATTATGTCACACATTAAAATCTGTTCTATGAATGTCGCTGGGTTAAATGATTGGAGGAAGCGACAGAGAGTGGGTCACTTCGCCAGGTTTAACAACCTTGACATCCTATGTCTGCAAGAGACACACTTACCCTGGGCTAGTAAAAACCTAATAAATATTAAGGGTTACGAGATACTGGCCTGCTCTTCACAAACCTCAATGGTTAGGGGGGTGGCTATTCTCGCCAAACAAAATCTAGGAGGGGCAACGAGAGTGAAGGCAGATAGCTCAGAAAGATGGGCTATAGTGGAACTGACCCTAGGCTATACTCTGTGTACAGTATACAGCTCAAATTTTGACGACCCGGAAGTCTTTGGTATCCTAGAGGAAGAGCTGGTAGATTGGCCAACACCGATAATAATGTGTGGGGATATGAATATCTCTGTTGATTGGAATAGGTCAGGTAGTTACGCGGGATCTAAGCCAAAAGTGTTCAGGGCGCTTACATCACTCATGAGATCACATGGGATAGAAGATGTGTGGAATGTGAAACATCCAATAGAACCGTGTTTTACTCTTTTCCACATATGAAATACTCCAAACTAGACTATTTTCTTCTCTCCTCAGATAAGCTCTGTAAAGCTAATATAACGAAACTACCCAAATATATCTCTGACCATAATCCTCTGATCTTAACCAGCGTAGTAGATAATGTTAAAAGGCGGCAAAAGAATTGGACATTCGAAAGAAAGCTTCTAGCTGATGATAGGTTTGTGAGACATATAAGACAATGGACAAAGGAATTCTATGAGATAAATCGGTGCCTCTCGCAACACAGTCTGAGACACGTTCAAAGCGTCTCTGAGGGGGGAGACAATAAATTGCTCAGCTAGATTGAGGAAGGAAGATAGGGTGAAGGTTGAAACTCTGATCGGGGAGTTGGGCATAGTGGAAACACAACATATTAAAAAGATCGGGCAGGGGGCTGACGGCCAGGCAAGTTTAAATAGAATGATCACCATCAAAGCGGACCTTCAGGGGATAGCGACACAGAAGGAGTCTAGGGAATACCAGTCCTCAAGAGCGAATCGATATGAGACGGGGGAGCAGGCAGGAAGAGTGTTGGCACTCCGGATCAGGCAGGAGAGATCTAACAATCAGATCCCCAACATACGTGAAAATGGGATCGAATATACCGAACCGGAGGAGGTTCTGAAAGTCTTTCAGACCTTCTATCAAAACTTATATGATGAAGAGGGGGGGACTCCTGTACAGTGTCCAACACTTAAAGATGATGGCCCAAAAGTGGATGAAAGAAGTAGGGAAGTATTGGAATGTGATTTGACTCTAACGGAGGTAACGGAGGTAAAGATTGCGCTTCAGGAACTAGCTGCTGGTAAAGCAGCGGGACCTGACGGGATTCCCCTTGAGGTCTATAAGTGTCTAGAGGAGGAAATTACCCCAATTCTGCTGGATTTATTCAATGGTGTAGTATGTTCAGGGTTAATCCCTGAAACTTGGAAGGAGACAAACATCGTCATATTTCATAAAAAGGGTAAACCCAAGGATAATCCAGGATCCTACCGTCCGATTTCCCTCATTAACTCAGACACCAAACTATATTCCAAGGTTTGGGCAAAAAGATTGGGTGGGATCATTGGCCGATTGGTCTCCCCGTGGCAACATGGGTTTGTACCAGGCCGTGGCACCACGGATCATATAAGACGTGCTATAGCCCTCTTTGATGCCCATGATGTCAGGGGAGAAGATATGGCCATGATCCTTCTAGATGCTGAGAAAGCATTCAACCGTATTACATGGGAATGCTTGTGGGGGATCATGGCCGGAAGAGGGTTTGGAAAGAAGAGTTTGAAGGCAATCAAGGCAATATATAGTGACCCGATCGCGAGGGTTATGGTGATGGGCCAAAGATCTGAGAAGATAATAATCAGAAGGGGAACCCGACAAGGGTGCCCCTGCTCCCCGATACTATTCTCGCTATATATAGATCCTTTGATCCAAAAAATCCTGAAGTCAGAACAGATCATTCCGGTGTTACTCAATGGCCACTCTACCAAACTCCTGGCATATGCTGACGATCTGGCTATAATTACAACAGCCCCCCAACAAGCAATGGCTGAGATATGTCAGTTGGCTAAGGATTTCGGGGCACGGTCAGGGTATCGCCTGAATGGGGGAAAACACAGATCATTTGTACGACTAATATCATCAAATCAGATCAAAGATATGTGGACTCAGCAGTATACCTGGGGATAAGGGTGAGCGCCAATATGAATAAGATCATATCTGATAACTATCTCCCATTGATTGAATCAATTGAAAAGGAGCTCAAGAGGATCGACGTGTTACATCTATCATTGATCGGTAGAGTAAACGTTCTGAAAATGACTATGTTCCCGAAGCTGGTCTACCTGTTTCGTGCCATACCGCTGTTATTGGAAGAGGGGATAATTAGGAAGATTGAAAGAACATTTATCCATTTTATCTGGCAGTATGGGAAAGTTAGAAGGTCGATTGCTCTACCACTTGAAAGGGATGGCCTGGCGATGCCCAATATCAGGCTTTATCACTGGACTTGTTTGTTAGTTCATATGAATATATTGTTTCAACATGATGCAGGAACAGCAGATCCCCCCACGTGACGTTCAAGCTCTCCCCACTATATATGAGCTTTTAGTAGGTAGGAAGGCAGTGGGATTGTTGATGTGCGAGGTTGAAAGAAGATATTATAAAAGAGCCAGATATAAGATTTTGATGGGTGCATGGGGAATTTGGAAGTTGGTAATGAAATTCTTAAACATTCCAAAAATTCATGCTAATATTGATCTATGGAAATCGAACATCTTTTCCCAACTAGGCCAAAACATAAATAGCCGTCGTTGGAGGGAGCTGGGAGTTAAGTGTCTGGGTGATGTTATATTAGCTGACGAGATACTTGGCTTTAATACACTGCAACAAAAATTTGGGCTCCCATCTAGTCAATGGCTATTATATTTACAATTGGTTCAAACAATTAGATCATTTAGGCCTAGGCTATTACTCTTGTCAAGCTCTCCAATATTGGAATATCTGAAAAGAGGCGGCTGCAAGATTAAAATATGCTACAATAATCTTCTGCAGGAACTAGAGGATGATATGGAAAAAACAGAAACCATCCTAGCTCAAAAACTTGGTGACCCAGATGTGGACCTTGATCGAGCCCTAGTAATAAATAAAAAGATCTTCCACTCCTCAAATCTAAGGGCTCAGCACTACAAGACACTTTTTAATTTGTATTTTACCCCATCAAAATTGTTTGCCTGGAGAGTGAGGGATAACGATAGATGCCCAAGGTGTAATTCAGGACCTGCAGACTTACTCCATATGTTTTATAATTGCCCGAATTTAACACCAGTTATTAAGGAGATACAGGTATTTCTGGAGGGGTTGCTAGGACAGAACATCGTCCTATCCCCTTCGGTGGTCTTAGTGGGCATGGATGGGAAACTGAAGGCAGAAGGCGGGGCGGAAGCCCTAGTTTTTATATCTGCTGCTATATTACGTCTATTAATCTCAGCCGGATGGAAAGATATCCTTGCTCCCACCTTCCAACAATGGATCTCAAGGTTCTTAGGAATGCACAATATTGAGGAGTGTTTATATGATTTGAAGGGGAAGAAAAAAAGTGAATGGGGTAGGAATATATGGGCCCCAGTCAGAAAATGGAGGGAATCTAGACACTGAAAATATAAGATGAACGTGTATAGGGTGGTCTGGTTCTTTCGTATCCGCTGGTCTATTGTAGTCTGTTGTAGTACGTGTTTTAATCTTGTCTGTATCCCTTTTAGTCAAGTCAATTTCTCTAATGTTTTTTCTACTGCCTATGTATAGTTGATGATGTCTATATTTATTTCAATTATTTATTCTGATTGTGTAATGATAATGTAATGAATTACTATATGCAACAAATGTTTTATACCTTAAATGCCCGAAACTTCTCAATAAAAAAATAAATAAAAAAATAAATGAATGGGTCAGTGTAAATGTCAATTCTTGGATCCGCCATTGTGGGAAGAAGCTCTTCTACGCAAAAACTCTCAAAGATAGCGTTTGCTTGGTTTAATGTTATTTGTTTTTGACATCATAGAGAAATCTTTATGATAGACACCAAACAAACTGCAATCTTTTTGGCTCACCAAAATGAGTTGTAGTTGGTGACCTAAAATTTGCTCAGCTACAGTATGATTTTCATGGTTTCCCTATTAAATATTTGTCTATCCTAATTCTGTGATTATTGTTTGTCCGCTGACTGTCATCCAATAGGTAAACGTTAACAGAATCAGTGAATATGTTTGTTGCACTTACACAATTGTGAACACTTAAGGGCATTTTATCAAGGACTTGTCGCTGAGTTATCAGCACTTTAGCACCGCAAAAGTGGCAATAGATTTATTGCCCAATTCCCAAGTTGGTGCAAACTGCTGATATTGCCAGTTTACCAGTGATAGCTGCTGCAAAAAACATCACCCCGGATGAGAGCGACAACTAACACCAATGATTTGCAAAGTAGGCGTTCCTGTGCAAAAACACACAAAAACACCACTTTGCGACATTCTCAACGACCGACGATAAGGCGGGTTAGCAGCAGGGATTTAACACCTGCCTTTTACTGGTGTTAAGCAGGATGACAACCTGCAGTATGAGAGGGAGCCCAGTCAAGAGCCACATCTGAGGCCAACAGATGTCATGTAGCTACAGATCATGCAGCTCAGAGAGCCAAGAGGGCCACAACACCCACCACCATCACCCCTAGGACCCCTCCGATACCCTGGACTACCATAGAGGCAGCACAGAACAAGACAGCTGACCTTCCGAATATGGTAACTGTCCTTCAAAACGAATCCGTTACAATGAAGTCTTTTACCCTGCATTCCTTTATAACGCATCCGACACTATTATGCATAGTTTTACTCTGCATACTTTTATCCTGCATATGCTTTTACTCTGCAAACTCTGACAACGAAAAGCTGTCACAATTACACCCCCCTATTCAGATGACAATGAAACAACTATTACTATGACAATTAAAATACAATAAAAGCACATGAAACGGAGTAGAGATATATAAAAAGTGGTGCCGAAAAAATGGAAAAGAAAAGCAATTGTAGCTGACCTGCAATATAGTAGTCTTTCAGGCAGACCCGACAATGTTAACAGGGTGAACGTGCACAGGAGACCTTGAAAATGTTGATACGCCGCTGTTATGGCCGGAGTCAAGGTATATTCAAGATTTCCAAAACCTTGAAGAAATGTATTGAAGACTCTTCCTTCAATGTACACACTTGACGGCACGATGCTCTAACGTTGCACAAGAGTATTACCCATGATGAACCGCATTTAAAGGTATGCGTCAGCTATTGAATGCATATATTAGTCTCTTTTTTATGTTTATTACTCTTATTGATGAAAGCGGTAAACCATTTATTATTTTTACTTTACAGAGCTTCTTAAACGGGGACAGATGCTGGAGAAATCTGCTGGAAGGTAAGTATGAATTTCAGGGCGGGGGTCTGGGGTTGAGGAAGAATTTTGGTGTGGGGGTGTTTTAGAGCTCAGGGCATGGGTAGGGCCGGCCATATTTATTTAGAATATTCTATTGAAAAAACAATGCGTTAGGGGATAGAGATATATTTAAATGACTTTTTTATGAAAATCATTTGCATTTAATAAAGAGCAAATATTTTAGGCTCGGATTAGTAGTGTAGGATGTGTGTTTTTCCTGACATCGCGTGACAGTAGTTAACTTACTAATTTGTAAAAGAGATACTGTATTTACGTGGCAATAGACAGCATTGTGGAAACATGCGTAGAAGATGTACATTTCACTGTTTACTTGCAGTTTGCATTATGTTAGTTTCGTTATATTATTATGATGAGTTATGGCATTTGCTTTGTTAAAATTGCGGAGTAATGGTATGCGGAGAGATGGGATGCGGGGTAACGTCATACATTCTCCAAAAACAGTATGGCCCCCAGTCACACAATTGCAGAATGTGGGGAGAGGTGCGAACCAAGTATGTGTGAAGGAGGCAAGTCTCCCATGAATAAGAATGTAAACAATGCCAAGTGTGGTGATGATGTGCTGGACAGACTTCCGTATGCAGAGCACAGACATGTCCATGTGGATATATACTGCTGGTGTTTCTAGTGTAGTGGACAGTGGACGCAACCATGTTACCTTAGACAGTGGTGAAGACCTCGGTCATGTAGCTTTGTCATCCCCCCCTGTAAGGTCTCCTCTGTAAGCGTAAGCAGAGTGGGCTGGTTCGGCATACGCCATTTCAGCGTAGGAGTGTGACTAAATAGTAGGCCTGGGTGGTAAATTTGTTCCGATTGCGGAATTTGTGGAAGTCACGCAATTTCGCGTTCCGTGGAGAATGTGGAATTGCCATAAATTCTACGATCCCCGACTTCGCAGAATTGTTTGCTTGTTCGCGCTTTCAAAATGCGTGTTCGCGAGATATTTCTCCCCGAGCACACAAACAGCGTAGGTGAACAGGAAAAAAAGTATCACGAAGAGGTGGAATAAGCAATTCCGTGTGTTTGTAGAACTTTCGCGTGCTCGCAGAGATTTTTTACCGCTTCGTGGAGCTTTGCGTAGCCCGACTACGCAAATTCCGCCCAGCCCTAATAAGTTGGCTGGGGCTCTGGATGTGGTTCCCTTCCAGGATGGCCAATGCGTCAGCCAGGGCAGAGCCCCTCACCCTGTCACGAGTCTGCTGCCATGACGGCCAGCCTCCTCAGCCAATTGCTGGCCTCCGAGAAACAGGCCCCCAGCGGACCCAGCAGCACAGCACCGTGGAGTCATGTGTGTGCGGACTACTGCCTTTGGCCTACACTGCGGTTAGCAGGTCCCCGAATTCAAATCGAGTCTTGATTTATTCATGGCAAAGTCCAATAGGCAACACACACTGCTTCCAGTGCGTCCCGCCCAGACGGCGCATCACCACAGGCTATTCACCTGCTGAGCTCATCAGGTGTCACTAACTCTGTGCAGCTCAAGTCAACGTGACATGGTTGAGGGCCCTTGCTGACCGCTGCCTCTAGCCTACACTGCAGTCAGCAGGGCCACACATATTCGATCCAATCATGACCTGCAAGGACATGCCATCATCGCTGGCTGCTTAAAAGCTGAGCTATGCAGGTGCCACTAACTCTGTGCTCGACAACTCATGGACCCTTTATGAATGAGTTTCGTGCTGTGGGCAGCGAACTCAACATGTCAACGCAAGCAGTGGGGAATACCTTGGACAATGATGATGTAGATGAAGCAGGTGTACCACACCCAACTGCAGCGGCAGTAGGAATATCCCAAAGGGACACGATTAATATCAATTTTTTCACATGAGCACACTCATCTCTGGTGCCCCTACCTCAATGCAGCACAAGTCATGGACCCTTAATGATGTCATCTTTGGTGTGTAATTCCAGATCTGGTGCCCCTACCTCAGTGCACCACAAGTTATGGGCCCTTTATGATTGGATCTTTTGTGTGTAATTCCAGATCTGGTGCTCTACCTCAGTGCACCACAAGTCATGGACCCTTTTTTATTGAATATTTTGTGTGTGATTCCAGATCTGGTGCCCCTACCTCAGTGCGCCACAAG
This sequence comes from Lissotriton vulgaris, assembly GCF_964263255.1. NCBI lineage: Eukaryota > Metazoa > Chordata > Amphibia > Caudata > Salamandridae > Lissotriton > Lissotriton vulgaris. The sequence continues at coordinate 31,843 of NW_028250454.1, forward strand.
TCATGGACCATTTATGATTTAATCTATTATGCTTGATTCCAGATGTGGTGCCCCTACCTCAATGCACCACAAGTGATGAACAATTTATGATTGAATCTGTGTGTGGGATCTGATTATCACTGTTCTGGTTGTTGCCAGCACCAACCACTCCCTGAGGGCTGGCTTACACTCACCCCACATGGATCACTGACAGAATATCGAGGAGCAAAATAAAGACCTGCCAACATATCGAGGAAAAAATATAGAATGGCAGAATATCTAATTCCTATCTACAAACAGGTAAGTACAAAAATATTGAATCCAAAATATCGTGAATAATATAGTTTAACATATTGAACTTTTTAAATGTCTTAAAAGTAATGTAAAATTAATGAAATAATAAATATAATGAACTAAAAAATATTTAAAAATACTTAAAAAACCTTAAAATTAATAAATAATGTAAGTAAAAAACTAAACATTCATTTAAATTTTTTAATACAAATATATTGACTTAATATTAATAAAAAATATACAATATTTTTAGCGTAGGATAGCGGGAGGGTAACATTTACTATTCCCACTCCAGTGAGTGCAACAGTAGGGAAAGCGTTGGATAGCGGGGCAGTAAAAATTACTATTCCCACTCCAGAGAGTGCAACAGTGGGGAAAGCGTTGGATAGCGGGTGGGTAAAAATTACTATTCCCACCCCAGTGAGTGCAACAGTAGGGAAACTGTTGGATAGCGTACGGGTAAATATTACTATTCCCACTCCAGTGAGAGCAACAGTAGGGGAAGTAATGATTTAATATTTTAATAAAAATAAATTAATTATCAATCCCAATGAAAAATGTATTAAAAGTAATAATCAATTACAAGATATCTAACAATTAATTAATTATAAATACCAATAAATATTATTTATCCATTGTTTGTACCTATTAATAATTAATTAACAACCAATTAATTTTCAATACAAAAAATTAATACGTAATCAAAAACATGTAAATTAATAATTAATTAACAGTAAATTAATTATCAATACACAAACATAATTGCAATAATTACTTAATTACAATTAAATTACTTCCCACCCTCTTCCCCTATAAACCCCCAACCCGCTCTGGATAATAAATTAATACAATTAATATAATTATCAATTAATCAACTAATAAAACTTCATTACCAATTAATAAAACATTATTATCTATTAATAAAAATGTATTACCAATTCATAAATAATTAACAATACATTAATTATCAGTACCAAATAAAACAAATTACTTTATAACAATTAAATTACTTCCCACCTTATTCCCCTATAAACCCACAACCCGCTACGGAATAAAATTATGCAAAAATTAAATAACATAAAAATCATTACTTTAAAAAAAGTTCAAACATACATTACAAAAATAATACATACTTTTAACACATATACTAACACTTAAAACACTATGAAAAAAACGATTTTTTTAACAACAATATTTTGACTGTCGATATTACTAACTTTGATATTATGAAAATCAATATTTCTTATGTGATTTTCGATATTCTGCACTGTTCTATTTTTGCAATTCGATATTCTGTCCATTCAATATGAAAAACCCAATATTCTGTCCAGTCGATATTTTGGACATGTGACCCTGGTAATAAAAAGGTGCCGGGCGCACATGCCCGTAGCCAGTTCCACTATCTATCTATGTGTGTCAGTGTGGTCATTATGTATGCATGATGGCAAGGGCCCTACCACATTGCATTGTGCTGTGGACAGCGGGCGCAACCCTGTCACCTCAGTTAGTGGCTAAGACCTTGGACATGTAGCTTGTCCTCCCTTGTAATCGTAAGCAGAGTGGGCTGGGCCGGCATACGCCAGTCCATTGTTGGGGTGGGAAGAATTTGCCCGGGGCTCTGGGTGTCGTTAAGTTCTGGCCTGGACAAGGAAGTAACTAATGCGTGTGCCTCTGCTGTAGTGTCAGTGCCACCCGAACCGCAATAGACAATGTAGTGATGTAGCATGCACCTGGAGGGCAGTCTCACACAAACGGATAAATGAAGGAGCGTAAGATCACTCTGGGTCTTGGCAAACACATGCCAAGTGTTGTGTATATCTGTATTGGCGCAGCATGAGCCAAATGCTTATCCCTACTCGCAGAGCGAGCACAGCCAGGCACCTGTGTCCGCCCTATCCTTACATAGGCCTACACTCATGTGGCTGCCTATGACTTCAATGGCCAACATCACTGTGTTGTTGTCAGGCTTGTGGACATGCGCAGAAAGGCATGACATTGGTGTGCCGTAGGAGTGCAAGTGATGCAACCCCCAGCGCACACAAGTAAATAGGCTCAGGGAGAGGGAGGAGCAGCTGTGAGGCAACGAAACATACAGTGATGCCACACATTTGCCACATGCAGGACATGTCAAAGATGAATCCCATAGTTGCACACATTTCACCCCACCCCCAACAAGCTACATCACAATACCTGAATGCAAGCAGATGACAAAATACCATAGGGATGAAAGCTCCTTTGTTTGAACTATCATGCAGGGGGTGCCCGACACCCCCTGACTGACAACTCCCACACTATGCACAGCCTTACAAAATACCGACATATATGCACCCCACACACAGAAGTCCTTGCTCGAAGTTATCTTGCATGGAATGGCCTTCACACTTACTCCCACACCATCCCAGACGTACAACCATTGCACACTAAAACAACTGATTGATCCGAGCTGTTGCATTTTATCCACAGAACTGGTGCAGGTAAGAACAGTGCCGCTTCAACCGGAGCCCCTAACACAATGGCAGAACATCCCAGACACATGCACATCCCCTGTCACGTGGAACTGTACCATGCACGTCTGCTGCATTTACTTGGGTAACTTCCAAGGGCAGTGCTGTGGATCAGTTACCTGCTAAGCTTCCGCCTTGCCAACGTCACCTGCGTTCAGCCTGTGTTGCATAGTCGATTGTGCATATTCGAGTGGTGCATGGCTGTCTGCCTACCCAATAGGACGGTAGCTGAACTGGATTTTGACATGTGTGTACGCCCCCTGTTGGCCCACATCCAGGAGTGTCACTGTGATACCCGTTAATGGGATGCTTTGACACTTGGCATACATGTTGGCAGCTGAACGTGGGAGATTTCACAAATCCTCATGTGCATTGACCGCATTGAACGACTCCCCTATTGGGCTGTAGTGCTAATTGGTGAAAGGGGGTGGAAGCAGCACATCTGTTTGGACCTGCTAATGGATCGACTCGCCATCCTGTTTGATGAAGTTGACAACGTCCTCATGTTGGAAATGATGGCCTATGAAGCTGCAATCGCTTTCACAGATGAGTAACTATGTACCTGCAGCCACAACTAATTGGAACCCATTGCACATGTCCCAACACCTTGTTGCATCTTGGAGATCTGGTCACATATCCCATGACAACAGTGGACATGGCTGCATTCACCTGGACTCTGAATACATGAGCGGACAACAACACGGGTTAACAGACACCTGTGAAAGGTGAGGCACTCCCCTGGAGTGGACAGCGATTCTTGGCAATGTTTCTCATTCTGACATACTGCTGCATTGGTCTGCATGTTGTGGCAGTTATCTTGCCCGTATTGACACGCATATGCTAATAAAGTCTACGCACCTTCACTTGTATTCAACTGTGATGAGCGTTGATTTGAATGTCAATGTGTGTCTCACTGCCTATCTGGGTCACAGGCATACATGCGCATTGATAGCATTACCCCTGGAGTACCTTTTTGTTGAGTCACTATCCCTACATTCATCCATACTTACATACTTGATTGATCATAGCCATGACACATCTGTGTGAATTAAATGTTTTATTCACATTCAGTGGAGTGTTGAAGCTAGACCAGTACAGGGCCATGCAAACCCCACTCTACATTGTTGCCCCATGAGGGCCAGCAGAGTCTTTCAGGGATTGACAAGTTCATCAGAAGTGGAAGACTTCAGTCCACAGTGTGATTGCTGTGTCATTGTAACTGGACAAAATATGGCAGTTCATGTCGAGGTCCAAGGTGAGTGTTGCTGAGTGTATTGGGGGACAGTGGAAGGTGGTATTCCAGGGCATGATGCAGAGGGCAGAACCAAGCTGAAACCAGCCGTATGGCGGAGATGAATGCTACCACTTCATTCTTACTAAAAAGCCAGATTCATCATCATCTTTAACCTCTGATGTGTCAGGTGCCGCACATTTGGGTGGTGGTGTTTTGTCTGCATGTGTGGCAGTGACATATCAGGGGCCGGAGGTGGAATGTCTTTCGCACTGCGTGGCACTGACACTTCAGGGGGCAGAGATGTGGATGGAGTGGTAGCAGCAGCATTCATCTACCAGGCCTTGTGGTGGCAATGCCATGACGAGGATCTGCAGGGCATGGAAGATCACAGCTACATCTCGCTGGTGTGCAGCCATGGCACACATTCTTTCCGCCTGCATCCGCTCCAAGCTCTCCATCATTCTCCTTATGTGTCCTAACTCCCGGCTGACATCGCTGGAGCCACTCTGAATAGACAGTTGATCTTGGCTCAGAGTCATGACTACAGCAATGTCAGCCATGGATTGTTGGAGAGCATGGAGAGGACACTGGATGTCTGTTATGGACTGTAGTGGTCCCTGATGGCACTTAGACACCCACATATGGCATCTAGTTTGGCTGCCATGAGGTCGAACCCCACCCGCAGCTGATCAGCCATCTTCTCCTGGGACCCTATCGCACGGCGTTGGAATGCCATGTGTTGGTCGCAAGGGTCCTGGGAGACGGCTGTGGTGGTGGGTGCTTCCTGCTCTGTGGGCTGTGCAGGGGGTGGGGTCTCCTCGATGCAGCTGGGCTGCCCTGCTCCTGGAGGTGGGGTCCAGGAGCTCTCCATGGGCTATTGGAGGGTGTCAGTGTCAATGTTGGGGAGGTTCTTCTCATCATCAGTGCTGTGTTGTTGGATCTGCTCTGCAGGAGGTGTTGATTCTCTCTCTGCAATGTGAAGGGGAGATGCAGATTGACACTGTGTTCACATGTATGTTCACGCATTGTACTCATCTGCTAACAGACTGCATGACAATCTACATTGTGACTGTTCTGAGGAGATGCCTATGTGATGCGGGACAGTTGACATTTCTACACCATCATGGATGTGAGGTTGTACTTGTACATTGTCATCTTACAGTTTCCTGCTATGCCAAATGCTAATGGCTATTTTCTGCACACAAGTGGCAGCAGTTGTGTCCTCTGTTCTGTTGTGAAAGTGTTGCAGTTTATACCACATTGTTGTCAATGTTGAGGTGCTCTGATTCTTATATGTGTGTGCTGCATTGTGGGTGAGTTGCCCCTTCCGATCTGATTTGGCTGGCACATATCCCTTTCAGACGGTGTGCCTTTCACTTCTGTGCTTGTACAGTTCTGAGATGGTGCAGGCTTGAGTAAATTTGGCTCCTGTACAGTAACCTCTGAGCACACTCAAACAGTCTCTCTATGTACCACAAACAAGTATCCGGCAAGTGTCTCTCTTTTCTTGAGGAGTGAGATTGAGCTTACAATCTCACAAGGTCAATTCCAATAATCAAAAAGTTCCAAAGTATTTTCGGTTAGTGTTGTTTATTTCTTTGTTTTTCTTCGTGTCTCCCCAGATGTCCAAAGTAAATTACAACAGCCAACACGTGTTTCGTCGTGTACAGTATAATACCTCGACTTCTTCAGGGCTTTAAATTATCCAGTCATTTCAGGCATCAAATGCATACTCCAAACGTAAATAAAATTGCCAATCTGTACTGTTTTCCAAATCTAAAGTCAACAACAGCAGTTCCTGTTCCGTTTTCAAATCCTCAATCCAGTCTTTTTTGCCTGGGAGTTGGTGATGTAGGATACGCATCATTTCTCTAGAAGCACCACTGCAATATAATTTTGGGGATACTGGACCCTGATACTGGGGTTGTGCGCCCGTTCTTTTGTTGGTATCCAAACGTTTGAATAAATTGGGCTCCTGGTCGGAGTTTGGGACTCTTTGGCATGGAGTGTCTGCAGATGTGCTATACTTAATTGTACATGTCTGCCATTGTGCCCATCTCCCCCCATCCCACCAGTCCCTGGTCGCTACTCACCATGTTGCTGTTGGCTCAGGTCCTGTTGTGCAGTGTCCAGTCCCCCAACTCCTGCCACTGTGTCCCCAATGATGGTCCCAAGCTGGTCCTCCGTGGGGCTTGTGGGGTTCTGGTGGTCCTTTGTACTTGCTCCGGCTACCTTCATGGTGCTTTACAGTTGTTTGTGTTTCTGTTGCCACTGTTACAGTGATTGTTCCCGCCTGACTTGTGGGACTTGCAGGCCTAGCACTGCTTATTGCTGAATTTTTTATTGCAGTTGGGCCAATCGCAACTTTGTTCAAGTTCGGGTTTAGATTTTTATCACCGTCCTGGTGATTTTATTGCGGACATTTGATGCATTATTGGGATACTATTGCATGTTACAGCCGAGTTGTGAATACGAAGTTATTTTCCCACGATAGACGGTGATATAAAACTTTGTGGTAACCTATTTTGCCGATGATTATTACACGTTCTTGAGAATATCCCCCTTAGTTTGGCATAGATGCGCAAACTTTTTGTCAGCGTTCTTGGATATAAATTTGAAAATGTTGTTTGTTTGATATTGATTTATAAATTTGCCTCTTTAACAAGATTATTTTCATTTGTAAGTCGTGCACAGAGAATGTTCCTTTTTGTCTCTGCTTAATATTTTATTTACTACTTTAATTGGATGTGTATGTAAACTAATTTTTAATTAACACGCCTACATTTTATATCCATTTTCTTTTTTTGTTTTTTGCTAGAGACGTGCCATCAAATTTATATTAATATTATTGGCACTTAGTTTACTTGCACAGGACACTACACTTGAACATGATATTGCTTTTTGAAATATGCGATTTGTGACCTTCATTCTGCATATTTGCAAGCAGTTTGATTTTTCCATTTTGCTTTTTTGACTAATTACCATGTCAAGGTACACGCTTGCTCAGTGATGAGTTTATGCGCAATTCACATTTTCTAACAATTATTTCTCGTACTTCTCATGACGTGATCTGTTTGAGAAACAGTGCATGAAGCGGTCCTTGCTCAGGAACGAGTATGTTTATCTTTAGAGCTGACAATATGGTATTGCACACAACAGCAATTTGAAGAAGTTGCTCCTATGTTTGACAAAATATAATGAGTCATATTGTATAAAGCTAGTACACAGCCCTTATTGCTTATTCCCTAAAATGGCTGACTATTCCTAAAATAATGAACTGTCTAGAGACTGATTGAATTTGAATTAGGGGACTGCATAATTGTTTTTGAGCCTCGTGGGCAAATGTTATAAAGGTCCATTAAGAGGTTCGCAATTTATAAGAGGGTTTGGCGTGTTAAAAAGCTATTAAAAAGTTAATTTCCAAGAAAGCATTTCACCACCAGTGTTTTAAAGGCGCTTCAACGCTGAAAGGAACCGTACGCTATTAGCGTCAGTGACAAGCCTGCTTAGTGCTCACAGATGATTGCTCTCCAGGTGATTGCTCAAGGTTAACTCTGCATAAGTGTTGACGAATTTAAATGTGATTTAATGTGGCATCAAAATAGCCAAGGAATGAAAGAAAGCATTTTCTCAGCAAACGGTTGTTGCTGTGTCTGTGCCAGCAGAAAAAAAAATAACAATATTTTTGTGTATTTTCAAGGAAAATGTAGCGTAACACATAATTGTGTATTTCCAAGCAAAATATGCATTCCACGTTTAAATAGAAAGGTCTCGTTTCATCACATTGCATGCCCCTGAATACTGATTAATATCATGATATCACTTGAATAATAGCCTCAGGGTTGCCCATGGTATGGTGGCATACTCAACTTTTCTGACTAATTTCTATGCCTGCTTTCAGGTCAGTTATATATAATCATCTGCTGTAGTGTGTACTATATTAAGCAATACTGCACTGTGTTCTGTGTATCTGCAGCTGATGCTTGTGTTATAGCAAGATGCGTCGATGTTCTATGTGAATGCTAAACATGACATTATCTTTATTTTGTTCTGGCACATCTGAGCAATGGACTGGGCAGACAAATAAGAGTTAGGAGCTGCCTTGTCTTTATTCTCTTATTGTGCAGCCTGGAGCCCACCTGTGTCACAGCCATGCAGTTCGGTATGCAGATACCATATGCCACTAATATGAAACGCTGTTAGATGCAACTTGCAATTGTCCTATCACTGTAAATATGTCTGGATATGTCGGCAGCTGCATATTGACAGCTCTCTTCCAGTAGGATTTTAGAAAGACATCCCATTAAACACAGATGAAGGAAATAGAGCCTGCTCTTTGGTGGCAAACACGCACAGTAGTTTTCACCTGTGTAACGTTTCATAGTAAGGCTGTGATGTGACTTTCAAAATTCTTTCAGGCCTAGAAGAAAACTCTTATAATATCGCTCCCACCCTATTAACAATTTGAACACTGTTCGTCATACATCAAAATGATACACTACCTAGCATGTGAATTATTTACACCCCCTTTTGCCTTCACTTTCTTTAGCTAATGTGTCCTTCTTGAATGCAAAGTCAATGTCAATGAACAAGACACTTGTGTGAAGGTTCCTACAGTCATTTCACACCTTTTTTTCGGTCGAGCATTCAAGACCTCTTGTATATACTTTAGTAAATACTAATATGTGTATGTTCTTTGTGGGCTCTGGAGATCAGCCCTAAGACTTGTCTGCTTCAGATTAGGGACATTTATTTCGGTTCAACTGCCTTTATTTAACTGTTTTGATAGAAAACGACCAGTAGAGGTCAGTAAAATACCTGAATTGCTTCTGCTTTTTCAACTGCATCTATTTAACTGTCTTGATAGAAAACGTTCAGTAGATGGCAGTAAAATACCAGAATTGCTTTCTGCTGAGGAACTTTCTTTTTTTTGTTTTTCTGCCAACTGCCTCTATTTAACTTTCTTGATATAAAATGACCAGCAGAGGTCAGTAAAATACCAGAATCACTTTAGCATTTTCTAGATTCTGTCCATAGAAGTTGTCTTCCACGAGCACCCTTAGACAATAATATTTTTTTCAAATCTTGTATTTTCATTGATATGACACGAAGGCCCTGATTTTATATTAAAAACAGAGCTTTGGACTATACCATTACCCGCTGAAAGGCAATAATTCTCTCCATGTGTTCCCATACCTGGCATGTCATGCAGTTGGGTGATTACCTCCCTTCATGTTAAAGAACAGTAGATTTTTCAGCACCCGGGCTAATGTGCTGCATAGCTAAATGCATATAAGGTGCCAAAGGCGAGACTGATTGGTTTGCAAATGCTTGTTTTACTTCATTTACACTAAGCTAGTAAGCATGCAGTCGAGAGATCAATGGTAAAGCCCTTCTGCCTGTTTCCAGCCCTACTTCAAATAAAAGTATGAATGTAGAAGTGGTAGGTTCCCACTCAACAAAAATTCAGTGTGATTTCTTCTTATAGGTGGAGATAAAACTGGATTTTTCCATAAGTGTCATTAAAAACTGTGTATACAACGTTACAATTAACACACCACATCAGCAGAACCTTTTTCTTGATTGCAATTGAATGTCCATGTGTGTGGATTAAAAAATAAGGACCATGCACATGACACCATGGTGTTTTGCAGACAGTAGATATCCAAATAGCTGCTTTAGGATTACGAGTTCATAATTTTGTGATGAAATATGTCTATTTTGAGGAACTCAAAGACAGTGAGTTATACTTTGAGATTCGATGCTGGTCAAGAAATGTGAGTTCTTGACCAGTATCCATTAGATATATGCATTGTGTACAACTTCACTGGTTGCCTATACATAAGAGTTATTTTTAGAATTTTCCTACTGGCTTTTAGGGCATTCAATCATAGTGGACCACCATATCTCATTGCCCGTTTTATTCATTACAAAACACAGAGGGTATTGAGGCTTTCTTCTGCCAATCTCCTACAGCTTCCACTCTTCAGACTAAAGACCAAGGGGAGGGAGAGGGCCTTTTTCAGTACCTGGCACTAGAGCCTAGAACCAACTTCCAAATTCCCTTTGTACTATAGACAATGTAGTAACATTTAAGACAAGTCTGAAGTGGGGCTCCTTACTGCACACAATGCTCATTGCCATTCTTTAATTTAAAAACACCTTTTCTTCCAATCTCAGTCTGTTTTACGGCTTAGGCCTATATTCAAGCACCAGTATGCTTCATTTGGAGTGACAGTCTGTGCTATACAAGAGAACCAATAATTCATTCAGCCATTGAAAATTGACCTTCATGCATAAGGACACTGGGGATTTGTTTAAACATACTTACGACATACCATGGAAGTTTCAACTCTTTACATCATCATTAACCACACAGATTGGATGAGTTCTATTGAGCAGTACTTGCAAACCAGACCAGTGGGATTGAACAGGCACACTGAAATGCTAATTTCTATGAATAAATGCTGTCTTTACATCAGTTCAATGCAGGTGGAATTTCATGACTGCAGGTGTTCGTGAGGCAAAGCAAGTTACTAACTCAATTGTTCCGAAAAACAGTAAATTCAATTTTTCATGCTGACAGTTATCATACAACCCATTTAAAAGTCAGTATCCCCCTTTGGAAGTTGCTTTGACTGGAAAGGATTGCTGCTCTCGCCAAAACTCACCGTTGTGCTTCACCATCTGGCCACTACCGCTCGCTGGATTTCGAACTGTGTTGGCCCTACTTGGTTGTGAATTAGAAGACCTTGCTTTGACTGCCTGCCTTCCCTCGGACAGAGGCGGGACAGCGAGGACCAGCCTGCCCAGCGGCGTTGATCGACCGCAGCTGGTCCTCTTCCCCCCCCCTTCTGCATAAAAGATCGTGCAGTGCCTGTGTCCGGTGGGTGCTTGGAAAGGATTGCTGCTCTCGCCAAAACTCACAGTTGTGCTTCACCATCTGGTCACTACTCTACATCTCTCGGCCCCCGCTCCGCGGGGGCCGCTCCGCGGGGGCCGCTCGCTGGATTTCGAACTGTGTTGGCCCCGACTTGGTCGTGAATTAGAAGACCTTGCTTTGACTGCCTGCCTTCCCTCGGACAGAGGCGGGACTGCGAGGACCAGCCTGCCAAGCGGCGTTGATCGGCCGCAGGTGGTCCTCTTCCCGCCCCCTTCTGCATAAAAGATCGTGCAGAGCCTGTGTCCGGTGGGTGCTTGGAAAGGATTGCTGCTCTCGCCAAAACTCACCGTTGTGCTTCACCATCTGGGCACTACTCTACATCTTGCGGCCCCCGCTCCGCGGGCGCCGCTCGCTGGATTTTGAACTGTGTTGGCCCCGACTTCGTCGTGAATTAGAAGACCTTGCTTTGACTGCCTGCCTTCCCTCGGACAGAGGCGGGACTGCGAGGACCAGCCTGCCCAGCGGCATTGATCGGCCGCAGCTGGTCCTCTTCCCGCCCCCTTCTGCGACTCCTCCCATAAAAGGCGTAACAGCAACGCGCACGCGGGACGCACGCGGGTCATAGCCCGGGGCGAAGCCCGGGCAAAGGGCGGGCCCGTTCTAGCCCGTTACAGACCGGGTAAGACCGGACCGGGCTACCCCCCTAACATTGGTAATCACATCTTGTAACGTCTAATGCTTACTGTCCTACTTGTATAGACACGCATAATTTCTTATAATGGCTGTAGAGATGTCCCCTAAGAAAAGCTGCAGAAGTAAGGTGACAAAGGGGGGAACAAAACTAACTGCCACTTTGGACGATTTTATTACTAGGACCAATTCGGTAATAGATTTAGGTATTAACCTAATGGAACAAAGGTTTTCATTAGATCTTGCTATGGCTAGACGAATGTCCCAAGATCCCCTAATGGCTAAGAGATCGTCTCTGGGTCATATAGCAACAGCCAAAACCCCAGAACGTACGGAAGGCCCCGCTGTAACTTCAACACACCCATTTACACCCCCTAACCTACCAGTACATATTCCTACACAGGGTTCACTACAACTGACCTCTGAAAATCCACCCATCAAAGTTATACCCTCAAACCCAGACGGGTCTAGCAGTAATGTACTGGTTCTTGTCTCAGAGTCTGAGACCCCTGAAAATGAGACAAGCACAAGTACAATGCAACTCCGCGGGAGGAAAGAGGGGGCTATACCCAAACGCAAACATCCTAATCCGTCTGTTTATTCTAGAAAAAGACATAAAACGGCTGTGGCACAGGCCAACGCCATACCAGTTACAAGAGGGGTGTCTTGGATAAAGATCTATCAACAATGATAAAAGAACTGAGAGAGGACCAAAGTACTGTAAATCGAGAAACAATTGAAGGGGCCCAAGAAATTCCACCCTTAAATATATTGGGAGACAGAGTAGGGTCAACTGAGGAGGAAAAAGGGATGTTAGTGAAGGAATTAGGGGACCTCATTAAATCACTCTTAATACCATTGGAAACAAGATTGACACAAATAGAAAACCAGCTACTAGAGGTTGAAAAAAGTATTTTAACATTAACAAGTCTAAGTATAGCCGGTCCTGTGATTAGCTTATCCTCAAGTGTAGCTACAGTGCCTGTAGCATCTTTATCACATAACAACACATTATACCCAATAGAACAAGGAACCAGTGCTACAGCAACTAGTACTAGTGTTAACCAAAAAAGTGCATCTGCCGTAATCACAACAAAGGCAGCTATCGCTAAAACCGCTAATAGTGCTCCAATTGCGAAAGGCACCCCAGCACAGAGTGTTAATGCTTTTAAGGCTACCCAACAGACACACAACAGGAATATCCAGAGAAGGAAATGAGGGGGAGGATATATTGACCTACCTCCAGATGCAAGTCCATTTGTATCTGTTTTGACGGTGGTCCCGGAATTGACCAACCAAGTTAACGAGAATTTTTGGTCATTAAAAAACAAGGTTCTACACTGGTTAAATGTGCAAAGGCCCCTACCGCACCACATAAAAAGTAAAATATTAATGGTTCGCAGGGCTCCGTGGATAGGTCCAACAAGAAAGACCATACCAGGTGATTGCGTGGTGGTCACATTTGAAGATCCTCGTACCGTGCACCACCTGTGCTCCTGGAACTCAGACGCGTTTGGCGGTAGCAACGCGATCCAAACTAGACCGCTGTCCTATTTTTATCCTCCTAAAGTGCATTTTAAGGGTGATGAAGGGTGGACCATGGTGAACCATAATGCTTCAGGGAGATTGCATGGTGGAAATCTGGGAAACCCAGGTCAATGGATGGGATTACCAACTTACAATTCATTCAGCTGCCTAGAAGCAGTAGACTGACTGAATATTCCAGTACAATGTCCATCTTCAGCCAATGCTAGATTAAATAAGAAGAATTCTCTCAATATGGTAAAACCCAGAGAAAGTAACATAGAAACAAATCTAGTGGTTTCCAAGGGCGGGGTTTACAAAAGGAACAACCCTCTGTATAGTAATATGAAACATCCAATTGCAGCCAATTCATCAACACCCAATATGGTAGTGGTGGGTGACAGTGACCAGGGGGAGAGCCAACAAGGCTCTAACATACTGGGAGACATGAACACAAATAATAGCATAATCACGGCTGACAATAGTCGGACGCGTGAAAATATGGTATTATTAGTAGAGGAAATGCCAATAGGAATGCCAATAAATGAGGAAATAGCACTTGTGGCGCCATCCGACATATTAATTACAAAGGGTGAGTCACTAAAATTAGTTTCTTGGAACATAGCCGGAGTGTCTAAAAATTTGAGGTACCCAGAATGGTCAAAATTCATTGATGCCAATGATTTTTGTCTGTTACAAGAATCCTGGGCGGTGGCAACACCACATAGGGTAGGGTTTAAGTCCTTTGGAATAGGTGCCATTCCATCTAAAAGTGGAAGTTCCTCAGGTGGCTTAATATTTTGGGTGAAAGTAAGCTTGAGGATACAGATAGAGGTAGTAGACACAAAATCACCCGACATACTAGCGCTAAAAATCACCACATGTGAAGGGAAAAAATTATTTCTATTAAATGTCTATAATAGACCGGCAACTACATCCAAAGAATCTCCCACCTTAGCCAAATTAGACTCTTTCTTATGCAGAATAGCTGGAAAAGAGGAATATGTTATTGTGGCTGGTGACCTAAATTGTAATTACGAACCATTCCTAGGGCTCAGCGACATTTTTGAAGAAGAGGACCAAGCCAATAAAATTCCAGCACTGGAGAGTGTTAAACCTGTCAAATGCTCGATTTTGGCACTTCAAATAATGAAATTGTGTGCGGAGCATTGTCTCAGGGCCTGTAATGGACGGTCCTCATCAGACAGTTTGAAAAAAACAACCTTTAGTAGAAATAACTATAAAAGCAATTTAAATTTTGTAATTGTTTCTATCCCCATCTGGTCGAGCATCTTAGACTTTGAGGTAAAGGATAGGCTAGAAAGCGATCACTTTCCTTTGAGCCTATTGATAGAAGCTTCATTGTTCCAGGGAGCTGCGCACTCGTTATCAATTGATGAAAATAGTGGAGCTAATGATGAGATCCACATTAGTAACAACAGACGAGTACTCAAATAGCCATTTATATTGGACCATGGTGAGATTCTCGCAGAAATTTATGCACTTTTCGCAGGGACCTTTGGATCATTCACAGGTTCCCCGGTAGATGAAGTAAATCCTGTTTGTTTTATGTCACTTCACAAAAAAGTTTTTACAGACCTAAAAATGTTAGTCACTAAAATGCCCAAGAAAAACCAACAAAAAACACAGAATCTGTCCCATAGCAAACCATGGTATGATAGAATCTGCAGGGAATCAAAAGGGGCGCTTTTACTTGCTATCAAATCTAAGTCAGTAGCAGATATAAAAATAGCAAGGAATAATTACAAATTAGTACAAAAGGCTTCAAAAAAAGCCTGGGAAGAAGAAAAATGGGCAGACATGTTGATATCTGTCAAATCAAATGATAGTGTAGGCTTTTGGAGGTTAGTAGCCAATGGTAGCCGTGTAGGGAGAGTGGTAAAGGACGTCTATTTGGACGAGCTAAGATGGGTCAACCATTTTACTAAACTTTATAAAAAGTATGACTATGCCCAAAGACTATTTGACGATGATGCCCCATGCCTTGAACACCCCACTGATTGCCTGGGCTTCACACTAGGTGAAACCAAGTCGGCAATTAATTCAGTAAAGACTGGTAAAGCCCCAGGCCTAGATAAGATTCCTGGGGACTTGTATAAGCATGATCTAAAAGTATGGGCACCATACATAAACTACCTGTGTAACAAGTTATCCCTTAGTTTAGATTTACCTGAAAGTTGGAGGGGAGCAGAAATTGTTTTAATTTTTAAAAAAGGGGATCAGATGAACCCTTCTAATTACCGGCCAATCAGCCTGATGGACATTCTCCAGAAAATCTACTCACGACACATCTTAACTCGTGTCAGTGACTGGATGGAGGAGAATGTAATTTTAACCAAATTCCAAGCTGGTTTCCGATGTAAAGTAAGGACAATCGATCAGGTATTCAGATTTTGCTGCTTATACTGGAAATATGTACAAATTAAAAAGGGACATTTATACGTTGCTTTCGTCGATTTGAGAGCAGCGTTTGATTTAGTGCAACACAACCTTTTATGGAGAACACTGAGTGCAGCAGGGTTGCCAAATAGCCTGTTGGTTCAGATAAAAGAGCTGCACGAAGGGAATTTTGCGAAAGTCCGATGGGGCCCAAATGGGGAACTGACTCAAAAAATACCCATCAAGCGTGGCGTTCGCCAAGGCTGCGTATTGGCCCCCACATTTTTCTCCCTTTTTGTGAATGACATCCCTGCACATCTAGAGGGATGTATAAATGAATCACCGAAATTGAATGGAGAAAAGGTAACATCATTACTATTCGCAGATGACACCATTTTGATTTCCCAAACCAAGAAAGGCCTCCAGGCACTACTTAATTCTTTTAGTGAATATTGTAGTAGTAAAGGACTGGAAATTAATGGGAAAAAAACAAAATGCATGGCCCTCAATCCACCAAAACCAGATAAAGGCTGTTTAACTCTGAATGGCGAGAAACTAGAATCGGTCCCAAATTTTTCATATTTAGGGGTTACCCTAGACTGTAATTTTTCCTGGCGGGTCAGATGGAAAAAAGTAAGTTGGCATTCATTCAGAATGTAAAGCCAATTCTTAGGAAACAACGTCTGAGTACTAGCAAAGCTGTGTCTCTGGTAGTTGAGCTATTCAAATTTAAGGTCCAACCATCAGCATTATATGGTGCAGAAATTTGGGGCCCCATGTCAAAGGACACCTTCTGCATCATGGATAACAACTTTATGAGAAGCCTGGTAAGGGCTCCAAGAGGTACTCCTTTAGTGCCACTTCAGTTGGATTTAAATGTCAAAAGAACAGATCACTACACTATAATTCGGCCATTAATGTTATGGGTTAGATTGTGGCGGGTGCCTGAATTGCACGACTATAGAGATGGTTTAAAAGAGATTATGGGGTTGGATAATTCGAATACCATCCCCTGGTTAAAACATGTCAAAACTTGGTTCACCAAAATAGGTTTAAAACATTTTTGGGAGAATCCAGAATACCTACCGCCTAACCCAAAACTGATTGTAAAAAGGGCTTTCTGGAGTTTTATGGTCAACATGGTAACAAATGTATCTGATGCTGGAACTTTAGTAACCAACTTTCTCAGTTTCAAGGACGAGCCTCTATTTGAGTCTTTTCTTGATGAGATTGAGCCCCCACTTGCCAAAACCCTATTTTTAAAACTAAGATATAGGAATCTTTTGATTAAAACAACTTTGGCACGTTGGTCTAGGAGGACTAATGTTCCATCCCCAGTGGTAGATGAAATTTGTACTATGTGTGAATGTAGTCAGATAGAAAATGAGCTCCATATCCTCTTCTTCTGCCCTGCCTATGCACTGGCCAGAAGAAGATGGATGAAACCACTATGCCTAATATTAGGAGTGAGATCCTGTAACCAGGCCCTAAGAATAATCAAAACAGACACAACTCAAACAATAATATTCAGTGTCAGTCGATTCCTACACTCAATTTGTTTTCTACAGAAAAAAAGGGCAAAAACTATAAACGAAATAAGTCCTCAAGATCAAATTGAGTCTTAGAAACTTCGCAAGGACCTTTGGTATTTTAGAATCGGTTATGCTTAGATGAAGTTTTATTGAGAAATGTATTCTTATTCATGTATTCTTCTTTTTAAAGTTACAAATGTTTATTAATGCAAAATGTATCAAAAAAGTGACAAAATGTACATTTTAATGCAATGAATTGTGTTGTGACTCTTTTATGGCATTTATAAAGAAATTTGAATTGAATTGACTGAGCACAAATAGCAGTTTGATAGAGGACTCGAATATGGGTAGAAATGAATTGATGGAATGATTCAGGGAATAGGGTTATCCAGTTGAAATCTTAAAAGCAGTCCTTGATTAAGTGCAGGCCAGGAATAGGGAAACAATACTTTTCCACAAAGAGAACAAGAAATAACAGAAACAATCCACTACAATGATAACGTTCTTCAGTGAACAGGAAGGAGGTATTAGAAAAATCATGGAAACACATTGGCATTTGGTAAAAATCTGATGCCATCTTGAGACCTTCAATTTCAAAGTCAGCTTAGATAGCATATAGGGGAGCATCCTCCATGAAGAATGCACTTGTGAACAGTAGTCCTATGCACTCAGAGAACATGGTTACAGCAAGACAGTGGCTTTCATAAATGCCATTGATGCAAAGTCTGCTCACTTATAAAGTAAACACCAGTGAGTATAAGACACCATTTATCCCTAAACCCATCAAGATCAAAGGAAATTATAACTGCTAGACAGAATTTGCAGTATATATGCTTTCCTGTACATGTGGTTGTCATATGTGGGCAGTACAATTATGCAGGTCAATTGCAAGATCCTTCAACATTTTAGAGCAGTAAAAAATAGGGACTGGTCATACCCAGCTGCAAAACATGTGCATAATGTACACAATAATGATGCAGTCTATTTTATCATATTTTGTGATTGATGTCCTTCGAAGATCAGTGAGAGGAGTGTACCGAGAAAAGCCACTCAGACGGATGGAATGCAGAGACAATTGGGTTGAATGTTGAGGAGGAGCTATACTCATTCCTATAATAGTACAAAGAAAAATAGAGCCTTCCTAACAAAGTGCTTGAATCTCTTTACAGTCAAATTATAGCATGTAAGAAGGGCACAGTCATAATGCTTACCAGTGATGAGATAGATAAATACTCTATAGAACTTAATTATTTAAGTTATTCAGTCATGTGCCAATAATATTAGGCATGAAGGCAATGAAAATAATGTATTGTGGCAGCTAAAGTTAGGGTCATAGATTGATAGTCAAATTGTAATCACGAGGTTGAATTCATTGGTGAGAACCAGTAGTCCCACAAATAGAGCCAATCAAATGTTAATGATTCATGTTGGATGATTTAGTTTAGTTATGGCATTTGTTGAGTCTGAATTGATGTTATGCATCGAGGCAGAAAGAAATTAGCTTAGTAAACTAAAGTATTCTGAATGAGGATGCTTGAAAATTGTATTCAGAAAATGTATTTAAACATTTTATGGTTTCAAAAGATATAAATTTGAACGCAAATCCGTAAAATGGGCTCAACTTATTTCAATAATGTGAATAAAATGAAATATGATTTAAGTTATTTTGCAATGCCACAGAGAAAGATTGTTTTGTTTTTGTAAATATCACTTGTGTTTTCCAAATGCAATGTCTATACGGATTTTAAACATAATTACAGCCCGAACTGCTGAACAGAGTTACACCACAAGTGAATGCTTAATGCAATTTAGTAAAATCTGTTCAGTAGTTTTGAACTTAATAAAGGAAAAAAAGTTATGTTTATCTAGAAACGCAGTTGAACTACAAAGGATCCGCTGATCCATGCACAAACAGCCTTGCCTTGACTGGTTGATCGCAACCTGAGAGAAAATTTGAGGCTGCCATTTTGTGGATCGGGATATGGTTCCCGGGAAGAGTGATAATAAAGCAGAAATAAGATATAAGGGGTAATGATAGAGAAATCCTGATCCCATGGTACTGATGGAGGGGTCTGTGAGAAACCCTCATGGGGAATAAATTGTGGCCATTTTTTTTTTCATGTGCATAATCCGCTGATCCAATATAGCGCTCAGAGTGCCCCCGATGTAAATACACAGCAGATCTGTGGATCAAGACCCTAATTAAAAAATCACATATTCCCACTCACAGATCTACTCATACACTCTTTCTCACACCCACACACCTACTCACACACCCATACAGTCACTCACACACCCTCTCACATACCCAAACATTCACTAATACATCTGCTCAGAGACTGGGAGAACCGCTCACACACCCACACACAGACCCACACAAGCACTCATATACCCACTCCCACTGTCACTACACGCTCATACTGCCACTTACACATCGAATCACAGATCTCCATAGCCACTTATATACCCACTCACACACCAATGCAGCCACTCACACCCCACTCAGAGACCCACGCAACCATTTAAAAATCCACTCATACACTCACCCATCACACACTCACATGCCCAATTACGCACCTGTACAGTCCTTTCCACACCCACTCAGACACCCAGTGATAGATCCTTACAGCCACTCACACACCCAATCACATATCCACACAGGCAGTCACACACTACGTCAGAGACCCAGAAAACTACACACATTGATGCGCTCATACCCATGTATGCACTCATACAGCTACTCACACACCCTGTCATATGTCTATACAGCTACTCACACACCATACAGTCACTGATACATCCCCTACGAGACCCAGAGAACCACTTACATACCTACTCACAGACCCACACACACACACTCAAACATCCACTCACATAATCACAAGCCCACTTACACCCTCACACAACCACTCACACACCCATACAACCACTCACATACCTACACAGAGACCCCGAAAATCACTTTAACATGCTCTTAGACACTCAAACAGCCACTCACACACCCAGTAAAACACCCAGGAGCTACTCACACATCCATTTATACATTCACACAGCCACTCACACACCCACCTACAGACCCAGAGAACCACTCAAACATCCACTCGGAGACCCACACAGGCCCTCACACAGGTACCCACACACCCACATACACAATCATACAGCCAGTGACAGACCCACTGACAGACCCACACTGCCAGTTACACACCCACTCACAGACTCACAGAACCATGCAACTGCTGATATACCTACTCACACACCCATATAGCCACTTACACACAAATTAACACATTCTGATAACCATACAGGCACGGCTACAGCCCAAACGGCTGAACAGAATTACACCAAATTTGGCAAAAAGGTAGCCCTTGGTTTAGAAAGAGCCCTTTTTCTTAAATGGTGTAAATCCGTTCAGTAGTTTTTTAAATATTAATGTAAAAAGAAATATATATATCTGGGCGGAGCCTAACCACTCATCTCATCATGAGATTGATTGGCTGTCAACACTCATCCAAGAAGTGTTGGCAGCCATCTTAGGGCCAATATACATGACAGGACCTCATTAAAAAGCATTGCAGTTAATAGAAAGGTTTTAAGACTTTAGTTACATTATAAATCATTTGTTGATGATACCATACCATACCATGTGGATAAGTGTGGCTCAATTGTTAGAGTGGCAGACCCTGATGCAGAGGTCTGGCCCGCGACCAGGGTTCAATTCCCGCCTCGGCGGGTCTTGGGCTCAATTTGCTCGGACCTGATAATTCTCACCTCAGTGCCTATTCTAATCATGGGTCCCACTCTGCAACTCTGGGCAATAGCTTGCTTAATCTCCACAAATGTCCCAGCAGTACTGGGATGCCTAGCTTCACCTTGGGGGTGCCCAGGAGTGGACATTTCACAGGGAAAAGCCAGGAAGGGTTACACAGCGGTATACGTACATCGCAGGAAAACCCCGGTTGGGGTATAAATGCGCTTTACAAGTACAAATTCATTTCATTTCATACTAATTTTAGGAATTGTGGTGTGTTCTAAGGTGATTTTACCATGTGAAAAAGCCTTCTGCTGGCATATCATGAATCCTGTTTGAGAGACAACTATTTTCTCATGCTTTTCCCACAGAGGTTTGGAAGGTGCTCTATAGGCTAAACTGAGAGCATATTTTCTGTAAATTCACATTATCTTTCTCAGGCATGTGAGTATGAAGTCTGACATTCTCAGTAAAACATGTACATCCAACAAGGGCAGAGATTGTAAGTTGATTCCCTTGTGTTCTATTGCAGCTACAGCACTAACGGTCCTACTTATGACAAACATATTGCACATCTGAAGCCATCTTGATTGGAATTAAGTGGTAACTCTTAAAACATTTAATTTAAAAAGGAACAAAATTAAGGGGTTAATTTTTCCACAGAAAGTATGATAAGTGCTGCAGAAAGAAAAATTAGGGCACATTTTGAGTGACTTCTCAAATCCTCTTTTATTTCATTAAAATCTTCTGACATGCACACTGAAACATGCACTTTCAATACCAGCAACGGACTTCCCTGGTGAGCAGTAGCTTCGTTATGGAATCAAAGTAAAAATCTGAACATATTTCCTACTGACGAGACTGTAGTAAATGAGGAAATTAGGAAACTTCATAACAAATAAGTCTCCCAAGGTGGCCACCAGAGACAAAAGAGCCCAAATGTAGCACAAATATCATCCAGATGTAGACCAAGCATAGCCCAATTACAGAATGTACCAGAGTGTTCTAAAGAACAACTAGAGCGCTAACAGTCTTAATTATGAAAAGAGTATGGCACACCTGAAGCCATCTTGATTGGAATAAAGTGGTAACACTTAAAACATTTAATTTGCAAAGGGACAAAATGAGGGGGTTCATTTTGCCTAGAATTTATGATTAGTGCTGCAGAAAGACAAATGAGGGCACATTTTGACTTCTCAAACTTTCTACTATTTCATAAAGAAATTCTGATATGCAGACTGAAACATGCACTTTAAATACCAGAGGCAGACTTCCCTGACGAGCAGTAGCTTTACTACAGTGATCTAATGAGCAACTAGCGTGCTAAAATTCAGAATTTATAGAAAATGTGTGACACATCTGAATGCCTTTTTGATCGGACCAAAGTAAAAAACTGAAAGTATTTTTCTACTGAGGAGACTGCAGTAAATGAGGAAACTTCATAACAAATAGGTCTCCCAAGATGGCCACCAGAGACAAAAGAGCCTAAATGTAGCACAAATATCATCCAAATGTAGCCCACGTATAGCTCAATGACAGAATGTCCCAGAGTGTTCTTAAGAACAACTAGAGCGCTTACTGTCTTACTTATGACAAAAGTATGGCACCCCTGTAGCCATCTTGATTTGAATAAAATGGTAACACTTAAAACATTTAATTTAAAAAGGAACACAATGAGGAGGTTCACTTTGCTATAGAAATTATGATTAGTGCTGAAGAAAGAAAAATGAGGGCATATTTTGAGTGACTTCTCAAATCCTTCTATTTCTTGAAAAGAAAATTCTGACATGCAGGATAAAGCATGCACTTTTAATACCAGCAGCACACTTCTGTGGTGAGCACTAGCTTTACTACAGTGATCTAATGAGCAACTAGAGTGCTAACATTCTGAATTTATGGCAAATGTGTGACATATCTGAATACCTTCTTGATGGAATCAAAGTAAATGGAAGCTTTTCCTACTGAGGAGACTGCAGTAAATGAGGAAATTAGGAAACTTTATAACAAATAAATCTCCCAAGATGGCCACCAGAGATAAAAGAGCCCAAATGTAGCACAAATATCACCCAGATGTAGCCCAAGTATAGCCCAATTACACAATGTCCCAGATTCTTCTAAAGAACAACTAGAGCGCTAACAGTCTTACTTATGACAAAGGTATGGAACACCTGAAGCCATCTTGATTGGAATAAAGTGGTAAAACTTAAAACATTTAATTTGCAAAGGAACAAAATGAGGGAGTTCATTTTGCCATAGAAAGTATGATTAGTGCTGCAGAAAGAAAGGGCATATTTTGACTTCTCAAATCCTCTTCTATTTCATTAAAAAATTCTGACATGCGGACTGAAGCATGCACTTTGAATACAAGCAGCAGACTTCCCCGGTGAGCAGTAGCGCAATTAGAGTGCTAACATTCAGAATTTATAGCAAATGTGTGACACATCTGAATGCCTTTTTGATGGAACCAAAGTAAAAAACTGAAAGTATTTTTCTATTGAGCAGACTGCAGTAAATGAGGAAATTAGGAAACCTCATAACAAATAAGTCTCACAAGATGGCCTTAAGAGACAAAAGAGCCCAAATGTAGCACAAATATCATCCAGATGTAGCCCACGTACAGCTCGATGACAGAATGTCCCAGAGTGTTTTAAGAACAACTAGAGCGTTTACTGTCTTACTTATGACAAAACTATGGCACACCTGTAGCCATCTTGATTGGAATAAACTGGTAACACTTGAAACATTTAATTTAAAAAGGAACACAATGAGGGGGTTCATTTTGCCATAGAAATTATGTTTAGTGCTGCAGAAGGAAAAATGAGGGCACATTTTGACTTCTCAAATCCTCTTCTATTTCATTAAAAGATTCTGACATACAGACTTAAACATGCACTTTGAATACCAGCAGCAGACTGCCCCGATGAGCAGTAGCTTTACTACAGTGATATAATGAGCAACTAGAGTGCTGGCATTCAGAATTTATATTAAATCTGTGACACATCTGAATGCCTTCTTGATGGAACCAAAGTAAAAAACTGAAATTATTTTTCTACTGAGGAGACTGCAGTAAAAGAGGAAATTAGGAAACTTCATAACAAATAAGTCTCCCAAGATGGCCACCAGAGACAAAAGAGCTCAAATGTAGCACAAATATCATCCAGATGTAGCCCAAGTATAGCCCAATTACAAAATGTACCAGAGTGTCCTAAAGAACAACTAGAGCGCTAACAGTCTTAATTATGACAACAGTATAGCACACCTGAAGCCATCTTGATTGGAATAAAGTGGTAACCCATTAAAACATTTAATTTGCAAATGGACAAAATGAGGGGGTTCATTTTGCCATAGAAATTATGATTAGTGCTGAAGAAAGAAAAATGAGGGCACATTTTGAGTGACTTCTCAAATCCTTCTATTTCTTTATAACAAATTCTGACATGCAGACTGAAACATGCACTTTTAATACCAGCAGCAGACTTCCGAGGTGAGCAGTAACTTTACTACAGTGATCTAATGAGCAACTACAATGGTAACATACAGAATTATTGGAAAATTGTGTGACATATCTGAATACCTTCTTGATGGAATCAAAGTAAAAAACTAAAAGAATTTCCTGCTGAGGAGACTGCAGTAAATGAGGAAATTAGGAAACGTTATAACAAATAAATCTCCCATGATGGCCACCAGAGACAAAAGAGCCCAAATGTAGCACAAATATCACCCAGATGTAGCCCAACTACAGAATGTCCCAGAGTCTTCTAAAGAACAACTAGAGAGGTAACAGTCTTACTTATGACAAAGTATTGCACACCTGAAGCCATCTTGATTAGAATAAAGTGGTAACACTTAAAACATTTAATTTGCCAAGGAACAAAATGAGGGGGTTGATTTTGCCTTAGAAAGTATGATTAGTGCTGCAGAAAGAAAAATTAGGGCACATTTCGACTTCTCAAATCCTCATCTATTTCATTAAAACATTCTGACATGCAGACTGAAACATGCCCTTTGAATACCAGCAGCAGACTTCTCCGGTGAGAAGTCGCTTTACTACAGTGATCGAATGAGCAACTAGAGTGCTAACATTCAAAATTTATAGCAAATGTGTGACACATCTGAATGCCTTCTTGATGGAAACACAGTAAAAAACTGAAAGTATTTTTCAACTGAGGAGACTGCAATAAATGAGGAATTTAGGAAACATCATAACATAAAAGTTTCCCAAGATGGCCAACAGAGACAAAAGAGGCCAAATGCAGCACAAATATCATCCAGATGTAGCCCACGTATTGCTCGATGACAGAATGTCCCAGAGTGTTCTTAACCCCTTCGAAGCTAATGACGAGCTGGGCTCATCATGGCGCTTACCTGCCGTGCGCGGATGACAAGGCCAGCTCGTCATGGAGCATGGGTATTTTGGAGCTTCAGCGCAGGACGGGAAAACGCCTAGCAGCCATGTGGTTTAGAAACACTAGAGCGCTTACTGTCTTACTTATAACAAAAGTATGGCACACCTGTAGCCATCTTCATTGAAATGAACTGGCAACACTTAAAACATTTAATTTAAAAAGGAACACAATGAGGGGTTCATTTTGCCATAGAAATTATGATTAGTGCTGCAGAAAGAATGAGGGCACATTTTAACTTCTCAAATCCTCTTCTATTTCATGAAAAAATTCTGACATGCAGACTGAAACATGCACTTTGAATACAAGCAGCAGACTTCCCTGGTGAGCAGTAGCGCAATTAGAGTGCTAGCATTCAGAATTTATAGCAAATGTGTGACACATCTGAATGCCTTTTTGATGGAACCAAAGTAAAAAACTGAAAGTATTTTTCTACTGAGGAGACTGCAGTAAATGAGGAAATTAGAAAACTTCATAACAAATAAGTCTCACAAGATGGCCACAAGAGACAAAAGAGCCCAAATGTAGCACAAATATCATCCAGATGTGGACCACGTATTGCTCAGTGACAGAATGTCCGGAGTGTTCTTAAGAACAACTAGAGAGCTTACTGTCTTACTTATGACAAAATTATGGCACACCTGTAGCTATCTTGATTGTAATAAACTGGTAACACTTAAAACATGTAATTTGCAAAGGAACAAAATGAGGGGGTTCATTTTGCCATAGAAATTATGTTTAGTGCTGCAGAAAGAAAAATGAGGGCACATTTTGACTTCTCAAATCCTCTTCTATTTCATTAAAAAATTCTGACATGCATACTAAAACATGCACTTTGAATACAGCATTATTTTTTATTCTTCTACACTTTCTTCTTCATGCTTTTTATTCTGAAATATGGCTAATATCAATAATATTAAAACTGTTTCTTTAATGTTAAAGTTTTAAGACATCCCAATGCCACCCAGCACCTAGAAACCTTAAGGTGCGATATATTTGTGCTTAACAAACGGTAATTGTTATTTTAATTTTAATTATTATTATTATTATTATTATTATTATTATTATTATTATTATTATTATTATTATTATTATTATTATTATTTCTATTGTAACTCAGCTACATTTAAGGCATATATTAGCGGGGGATACATTACTCTTATGGCACATAAAAACAAATCATTTATCTGTAAAATTAAAGATTTGAATAAGGAGATTACAAAATTTGAGAGAATCTTTATAACATCAAACAATCTGAAATATACAATGCAATTGTAAAAACTTTGTTGTCAATTAAATTCAATATTAACCAAAAGAGCTGGCATACACTTTTCTTACAATAAAGCCAAATTCTGTTTTAGTGCTATTAGATCTGGTAGACTTTTGGCAACTATCTACATATTGAAAAAGATAAAACTCAAAGTAATGCAATTCATGGTTGAATGGTAAGATTGCATTATCCCACCAAAATATAGATAGCTTTTTTAAATATATTCAACATTATACTATAATCTTCCCATTTCTTAAAAAATCAAGATTGTAAGCTAAGCTGGAATTTTGCAACCAGGTTGCCTCTGTGTTTGCTTCCTTTAGAAATATTGATCAATCAATTGTAAATCAAATAGATATTCTGTAAACAATGCTAGAGTGTTATTACATGCTATTGAAGAGGGACCGTCCTTGTTCTCACCATCTGGGATATTGGCATTAGATGCTGAAAAAGCATTTGACAAAGATCATTGACAATATGAGCACACTCGCTACTGAACTTGATGTCCTTTAACACACTGTAACAAAGTCAATAATTACCTAAAAAAGCTTGCTAGAATTGATGATGAAGCTTCAATATATACACCACAATCGGTCGTATATTAGGAGATCAACATCCGATCTAAGGGACACTTTTTTCAATCAAATATTCTATTTTCCTGGGGTGCAAATGGACAGAGCTCTAGGCCAACAATAATCTAAATACAAAGAATATTCTCCCCCAGGACAAACATCTGAGCCAGCTCTGCCTTGATTCACTTTGGAAACTGTTCTGACATACATTAGACCTTGTCTTTTGATATCAAGCCATCACCTGTACCTAGGTCATAAAAACATATGGGTGTCACCCTTGGGGTTAGCAAGAAGATATTAGAAAAATTACTCTCTACATCTCTACGCTCTTCCTGCTGCCTATGAATCAGTTCAGTGGCAAAAAAACACTTTCTACAGACCCATCCCTATGCAATAGGTTGTGGAACTGCTCACTGTGCTCCACAACCTCCTCTGTTATTGCCAAAATGTACACAGTAAAGCCTCATGAGAGGTATGATCCAGTATGTTCACATCTGGAGATAACCTGGACTAGGACTTTGTGCTGGATTGTTCCCATTGGAGGAGGACCAAGACAGATTTGCATAAGACCATCTCTGTCTAGAATAGCACATTAAGCAAACAGCTGTGGTCTAGAGTGCGGTCCTGGGTGATCACCAGTAGCTGAGGTAAATTCAAGCTTTCCTTCTATCACATTATTTTGTTTTTGCAGTAGACACCCTTAATGCCACTGGTATGACCTGTGTACTGCAATAGAACTCAAGCTATACATCACTGAAACTACCTAAGTAGGTTGAAATGGGTCTGGGTTGCTTGTATTACTACTTCGAAGGGACCTGGCCTGGCAGTGTGAGCAGGACTATTCATATTGGAGTAGGACAAAGATGTATTAGCATAAGCCAATCTTTTTTAGAATGGAACGATGGGTGATAATGATAGGTGTCTGATATTAATTTAAACATTTCTTTCATCACCTTGTTTTTCTGTTGCCTTTTTGTTGCTGAACATTTAGGAATTATAAATATTATACGAGGGAAGGAGAGGCAACAGATATCCAGAACCCACTTAGCTTCCGGACCTATATCAAAATATTAAAACAGAGTTGAACCATATGTTCTGGAGGGATTCCTTTAGAAAAATCTGTGGGAGCCCCAACAGTTATTTTTGGACAGTGGTATATGCTTTTCCTCTGAAGTAATAGTAGCAGATTCCATCATTATCAGGTCTTTTTCCTCCACTAGGAGATAATCTCTCTGATTGAAGAGATAATTTGGTATCCGCATCAGAATAGGCAATCTAAAATGACCTCTTGTGGTGCACAGGCAGAATATCAAGTGTTAAATATCGACATACACAAATATCGAGTTGGCAATATTGTGATACTGTAATATTGACAGCAAGAATATCGACTTTAAGCTAAGAAATATAATTTTTGAAAATATCGAAGTTAGTAATATCATTTGCAAAATATTGTTTAAAATATGAAATGTTTAAATTAGTGTAATGTATTTAAGTATGTATTTTGAAAGCATGTGATTTATTTTTTTGTATAGGTATTGCTTTTGTTCTTTAATATATTTGATACATTTTTAGTGGTGATTCATTTTATTTTAATTAAATTTAGTGTTTAGTTCTGTAACAGGTTGTGGGCTTATAGGGGAATAGGGTGAGAAGTAATTTAATTATGAAAAATTAATTTGATTTTATAACGTATTAGTTTTTATTTTATTTTGATTTTATAGTATCAATTGTGGGAATGGGTTTATCAATTATTAATTGGTTGTTAAATATTATCAATTAATTGATAATTATGATCATTTTATAATTTTGTAGAAGCGGGTTGTGAGATTATAGGGGAATAGGGTTAGAAGTAATTTGATTTTAATGCATTTAATTATAATTTGTATATATTGATATATATTTAATTTGTAATTTAAAGTGTTAATTGTTGGAATCAATGTATTAATACTTATTTATCATGTGTTTGTTAATTAATATTGAATATTTAAATATTTGGTAATAAATTATGTTAATTGTGTCAGTTATAAGAAATGGGTGGTGGGGTTTATAGGGGAATAGGGTGGGAAGTAATTTATTTAAAATTAATAAATAGTTAATTTTAAAATAATGGTAATTAATTAATTAAAAATTAAATACAGCAATTTGGTAAATTAATTTGAGATTTGAGTTGTGGGGTTTATAGTTGTACATGGTGGGAAGTAAATTATGTTCAATTAATTATTAAATTGTTGATCGCCATCGCAGCAGAAGCGAGGCCACGCCCACCGGACAGGCCACGCCCACAATCCTTCTCCGCAAATGTGCCTCCCACCCAAGCGCAGCGGACGAGTGCAGCGGGAGCGCCGTTTGCGTGCCGAAGGTGCGCCAAAGGCAAGCCCGTCTGGGCCCGTCCGGACCCAGGCCAAGAGACTTTGTCGGATATCCCGTATGACCGGGTGGTGTATACTGGAGACATGCTCCGCGCACTCCAACCGAAGACTATCTTGGCCTGCTACCACACGCACACCGAAGTTAAACCCTTCTTTAACTGTAGGCGCTGCACTCCGACTCCCATTAGCACAACAAAACCCGGACTCAAGATTGGACTTCTTAATTGCCGCTCCCTTCCAAAACATGCGCTCGAAACAAATCTGCTAATCCAAGATCATGACTTTGATCTGCTCTTTCTCACGGAAACGTGGCTGTCAGACAGCACTGACTCGGACATTGTCACGGCCCTTCCCCCAGGGTACCTCTGTCAAGCTCTACACAGACCCAATGGGAGGGGAGGGGGGTAGCCATAATCTTCAAGGAGCAAGTTATTTGTAGAACTTCCAACGCCCATATCGAGGACTGCGAAAGCTGCCAATTCTCCATTCAATCCTCCCCAGCTCACTCCCTGTCAGGACTATTGATCTACCGCCCCCCGGGTACCCCTGGGAAATTCCTTAATGCCGTCACTGAATCAGTCTCACAATTAGCATCTTCCGCCTCCAACTTCCTCATCCTAGGCGACCTGAACTTACACTTCAATGACCCCACGGACCGGATAGCCGCCGACCTCCTTCAAGACCTATCGTCACTCAATATCCGACTGGTTAATAATGAGCCCACCCATGAGAAGGGACACCTACTGGATCCCGTCCTCACTAATGTAACAACCATCACCACCAGGCCACCTGTGATCCTTCCATGGACGGACCACTCTCTTGTCCCTATCTCCTGGGAAATACCCACCACGAACCCTCAAACCACTAAAACTCAGGTCACTGACAGACGGTGGCACAAACTCGCATCTGGTGAATGGGCCGCCGCCCTTGCAGACTCCCCCCCTGAGCTCTCCACCGATCCTGCCACAGCCGATAAGCAGTTTAACGAGTGGATCACCTCCTCTCTGGATGCACTGATCCCCAAAACTTCCTCACTCAAACATCCTAAAAGAGTATCCTCGGCTCCATGGTATACTCCTGAGCTTAAAGCCCTGCGCCAAGAGTGCAAGAGAACGGAACGCTCCTGGAGGAAAGACAAATCGAAAATAAACAAAGACGTTTATTCTACCTCTCTCTCAAATTACAAAACTGCCATTCGAAATACTAAAAGCGCTTTCTTCCAGGAAAGAATAGAGAAAGCAGTATGCTCCAGCAAGGAATCCTACGCCATCTTAAAAGATCTTCTGAAAACCCCAGTACATGGTCCGAGACACCACACAGACCCCAAAGCTGACCAGATAAAATGCCAACAATTGGCGGACTTTTTTCATGAAAAAATTCGAAAAATTCTCGACTCAATTCCCCCGTGATTCCGTGCGAAGAAAACGACCTCCTGCACCCCCCTACAACCAGTTGTCTCTCCTCCTGGGGTCAAGTTACGACCGAAGAAGTGGGAAACACGTTAAAGTCCATAAAAAGCGGCTTTCCCAGGGATTCCGCCCCGCTTCGAATCCTTAAGGAGGTAGCCCCCACGATTATTCCCCCCTTGACTCATCTGATCAACACCTCACTCCAACAGGGAGTTGTACCCCCGAGCTGGAAGGCGGCAGTCGTGAAAGCTCTGCTAAAGAAACCCTCCCTCGATCCCGAAAACCTGGCTAACTATAGGCCCATTTCCCTAATCCCAGGAATCAGCAAGATTGCTGAAAAACTGGTTAATAAAAAACTTTCCCAGTTCCTGGAGGCCAACAACATACTAAAAAATTCCCAGACGGGCTTTCGTCCAGGGCAGGGCACGGACATCGCCCTCCTAGCAGCGGTAGAGGAGGCCAGAATGCTATTGGACGGAGAAGGATCAGTGGCAGTGATCCTCCTCGACCTAAGTGCGGCCTTCGATACCGTTAACCACCAACTCCTCATTAAAAGACTCAAGGGAGCTGGTGTAGAGGGCTCTGCCCTAGCCTGGCTTTCATCTTTCCTGGCTCAACGGACCTACCAGATCTGGGAGAATAATGCCTGCTCCTCCGAAATTCCCCTCCAATGTGGCTCTTCCCTGAGCCCCACATTATTTAATATCTATATGTCCACATTGGAGGAGGTCATCATCCCATTCAGAGTGAGCGTCGTCAGTTACGCTGACGATACACAATTAGTTGTATCACTATCTCCCCCCAGACAACAACCAGCAGACTTATATAACTGCCTGGCGCAGGTCCAATGCTGGATGAACACCTCAGCCCTAAAATTAAATGGTTCGAAAACGGAGGTTTTGCTCTTTGGCCCGAAAGGACTCACACTCTCCCCGAATATCTGGCCAGCCTGTCTGGGCCCTCCCCCTGAACCTAAAGAAGAAGTAAAAAGTCTGGGTGTGTGGCTCGACACCGACCTCTCGTTTACCGTGCAGGCAAAGAAAGTAGCCGGGACTTGTTTCGGGCTCCTGAAATCGTTAAGGAAAGTCCTGCCCCTCTTGCCCACCAACTCCCAAAAGCTGCTAATTCAAGGCCTAATACTCTCGAGGCTTGATTACAGCAATATGATCTACCTGGGCGCCCCCGAAGCGACGCTGAACAAGCTCCAGAGAATCCAGAACACTGCGGCCCGGATTCTCACAAAGACCCCTGCCAGAGCTTCGGCCAAACCGGCCCTTAAACTCCTCCACTGGCTTCCCATAAGGGAGCGGGTCAAATTCAAGGCCCTGTGTCTAGCTCACAAATTACTACAAAATCAAGGCCCCCCTGTTCTTAGGAAACTCATCCCATCCTACAAATCCTCAAGACCCCTCCGATCGGACACGGAAAACTTCATCACTATCCCCAGATTCAAGAAAGCCCGATCAGGAGGAAGACGTTTCTCAGTCCATACTGCACGACTCTGGAACTCACTACCCCGCGACCTGCGACTCGAACCACAATATCTCCGCTTCAGGAAGCAGCTCAAAACTCACCTTTTTCCTCAGTGAATCTTGCATGTCCTTAGCCCTGATCTTCTCTGCCCCCCCTCCTCTTCCTCTTCTTCTCCCTCGTTTTCTCCCTTGTTCCTCCTAACTTAGGAGATAGGATCTTTTAGCGCTGGGATACCTCCGGGTGACTACGCGCTCTACAAAAATAAATAATAATGAAATAAATAATAATTGATAATAATTTAATGATGAAAAATTAGTTATGGAAATTGTGTAATGATTTGTATGTGTGTGTTGTGGTATTTATTGGGGTAAAGAGTGGAAAGCATTTTAAGTTTTATTAATGAATAATTAGTTGCTCATTATTATTAATGTATTGATTGATACATATGTATGGTAATGTTTTACTTTTATTTTGTGAGTGGATTTTGGTTTTATAGGAGTAATGTTTGGTGAGTAAATTAATTTTTAACTGTTTTAATTTGTTTTGTTATTAATAATATCTGTTAATTTGATAATTAAATATGTTAATTATGGAGGTAGACTTTTTTAGAAACTTACATATGTGCTGTGAATATTGTGATGTTATTGGTTAGGAAATAAAAAATATTATTTTATGTAACAATTAATGTTTTTGATTATAATTAATTTCTAATAAATATAGTTATTTGTATGAAATAATATTCGTAGGTACATTTTTAGATGTTTTAAACATTATATTATCCTTCTATCTTTTGTAATTTTTATTATTTTTATATTTTTTTATTTTACATTTTTTTTGTTTTGTAGTTGAAATTTTGTTTGATTTCATTTTGTATCCACTTCAGTGGGAATATAAATTTTTACCCCTCTGCTATACAACACTTTCCCTACTGTTGCACTCACTGGAGTGGCAATAGTAATTTGTACCCCTCCACTATCCAACACTTTCCCTTCAGTTGCACTCACTAGAGTGGGAATAGTAATTTTTACCCTTATGCTATCTAACATTTTCCCTACTGTTGCATTCAGTGGAGTGGGAATAGTACGTTTTACCCCTCCGCTATCCAACACTTTCCCTGTTGTTGCATTAATTGAATTGGGAATAGTAATATTTACACCTCCTCTATCCAGCACTTTCTCTACTGTTGAACTTACTGGAGTGGGGATAGTAAATTTTTCCCCTCCGCTATCCAACATTTTCCCTACTATTGCATTCACTTGAGTGGGAATAGTATTTTTTACCTTTCCGCTATTCAATACTTTCCCTACTGTTGCACTCACTGGAGTTGGAATTATAATTTTTCCCTCAGCTATCAAAAACTTTCCCTAATGTTTTAGTAATTGGGACGGGAATAGTAATGTTTACCCCTACGCTATCCAACACTATCCCTACTGGTGCACTCACTGGAGTGGGAATAGTAAATTTTTCCCCTCCGCTATCCAACATTTTGCCTACTGTTCCACTCACTGGAGTGTGAATAGTAATTTTCCCCCGCTATCCAACACTTTCCCTGCTGTTGCACTCACTGAAGTGGGAATAGCATTTTTTTCCCCTCAGCTATCCAACACTTTCCCTACTGTTGCACGCAATGGAGGGCAAAATGCAAGTTTAAAAATGATTAACTATATTAATGTTTTAATGTATAATATTTGTATATATATTTATACCATTTTTAAATAAATTAAAATTATTAGTTTAATAAATATTTTAAATTAAGTATAAATGTATATATTACTTTATATATATATATATATATATATATATATATATATATATATATATATATATATATATATATATATATATATATATATATATGTTTAATTAAATGTATTTATTCTATTTTTTAATGTACATTACAACTAAATGATTGTTTTTAAGTTAATTATATTATTTCATTAATTTAAAATAATTTTTTATATATAAAAACACAGTATTTTTTACATCAATATTATTACATCTATAATATTTTTTCGATATTTTTGTCATTTACATTAAAAATATAGGATGTTGTTATTTTGGCAAACGATATTTTTGTGTCGCTATTTGTGTATGGGGTTATTTTTGGTCATCAATATTATGTCAGTGATCCGTCTTTTATCTAGAAAAGAATGAATTATTGAGAACCTAGGTAGGGGTAAGGTTAAAAAAAATGTATTTGTATTTGGGATATATATTGTGTACCTCACATCAGTTAGTGAAAACAGGTCTACATGTTTCAACCCACCGGCACCCCAACATGTCAGCAGCTTTTGTCAGGACCGATAGAGATTGTTTTCCAAGCCAGGCAGAACAATGTCCCCTTGTTTCTGTATGGTCGGGTTCGATTTGTTCCAGATGTAGAGAAAACACCGTTCCCCACTCTTTTAACATTCAGAACAGGAGGGATCACATTGACATGGAAATGCTGCACCACAAAAGGGCAGCCGCAATGTCTTCCCCAGAGTCTATGGGGCCCATATAATTATAAAAAGAGTGGAGAACAGTGTTTTATCCATATCTGGAACGAATTCAACTGGACTATACATAAACCAGCAGACAATGTTTAGCTTCTTTCTTTTGGTGCATATGGACAGAGCAAAATATGTCACTTCCTGTTTTGGGAGAAGGAGAAACAGAATGCAAAGGGTGCCTTACTTGCAAGGCCTGTTGACTCCTATAAGTAATATGAATGGTGTCAGAGCATGAGGCATTTATACACTTCGATCAAGGAGCCTGAAGAAAGCGCTGTGAACATGAGAACTTGATAATAAATAAGACCATTCTTATGTATTGGGAATCTGTTAGAAATGGGGGTCTCTATTAGGTAGGTATCTTAGTCCAAATAGGGACCCATATTTCTAGTCAGGGAAAGGGGGATACACACTTTAGACAACCCCTGCTCACCCCCCTGCTAGCTTGGCACGAGCAGACAGGCTTCTCCCAAAGGCAATGTGTGAAGCATTTGCACTTAAAACACACAGTAATACAGTGATAACACAAAAAATAGACACCATACCACTTTAGAAAAATAAAGTATCTTTATCTAAACTCAACAAGACCAAAATGACAAAAATCCAAGATACATGTAATAAGAATGACTTATCAAAGGTGATGCGTGATTCTACTCTAAGTACCTGTGTTTTGGTCAAAATTCTCAGTGCCAAACAGCTGTAGAGAAAGAAGCTTTGAGAAACAAAGAGATGCAAAAGTTCCTGAGTCTGCGGAGAGGAGATGCAACAGGTCTGCTGCAAGCAGGAGAAGTGATGCATCAAAACCAGACTGAGGCAGGAAGTGATGTGTTGATTCCAAGATGGTCTGCCGGCGATACGTAGGCAAAAGTTAAGGCACAGGTGTGATGCATGGAAATCCAGAATGCTTTGGCAATCGATGCGGTGGCGGCAAGTGGTACTGCTTCAGTTTCTTCAGCCACAATTCCACAATGCGTTGGTTCTTAAAGCCATGATAGGCGCTGCGTCGTCTCTGCAGCAGCGCAGCGGTGCATGGGCGTTCTTCTCACATGGCATGCTGCATCGGGAAAACAGCCTCAAGAAGGGTGATGAGTTGATTTTCTCAGTTCTTCAGGTTTCGTTCAGGTCCCAACAGCAGGCACAACCTCCAGCATCCCAGAACTGGAATAGGCACCTCCTGGCAGGTCAGAACTCTCAGCGGCAGAGTTCAGGGGAGTTGGGGCTTAAGTCTTTGTGACCCTGATACTTCAGAACAGGAGGCCAGCATACACTGGCACTTGGAGATTTCTTCTCCAAGCAGGTGCACAGCACAGTTCCAGACCTTTCTGTGGACGGAAACAGCAACAGTAGGCCACTCTCACACAGCAAAAGGGCAGTACTCCTACTCACAGATCTTCAGCTCTTCTCCTTGGCAAAGGTTCCTCTTGAGTTCAGAAGTGATCTAAATTTCTGGGATTTAAGATCTACTACTTATACCCCATTTTTTCCTTGTTCTCTTTTTGCAAGGGTCTCTGAGCCCAGTCCAAACTATTTCTGATCTCACTGATGAGATATATGATGATACAACGCATGTTATTACAACGCATGCTTTTACATCGCATTTTTTACAAGGCAAAAACTTTTACAACGCATGTATTTACAACAAATGTTTTTACAACGCAGGTACCTTTACAACGCATACCATTACAACGTAAGTATTGGTAAATATATATTAATTTTAAAATCGTAAATTAATTAAAAAAAATACAATTTTATGTAATTTAATTTAAATTTAATTTTAATTTATTTTTACCCTGTACCCCTGTACCCCAAAAACCCAAAACTGACCATCAAACCCAAAAATACCCCTTTACCCAAAAACTCAAAACTGACCCTGAACCCCAAAAATACCCCTTTACCCAAAAACCCAAAACTGACCCTGAACCCCAAAAATACCCCTTTACCCAAAAACTAAAAACTGACCCTGAACCCCAAAAATACCCCTTTACCCAAAAACTAAAAACTGACCCTGAACCCCAAAAATACCCCTTTACCCAAAAACTAAAAACTGAGCCTGAACCCCAAAAATACCCCTTTACCCAAAAACTAAAAACTGACCCTGAACCCCAAAAATACCCCTTTACCCAAAAACTAAAAACTGACCCTGAACCTCAAAAATACCCCTTTACCCAAAAACTCAAAACTGACCCTGAACCCCAAAAATACCCCTTTACCCAAAAACTAAAAACTGACCCTGAACCCTAAAAATACCCCTTTACCCAAAAACAAAAAACTAACCCTAACCCCAAAAATACCCCTTTACCCAAAAACTAAAAACTGACCCTGAACCGTAAAAATACCCCTTTACCCAAAAACTAAAAACTGACCCTGAACCCCAAAAATACCCCTTTACCCAAAAACTAAAAACTGACCCTGAACCCCAAAAATACCCCTTTACCCAAAAACCCCAAACTGACCCTGAACCCTAAAAATATCCCTTTACCCCAAACATATAACATTTAAAATATAATTATATACTTACCAATACTTACGTTGTAATGGTATGCGTTGTAAAGGTACCTGCGTTGTAAAAACATTCATTGTAAATACATGCGTTGTAAAAGTTTTTGCGCTGTAAAAAATGCGATGTGATGGTATGTCGTTGTAAAAGTTGCGTTGTAAGTGATGTTTCCCCACTGATGCAGTATTTATTTACAAAGTTTCATATTGCACGAACAAGATTCCGCGGGATATCAGAGCGCTTTAAAATAGGATGGAAGGAAGGACAAAATACAGAATTGTCATCAAGTAGGAGTAAAAAAGACAAAACAAAAACAATCGCAGATTCAAGGACAATTGCACGATGGAGGGTAATACAATCAAACAGGTATAAGCGGGCAAAGAAAGGGGTCACAGTCTGCGGTAAAGAGGAGAAGTAACAAATAATGGCACAATGGACATAGGAGAAAGTAACTTCTAACGGATGAGCCTAGCCAAATTAGGGTAGGAATTTATTCATAAGAAATCTTTTGGCTTCCAATTTGAACACTGTCGTTGAGGATATTCTGCGTACTTCCGGTGGAAGAGAGATCCATATCTTTGGGGCAACACCGGAGAAGGCTCTATGACAAGTTCTCTTTTTGCTAAGGATGAGTGCTTTCAAGAGGTAAGTATTAGCGCTAATCCAGGACGTAGTACTATGCTACGCTCGCGGAACGTGCCTAGTTTGCGCAGATACGCACAATGCAAATTTCACGTAGCACAGAGCAAAAAATGCGTCAAGTTGGCCACCACGAGCGAGCAAAATGAACATCCTGGTGAGATATTTCCCTTTTGGCGATCAGCAACATCAAGTAGCTGATCGCGAGCGTGGAAAATAAACCTCCCGGCGAGATTCTCAACGCGGGGAGTCAGGTTTTTCATTGTGAGTGGTCGTGTATGCTCGCGATGAGAAACTACCAGTCCGCGTTGAGAAAGCTGCCACTCGAGTACAAATCTACTAGAGCAGCAGAAAATGACCGCTTGCACTGTGCAAGATGCTGTTTGTAATTATTGCATAATGCGGACAAGCATCC
Source organism: Lissotriton vulgaris (assembly GCF_964263255.1). Classification (NCBI taxonomy): domain Eukaryota; kingdom Metazoa; phylum Chordata; class Amphibia; order Caudata; family Salamandridae; genus Lissotriton; species Lissotriton vulgaris. Next base: position 70,170 of record NW_028250454.1, read on the forward strand.
GCGACTGTGCAATCAGTGCGAACAACATTTCCCTACCGCACTACGTAGTTCGTGTAGCTACAGATAGCGTGTGTAGTGCGAAGTGCACTTTGCGTATCTACGCTTAGCGTTACTATGCAAACTACGCCCTGGGTTAATTGGTGCTTCTTGAGGCATTTGCACCACAAGATAGCTCAAGTTTTTGTGCAATGCCCCTGGGAGTATTGAATTGAAAGGCTTTGTGCGCCACAACAGCAATCTTTCACTGAATTCTTACTTTGTAGGGCAACTATCAAAGAGATTTTTGGACAGGGAAATGTGCTCATTTGATTTGGTGCCTGTAACCGGTGTAGCCGCTGTGTTCAGCGATGCCCTTAGTGGAGCCAGGGTGTATTTGAGAAGGCCACAGTATGAACACAGGGGTTGGAGACAGCATTATGCAAGGGAGACAGGCCTCTTTTAAGTGCAAGGAAAACTCCACCCACTACTCCAAGGAAGGGACATGCACACCACAAGCCCCCCAATGGCTGTCTACAGTGAATGCACATCCCCAGCTCCTGTCACTCCAAAACCTGGCAGTCAATACACAAACAGGCAGATACACACAGAATGGTTAAACACACAAATGCCTACTTTCTAAAAGTACCATTCTGAAAAACACAATTTAAAAAACATTTTTACTAAAGGATGCATTATTAGATTCTGAGTTCAGACAAGCTATCCTTTATTTCTCAGTCTTGTCACAATGGTAAGTTTCATGTGTAAAATGTTACAAAGTATCTCCCATTCTATCCTATGGAACAGAGAGCCTTTCAATATTGAAAAACGAAATTGGCAGTATTTGACTATGAGGACATGTCACACACACCAGTACGTGTCCTGCCTTTTACATAGAATGCATCCTGTCCACAGGGGGATCGTGGGTCTACCTTAGGGATGCCTTACAAGTAAGAAAAGAGAAGGTCAGGGCCTGGCAAATGGGTGCACTTTCTAGGTCGATATGCCCGCTTAAAACTGCGCACAGACACTGCAGTGGCAGGTCTGAGATACATTTTCAGGGCTACTGATGTGGGTGGCCCAATCAGTGCTGCAGGTCCACAAGTAGCATTTGAGTTACAGACCATGACACACTCAGTGCACTTTACTAGGGACTTACCAGTAAACCAAGTATGCCAATCAGGGAGAACCAATTGTAATAAGAATGTACATAGGGAGCACTTGCACTCTTACACTGATCAGCAGTGGTATAAAACCAAAAGCATCTAAGCCAGCAAAAACAAAATCCAGCACACCATCAAAAAATACAGGGAGAAGCAAAAAGTCAGAGGAAACCAAACTAAAGATGCCAAGTCTAACAAGATCCGCTTTCGGGGGGGAACATAGGGCCCTCTCTCCTGAAAGGTGGAGTAGGCGAGGAGGCAAACCAAAGTACACCCTTCAAGGACTCACTGACCATGCAGCACAACCCATAGTAAATGAGATCCCTGGTTATCTTTTGTGTCTGCACTTTGATGTATTCAGTAAATTGTGTACCTGAAGCTGTTTATTATTCATTGTTGAATGACAGAAAGGAAGTGCAAGGGGGATAGTGACCTCTTGATGGAGTCTACTCTTCGTGGCTGTCATTACATCACATATATGCGTGTGCCACTTTTATTTATAGTAACACCTGGCATTAAAATGTAAAGATATATATTTCTCAATCACTACATTAAAGATACTTTAATACGCAGTATAACCGACAATATAGGTCTAGGCCTGGTGTCATTGCAATGTTGCTATTACTTCAATTGCTGCTTTTTAAACTCTGAATTACTAACAGGGTACTATGACTCTCATGTAGGTTTTTTTTACGCGTGTTGATTCACATCAAATCCTGAGGCGATTGATTGATTGAATGGCACCCAACCTGCAAGCTTCATATAGAAGATGGATTATGCTAATGAGGTTTTATAATTGATATTGCTGAACCCATATAAACCTCATCAGCACTACAGTGTCTTTTTTCTATGAAGTGGAATATTTAATTACACAGTGTTTAACTCAGATAGATTAATGACAACCTATTTCTGGCCACTATCAGAGCATAGAAAGTGTTCAATATGCCCACTGGTTTTCAGTCGATTTCAGCATTTCTTTCAATGACATACACTTCAAAAATATATTGTTTACGACTAAACAAGTTTTATCATTTTCTACGCTTACCAACCATTAACTACTACTATTTCCTATATTTGTGAATTCAATTAACTTAATTTCTTGAACTATCAATATCTTTTTAAACAGGAAATATAATAAGATGGCAGAAAGTGACATTTTTAGATACATTTCATAAGCAAAGTTTCAAAATAAAAGAAGTGTTGACATTTTCACCTAAAAAAATGTAGAGAGAGAAAAAATGATTACTTCTTGGATCTGGAATGCAGGCAAAGGCTTACCTAAGGGTAAACAGGAATTTTTTAAAATTGAAAAATAAAAATCCGAGCGCTCTGATTTTGGCAATTAGGTTAAGGGGAATGTTAACCCTGGTACCATTGGTGTGAGTCTCCCTTCCTTTTTTTGCTGTTGTCTCCCCTGTTTTCGATATGTATTTGCTGGTTACATGCTTTGGGCAATGTGCAACTGCTATTCAGTGCCACAGTGCAAGTGCTCCCTATTGTAAATAGTTGTAATGGATTAGTGACTCCATGGTTGGCGTATTTGATTTACTTGTCAGTCCCTAGTACACTGTAGCATGTGTGCCCAGGGCCTGTAGATCAGATGGTGCTAGTGGGCTTGCAGCACTGATTGTGCCACCCACAGAAGCAGCTTGTAAAGTGTGTCTCAGGCCTGCCATTGCAATTCCTGTGTGCAGTCTGTGAATGACACCATTTTAGGGCTACGCATGTGGGTGGCACAATCTGTGCTGCAAGCCCACTAGTAGCATTTATCACCAGCCCTGGCACACTCAGTGCACTTTACTAGGGACTTCTTGGTGACACAAATCTGCCAATCATGGATAACCAATCACAATAACAATGTACACAGGGGGCACTTGCACTTTCACACTGAACAGCAGTGGCAAAGTGCCCAAAACATCTAAACCAGCAAAAATGAAATCCAGCACAGCATCAAAAATACAGGAGGTAGAGGCAAAAATACAGGGGAAACCACGCCAAAGATGCCAGGTCTAACACACTGTTTTTAACTAGTGTGATAAATACCGTTTGTTGATACTTTATGCACCGGTGTTTAGCACATACACATTTCCGTAGAGGATTTCAAGACGAGAATGTCTTTAGTCCTCAAACTGTGTTTCACTTTAGGAACACCTTCGGAATTGAAGAATCACATGCATTTAATATAAAGGCTTTATTCATCCAGTCTTTTACAAAGTAGATCAATGCCAAAAACGGTGTTAAGTAGGTATCATTGACCACAGGAGGACTCAGGGAATATGAATTGACTGACCCAGATTTGGAATGAATGAATGAATGAATAAATGAATGAATGAATGATATTAGTTTTATAAAGCGTGCTCATACCTAAGAGTGTTGTAGTACTAGAGGAAAAATGTGCATGTTAGCGGAGAAAGTTGTGAAGAGCTATGACCAACATAATAGGAGGAAAACACCCCGGAGGAAAAATATAAGGTACGGTGTGTAGTGCAAAAATAACACTTTTACTTTCCGAGGCAACAGTATTACATACATGCATCATTTCTAAAGTGCCTACTCTGAGTCTCTGTTTCCAGGGAAATAATTATCACACAGCAGGCCAGGGCCATGCAGACGGTCAAGGCAGGCACCACTGAGTGAACCATCAACCTACATGTCATACCTCTTTGACACAGACAGACAAAGCAGATCGAATTTTATACAGCAAGCCACATAGCCGCAATTTTACATGAACCGCTGTCTGGAGTCCGGCATAACACTTAACTGGCTCGACCACTCCATACCACGACTAGACAGACATGTAATTCTGCTGTGGTTGTTGTTGACTTGTTTACCTGTTTGCTGCTCAAGAAATGGCCATAGTTCGTCCGCAAATCGACGATGATGATCTACCATCCCAGTGAGTGACTGTAAAGATACTATGTAACTTTGGTCATCATGACTCATCATCATCATCATGGTGTTGGCAAACTCAATGTTGTTCATGCAGTCACAGTCTACACACAGTGAGTCTAATGACATTTTCCATATTGAAAAATGTAACATAGTGGCCCCTGCAGTAGAAGTACAATTTGTATTAAACAAGGTAAACAGAGTAGACTTGAGTTACATTTAGTGTGTAAAAGAATAAATAATACCAGAACACATAGGATTAATTTCATGCACAACAAACAAACAGCAATTGCTTTGATCAGAGCCAGATAGCCAGTGTTGTACTCTGCATGCCATCTCATCATTCATTACCTGTTCTACTTTTTGTCAGCATCTTATTCTTAAGTGAAGGGCCACAGGGCAGCCTCTCGCGTCAATTTCAGAAGTAACAGTCAGCATAGTCAGTCATTCCAGTCCCACTTCTTTTGAGGGGACTCGTCTACGAAGCAACAGTTTCTTGATTCTGCGTATTCTGGCCATCTGCCTTGAGGGAAAGGGATAAGGGGAGTCTGGAGGAGGAGGATAGAGGAGCATGACTGAGTTGCGAACTAGTGAACTTCAGGAATGCAGACAGGGGCACCTTCAATATAGAAATAAGACGAAGATGGATTTGTTGTGATTAGAGATTTTTTGTTGTGCTAAAAGTTGCAAAACAAAGAAAGAAACACAGAAATAAAAGTGAATAAGGACGGAAAAAAAAGTAAGTATTTCAAGCCTAGGTGTCAGGGAAGTAGAGCTTTTCCTCAAACTCTGTGAATTGAACCCGGAGTAGGTCAGCTAACAGAGAAGAACTTCCGTCACCTAAGTCGGTGTCCTCTTCTTCTTGCGTGGATTCACGTATTTTGTAATCTGGTGGTATGACGTGCTGATTCATTTTGATCATTGTTAACCTCTCCAAATTTTTGGGCGAGAGGTGGGTCCTTTTTGAAGTTACAATGGTACCAGCAGCACTGAAAACACGCTCAGAAGACACGCTTGCGAGTGGGCAAGACAAATAATTTATAGCCAGCTTGGTGATCAGTGGCCATTGAGGCCTTTTCCCTTACCAATACACCAATGGGTTCTGATCAAAGAAGGTCTCTGTTGGGTCATCCAGATAGGCCTGCACCATCTACTCAAGGTCCTCCATGGGTGCTCCACTTTGTGTACCATCTGTTGCCTTTGCATCAACACTGGAACAAGCAAACTCTTGATGAGTTATCCAATCCGCTTCCGACAATATTATGGCTGGACCTGGTGCAGGTGATGATACTGTTGCTGGTGTTGGTATCGGCTCTGAGGGAAAGTGACTGCCTTTGGCCACAGAAGTGGACCTTGACTCCGGATGGCCTGCTGCTTCAGTAGTACTTGTGGTCGTTCCTTCAATTTCCTGCAGCTCTTTTTCGAACCGAGCGGCTGACAGAGCTAGCCAATGTTTGTACTTGGAAACATCTTCTTCAGAAAAAGGAATGAATGTATTGCTGTCCAGTGGCTTTTTGTACCGTGGATCCAGAATAGTGGCACAAATGTAATGTTGTTCTGAATGTATTCTTTTAAGCCTTGCATTGTCAACTAGGCAGCTTAATAAGCTCTCCACCAACCGATATGCGTCTTGTTTTTCAGCATCAACTCGGAACTCTGATGACACCGCCTTCTGTTGGTGCTCTAGCATGCGCAACAATGGGATAGCATTGCCCAAAGTACAATCCTCCCTGCTGACTTCACGGGTGAAGATCTCAAAAGGACGAAGCATGTCTGTCAGTCTTTTAACTAGGTCCCATTCCTCCACCTCTAGCCACATGTCTTTCATAGAAGCAGCCCGTGCTTGAAAGACGTACTCATTGATTACCAAGTACTGCTCAAACAGATGCTCAAGCATGTAGAAGTTTGAGTTCCAATGTGTTGCCATCTCCTGGATGAGTCCTCTGACTGGCACTCCACGGTCACGTTGGATGATCCTCAGCTGCTTCTGGGCCTTAAAAGAATGGCTGAAATGTGTGCAGATTCTTCAGCAGGTGGTCAGTAACCTGCTGACTGTGTTTTCTTTTTTCAAGAAATCTTGAACAATAATGTTAGTGCTGTGCGCCAAACACGGCACTCTGAAATAGCCACCATCAGCCATGGCCTTAACTATATTACTGCCATTATCCGTGGAAACATAAGCAATCATGCGCCTTCTTGGATGCAGCCATTGAAAGACCTTACTGTTAAAATCCTCCAAAATGTTTACTGCAGTATGAGATTTCTCCATGGTAAACATGACTAAAGTTGCATGTTTCCGAGTAGCTTGAAAAACTGTGACACTGTCAACACCTGCAGCTAACTTATCTGTAACCCCCCCAAAAGCGACCCAGTGTGCAGTGATGCACTTGTAAACAACGGCTTGGCAACTGGTCCACATGTCTGTTGTCAGGTGGATAGTGTGAACAGCACTCTTCTGCAAAGCTGCCCCAATCACGTCCAGCACATCTTGATGTAGTGCTGGAACCTGCAACTCTAGTAAAATAGGACCGTTAGGAACCTTCCATTTAGGGCAGACTGTTGCCACAAATTCTAGAAAACCCACCCCTTCCACGAAAGAAAAAGGGAGAAGATCCAGCGCTAACATTTAAGCCAGCATTGCATTATACAGACGTGCCATTGGGTGGTTGCGTTCAAATGGCGCCTCAGACCAAAACATGCTTTTAATGAAGGTCTGGACCATTTTCATATGTGATGATGATCCAGACTTCTTCAACCCAGTTAGGCTCATTGAAGTACTTCTTCCCATTGGTGTCTCTACCAGACTCTTACTGTGCCTCCTAAATGTTGCTGGGGTAGAGGGTGTGGGCGACACCACTGCAGTGCTGCTGCAAGGGGTACTGTGTGTACCAGAAAAAGTGTCTCTCGCTGCTTCACCTCTCCCCTGCACGATCAGCTCCTCATCATCAGATTCAATATCAATTGCTACGTTTGGATTTCTACTTTTGGCTTTCTGGATGTTACTTGGGTGTGCCTCCCACTGGATGCTGTGGTGTTTTTTGAGATGACCTCTCTGGCTTCCGGAACAATAGTTGGTACCAAGCATACCCCGACTAACTACTTGATTACAAATTGAACAAATAAGGTAGTTTTCCGCCTTTTTGCTATTACCAAAAAAGTCTCAAACTTTGGAGTTGAGATTTCTGGTGGTGGTGGAGGTGCCACGTTCAATGCCAGATGAAGTGGAGGATGGGTGTGGCGGAATTTGACTCTTTTGTGCACTTACAGCACCACTACTTGAGGTAATGGAGGTCAAGCGGGTGGAAGTCCCTGTCGGCCCTTCTGAAGTGAAAATATGGAAGCTGTAGGTCGTGTTGGTGTAGTAGTTACCTGTGTTGGTGGTGGTACCAGTGTCACACCGCCCACACCCTACGCAGCATTTCGGGATAGGGTAAAAATGTCTGTCTGCTGCATGTCCGCTGGGGCTGGAGTGACGACTGTGATGACTGGGTCGTCATCGTCAGACCCTTCATCAGCAGCAGAATACACCACTTCTACTTCTTCTTCGCCATCACCCATAAGTGAAAGCCTTGCGGAACCTTCCTTTTACCTAGCTTTGTCGGCTCATGGCCTGCCTCCCTCTCAGGCTAAATTGGTGGGTGCCAATCAAGATCTAGCTCATCAGAAAGGGCATTATGCAATCTCTTATATGCCGATGACCTGGCACTGTTCAGTCTCACCAGAGTGGGGCTACAAAGACTCCTTGACGCCTTAATGCAATACACGGTCAACAACCAGCTAGAAATTAACATGAAAAAAACCATGGTTGTTCCGTTCGGCAAAAAACGCTACAGCGGTGAAGGCTGGACAATAGACAAAGAAAACATCTCAATCGGCCAATCTTACAAATACTTAGGGGTCCATTTGGACTCCAGGGGCAGTTTCACCAAACAGAACACTGTGATTGCAGCCAAGGCTACAGCGTTAATGGTATCCTTGGTCAAGCTATCGAGGAGACTCTCAGGCCCCACCGTCTTGCCCTTACTGGAAGTGCTCAGAGCAAAGATCGGGCCCACACTTTCGTATGGCATAGAGATCTTTAAGGGTAAAATTAACAATACCTTAAATAAACTAACAACCAAACTCTACAAGAAATTGCTTCACCTGCCGAGCTCCTCCTCGCCAGCACAGGTCAGACTAGAGCTGGGCTTAATTAACTATGAAACCTCCAACGTTGGCTCATATCTTAACCTGATCCACAAACTAAGACAGGCAGAAGCTGGTACCCTGGAACTCCTTGTCTGGAACGAAATCAGTGTGAGCAATCCGGGGGGATCATTCGGCCGCCTCCTAAATGACTACATCCAACAAATGTCTGCTGCGGATCTCTGGGCCCTTAATCCAAGCCAGACTGCTTTCAAAAACACAATTAAAAAAGGTATAAGACTGAAATCCGTGATCATGGACAAAGCTCTTCTTGAGAAACGTAGCCATGCCTGGGCAGTAGCCAACTCTTATAAACGATTATCCCCGGCCAATTACCTTTCGACAACATTTTCTTATCATCTAAAGCGATGCTTGATTGCCCTTAGACTGGGAGACTGGCGCTTCCTTCAAAATCTCCTGGTATGGCATCAAAAAAGGGTTGATCCAACGTGCAGAGGGTGTGGGTCAGCAAACGAAACTTTTTTTCACGTGCTTTGTACATGCCCTTTCTTTATTCCCCAACGCAGACGCCTACTTAGGCCAGAATGGAACAGGCTGGGAGTTCGGACGTGCAGGCACGCCAATATTGCTGCTCTGTCCTTAGAGAACATTGTTTTAAATATGAAATTGGCCAAATTCGTTCAGCAAGTTTATAGTCTTTTACAAAAATTGGATAACTTTGCAGAATAATATGTACTTTAACCTCATTTGCATTGTCCGGGAGTGCTAACTTTTAAATTGACACATTGTAGTAAGCACTGATAAGAAGGCCAAATTTTATTTATTTTTTTCCTAATCCCTTTTAATCTGCAAAATTGTATTTAATGTGCTGGAAGAATCTTTTAAAGATATGTTTTTATATATCTAAATAAAGAAATTATTATTATTACAGAAAGAATGGGGCTTGAAGAAGAACGTGTACTAGCCCTCCTTTTCCTTGCTGGGGATCTGGAAGACAATGGCTCATCAGGAGTGGTTTGCTCGGCTGATACCTCTGCATGAATCTCGATTTCCTCATGTGCTGCTACTTCTGGAGGAACAAGCATTGTGGGCAGTTGTGCCTCTCCTTGCGCCTCTCCTTGCGCCTCTCCTTTCGCCTCTCCTTGAACCTCTCCTTTTGCCTCTCCTTGCATGTCTCCCTGTTGCACCTGTGGTTGTCATTGCAACTGTGGTTGAACACTCGTCAGATGAGTTACACCCTACGTTGATTGGATGCTACTTTGCGACAAGTCAACACCAACATCACTGGTCGATGGTGAAAGAGCAATTAAAGTGGCTGCCTCTGCGGCACTCATGGGCTTGGGCCTAACTTGGCGTGGTGGCATTGAGACCAATGAAGTGGACGTACTGCTCCCAGCTTGGTCCTTGGCGGACTCCGCTGCTAAAGGCGTAGTTTTTTTTCCCCAAAAAAGTATAGATCGGCACACCAATCTCCAGTCTAGAAGGAGCAGAAGAAGCAAGTGGGGCCACGCTACTTGCTTCTTCTGCTCCTTCTTACTGGCAGTGCCACTGGCAACTTTCTTGGTAGAGAAGCTACGGCCACCTTTCTTTGAGCCCATCTTCTTCAGATGTCAGAACAGCAGGACGCAGTGGCATGAGTTGCAGAGTTGTCTGTGGCCACACGTGACGTCACATGACGTTATGCACACACCGCAGCAGGACTTCTTACTGGCACTACAACAAGTGATGATGATGAGGATGATTTCTGGTTCTCAGTCTTTGTGCACCTAAAAGCAAAGAAGCCAGAGGAACATCAGTTAAATTGTTGCATATGTCGTGCTTCAATTAAGACTATTGCAACTAGGCATTTTTATTATTATTAAGTTAACACAACACACCCAAAAACAAAAAGACCCAAAATAAAAATTGCAATTCTAATCAAAAATGGATGTTTAAATTAATAGAAGAGAGACCACACAGAGAGAGTTCTTTCATGCACCCATTCATAACCCTAGTCCTACTGGCCAGCAAGCTTGCTGGCCTATGGCATAACCTGCCTGGCCTCAATATGCCTCCCCCATTCACATGGCCGGGCTCTGGACCAGGCCCCAACAACTCCCAAAAAATTGAAATACACACAAAAATCACCCCAATCCAATGTCATCCATGCCCTAAATGATGTTTAAATTCCAGAGACCCCACAGAAAGACTTTGTCCATGCACCACTGAGTACTCCTGGGCATAATGGATGAGGCCTATGGCACAAAGCACACTGCCTGGCTTCAAAATGGCCCCTAGACCCCCTCTCACATGGCCAGGCCCTGGACCAGGCCTCAAAATGTCCCCCACCCACATGACCAGGTCCTGGACTAGGCCCCAACAACACGCAAAAAATCTAAATAGACACAAAAATCACCCCCATCCAATGCCATCCATGCAATAAATGATGTTTAAATTCAAGAGATCACACAGAAAGACTTTGTCCATGCACCACTGAGTACCCCTGGGCATAATGGATGAAAGGAAGACAGACTGGGTGCAGGCCTATGGCACAAAGCACACTGCCTGGCTTCAAAATGGCCCCTAGACCCCCACCCACATTGTAAGGCCCTTGACCAGGCATTAACAATTGGCCCCACCCACATGGCCAAGCCCTGGACCAGGCCCCAACAACACCCAAAACATCGAAATACACACAAAATTCCACCAATCCAATGTCATCCATGCTCTAAATGATGTTTAAATTCAAGAGACCACACAGAAAGACTTTTTCCGTGCACCGCTGAGTACCCCTGGGCATAATGGATGAAAGCAAGGCAGACTGGGTGCAGGTCTATGGCACAAAGCACACTGCCTGGCTTCAAAATGGCCCCTAGACCCCCACCCACAAGGCCAGGCCCTGGACCAGGCATCAATATGGCCCCCGCCCACATGGCCAGGCCCTGAACCAGGCCCCAACAATACCCACAAAATCAAAATACACACAAAAATCACATCAATCCAATGCCATCCATGCCCTAAATGATGTTTAAATTCAAGAGACCCCACAGAAAGACTTGGGTCATTCACCACTGGTTCCCCCTGGGCCTACTGGGGGAACTTCCACATATAACAGTGAGCAATTCAATTCCATGCTATCCATGCCTTAAATGATATTTAACTTCAACAAAACTGACAGAAACAGTTGTATCATGCACCCATGACTAACACCACTTCTACTTCTTCTTCGCCATCTCCCATAAGTGAAAGCCTTGCGGGAACCTTCCTTTTACCTAGCTTTGTCGGCTCATGGCCTGCCTCCCTCTCAGGCTGAATTGGTGGGTGCCAATCAAGATCTAGCTCATCAGAAAGGGCATTATGCAATCTCTTATATGCCAAAGACCTGGAACGGTTCAGTCTCACCAGAGTGGGGCTACAAAGACTCCTTGATGCCTTAATGCAATACACGGTCAACAACCAGCTAGAAATTAACATGAAAAAAACCATGGTTGTTCCGTTCGGCAAAAAACGCTACAGCGGTGGAGGCTGGACAATAGACAAAGAAAACATCTCAATCGGCCAATCTTACAAATACTTAGGGTCCATTTGGACTCCAGGGGCAGTTTCACCAAACAGAACACTGTGATTGCTGCCAAGGCTACAGCGTTAATGGTATCCTTGGCCAAGCTATCGAGGAGACTCTCAGGCCCCACCGTCTTGCCCTTACTGGAAGTGCTCAGAGCAAAGATTGGGCCCACATTTTCGTATGGCATAGAGATCTTTAAGGGTAAAATTAACAATACCTTAAATAAACTAACAACCAAACTCTACAAGAAATTGCTTCACCTGCCGAGTTCCTCCTCGCCAGCACAGGTAAGACAAGAGCTGGGCTTAATTAACTATGAAACCTCCAATGTTGGCTCATATTTTAAACTGATCCACAAACTAAGACAGGCAGAAGCTGGTACCCTGGAACTCCTTGTCTGGAACAAAATCAGTGTGAGCAATCCAGGGGGATCATTCGGCCGCCTCCTAAATGACTACATCCAACAAATGTCTGCTGATGATCTCTGGGCCCTTAATCCAAGCCAGACTGCTTTCAAAAACACAATTAAAAAAGGTATAAGACTGAAATCCCTGATCATGGACAAAGCTCTTCTTGAGAAACGTAGCCATGCCTGGACAGTAGCCAACTCTTATAAACGATTATCCCCGGCCAATTACCTTTCGACAACATTTTTTTATCATCTAAAGCGATGTGATCGCCCTTAGACTGGGAGACTGGCGCTTCCTTCAAAATCTCCCGGTATGGCATAAAAAAAGGGTTGATCCAATGTGCAGAGGCTGTGGGTCAGCAAACAAAACTTTTTTGCACTTGCTTTGTACATGCCCTTTCTTTATTCTCCAACGCAGACGCCTACTTAGACCAGAATGGAACAGGCTGGGAGTTCGGACCTGCAGGCACGCCATTATTGCTGCTCTGTCCTTAGAGAACATTGTTTTAAATATAAAATTGGCCAAATTCGTTCAGCAAGTTTATAGTATTTTAGAAAAATTGGATAACTGTGCAGAATAATATGTACTTTAACCTCATTTGCATTGTCCGGGAGTGCTAAATTTTAAATTGACACATTGCAGTAAGCACTGATAAGAAGGCCAAATTTTATTTTGTTTTTTCTTAATCCCTTTTAATCTGCAAAATTGTATTTAATGTGCTGGAAGAATCTTTTAAAGATATGTTTTTATATATCTAAATAAAGAAATATTATTACTACAGAAAGAAAGGGGCTTGAAGAAGAACGTGTACTAGCCCTCCTTTTCCTTGCTGGGGATCTGGAAGACAATGGCTCATCAGGAGTGGTTTGCTCGGCTGATACCTCCGCATGAATCTCGATTTCCTCATGTGCTGCTACTTCTGGAGGAACAAGAATTGTGGGCAGTTGTGCCTCTCCTTGCGCCTCTCCTTGCACCTCTCCTTTCGCCTCTCCTTGCGCCTCTCCTTTTGCCTCTCCTTGCATGTCTCCCTGTTGCACCTGTGGTTGTCATTGCAACTGTAGTTGAACACTCGTCAGATGAGTTACACCCTGCGTTGATTGGATGCTACTTTGCGACAAGTCAACGCCAACATCACTGGTCGATGGTGAAAGAGCAATTAAAGTGGCTGCCTCTGCGGCACTCATGGGCTTGGGCCTAACTTGGCGTGGTGGCACTGAGACCAAATGAAGGGGAGGTACTGCTCCCAGCTTGGTCCCTGGCGGACTCCGATGCTAAAGGCGTAGTTTTTTTTTCCCCAAAAAAGTGTAGATCGGCACACCAATCTCCAGTCTAGAAGGAGCAGAAGAAGCAAGTGGGGCCACGCTACTTGCTTCTTCTGCTCCTTCTTACTGGCAGTGCCACTGGCAACTTTCTTGGTAGAGAAGCTACGGCCACCTTTCTTTGAGCCCATCTTCTTCAGATGTCAGAACAGCAGGACGCAGTGGCATGAGTTTCAGAGTTGTCTGTGGCCACACGTGACGTCACATGACGTTATGCACACACCGCAGCAGGACTTCTTACTGGCACTACAACAAGTGATGATGATGAGGATGATTTCTGGTTCTCAGTCTTTGTGCACCTAAAAGCAAAGAAGCCAGAGGAACATCAGTTAAATTGCTGCATATGTCGTGCTTCAATTAAGACTATTGCAACTAGGCATTTTTATTATTATTAAGTTAACACAACACACCCAAAAACAGAAAGACCCAAAATAAAAATTGCAATTCTAATCAAAAATGGATGTTTAAATTAATAGATGAGAGACCACACAGAGAGAGTTCTTTCATGCACCCATTCATAACCCTAGGCCTACTGGCCAGCAAGCTTGCTGGCCTATGGCAAAACCTGCCTGGCCTCAATATGCCTCCCCCATTCACTTGGCCGGGCTCTGGACCAGGCCCCAACAACACCCAAAAAATTGAAATACACACAAAAATTACCCCAATCCAATGTCATCCATGCCCTAAATGATGTTTAAATTCCAGAGACCCCACAGAAAGACTTTGTCCATGCACCACCGAGTACTCCTGGGCATAATGGATGAGCCCTATGGCACAAAGCACACTGCCTGGCTTCAAAATGGCCCCTAGACCCCCACCCACATGGCAAGGCCCTTGACCAGGCATTAACAATTGGCCCCACCCACATGGCCAGGCCCTGGACCAGGCCCCAACAACACCCAAAACATCGAAATACACACAAAATTCCACCAATCCAATGTCATCCATGCTCTAAATGATGTTTAAATTCAAGAGACCACACAGAAAGACTTTGTCCATGCACCACTGAGTACCCCTGAGCATAATGGATGAAAGGAAGACAGACTGGGTGCAGGCCTATGGCACAAAGCACACTGCCTGGCTTCAAAATGGCCCCTAGACCCCCACCCACATGGCAAGGCCCTTGACCAGGCATTAACAATTGGCCCCACCCACATGGCCAGGCCCTGGACCAGGCCCCAACAACACCCAAAACATCGAAATACACACAAAATTCCACCAATCCAATGTCATCCATGCTCTAAATGATGTTTAAATTCAAGAGACCACACAGAAAGACTTTTTCCGTGCACCGCTGAGTACCCCTGGGCATAATGGATGAAAGCAAGGCAGACTGGGTGCAGGTCTATGGCTCAAAGCACACTGCTTGACTTCAAAATGGCCCCTAGACCCCCACCCACATGGCCAGGCCCTGGACCAGGCATCAATATGGCCCCCATCCACATGGCCAGGCCCTGGACCAGGCCCCAACAACACCCACAAAATCAAAATACACACAAAAATCACATCAATCCAATGCCATCCATGCCCTAAATGATGTTTAAATTCAAGAGACCCCACAGAAAGACTTGGGTCATGCACCACTGGTTCCCCCTGGGCCTACTGGGGGAACTTCCACATATAACAGTGAGCAATTCAATTCCATGCCATCCATGCCTTAAATGATATTTAACTTCAACAAAACTGACAGAAACAGTTGTATCATGCACCCATGACTAACTCCACTTCTACTTCTTCTTCGCAATCACCCATAAGTGAAAGCCTTGCGGGAACCTTCCTTTTACCTAGCTTTGTCGGCTCATGGCCTGCCTCCCTCTCAGGCTGAATTGGTTGGTGCCAATCAAGATCTAGCTCATCAGAAAGGGCATTATGCAATCTCTTATATGCCGATGACCTGGCACTGTTCAGTCTCACCAGAGTGGGGCTACAAAGACTCCTTGACGCCTTAATGCAATACACGGTCAACAACCAGCTAGAAATTAACATGAAAAAAACTATGGTTGCTCCGTTCGGCAAAAAACGCTACAGCGGTGGAGGCTGGACAATAGACAAAGAAAACATCTCAATCGGCCAATCTTACAAATACTTAGGGGTCCATTTGGACTCCAGGGGCAGTTTCACCAAACAGAACACTGTGAAATCAGCCAAGGCTACAGCGTTAATGGTATCCTTGGCCAAGCTATCGAGGAGACTCTCAGGCCCCACCGTCTTGCCCTTACTGGAAGTGCTCAGAGCAAAGATCGGGCCCAGACTTTCGTATGGCATAGAGATCTTTAAGGGTAAAATTAACAATACCTTAAATAAACTAACAACCAAACTCTACAAGAAATTGCTTCACCTGCCGAGTTCCTCCTCGCCAGCACAGGTCAGACTAGAGCTGGGCTTAATTAACTATGAAACCTCCAACATTGGCTCATATCTTAACCTGATCCACAAACTAAGACAGGCAGAAGCTGGTACCCTGGAACTCCTTGTCTGGAACAAAATCAGTGTGAGCAATCCAGGGGGATCATTCGGCCACCTCCTAAATGACTACATCCAACAAATGTCTGCTGCGGATCTCTGGGCTCTTAATCCAAGCCAGACTGCTTTCAAAAACACAATTAAAAAAGGTATAAGACTGAAATCCCTGATCATGGACAAATCTCTTCTTGAGAAACGTAGCCATGCCTGGGCAGTAGCCAACTCTTATAAACGATTATCACCGGCCAATTACCTTTCAACAACATTTTCTTATCATCTAAAGCGATGCTTGATCGCCCTTAGACTGGGAGACTGGCGCTTCCTTCAAAATCTCCCGGTATAGCATCAAAAAAGGGTTGATCCAATGTGCAGAGGGTGTGGGTCAGCAAACGAAACTTTTTTGCACGTGCTTTGTATATGCCCTTTCTTTATTCTCCAACGCAGACGCCTACTTAGACCAGAATGGAACAGGCTGGGAGTTCGGACCTGCAGGCACGCCATTATTGCTGCTCTATCCTTAGAGAAAATTGGTTTAAATATAAAATTGGCCAAATTCGTTCAGCAAGTTTATAGTCTTTTAGAAAAATTGGATAACTGTGCAGAATAATATGTACTTTAACCTCATTTGCATTGTCCGGGAGTGCTAAATTTTAAATTGACACATTGTAGTAAGCACTGATAAGAAGGCCAAATTTTATTTTGTTTTTTCTTAATCCCTTTTAATCTGCAAAATTGTATTTAATGTGCTGGAAGAATCTTTTAAAGATATGTTTTTATATATCTAAATAAAGAAATTATTATTATTACAGAAAGAAGGGGGCTTGAAGAAGAACGTGTACTAGCCCTCCTTTTCCTTGCTGGGGATCTGGAAGACAACGGCTCATCAGGAGTGGTTTGCTCGGCTGATACCTCCGCATGAATCTCGATTTCCTCATGTGCTGCTACTTCTGGAGGAACAAGCATTGTCGGCAGTTGTGCCTCTCCTTGCGCCTCTCCTTGCACCTCTCCTTTCGCCTCTCCTTGCGCCTCTCCTTTTGCCTCTCCTTGCATGTCTCCCTGTTGCACCTGTGATTTTCATTGCAACTGTGGTTGAACACTCGTCAGATGAGTTACAACCTGCGTTGATTGGATGCTACTTTGCGACGAGTCAACGCCAACATCACTGGTCGATGGTGAAAGAGCAATTAAAGTGTCTGCCTCTGCGGCACTCATGGGCTTGGGCCTAACTTGGTGTGGTGGCACTGAGACCAATGAAGTGGAGGTACTGCTCCCAGCTTGGTCCCTGGCGGACTCCGTTGCTAAAGGCATAGTTTTTTTTCCCCAAAAAAAGTGTAGATCGGCACACCAATCTCCAGTCTAGAAGGAGCAGAAGAAGCAAGCGGGGCCACGCTAATTGCTTCTTCTGCTCCTTCTTACTGGCAGTGGCACTGGCAACTTTCTTGGTAGAGAAGCTACGGCCACCTTTCTTTGAGCCCATCTTCTTCAGATGTCAGAACAGCAGGACGTAGTTGCATGAGTTGCAGAGTTCTCTGTGGCCACACGTGACGTCACATGATGTTATGCACACACCGCAGCAGGACTTCTTACTGGCACTACAACAAGTGATGATGATGAGGATGATTTCTGGTTCTCAGTCTTTGTGCACCTAAAAGCAAAGAAGCCAAAGGAACATCAGTTAAATTGTTGCATATGTCGTGCTTCAATTAAGACTATTGCAACTAGGCATTTTTATTATTATTAAGTTAACACAACACACCCAAAAATAGAAAGACCCAAAATAAAAATTGCAATTCTAATCAAAAATGGATGTTTAAATTAATAGAAGAGAGACCACACAGAGAGAGTTCTTTCATGCACCCATTCATAACCCTAGGCCTACTGGCCAGCAAGCTTGCTGGCCTATGGCAAAACCTGCTTGGCCTCAAAATGCCTCCCCCATTCACATGGCCGGGCTCTGGACCAGGCCCCAACAACACCCAAAAAATTGAAATACACACAAAAATCACCCCAATCCAATGTCATCCATGCCCTAAATGATGTTTAAATTGCAGAGACCAACAGAAAGACTTTGTCCATGCACCACTGAGTACTCCTGGGCATAATGGATGAGGCCTATGGCACAAAGCACACTGCCTGGCTTCAAAATGGCCCCTAGACCCCCTCTCACATGGCCAGGCCCTGGACCAGGCCTCAAAATGTCCCCCACCCACATGACCAGGTCCTCGACTAGTACCCAACAACACGCAAAAAATCTAAATAGACACAAAAATCACCCCAATCCAATGCCATCCATGCAATAAATGATGTTTAAATTCAAGAGACCACACAGAAAGACTTTGTCCATGCATCACTGAGTACCCCTGGGCATAATGGATGAAAGGAGGACAGACTGGGTGCAGTCCTATGGCACAAAGCACACTGCCTGGCTTCAAAATGGCCCCTAGACCCCCACCCACATGGCAAGGCCCTTGACCAGGCATTAACAATTGGCCCCACCCACATGGCCAAGCCCTGGACCAGGCCCCAACAACACCCAAAACATCGAAATACACACAAAATTCCACCACTCCAATGTCATCCATGCTCTAAATGATGTCTAAATTCAAGAGACCACACAGAAAGACTTTTTCCGTGCACCGCTGAGTACCCCTGGGCATAATGGATGAAAGCAAGGCAGACTGGGTGCAGGTCTATGGCACAAAGCACACTGCCTGGCTTCAAAATGGCCCCTAGACCCCCACCCACATGACCAGGCCCTGGACCAGGCATCAATATGGCCCCCACCCACATGGCCAGGCCCTGGACCAGGCCCCAACAACACCCAAAAAATCAAAATACACACAAAAATCACATCAATCCAATGCCATCCATGCCCTAAATGATGTTTAAATTCAAGAGACCCCACAGAAAGACTTGGGTCATGCACCACTGGTTCCCCCTGGGCCTACTGGGGGAACTTCCACATATAACAGTGAGCAATTCAATTCCATGCCATCCATGCCTTAAATGATATTTAACCTCATCAAAACTGACGGAAACAGTTGTGTCATGCACCCATGACTAACCCTGGGCCTACTGTATACTGTGGCTACCCACAATATATATTTTTTTAAAGTTGTGAAAAGGTTTATAAATTGTAGTTGCAGCAACTGTAATGTCCCAAACAAACAACACCAACTTACTTGTAAAATCTCAAATCAAAAAGTGATCCAAACAAAAAGTCCTCAAATACAATCATCCAACAGCAGCCACCAAGATTAATCCTTCCAGCTCCAGATCCAAATGAAAAGTGACCAGGACATGGACAAAGCACTGGAAGGAACCCGCTGGATAGGATCAGGAAGTTGGAGACTCTGGGGCACTTCCTTCTTTCCACCCCCCCAAAAATGGACTCCTTGCACAAAAAAGTGCAGCCAAATGTCAATCTGAGGAGTTATTCTGATCCAAATCATCATTTTCAGAAGGTTTATGCTGCCAGCGATAGATTGCTTGTGCAGAATTGCAATTTTTCCAATTTCAGGAAAGCGAGCTGTTAAAATCTCCCGCCGGATGTCAACTGCGCGTCGCATCTACGTATTCACTATTGTTTACTCTCGCGATGCGTGATCGCAGGCCCTTATGACGTATTCACGTACTCAAAGTCTTGCAGTGCAAGATGGCGGGACTCAATGACATACTCGCGGCCGAAAAGTCTCGCGCAATAACACAGCCAGATCCAAAATGGCACAGCGCACGCAAACCGGGAGGAAGACAACTCAGCGAACTCAGAATCACGGTAAGTCAACGCCACGCGTGAGAGATTGTATTTTTGAAGCGCGACCAAGCAAACAAAAATAGCCAACTCGCGAATTGCAGATTTTTGGGCAATTTCATGCGATTTGCGGATTGCAAAATAGCCAAAAATCCGTAAATTCAGCGAGCAGAACAAATTTTCAGCCCATGCTTAATCCTGACTCAACGGAGCAGAAGTTTGACTGTCTTGAGAACTGGCTCTAGCAATCTCAGCTGCAATTGTAGCTTGTTGCTCAATTTCGTCAATCAACATAATTAGCAAAAACAGGACATTCTATAGTATCTTTAGTAGCGTTGAACGAATCTTCGTAGCTCTGAAAATCTCCAAGTAACTCCAATTCTGAACCTCCCGGGTTGAAGAGTTGCAAAAGAGCTAAATAGTAAAATTCCTTTTTGTCAGGAGTATTGCAACTCAGTTTTCGGTGATTAATCAAATGTCCTTTTCTTTGTTTCACCAAACATCCTTCAGAACCAATCACAGCATATATTCCATTATTGATGTTTTCTGTAATATTCTGTTTAAAAGTATAGTTTTGCAACACTTCATAGAGACAAATGTTCTCAAGATGATGACTTCTATTTGGATAATATGTATCCAACATATTTGTTTTCACAATATCTGTACTGTCTGGCTCTTTTTCAGCGAAATATTCAATTTCTTGTACAGATTTAAGTACTCAATTTCGTGTTGCAGCAAGACCTAGACTCACCCAAATGATTCTTCTAGATTTGGAGTATAGACTTGCCGATGATAAGCGATCTGAGCATTTGTACGCTCCGATTTCTCGATGAGATAACATCTTCAAACAGTAACTGTATAATTTCTTACTTAGACTCTTCTCATGGGAAATCTCTTCCCACATTTCCTTCAATTCCGTCTTTTCTGATTTTGTTATTTAGGATGTTACATATCGATCAACAGCAATGGAATTGTCTGCAACGTATTGAATATCCATGTTAGCATTCCACATGGACAGAATAACTAGATTATAATCATTTATATATTTTGACTCTTCATTTCTTCTCAAATTATAGGTATTCTTTGGAGACTTTCTTGTCACGGTATGTCTCACAGCTGACAGAAAATTGTTTACTCTTCCTTTAGCTATTACAGGACGTGAAAAACCAAAACGACATTTGGTATGAAAGTTTTCCTTTGACTTGTACTTTCGACAACAGTATTTCCCACAATGATGACTTTGAAATCGTAAGACTTGTTGTCTTAAGTTCTTTTCTTCTGTGCTTTTGGGTATAGCACATGTAGCATATTCTTCAATAAAAGACAAGACAGTAACGTCCGAATCTGTTCCGAATTTTGGGACATCTTTGATCCATATTAGCATATGTATGTGAGGTGCACTTCTTGCTTGATACTCCTTTCTCCTAAAGAAATCCACAGCCTCTCCAAGAAGAGGATTTTTTTCATTGGTGATAAAAGACATCATAGCTTCAAATCTATGATTGAAATATCTGCATACATTAACTGGATCCAAAGAGCATAATTCTCCAGGTGTCTTGTATTCAATTTTTACTATATTTGGATTTGCCTCTCGAAGAAATTCTAGAAAATCATCCCAAGCGTACTCAGCACAGCTTAGAGTAAGAAACCATGTAGGAGTTCCTAAGTTCCTTAGCATACATTTAAGTTCTCCATGACAATGGTACCAGTACTCAATAGTACCACGCTGACATGCCATGAGATTAATCAGTTGAGATTAAAAAACATTATCTTTCCGGTGTACTTTATCCATGAATTCCTTTGCCGAAACATTTTGCAGATGTACACCTGTTTTCAATATATGGTTGACTGCGTAGGAAAGTCCAGACAAGGAACTCTCAAATAAAAGATGAAACAAATACGGAATACATTGTCGAAATCTTGGATCTTCTGCATACAATCTTCATGTCCGGTATTCAGATGCAGGAATCTGTTCAGGTCGTTCATCAAATCGTCCTCTTTTTGCTTTTGGAAACAACTGAGGGAAACAACAACCTTCAAAACTTTCTTCCCATACACTTATGAGACTTCCCTTTGCTGCTTTCATTTGGAATAACTCAATAATATTCCCCTTCACTTCTTTTAAATGAAGCGGATGAACACTGTAGCGTTCATAGATTTCTTCAGTTCTGCACATATCCACTTTTTTCAATTTGTCCCGTTGTCAGTATCTTCTTCTAAAGATACATCTTCTCCCACATACACATTTTTATAGTACTGATTATTTTTTACCAGATACAACGTTGCCTTTTTCACTTTCTTGCCATATTATCTTACTCTTAGTAGGAATGCCATTAACTAAAATAACTAGTGGTTCATCTTTTACATTTTCTACACCAATCGTTTCAATATTTTTCTTTAAATCTAGAGGCAAATATACAACTCACCCCTTTAATCCTCTCTGTAAATCTGAAGGAGTGAATTTCCCTGGCTCCATACGAACAATAGCCTGAAATTGCTGCACACATTGAATAACAATAGACTCATAGGTATTTAAATCCATCAGTCCAGAAGGAATTTTTACCAACTCAAAATTATTATGCTTCGCTCTAGCAGGCATTTTTTTCTCATCTAATTTGTTATAAAAATATTTACAAATACGTTGATCAGAACCCAAATCAAAACAATTCTCTACCAACAAATAAGTTGTAAATTCCTTCCACTCATTATTATTTTCTTTTCCACTTTTTTGAAATACAGATCATCAGCCCTAGTCTGATTTTTATAATGAGTTCGTCGACAACAGATACAAGAATAATTTGGCCTTTCAACTGAAATCACCTTCAACTTTGTAATTTCTTGTTCACATTTTTTTGAATGTTGTACATTTTCTTTTACATTTCCTTCTAATAATGTATCAGTTTCTGCACTGTCTTGCTCACCACCAAAGTATCTAAACTCAATTTCTTCCCAAACGTTCACTACATCTGATACTGATCCAAGCAAAATAGCAATGTTCAACTTTTTTGACATTACTGCTAGACTTTTTGCATAATACAATGTCCTGACTAATTACCTCATTTGAGTATGATGGACTGCTAACATCCTGAAATGGTGAAAAACACTTCAACATACTTTTTTAAAAAGACAAGCCAGAGAATGACCTTGCAAACCAGTATTTTCTCTCACTCTGCAAGGGTCTAGTCCTTGCAACTTCTTAAACTTTTGTTTAACATTTTTCTTTGTATAGTTATGTTAGAAATTGTGTAAAAATTCAATAGAATCCTTTCGTACACTACAAATACTACTGCAATTTCAAGTGTACAGTGCAGATTAAGGAGGTATCCCTAAAACTTCATCAGCTAACACCTCTTCTGCATTTCTTGGAACCATTTTCTCTTTCTCAATAGGACAACCATTTCAAACCTCATAAGCTCAACCACTGCTGTCAACTGCATGCAACAAATCATTACTCTGAAGATAACTCTCTTCATTAAAAATAGGCTAAGAACTTGAACTACGTTTCCATTCACCCCAAAAAAATCAGAAAAATTAGTTCTGTTAATTAGTCTTCTCCACTTACTTTTGGCCTTCATTAAATGGATTGGTTTATCTAGTGATAGAATTCTATTGATTATTAAAATAAATAATTACATTTTTAATTCAAAAGCCTTCTCAACAATACTTTCAATATGGTTCTTCTTCTTGTAAAATGCTGATTTTCTTTTACATTTCTTCATATCCTTTAACAAGTTTAAGACGACTCTATTGTAAAACATTCTTTTTCTAATTTCATGAAATTGATTCTTCCTCCTTTTACTATACATTGTTTCTTTAGAACATGATTTCCCATCATTTATGATTTTTCTCTTCTTTTTCTTTTTTGTTGCAGATACATTCTTTTTATTTTTTACATTCTCCACACTATTCCTAGTGTTTCATAGCTTGTTTAGACAATCCTTAGTTCTCTTACCAGGATATTTTTTCTTTTTCACCACAGACTGTTGTTCAGGTAAACCTTGTGGATAACTTCTCTTGGATTAATATGCATTATTACGTTGTTTCCTTTTTCTAGCCATGATGAATTTCTTTTAGTGTTGATAAATAGACTTTTTTATAAAAAAATATATAAAGTTATAAAAATAAATCAATACAATATACTATTCTATTACTAAACAAACACAATCTACAAAGACTAAGTTTAAAAAACAAATTTGTAACTTATAACAGAAGTGCATACATACTGCATATGAGTTTCAAGAACTACATCTGCAAGAAGAGTACCTGAGTGAATTTATAAATGGTTTGATTTTGGAACGGTGAATGGATTAGTACATGGTGCTCAATGTATCACTAGAGCAGTACAAGAGGAGACACAGAGTATCTGCTGCAACATCATGATAACTAACCAGGAAATTCAAGGTATTAAAGACAAATGTGCATGTGGATAGAAGAGTTCATGCATGCAGCATACAGGTTTGAGGTAGTCCTTGCCCTGAGGCCTACTTCGCTACATGAGTGCTTGGGTACTGAATGAATAATTACAGTACTGTAAGGAGAGTGTCTGAGTGAATGCATAAGTGTTTGAGTTCTAGTGCACTGAATAATCAGTACATACCGCTAAAAGGGTCACTACAACAGTGCAAAAGCAATGACAGAGTGTTTACTGTAAGTGTAAGGATACAGACTGGGAAATTGAATGTTTAAATGACAGGTGTGTGGATAGATACAAGACTGCATGCATACTGCATAGGGGATTGAACCAGTCCATGCCCTAAGGCCTACTTGGTTGCATAAGTACTTAGGCACTGACTGAATGACTACAGTTCTGCAAGGAGAGTGCCTGACTGAATTTATAATTGCTTCAGTTTTAGCACAGTAAATGGATAAGAACAAACTTCTGAATGAGTCACTACAATAGTGCAACAGTAGTGACAGAGTATTTGATGAAAGTGTAAGGATACATACTGGGGAATTTAAGGTATAAAAGACAAATGTGCAAGTAGATACAACACTGCATGCATAGTGCATAGCGATTTGAAACAGTTCATGCCCTAAGGCCTACTTTGCTGCATGAGTACTTAGGTACTGACTGAGTCATCACAGTTCTGCAAAGAGAGTGCTTAACTGGATCTATAAGTGCTTCAGTTTTAGCGCAGTGAATGGATTAGAACAAACTGCTGAATGGGTCACTTCAACAGTGCAACAGCAGTGACAGAGTATTTGGTGGAAGTGTAAGGATACAGACTAGGGAATTGAAGGTATAAAAGACAAGTGTGCAGGTAGATAGAATACTAAAAGCATAGTGCATAGCAGCTTGAAGCAGTTCATGCCCTAAGGCCTACTTCGCTGCATGAGTACTTGGATACTGACTGAATGATTACAGTTCTACAAGGACAGTGCCTGACTGAATTTAAAAGTGCTTCAGTTTTAGTGCAGTAAATGGATTATAACAAACTACTGAATGGGTCTCTACAACAGTGCAACAGCAGTGACAAACTGCTTGGTGGAAGTGGAAGGATAGAGACTGGGGAATGGAAGATATTAAAGACAAGTGTGTAGGTAGATAGAAGACTACAAGCATAGTGCATAGCGCTCTGAAGCAGTTCTTGCCCTAAGGCCTACTTTGCTGCATGAGTACTTTGGTAATGACTGAATGATGACAGTGCCTGACTAAATTCATAAGTGCTTGAGTTTTAGCGCAGTAAATGGATTAGCAAATACTGCTGAATGAGTCACCACAACTGTGCAACAGCAGTGACAGAGTGTTTGGTGGAAGTGCAAGGATACAAGACTGCATACATAGTGCATAGGGGTTTGAAGCAGTCCATGCCGTAAGGCCCACTATATATGTAACTACTGCATTTTCGTGTACAACCCTAACTCATTTTCAAATATATAAGCATAAACATAAATTAATTTCATGTCCATAATGTGAGCGCAATTCTTCAAAGGTATTTACAGTAAGCGAAGGTTAAATAATTTGTTCAGTTTGACCAACGGAAGAGATTTGTGAGGAAGGAAAGTGTGCAAATACGTTTGCTACTATAATTTCCATGTGACAGTTTATGGATATTTTCAGCCTCTTTCAGCAAAGTGTCCTAGACTAAACTCTTCCTCAGCGCAATCGCTAGAGATGAAATGTGTGTGGCAATCTGTCACTGTTACGTGTCATCTCTATGTAATATCAGTTGCAGTTCTTGCAGTCAACGATTTGATTCCAACAAATCACAATGACATTAAGATAGTAACAATTACCAATCATAACATCTTTCTTTTACTATCTTTTAGATGTATAGCTTCAGGGTGAATTATGTCCTGGCACATGGTGAAAAACACACTTGTGACATAAAGTTGAGCTGCAAATATTCTTTGCAGTCACTCTCTCACTTCCTCTCTCCTTTCATAAAAAAATTGCACACAATGTTAACTTCCTTTCTATCTCACAGGCTGTGTTTCACAACATGGCATTACCCCCACCAAAAAAAAACTACAAAGCTCTACGTTTGTGCATTCTGCGATGATGCATGGCCACTGTAACAATGAATGAGAAGCCTGCTTTGATACGTAGTGCACCCTCTTTGAAACAAGCCAATGGCACAAGGTGAGCAAATAAGCTTGTTTCGGAAACAGGGGCAAGTTATCTGTGAAAGGAGAGAGTAGGATGTCTGCAGCAGGCGCGCAACACCCATTGGCATCACAGGGCTGTAGCCCCCCCTTTTGTGTGTGTGTCAGCCCGGGCAGAGACAGCTTCACGGACTGTCGAGCATCTAATTGCAGTACTTAACAGGTCTTTAAAAGACCATTTACTTGTAAATGAGGCTTTTGTTGTGTGTTTACCCCTTCTTACAGCCACTCTATCTATGGTTGGAAGAATTAGCCCCCTCCAAATATTTTTCAACCCCCACCGAAATTTGGCTCTAGTTGCCCGCCTGGTTTGCAGCAGCTTCACTGCGAAGAAATACACAGTGCACGGACACCTCCGTACAGTGGAACTTGATAAAATATATTCATCTGAGTGTAAAAAATTAATGAAGCAAAAATATACGTGTGCAGTTGTATGTACTATGTATTAACTCTATATACTATCTTTCAGATCACTAAACTGGAAGGTAGACCATAAACCAGCACATGTTTTGACACACAACGGAGGCAAAAGGTGAGCTACAAGTATTTTCTCCACTATTAACATCTCCATCTATAACTTTCTCTCTCCCACTATCGTAACCAGAACAACCAGCGATAATCTTACGAAACCAAACCAAACCAAGAACCAAAAAGGATTTTAACAACCCTCACGAAGTAACCAACTAGCAACCACTAAATACTTAACTGAGGCACTGAAGACGTCACCAAGGAGAAACCCGTCACGTTTCGCCGTACTAAGGACTGCACCTCGGGTCCAAGACAGGGCGACGGTCAAGGCAACGGCCCACTGCAGCCGTCCTGAACGGGAACCCTCGTGGAAGAGAACTTCGGGCCACTTTTGCGATATGCTGGGATCGATGAAGTGGGGCGCCTCCCTCAGGAATCTTCACACGAAGCTTCTCGAACTCTTCAGGCTTTTGGACCGGTACCGAATGACGTCGCCCCACGAAGGGCGCCAATTGGAGTTCTGGACTTTTTGGTTCCGTCCAGAGGTGTCAGGGAACAACACCCGAAGACCCCGGAGTTCCACCTGCCTTGGTGCACAAATAAACAGAAACACGGGCTTCTCGATGGTGGCGTCAAAGACCAAAGGTTTATTACTGCAGGGACACAGAAGTCACAGAAACCACGCATGGGCAGTGTCTAGGAGCCTGTTCGATTTGTACATAGAGGGTTGCTCCTTATATACTAAAAATTGTGCTCCAGGCAAATATTTCACATGTTAGTACATTCCCAAACCTTTGTGTCCTAAACAATAAATATTTGGCGTTACACAGGAACTGTCGATAATATCTGATGCCAAACATTACGAAGAGGGGTTCCCACTAGTTCATCACAATCCCTTGTCAATATTGCATTCAAGAGCCGGACCGCCTCATCGTAAATTTCGTTACCTCCCCCTAATAAAGATTCAGAAAGAAAGGAACGGAGCCAGGTGTGGAAGATAGAAAAGTGGGTTAAGGGATGTTTGTGGGTTGTAAATGGGCAAGGCTACCGGCTTCGGCCGCCTAATCATGATCGGGACAATGGACACGAGAACCAGTTCGGTAGGGCTGGCCTCGGGCAGAGGAGGCAGCCTTTGTCGAGTCATGCAGCTACAGCGTGTTCTGTTCCAAGGTGCACGTGTCACTTAAAGAGGTGAATCGTCGGCTAAGCCTTACGTGTCCTTAATTGAAATGAAGTGATCAGAGGTTATTGCGTATGTGAGGGCAAGAAACACAAAATGGCCGCCATGATCTAAGATGGATGCCATGAGTAGATCAGAAATGTGTTTGTAACAGGAGTACTCTTGCTCGTAGCATAGCGAAAACACCAGGATATGCTAAATGGATCATTTGCGGTTCGCTGATACCAATATTATGTATTTCCGACGATATTGAAAACACGGGTTCAAATCGTCACGGAACCTCAGACCCTCCTTTTGCCCTTACATAGGCAATTACTCAGTCTATGTCAGAGTCTAATTCTATGCTCATCAGGTCAGTGACATGCTGTTGTATCATCATCCTTTCTCGCGCCTTTTCTCCAAACGCAGGTGGTTTTCTGAAACAGGTTGCAGCACAAAGACTACACAGAGCTGGACCACACTGGATAATCAGGCAGCATGAGAAGAGGAATACTAAGATGACACCAATGACCATCAGAACCTTCCATCCCCACGCTGATATCAGAGTCCAAAACCACTCCATGAAGGACCAGTTTCCCTTGTCTACATGAATAGAGTCGGAAATCTTGTGTAGCTTCGAGATCGCCTCATAGACTGTTGGAGCATTATTAGGAATAAAGACACAGCAGCTCGATTGGATCATTCTGCATACCCCACCTCGATCTGCAAGTATTACGTCTAGAACCATACGGTTCTGCAACGTCATGAGTCTATCCGCCTGAAGCTCAGCTGTCAAATTGCTAAGGGCACCAGCAGTTTCGGTAATAGTAGATTCAACTACCCGTGTTAGCTGACGTATGTTTCTACTATTGGCCATAGGCCCCCAGAACGGAAGGAAGCCTTTGAAGAAGTCTCCAGCTTCCTGACCAGCGGTATCTTCCTTGCTGAAAACACCTCTTGCTACTCTGGTTTTGTGGTAATCGGATGAAGCAGTGTATGTTGGAGGCAACAATCGAGCAATATAACATGATCCTGAAAAGTCAGCAGGCAACCATGTATATGCCCTATCTCGGCAGATGAAGTAGGTACCCCTAGCAGTAAGAAAAGCAGGGGAAGAGTTAGACGGAAACACGTAATTCTCTACGCACTCACTCCTCCCTAGCTGAGCTCTCGGATTGCTCCCATTACCTTGCAAACAGACTTGACCTCGGTGAGGTACGACCCAGATTGGAGTTGAGCTTTTACGCTTGCTTTCTCCCAAACTAAGGCGATACTCTGAAGAATTCCAACTTAAATATACTCGCAATTCGTCTCTAGGGTAAGATGGAGTATTATTGACGTCCTTGATCATGTCAATAATTCCCTGGACTAAAGCTTTGTTGGCAGAGTTATATTTAGTGGAACGTGGTGGACGCGGAGGATAGGTTTCAAGGGCATAAGCAAAGATGGTTTGAAGGGCCTGAAATGATCCATTATAGCTGAAAGGCAAAACCAGATAGGGAATGCCTTTATCCATAGTGTGGGGTATCAAGCCACACACCCAGCAGTCTGTAGTGTTAACTACCAGTTGGTGTTGGTGCAAGAGCTGTACAAAAGTGTTATTAATGAATTCTGAGCGTCGAGCTTGCTCATGTTCAGGAAACGAGTGAAAAGAGTGTATAGAAGAAACAGTAGAAGTAGCAGGATCAAGGGGAGGTACTGTGGTTACTGGCATAAAAATCAAACTCATACCAAAGACGATTCCACCCACCAACGTTATCAAAACAATCAAAAATGTAATGGCACATTGTATCAAAAAGCATTTGCTGTGAAGAATTCTGTAAAGTCTGTTTCTGCGAACATAAATCACATTTTCTCGTTGCAGCGCAGGAAACTCCATCTTCTACAATCCGCTCGCGACCACTGATGATGTGTACGTAGATGAAAATGCCTCTATTAGCCCTGGGAGTTCCCAGAACCAACAGAAAGATCGACCTTGTGTCAGACCCCCGCAGATTCAACTAGGCACACAGCCACGACCCTACGGCTACCCAGACGGCAAGGCAATTTTAAAAACAATAAAACAATAGCAAACTTCCTGGCTGAAGGCAAAAGTTCAAAATTTCAAAATATCACAATAGGCAGTTGCCTGCTTTATTTGTCCATATTACGAGGTCGTAAATTGTATCTTTGCTTTGCAGGTACTGTTTGATCGGCAAATAGCATATCACTAGTAGTTGTTGCAGTGTTCAAGTTCGCAGTTGACAGAGTTTTTTCTGATGCAGGGGACAAATGTTCAGAGTTCAAAGGAGTCTTTTCAGGAGGAGAGTCAGATTTCGGAGTGTCGGTAATCAATTCGGCATCGCTGAAAGGGATGAACTTTGGCGTTTTTTCAAATTCGGAGGCACCAATTCCTTTCTTCACCCAGTCGTCGTAAGGAAGTGGCAAAGGTACACGTTTGACATGAGACGCATGTACCCAGTGCTTGCGACCAGCTACACGAACTGCGGTTCTTGTCACAAGCAGGACTTGGAACGGGCCGACGAATCTTTGCTGAAGGTTCTTCGTCCTCGCGAAGTTTCTTATCACAACTTGATCGCCGGGTTTCAGCTGATGCCCTGGACTCTCCGGAGGCTTTGGCAATGCATCGAAAACCTGTTGGTGAATAAGACTCAATTTAGCAGTCAAGTCGTAAAGGTAGTCTATCAACATAGGATATTCTAGAGAACAAAACTCCTTTGGCCTAGGCACACCCCACACATTTGCCGGGCGGCCAAAGACAATCTCATAGGGACTAAGCCCTACTCTAGAATGTACAGTTGCTCTCGTTGATAACAAAGCCAAGGGTAGTGCGTCTGGCCAGGACAAACCCGTGGATGCTTGTATTTTGGCTAGTTTTAGTTTGAGGGTGCCATTGTAACCCTCAACTAAACCAGCAGATTGGGGATGGTTTGCACTATGGAACTTCTGTTTGATGCCCAAACCGGCACACACACTCTGCATAACTTTCCCTATGAACTCACTTCCGTTATCTGACCATACAATCCGTGGCATTCCGAACCTAGGGAAATATTCTTTGAGAAGAATTTTGGCAGTTGATAGGGCAGTATTGTCCTTTAGTGGATATGCTTCGATCCATCTGGAAAAAGCACAGACTACCACCAGGACGTATTTCAAATTATTACACCGATCCATGTGAATGAAGTCTAACTGAATCACTTCAAAGGGGCAGGAAGGAGGAGCGAAGTGACCAGCAGGAGTTGGAGTTCCCTTGCCAGGATTATGCATCAGGCATACCATACAATTTTTCACCACTCTCTCTGCACATTTACTGATCCCATCATTCTTCCAGACTGGAGCCAACATCTTACAGATTCCTTTAGAACTTATATGCGCTACTCCATGCGCCATCGTCACCACTGCAAGCACATACGCATCAGGCAACATCCAACGCTGTTGTTCTGACAAATCAATCCAACACCCACTCGAATCCAACTTGCCCGTACTTTCTCTCCATACACGTTTTTCCTCCTCAGTTGCCTCTTTCTGAATCTCTTTCACACTTTCCATTGTATCCTGACACATTCCAGACTCAGAAATCCATCTTGCAGACGTAGCAACATACATTCTACTCATCATGTCTCTAGCTGTCTGTTTAGCAGTTTCATCAGCAAAAGCATTCCCACGACCAACATCATCCGTGATTGCTTTATGAGCACTGCACTTCACAATCGCAACTTCAGTCGGCAAGGTTAGAGATTCCAACAGGTCGTTAACTAGCTGACCATGTTGAATCTTAGTCCCATGGGACGTAATGAAACCTCTTTCTTTCCACAAACGGCCAAAACTATGGGCCACGCCAAATGCGTACTGACTATCTGTAAACACATTCACTCTCTTTCCCTTAGCTAAAACACACGCTCTTGTTAGAGCTATTAATTCTGCAGCTTGGGCAGAATTCTGACTCACTCTTGCAGTCTCCACAATCGTTCTTAGAGTTGTTACCGCATAGGCAGCAGTCACATCACCATTCTCCAATTTAAAACATGACCCATCCACATACAGCGTGCCATCTGGATCTGACAATGGAGTGTCTTTTAAATCAATACGTCCTTTTGTCTCTTCCTCCGTTCTAAAACAACAATCATGGGGCTCGGAATCACTCGACTCTTGATTAGCCGGCAACAACGTTGCTGGATTCAATACATTACATCTTTTGATCTGAATATGACTCGCTAATAATGTCAGCTCATAACCAGATAATCTCGCACTGGTAAGGTGTTGTGTCTTAGTTCGATTCATGAGTGTGTTCACAGCATGAGGAACCATGACCACTAGCATGTTGTTCATCACCAAACCAGCAGATTGTCGAATGGAAGCCGCAGCTGCCGCTGTAGCTCTCAAACAACTAGGTAACGCTCTAGCTACCGGATCCAATGTTGATGAAAAATACGCACAAGGGCGTTGTTTATCACCAAATGTCTGTGTCAGAACACTCAACGCGCAACCTTCTCTCTCGTGAACGTAGAGCGTGAATGGCTTGCTGTAATCAGGTGTACCTAATACAGGAGCTGAACACAGTGCATTTCGTAACTCAGAAAAGCTCTCCTGACATTCATCAGACCATGGCACCGGACTCGGAACATTTTTCCCAGTCAAAGCTACCAATGGTTTTGCTAGAAGAGAAAAATTTGGGATCCACTGCCTACAGTAAGAGGTAATACCTAAAAAGGCACGCACTTCTCTCTGCGTGCGAGGAACACTCATCTGCGTAATTGCTTTTATTCTCTCTGGGGTCAACTTCCTTCCCTCCTTTGACAAGAGATGACCTAGGTAGGTCACTTCTTGGCAGCAGTATTGCATTTTCGAAGGTGATACCTTATGATTCAAATTAGACAAATGATGCAATAATGAAATCGTAGCTGCTTTGCAAGTTTCCTTGTCATCAGCAGCCACTAGAAGATCGTCTACATACTGCACTAGAGCCGAGCCTGGAGGAAGGACAAAGGAATCTAACTGACTTTTTAGTGCTTGACTGTAAATAGATGGGCTCTCACAATAGCCTTGTGGAGCGCGTTTAAATCTGAAACTTCGACCTCCTAGACAGAAGCCGAAAATATCCCTGCTTTCTTCGGCTATCGGAATGCTGAAAAAGGCATTCTTTAAGTCGATGACTGGAAACCATGTGGCTGTAGCAGGAATCAATGTTAACAAGGCAGTAATGTCTGGAACTACAGGAAACTGCAGGACCACAATCTTATTAACTTCTCTGAGGTCGATGACAAACCTATACACTGGAGGCTTTGTAGGATCAGTTTGTTTCAAAATCGGTAATACAGGACTGTTACAGACATTTCCTCTAGTTTCTTCAACCACACCTTTCTTAATCAAATCTTGTACAATCAATAAAAGTGCTCGTTCACCTTCACTAGATATTTTATATTGAGGAATTCGTGGAAATTTTACATTTGCTTTTAAATTGACTACATATGGTGGTATTTCTAAAAGGCCTACATCGTTAGGACCAGTCGCCCAAAGAGTATCAGGGAGTGAACGCAGCTCTGGCGGGAGTGCATCCATTGACAAGTACATCGGAGAGGTGATTCTTTTGCCCAATGTAAGCTGTACTCCTTCCGGAGAACAGTACAATGTCGCATATAGGCGTTTTAACAAGTCTAAACCAAGCAGATTTTCATTACAACCTGTCGTCAAAATTAGGGGTGCTTTCAATTGACACGGTCCAACAGAAATAGACAAAGGACCAGATATGGGGTTGTAAACAGGGGCGCCTGAAAAACCTACAGAAACATTTGTTGAGCCGGACAAAGGTGCGCCAGGGAGTTTCGCATGAATGATAGAACTTTTTGCTGCACCAGTATCCAACAGAAACGGTTCGACTACACCTGATGTTGCTACTGCGACATAAGGCCCACTCTGATCCACTGGAACTGATACTACTCCCTCTCTCTGTCCATGGCTGTCCTAGTACCCATTTTGCTGAAATCCCTCATCCACTTCACAATAGTCTTCAACAAGATACTGTTGAGATCTATTTTGCTGAGCAGACTGTCCATTTCGTTGATCAAAGTGATTGGAAGGGCGATCATTCGTCTGTGGAGGCATAGCACCTCGCCCTCGACCTCTAGAATTTTGCACAAAACCACCACGACCTCTCTGAGCTGCTGCTGCGTTATTTTGCACTAAGACTGGACACTCATTCTTGTAGTGACCCTCTTTCTTACAGTACGCACACTGATTCCACTGATATTGAGGTCTCGGTGAACTATAATCTGTTCTTTGATACGAGCCCTGTTGCGTATTATTCTGATTTGTACGAGGCGGATACGCCTGTTGCAAGAGAACTTTAGTCTTTAAGTCTTTCGTTTTCTTATCTGATTTCTCTTTCTCCTCTTTATCCCTATTTTCATAATACTGTGCAGTTGCAAGTATTTGCGCAGTTGTAGAGACAGCCCACGCACTCTCGGAATCTTTTAATTTGTTGCATAGCTCAGGTAACAAATTATGTACGAACTTATCAACAAACAGTCTCTGTCCTCCTTCTGTGCTCATATCCTGACCACTATGATCTACAAAAGTCTCTTCGAACCTCGTGAAAAAGTCGGAGACACTTTCGTCTTTCTTTTGCCTGCATGCGGACAACTTGTCCCAATTAACACGCAATGCGGGCATCAGAGTCTTCATTAAGTCGATTATCCTACCTGGAAGATTAGCAATTAGGGGTTCGGGTTTTGAACCACCTATTTGCTGACCATCCGCTGCAATGATAGCTGCCCAATCACCACCTAGGGCAACTTGATGATTCTCTTTACGAATTTTAGCCCAAATTGGTTGCGGAACTACATTACCAAATAACATATCAATGTCCGCCAGATTCATTACACAGGCCTCAACTGTCTGTGTTAATTCCTTATAGTATCCGGCAGGATTCTTACGCGGGTCTGGCAAGGCCTGTTTCACTGCTAGCACTTCGGCTCGTTTCCATGGAATGTGTATCCACACTCTTTGGAATTGGGCCGGAGCAGCTACAATACCATTGGCATTATCAGCTTGTACAGCTTCGCGCCAAATTGGAGGAACCTCCCTCATTGGATATTGGCGACTTAGCTTCATCTTACTTTTCTCTAAATCTCTTGGTGAACGAAGTGATGGATCACTCCTATAACTTAAAATCAGTTCCATCGCTTCTTCTATATTTTGACCTACTATCATTCCTGCAGCAAACTCTTTCTGAACCTTAATTAAGTCTTCTAAATTCGATTCAACATCATCTTCTTCTACTGCCTCACGTAAAAGCGAGCACATCTCATCAAAGACATACCGTTGCGTTGGTTCCTTCCATTGCATAAATGTATCTAGCACATCTCTCGTACTATATCTCCTACTCTTCGAAATCCATCTGAGAGCCGTGGAATCTAAAATTCCCCGTTCCTCAGTACTTGGAAGCTGACTACGTCTTTGAAAAGAGTCAGAAGTAGGAGTCTTGATTAAAGTTTTATAGAAAGGGGACAGAATGCTAGAAACAGAATCAGTGATTCTTCGACGAACAGAAAGTGGAGTCAACACACTCGCAGACGCAGAGAACACAGTAGAAGTAGGGACAGATAGCGGGACAGTAGGAGTATCGAGGAAGATAGTTTGTGGAACAGTAGGTGTAAGCGAAACAGATACAGGTATAGAAGTCGGCAATCCAGGAGGAGGAGGTGCCGTAGGAACATTCATATTGACCACAGGAGGTACAGGAGCTTGATTCTGAGGAGCAGGAGCAGGAATACCAGGTTGTCCAGCAACCGGCAATTGAACATTCGGTAAAGGTGGAGCCGTAGCACCTTGTGCATACGGTGGAGGTGACCTTAACAAATAAGACAACAAAGGATCGTTTTCGGGGTCCTCCAGTATCTTAGCTGTTTTCGATGGCAAGGCAGGATAGCACTTGTCGATCGCTAAATTATGCTCTCTAATGGCCACCTCTATGGCCTTCTCAGACTCGTTGACTTGCAGCTGTTTAGCCGCTTGCTCTAGAGTCAACTCTTCTTGCTCTTTCTGTTCCTTCTTCAATCTTTTAATCTCTCTCTGTTTAGATTCTTTTCGCCAGTAACGGAAAGAATCAAACATTGCCGGCCGGGCTTTCTTCCTAAACAATTTCGCTTCTAAATTATCAAGGATTTCGGGTTCAAAACTACCATGTAGTGGCCAACTAAGGACACCATCCTTTTTCGTATATCGGACCCACACCTCATTATAAGATATAGGACCCACACCATGTTTACAGTACAAGTCATATAAGGGAGTCCCAATCGGAGGAACCAGACATGAGTCCTCCAATCGTGAATCGCTATTGCAACCAAAGCACGACAACATACAATTTCTCCGACTTACCATTTTGCAATCCGGAACACAGAACAAACAAAACACAAAACAGATATGTGCACCTGAACCAAGAACTTAGGCCTACCAAAAACGAACTGATGTATCGATACCCAAACTAAACCAAATAGATTATCGTAACCAGAACAACCAGCGATAATCTTACGAAACCGAACCAAACCAAGAACCAAAAAGGATTTTAACAACCCTCACGAAGTAACCAACTAGCAACCACTAAATACTTAACTGAGGCACTGAAGACGTCACCAAGGAGAAACCCGTCACGTTTCGCCGTACTAAGGACTGCACCTCGGGTCCAAGACAGGGCGACGGTCAAGGCAACGGCCCACTGCAGCTGTCCTGAACGGGAACCCTCGTGGAAGAGAACTTCGGGCCACTTTTGCGATATGCCGGGATCGATGAAGTGGGGCGCCTCCCTCAGGAATCTTCACACGAAGCTTCTCGAACTCTTCAGGCTTTTGGACCGGTACCGAATGACGTCGCCCCACGTGGGGCGCCAATTGGAGTTCTGGACTTTTTGGTTCCGTCCAGAGGTGTCAGGGAACAACACCCGAAGACCCCGGAGTTCCACCTGCCTTGGTGCACAAATAAACAGAAACACGGGCTTCTCGATGGTGGCGTCAAAGACCAAAGGTTTATTACTGCAGGGACACAGAAGTCACAGAAACCACGCATGGGCAGTGTCTAGGAGCCTGTTCGATTTGTACATAGAGGGTTGCTCCTTATATACTAAAAATTGTGCTCCAGGCAAATATTTCACATGTTAGTACATTCCCAAACCTTTGTGTCCTAAACAATAAATATTTGGCGTTACACAGGAACTGTCGATAATATCTGATGCCAAACATTACGAAGAGGGGTTCCCACTAGTTCATCACAATCCCTTGTCAATATTGCATTCAAGAGCCGGACCGCCTCATCGTAAATTTCGTTACCTCCCCCTAATAAAGATTCAGAAAGAAAGGAACAGAGCCAGGTGTGGAAGATAGAAAAGTGGGATAAGGGATGTTTGTGGGTTGTAAATGGGCAAGGCTACCGGCTTCGGCCGCCTAATCATGATCGGGACAATGGACACGAGAACCAGTTCGGTAGGGCTGGCCTCGGGCAGAGGAGGCAGCCTTTGTCGAGTCATGCAGCTACAGCGTGTTCTGTTCCAAGGTGCACGTGTCACTTAAAGAGGTGAATCGTCGGCTAAGCCTTATGTGTCCTTAATTGAAATGAAGTGATCAGAGGTTATTGCGTATGTGAGGGCAAGAAACACAAAATGGCCGCCATGATCTAAGATGGATGCCATGGGTAGATCAGAAATGTGTTTGTAACAGGAGTACTCTTGCTCGTAGCATAGCGAAAACACCAGGATATGCTAAATGGATCATTTGCGGTTCGCTGATACCAATATTATGTATTTCCGACGATATTGAAAACACGGGTTCAAATCGTCACGGAACGTCACCCTCCCTCACATCGTTTCTCTTTCTCTTTTAAAGTTATGGACGCTGCTGTCCACTCTGCCATGTACAACCTTAGCTGAGTTCAAGTAGTGAACTCTGTTGGCCACAGTGAAGCCTGCTTTGACACGTAGTGCACCCTCTTTCAATCACGCCAATGACACTAAGTGAACAAGAAATTTGCTTCCAAAACAACAACTTATCTGTGAAAAGAGAGAGTGGGTAATGTGCAGCAGCTTCACTGCATACAAATATAAAATTATCTCCAAGCAGTGAGAATAGATAGGATACAACAGTCTGAGGAACAGATCTAGAAGCTTCTTGCACCACTTTTGTGTCATTTGTAACATGGAAAAAGTGGCGCATAGAGCTTTTAAATATGCCTCTGACTTCTCAAGAAAAACACTCACCTCCAGACTCTGCGAGTCAATGGGGTGCAACAGTCTAGGCACGCAATATTGAGAACTCACCGCTATGCAGTTGGAGTGCATGGGATATACTACTTTGGAACAAACACCTCCTTGCAGTGTTACTAGTTGTAATATAGTATCCTGATTGTACAAAAAAGTCAAGGAAAAGAAAGTGTGCAGTTGTATGGACTATGCTATTACTAACTTTTTATACTATCTTTTAGATCACTAAAATGTAGTGTAGTTCCTATATTCCCAATAGGCTCTGCGCATTGGAATAAAATAAACAGCATTGTAGAGGTAGGACTGAGGTCATCTAGGTCTCTACTGATTATGTTAAACTTAATTAGTTTTGCCATCAAGATCAGAGTTCACTAGAAACTTTCTCGAATGTTCAGGAAAGGGTTAACCGTCCTGATTTAGACAAGAAGGGATTAGTTTCTGACAACCGCATTAACATGACAACTTTGCTACCCCAGAATAAAGAGTGTATCTCCAGAGTCGTGTGAAAACAATAGACAACTATTTTACTCAGTCAATCGTGCACCCTGACTCTGGCAGGAACGGTCGCTCCCTCAGCTGGTATCGTAGCGCCTGCCTTACTTGCATACCTGCTGCTTTGTTCACTGCTGAAATCGTAGCGCCTGGCTAATTAGCATACCAGCTGCTTTGTTTAGTGCTGGAGTCGTAGCGCCTGGCTAATTAGCATACCTGCTGCCTTGTTTAGTGCTGGAACCGTAGCGCCTGGCTAATTAACATACCTGCTGCCTTGTTTAGTGCTGGAATCGTAGCGCCTGGCTTATTTGCATACCTGCTGCTTTGTGATATCTGCGTAGCGCTTTACTTGCCTGCAGTGTAGTTTGGTGCCTGATTGGAACTTGCTGCTTGCTCCTGCACATGTGCTTCTGTAGCGCTTATCTGCTGGTGCGCTGTGAGTGGTGTGAGGAGCTTTTGCCCCATTGTGACGGTGCTTTTGTCCACGTTTAGCCTGTTTACTCAGAAACTCACCCTGGTTTCACTTTAGCCTTGCTGCCGCCATTTGCTGATTGTGCCTCGTCCCAGCCCGTAGCTCCACCCCGCTCCCGCCTCCCAGCTGACCCGCCCTCACACGGACACAACAGGAAGGAGCCGGCTGCCCCAGCGCTATGACCACCCTGACTCTGGCAGGAACGGTCGCTCCCTCAGCTGGTATCGTAGCGCCTGCCTTACTTGCATACCTGCTGCTTTGTTCACTGCTGAAATCGTAGCGCCTGGCTAATTAGCATACCTGCTGCTTTGTTTAGTGCTGGAGTCGTAGCGCCTGGCTAATTAGCATACCTGCTGCCTTGTTTAGTGCTGGAACCGTAGCGCCTGGCTAATTAACATACCTGCTGCCTTGTTTAGTGCTGGAATCGTAGCGCCTGGCTTATTTGCATACCTGCTGCTTTGTGATATCTGCGTAGCGCTTTACTTGCCTGCAGTGTAGTTTGGTGCCTGATTGGAACTTGCTGCTTGCTCCTGCACATGTGCTTCTGTAGCGCTTATCTGCTGGTGCGCTGTGAGTGGTGTGAGGAGCTTTTGCCCCATTGTGACGGTGCTTTTGTCCACGTTTAGCCTGTTTACTCAGAAACTCACCCTGGTTTCACTTTAGCCTTGCTGCCACCATTTGCTGATTGTGCTTCGTCCCAGCCCGTAGCTCCACCCCGCTCCCGCCTCCCAGCTGACCCGCCCTCGCTCCGCCCCCCTCCACTTTCCATTTATGTTAGTAGGACCTACGCGCAGCGTGCACGCGCAGCGACCGCGCCCAATCCGCGCCGAAGGTGCGCCAAAGGTAAGCCCGTCTACGCCCGTCCACGCCTGGACCGCGCCCAGTGCCAGGACCCCTGGCCCTCGCATTGCCCAGCCCTCCCGCATTACCTACGGTGCCACCACCCTCCTTGCCCTTAACCCCGGCCGCTACCCCAACTGCGTCCAAGCCGCTCCTGGACACACCCATGGACCTTTCTCATGCTACTCCTGCAAATTCACCGGCACCGTCAACAACTCCGCTACGATCACACCACAGATCCCCGACCCCAACCACCTACAATGCATCTTGCTCAACACCCGATCGGTCCACAGGCACGCCATTGACCTATGAAATCTACTATACACCAGAAACATGGATGAACGCCTCCTCCGCCCCAGACATCACCATTGCCATCCCAGAAAATTATAAGATCATACGCAAGGACCGTACCGGCCACACAGGAGGAGGAATCGCTATCGTCCATAAGAAATCCATCCACATCTCAACCAGCTCTGACGTCAATCTCGCCAACTCTGAACACCTTCACTTCCAGATCCACATCGACCCCAAGACCACACTCAGAGGCACCCTCCTTTACAGGCCACCAGGACCCCGCGCACAATTTAGTGAGGACATCACAGACTTCATCACTCCACACGCGCTCCCCTCCAAAGATTACATCCTTCTGGGAGACCTCAATTTTCACATTGAAAAGAACAACGACCGCAACTCCACCACCCTTTTGGACAACCTCGCCAACCTCGGACTTAAACAACTGGTCACTTCCCCCACCCACATCGCAGGTCACACTCTCGACCCTATCTTCACCTCCAGCAACCATGTATCCTTCAGCCACACTACGGCTCTCCTCTGGACTGACCACAGCTGCGTTCACTTTTTCTACAACAAGCTACAACAAGCCCAAACCCAACAACCACCCCCAACCAACTCTGCAAAGAAACTGGAACAAAATCACCATCGACCAGATCTCCTCATCGCTTCTTCTAAATCCCCCAGCCCACTCCTCAAACCCCGACCAAGCCACCACCAACCTCACCCTATGGTTATCCAACAGCGCCGACATCCTAGCACCACTGAAAAAACGACATAGCAAACTTGGCAGCAAGAAGGCCTCATGGTTCAACGATGATCTTAAGAAATCCAAGAAACTCTGCCGCTCCCTTGAGAAGGCCTGGAAAAAAGACCCAACCACCGGCACCAAGGACGCCTTCAAAAACGCCACCCGCATACACCACCAACTGATCCGAAAGGCCAAGAAAACCGCCTTCAAGGACCGACTAGATAACAACGCCCACAACAGCAAGGAACTTTTCAACATCGTCAAGGAATTTACCAATCCATCGGCCAACTCTAACGACATCAACCCCTCTCAAACCCTCTGCGACTCCCTAGCTTCATTCTTCCACAACAAAATTGCAGACATCCACAACAGCTTCGACGACCAACCCGGAGACCAACCCACCCAACCATCTGCTGGACCTTCACCCCCCTCAAACATCCTTAATGACTGGAACCCAATCTCCACTGAGGACACCATCCGCCTGATGAACTCCATCCACTCAGGATCCCCCACAGACCCATGCCCTCACCACATCTTCAACAAAGCAGACTCCATCATAGCACCGCACCTCTGAGACGTCATCAACTGCTCCTTCAACTCCGCCACCTTCCCGGAAAGCTGGAAACACGCTGAACTCAGCGCCCTTCTGAAAAAACCCACAGCGGACCCCACCGAACTCAAAAATTACCGCCCCATCTCGCTCCTTCCATTCCCGGCCAAAGTCATCGAGAAAGCTGTCAACAACCAGCTCGCCGCCTTCCTCGAAGCCAACAAATCCCTCGACTCCTCACAGTCCGGCTTCCGAGCAAAACACAGCACTGAGACTGCCCTAATCGCAGCAACAGACGACATTCGAACTCTATTGGACAATGGAGACACAGTCGCCCTCATCCTCCTCGACCTCTCCGCAGCCTTTGACACAGTCTGTCATAGCACCCTTCTACAGCGCCTCAGAAACATCGGAATCCAAGGAAAAGCACTAGAATGGATCACCTCGTTCCTCACCGGAAGAACCCAGAGAGTCCGCCTTCCACCATTCAAGTCAGAGGCCACTGAAGTCATCTGCGGCGTACCACAAGGATCCTCACTCAGCCCCACCCTTTTTAACGTATACATGAGCCCCCTCGCGGCCATCGCCCGCCAACACAACCTCAACATCATCTCCTACGCGGATGACACTCAACTGATCCTATCACTCACCAATGACCCTAGCACCGCCAAAACTAGCCTACACGAAGGAATGAAAGAAGTAGCCGAATGGATGAAACACAGCCGTCTGAAACTGAACTCGGATAAAACAGAAGTCCTCATCTTAGGTACCTCCCCCTCCGCATGGGACGACTCTTGGTGGCCAGAAGCCCTTGGAAAAGCACCCATTCCGACAGACCACGCTCGTAACCTGGTCGTCATCCTGGATTCCTCACTTTCAATGAACAGACAAGTCAACGCCGTCTCCTCATCCTGCTTCAACATTCTTCGCATGCTCAAAAAAACATTTTGTTGGATCCCCACCGAAACTAGGAAAACGGTCACCCACGCTCTGGTCATGAGCCGACTGGACTATGGAAATACCCTCTACGCCGGTACTACCGCTAAACTCCAGAAAAAACTCCAACGGATCCAAAACGCCTCAGCCAGGCTCATATTAGACATCCCGCGTAAAGAACATATCTCTGGTCACCTGAAAAACCTCCACTGGCTTCCCGTCAATAAGAGGATCACTTTCCGGCTCCTAACCCACGCACACAAAGCACTCTACGAAATCGGACCAGAATGCCTCAACACACGACTGTCCTTCTACACCCCCTCCCGCCAGCTACGATCATCCAACCAAGCCCTTGCCACTGTACCTCGCATCAACAAAACCACCATGGGAGGTAGATCCTTCTCCTACCTGGCAGCTAAAACCTGAAACTCACTTCCCACTTACCTTCGACTTACCCAGAACCACCTAGCATTCAGAAAGCAACTTAAAAC
The DNA here is from genome assembly GCF_964263255.1 of Lissotriton vulgaris. Classification (NCBI taxonomy): domain Eukaryota; kingdom Metazoa; phylum Chordata; class Amphibia; order Caudata; family Salamandridae; genus Lissotriton; species Lissotriton vulgaris. The sequence goes on from NW_028250454.1 coordinate 113,133, forward strand.
GTGGATATTTGACAAGTAATTCCCCACCCCTCCTCAAGCGCCATGAGACCCTATGGGTATGTAGTGCGCTATATAAATTCTCTGACTTGACTTGACTTGACTAGTTCCACTAGAGTGCAGAGAAATAGAGAGATGGGCATTTTCAATAAAAGGTGTTATTTTATTGAGCAATATTCTTTCTCATGCAAGAGAAATGAATTGCCACAATTGCAATACTTATATAAAGTAAAGTGCGTACAGTAAAAGTAGTATTATGAAATAATACTGTAAAAGCATTGATATGGTTTCTTAGCCATATGATACTTTAAAATGGATAAAATATATACATACATAAAAACATTGACTAACGAACTCAACTGGTGCTTCTAAATACGCCTACCCCGGTGTACCTGACCTAAGCCTAATACGTGGAAAGGAGTAAGTAAGTTGCAGTTTTTAAGTTAAGTTAAGTTTTTGCCAAGTATCGGAATCAAAAATTCTCTCTAAGTATTTAATCAGCTCCGTACCTTGGTTATAGAATGAAGGAGGTCTTGTATCTTGCTTCTCAGGACTCGATCTCCCAGCAACCCGCGAGGGTGACTTGGGAACACCGGAGCTGGATTTTCTCGGCTTGAGAAAAAGACAGTGTCTCTCTCAGTGCGTCAAGGGGAGGGATGGTTTCCGTCGGCTCTCATAACAGCTGGGCTCCCGGGCAAGTAGAACGTCGCTCTGCTCCCAACTACCGTGTCTTTGCTTAAGGCAACATTGGTATATTTATACCAGAAAGGTGCCGGGTTTGATGCAAGGTTGGACATAAGACGTCACTAAGAACTAACAGTTCTTTCCGGACTCTAGGAGTTCTTGTGCAAATCAAAACAAAAGCAGGGGGTTTTCCCGGGCTGCTGGAGGCTTGGTTTGTTTAAAGAACGCGTTGTGCTTTCTAGGAGTCTATGGGAGTAGCCTTGCCGTGTTTTGCACTGCTTGGGCTATTACTAAATATGGATATGATTCTTATGCCTTTATACGGATATTATTAGTTATAACCACATAAGGGCATGAATTGGGAATAGCGAATTAGGGTCCTAGATAGAAATACAACACCCACTCCACGTATTAATGTACATCATTACTAAATAATAAGCAATATAAACATATAATGATGCATGTGTGTTTTCCAGCCCACTCCAAAATACATAATTGCATTTGAAATGGTGTATGGTTTATACACCAAAAATGAGTATTGGTACTGTTCGCTTTTCAAGCAGGGTTATCATTCAGTTAAATACATATATATATCAGCTGAATGAATTGTGAAATAACACATGAAATGGCTCTGTATACAGAACATATTTATACGATATTGTACATGTGCTAGAGGCTGAGGTAAATACTGTCTCTAACGTTTTTAAAAATGGAAGCTCTGTTCTCTAAGAATAGTTCTACTTTAAGCAGAGTCCCATGTACCGGAAAAAATGGTAAATATTTTTGATGTCAAAGAAAAATAATTTTGCTTTCAGGGAAAGAAATAGTTCCAAAAGTTTTCAGTTGCATTGCTTAACAGAACTGAAGGCCTAATTCAGAGTTAAGGGAACGCTTTGAGCTTGTTGTTTTTAAAAATTATTCTCGTTGTTCAGGGGAGAACATCATATCAGACAGGCTTGCAAAAAATTGGTCTACGACATCAGGTGAAAGTTCGACCAAGTTTGAAAATACTGAAACTGTGCAGTTCTGTGTGTGATTGGTATCATCGATGTTTGGATCAGCAATGCTCACAGAAGGTTGTACCTGTTTGGTGCTGCTTTCCTCTCGTACTTCACCGCCACCTTCTTGTAATGGTGAAGTCTCAACGAATGCCGTCATCAGAATAGGTAGCCGCTGGGGACAACACGTTGCATGAGTCGTTACAGGTCAAAGTAAAGTATCGATATCCATTGGTACTGCTGATGGTAGTGTAAGACAGACGTCCAACCCGCATTCTTCTCTGCATAGCAGACATCGAAGCACAGGTAAGATGCAATCCTGCCAGATTGGTCTGAATGAGAGAAACCGGGTTGATCTCTTAGCTGGGCCAATCCGAGGACCTTAGTGATACGGTCTCAGTATCGTATTGCTAGGATCGTTTCTTTCATCGTTGCTGGAGTCTTGTCTGTGGATTGGCTTGCCATATCAGAGCAGAAGGAATAAAAATAAAATTCCTGCCATGAGTCCCAAAATTAAATGTAGGCCGCCAAAGACAGAATGGACAAAATTCGGGAAGATGCCCAGAACCGTTTTAAAGGGTGCTAACAGTTCAGAAACAAGCATTTACAATGCAATGGTTTCGCCTTTGGAAAAGTTAGAGCTATTGGCATTGTAAATGACAACATTTTTATTTATGTGTTGGTTTTGAAAACAGATAAATAAATGGCATTGTCATTTACATTGCCATTAGCTTAATCTCTCGCAAATGTGAGACCTATTGTACCCTATGGACGAGCTCAGCAGACAGCAATTACTACCAAACACACACACCCAGAGCCACACACACACACACCCAGAGCCACACACACCCAACCAGAGCCACACACACCCACCCAGAGCCACACACACCCACCCAGAGCAAAAGCTAACTGCGATAAATGTTGACATAAATCATGCAAACAGTCTATTCAAAAGAGGCAGCAGCTGAAGTGTGACACCCGGTTATTTTGTTTCCCGGCGCACCGTGCTAATTAACTCAACACAGTAGTGTGGTTTCTAAGCAGCCAAACACGGATGTGGGCCCAGGTATACAGAGAAGGTTTCCAGTATGCTATTTTCGCATTTAAAACATTTGCTACAAAATGTAAATAGATGCATGTTAATCAATATGGATATTTTATTTTTGGTCTGTGATGAGGAGCAGTATGAGTCACCTGCTGTGGATTTTGTATGCACAATTTAGCTGCTTTGCCACCAGTCACACGTAAAAACAATCAGAGCTAGAAAGTAACCAGCCCAGACTTGCAGAATCTTTAACAGCATGAGTGGTAGCACTGCCCTGGGTTTATGACAAAGAGGCACTGCAATTTGTGTTGGCATCTCTAATGTTAAAATATGAAGAGTTGGTGCTCACAGATAAACAAGCCTCTCCGTTAGCAGCTTCTAGTTCTGAAAGCAGGCTCAATATTTGAAACATCGAATATACAATACATTAAAACTAAATAATGAAAGAAATCACAGTTACCTTTAGAAGCTCTTTGGCATATAGGGAATCCTTCGCTTGAACTCCCACTACTTGAGCGGAATCATTCTCCCAAGGCAGTTTGTTTTTCCCTTTACCTGCGCTTAACACCCTCCTGGCACCAACGGTGGGATCAGCCAGAAGCAGTAGGTCATTGTAGGATCCATGACGCCTGAGGGCACTGTCACCGCTGGGAGTGTGCGCGCACTCTGAGTCCTACATCCTGACAGAAGCCAGTCTGAGTCCGCTCCTTGAAGAATGTGAGCACCTCTTCCATGAGCAGAGGTAGGTAGAGGGGTGGCATAGTCTACTAGACCTTGTGCATCAAGTTTGGGAAGGGTTTTTCTGGCTAGCCTTGCCTGGACTGCATGCATCACTCCACCCCCCTCCTCATTAAGTTCCACAATATCCACAGCCTTGAAGAGGTTGGCTTTATCTGAACCCATGGACGAGGCCAGCACAGCAAATGCCTCCATCGTTGCATGGCGTACCTTTCGTTTAATATCCACAAGACAGGGGGCTATGTCCCGGGAGAGTTGAGGCAGGTTGAAATCTTCACTTGGGTAGGTAAGCAGAGCTGCAATTGTGATGTTCACAACCTCCTCCCTGACTCGGGATTACTTGTGCTTCACATGCTCCAGCAATAGGCAGAGCACCTCCTGTGGTTCTACGACTTTCATTAGCTTCATGTAGGTCTTCATGTACTCCTGCCTGATGACTGCCTTGTTGTCCCCCAAGACTTTGACCGTGGCGGAGATGACGGGACGCAGGTACTGTCCAGTGCTTTGACCAAGGTTCAGCACCAACAGGTTGAGCACTTCCAGTGCACAGTGCAGGACTGTGAAGTTAGAGTCATCCATCAGGTTACCCAAGAAGCTGAGGAGACCGAGGACACTGGAAGAAGGAGCCAGGGCGGGCGAGAAGTCCTGCGCCTTGGCTTTCAGCTCCTCCATTGCACGGGCACGCACACACACACTCAGATGCGTACACACATATATAGGCACACACACATAGGGACGCACACATCCCCAGACTCAGATGCTTGCACATACACAGGCAAACACACACACACACAAAGATGCTTTCAAATACACAGGCAAACACACACAGATGCGCACACACGCCCAGGCACGCACACAACCCCTTAGTACACAATTTGCACCACAGCTGGGATTCAAACTTATTTTGCAGCACATCGGGATGTACACGGCCCTTGGGATACAGAAACAGTGTCCATCAGGAAACAAGACAGACTAGCCTCCCATGCCATTAGTTCACAGAGATAGAGCAGGCAGGCACATATCTGAGCAGTTAGGCAAGTCTCCTAGGAGTCCTGATAGAGAACAGGCAAACACACCTCCCAGCCGGTCGCATAGGTAGAACAGAGAGGCACTCGTTTCAACAAATCACGGAGATACAGCAGGCAGGTAATCCTCACAGCAGTACAAGTAAGTAGAGCAAGCAGCTTCGCGCTCATCATTTTACAGTATAGAACAGACAGGCACGCTCCTAGAAGGTCGCAGATACAGGGCGGATATGCGCACACTCCCAGAAGTTCACAATGGCAGAGCAGGCAGAGACACAACCCAGCATTTCACAGCGGCAGAACAGACAGGCCAGTAACCGTGACAGGCTCAGAAAGAGTGTAGTCATAGAACTGTTGCAACCACCACAAACAATGTGCCGCCCTGCAGGAGGGCCGTGGGCACGTCTTACGCCCTTAGCTAGACCAGTCTATGTAGGCAAAGTAGTTTGCATTGCAGATCCTGTAGTTTTGCTTTCCTACATGTCCCAGCATGCAGTGTGTTGACTTGAAAGGCAGGAAGGAATGTGACCACATCACGTTATATCACCTTTAAATTGCCGACAATCCCATATGTATCGTGGTTCATTTCAAAACACACTCATCCCTATAAATGTATTTGCGTCCGCAGGTTTACCAGGGCCAGACATTTCCCACAGCCGCTTGTTCATGGAAGGAGCAGATGAAATGAGGGGGGAGGAGCATATGCCAAAGGCATGGCGACCTCTTTCTCTGGCCCAGTCTCCCTTCCTGTTCCCCCGAATGTTTGTAAAAGAGACCACCATTGTTTACAAAGAGGACGAGAAACGGATTATGCAACATCTAATGTGTGAGTATGCAAACCAGCGAGCCAGAGAGACAGACACACAGGCTTGTCACTGTGCATCAATGCCGGTATGAGATCATTGAATAAATACAAACAGTGCCAATAGACAAACATAACAAAGACCACACCCAGAACAAAAAACGTGCCTCGCCTAAAAGCCTTAGCGTTTTCCCAGAAGTGTTTTTGAAGCACAAATGAACAGGGGCAAACATGTACGGCATACACCTAGACTTCAAGTGGAATGAAGGGCAGACACACACTTTTCCAATCAACAAACTTTCCAAATGACTTTGTATACACAAACTACACCCGAAATAAGAAGAGATTTTTTTCAAAGAGCTTCTTTAGCGAAAGCTGTGTACTTCCAACAAAAAAACATATTCATATATATCATAAAATTGTGGTTTCTGTGCAGTGTAACTCAGTGAAAATAAATATTAAATCTGTCGAAGGCACTGAAAAAAATTTAGGATTTAGAAAAGCACAGACTGTAACCGGCAAATTTAGTGTATTTGTTTCTACACCATACTGCCGGATCTCTTCAGGAGCACAAAAATGTCACCCTAAAAACACAGGAGGTAGGTATTCAGTCAATCAATCAAAATTTGATTTATATTTACAAAACAATAAAAGTTGCACAAATGAATACTTAAAAAACAATTTGGTATTGACATGATATTAAAAAGGAAAAACAAGCTATTCCAAATGTAGCAGTGGATATCCGGATTGCAGGAATTTGTCTTCAAGTAGATTTTAATTGTTCGAAACCCCCGACTGGACATTTTTCTGTAGTTGAGCAACCCTTCTCGTTTGTGCTCACTAATCACTCATTTGCAGAAAGAATTGTTCGAAACCCCCGACTGGACATTTTTCTGTAGTTGAGCAACCCTTCTCGTTTGTGCTCACTAATCACTCATTTGCAGAAAGAATTGCTAATGATTTTTAATGGTTAGAGCACGTGATGGGGCATTCGTGCTGGAATGAGCCTGAGTGCACCCGTCTACATCAAATTGCAGTAAGCCATTGGCTGGCAAACTTGAAGATGTGTTGATATAGCGGAAATGTGTGTGCGTGTGAATTCTGCATTATATTTCGCTACGTAATGAGAAACGGTAGCACTGTTCGCTACTTAAAAATGTAACTGAAAAACTGCTAATGGTCCAGGAGACTCCGCCGAGCACTTTAGAAGTGCGCAGCCACGCGCATACAGCACCGGGTGGCGTACCCTTCCCAAACCAGCAGGGCCTGCTCTCAAGTGACTGCGGGTCAGACCACAGTGTTACCATGGGGACGGCACGCGAGGGACTCTTTGAGCGCATCTTCGTTTCACCCTTTAAATGAGTGAGGTAATCTCCAGGATTAGATTAGAATATTTTGTTATGTGTAGAGCACACATTTACCCGTGACCGTATCTTGGCGCTACAGGGAAGGGAGAAGAAACCCAGACATTTGCAGAAGTAAACAGAAACGCTCTTATGAATTTCTGGAAATTACCAAGGACGGCAAACACGTCTCAGTGACGGGATCTGAGACTTCCAGAGAGTGTGAATGAAGACTTAAAAAAATGTACAAAAGTCACGCCACGTACAATGTACAAAAGTTGGACAGAGGAAATAACTGATATGTAAAACCATTTTCTTCTGTAGTTACAGAGAAGGATGACCAGGAAAAAGTTGAACATGCAGATGAATCTGATGATGATGATGCTCAGACCCCTTGAGACCCGGCCCACTTAAAGCCCTGTAACGTAGCATGTTGGTTTTCGTGTCTTTGGCCTGACTTCTCACACGCGCCATCTGCCATTTGCTTTAAATCATTCAGCTGGCATTCGTCAAGCCGAACTGAGGTAAATTATGCGGCCTCCCAACTCCACATAATAAGGGCCCAGTGATTACCTTTGGCTCCGAATATGGGCCCGGACTCAGAGGGCATAAGGTGCCCGACGTCTTACTCCTTACACGCCACCCCCTCCCTGCGTTTATCTGTGCTCCGTTCATGGGTAAAAAGCATGAATCATGCTTGTATAGTATGCATCCCAATGCCTTTTTACATCTCCTATTCATCCGCATCACACGCTCGCCATGGCAACCCCTGCATCGCATTGTGCATGTTCTGCCGCCGAGATAAAGAGTACGTGCGCGCCGAAGGAAAACAGGCGCACGCACACTTTCCGCCTTCCAAGCACTCTTGGTGATAAGCAGCAAAATTACTTTAAATGGCAATTTTTTGATAGTTTTTTGTCTGCAGTCTCTTAAGACGCATTTCCTTAGAACATGCTCAGGCGCGTATTTTTTTGATAAAGGAGGTAAAATAAAACCTTAAAAGGTGTTGTCATTCACCTGTTTCCAATCAGGAATCCTAAAGAAGAAACTCAGAGGAAACGATTTCCGCATTTTTCCAAGAAGTGCATCATCGTTTTGCAGTGGAAGTTCTCTCGTGATTTGCATAGGACTCGAGCAGTGCTTTTCTTAACTTCGTTAGAACGGCAAATTACACCCCGTGTGCGCGAGATATATCTGCCCAATCAAATCCACGTTTTTTTTGCTTCTCTGCTGCGCTTCCTTCTGAGATCGTTTGAGGCTGCCCAAACCATCTGATGTTCAAAGACCTCTGTAGTACTCCTTGCTTCTTTAGATTGCAGTAAAGGATAAGTGACCAGGCGAACATAGTGAGGCCCGTCGCCCTCCTGGTAAGCACACCTGCTGCACTGCCAGAGGTGCAATAAGGGAGCCATGGTTTCTAACACAAGCAACAAAAACAAGCCAGGTCCCGGGCCGGCAGCCAATCACAGCGCGGCCCGGGAATGACGTCAGGGGGGTATCCCGGGCCGGCAGCCAATCACAGCGCGGCCCGGGAATGACGTCACGGGGGTGTCCCGGGCCGGCAGCCAATCGCAGCGCGGCCCGGGACAAAGGGGCGGGGCTTAAAAAAAGCACCAGAAACGCCCCCGAATCGCGTTTTCGGGAGAAAGCGCGATTGACAGCCTCTGTCTCCCAATGACTAGCCTCCATTTATGGAGCTAGCCAATGAGAGGCAGAGGCGGGTCATCGATCATATATAGAACTCAATAGGTTTTTTAGCGAATGCTCACTACGTGAGCATTTGCAGGCAAAACCTAAAAACTGTCTTAAATACATGTGCGATGCCACTGGTATCGGACATGTTTAAGATTTGACTTAGCATTTTTACGAAATGCACGGGGCAGTTTGTTGATAAAAGGGTATGTATCTCTGTTGTCGTCCTTGCAACTTGTAGATCATACGTTTCTTTGGACGACGTCAGTGGCACAGTAGTATATAAAGAACAGTCTTCATTCTGCTTAAAGTATCAATTTGAATAGAAGAGATATTCACATAAGGCCATATTGCCGCCTCCATGTCTGGATTGGTGTTTGGATACAATACTTGCATACAGAAAACGACCCTGGAAGTAACAGTTACGAGATAACATTCTCCTGGCACCATTCCATACAGCTGTGGTCATTTATTAAAACGTAGCTTTGGTTGGAAAAAGTTGTCTGAAGAATGGCTCTATCTGTTTTTGCAGCAGTGCCTTGCAGGTGACATGAAAGATTATTTGAAGACCCTTCGCAAGCTCCAAACAAGGTAATACCTTGACACAGAAGTGTACCGCCTAGTGATTTTTTACAATTATTGCCACTAAGGAATACCTCCTTTTCCCCTTCACTATAACATTTGTGTGTGTAAGGTAAATCCCAGGTTGATTTGATGTATCCCTTTCCCAACCTTTCATACTGGCCTGCTGGTATATATTCTTCGCAATATTTAAACTGGAAAGTTGTTATCGGAATTGTAATGGTTCCGTGTAGTATCCATTCAATGACAGGTCTCTCTGACATTGTCAATGGTAATCTCTCAAGTTTTTCATTGCTCAGAATCGTATAATCTGCTTCTTTTTGTGCCAAACTGATTTGTTTATCAGTAAGGTTAAAGATATAAAATATTGACGTTATGTTGATTAGACGCCATGGCACGTAGACTGAACGTAGGTTTTGCAACGTCCAGCCAAGCTGTACAATAGAACGCAATTGGGACTGACCATGTTGTAACATTAGTGAGTCTTGCTCTATTATATCAAAGGCAGATGATACAATACTGTCCAGTGAATACATTCTGGAAGACAGAGTCGTTGACCCATTGTCCACAACAGAAAGTGATTTTTCCAAATTTATACAATCAATTTCTCGTATTTTTTCTGCTGTTTCAATTTGCATTACTTTCCAAGCTTCGTTGTATGCAGCATATATACCGGCCGCTATGAAACGTTTTTGACGCTGTTTGCGAGGTCCCATTATGAAATCTCGCAAGTCAGCACCTTCTTTAAGTAAAGTCAAGTGTTGCTTAATTTCTGCCAGTGTGGATTTCTGTAGCCACTCAAGGCATAATTTCCCTGCCCTGTATGTTGTAACTATCCTTGGATGTTGTCTCTGGGAATAGCTTGGGTCTGGCCTGGTCATTTTTAACCCCTGTTTTTTGTTCAGGAATCTATCTTGACAGTTGTTTGTGTCTGTGGGCCAGATCAACCATTTTTTCCAATCAGGATTTGTTCTGTTTTGGTGAAAAATATGGGATACATCTATTTCCACATCTGTAGTGCTAATACTATCAGGTATGGGCTTCGGAATAGACAGCTTATTTAAGTCTTTTATCTTAGCTAAACCAAGACAAGTTGTTTGTTGAATGGTATCATTCAGGAATATTATTTGTTCTGGGATCATGCAGGCTCTAAATAATGATTCTAGACCTTGTACCTGCCAGTCTTTTGTACCCCAGATAGTTTTTGTTTCGATGTTATTTTCCAGAACTCAAAACCAAATGTAGACATTTTGTCATAAACTTTTTCAGAATAAATCAATTTAGTATTTGTCAACATTGTTTTCATTCCTTTTTTGTTTAACATTTTAAAATAAAACGTTTCTGAATCACTATTGTTAAACCCTGAGAAGTATGGAAATTTGTCATAGAATGTCTTTGAGCTGCCTTTTGGCAGAGTTGGATAATGTTCCCATTGATTATATTTAAAAACATTTCTAGGTTGTGCAGATTTATGCAAAGAGTGATGACCATAGTGATTGTAACAGTATAATTCTTCATAATTTGATGAACCCTGTAAATAATCATGTTCTGTGAATTTAGCTGACATTACCAAATCTGACATCATATTATTAATATTTTCAAAATCCCAATCATCAGAGAAGGAACTTGGTATCACAAAGTCACTTAAGGAAACCTTAAACTGGCTTAGATACTTTAAGAGCTCAATCGGGCCAAAAATATCATAGTCAGTTTTGTCCCATGCTATACCACCATGTATTCGGTTGGCTGTGATGTTCACTGATGATAGTTCTCTTTTCTCGATGTGAGAGGATCTGTGAGACTTTAGGGCCAAGTTGATGTTCTGGCTTGCTGTGTCCATTGTACTATATTTTTCATCAATGAATCTACCCAAGTATAAAACCATGATGAGCCAAAGCAGGAGAAAAAGTACACCTAAAAGTCCAAATTTCAATCCATTGTAAAATCAGATATGTTTTTTTTAGTTGGTGAAAAAGCTTGGTTATTTTTTCTTTGAAGGTTTTTGTTGCTGGCTTGTCTCCATGTTCACTTGGATCATCGGAAAAGTCATCGAAGTTGATAAAGTAGCCAGATGCAGTTCTGTCAATTGGTGGGATTGCTTCTGGATTTCCATTGATCTTTGCATTTTCTTTTGTTACATTTGTACAGTCTGATGCTACATCGTTGTAGATTGGTGTATCATCACAAATTGTTGCAATTTGGGTTTCAAGAGGCACAAATTCCATGGCTTTGTTGCATAGTCCCTTTTTATTTACTGCATGTTTATCGAATGTGATTAGTCTCTCAGTTTGAACCTCTTGGATTGTAGCAAAGTTTGGTCTTCTGCTATTTCTTGGTAGTCCACGGGCCTGCTATTTATTATCGGCCACATGTTTGTGGTCTCACCAGATCGATGAAAACAATTCTGTTTTCCTTTTTACCAGCAAGTGGCGGTAGTACTACTGATCTTGTTCCGCTGACAGCTAAGACAGGTACTGCTTTTCTGTAAGAAGGCCCAAATTCCTTCTTTACCACGATCTTTTCTCTGACCAGATCCCCAATCTTAGGAATCCAGACAGGTTTTGCTGGGACAGGTGGTTCTTCAGTGGTTGTTGGCTTAATCTAGACTCTTTCTTGTTTTATTCAAGTCCTGCAAAACAGCCAAACGATCTTTGATATCAAAGGTTAATTCTTTCACCGCTGAAATTTGACGATCCAGATCCTGGATAATCATTCTAGTACCAAACAATAGTTCGTACGGACTGATACCTCCTAGAGAATTTCTTGGCATGTTATTAAGACTACGTTGGACACTTATTAAATGTTTGACCCACCCATCACCCGAACCTAATACCCTTGGCGTTATAGATTGCTTTATGTCACGTTTTTTTCTTTCCACTACCGCATTTCCCTCAGGATGGAAGGGAGAAGAGTACCGCAATGCAATGCCCATGCTGGTCATGGCCTCTTTGTAAGCTCGAGAGCTAAACGCAGGACCCTGGTCAGAATGTAGCATGCCAATTGCGTATGTGCCGGTAAAGACTCGCAAATCTTTTATAACAGTTCTGGCGTCAGCCGAGCGCTGGGGTCTACATTTTCAAGTTAATTTTGTCTTAATAATTATGAAGACGCATTTCTCCAGTTGGATTTCAGCGTTATAGATCGCCTGATGCTTTCTAATAAAGGTGTCCTGGCAATAGTCTGGTCCGGTTCACAACTGCGATCTCTGTTGCAGTCTGGACAATCCATTGCAAATTTGTAAATTTGCAAGCTCATCCCCAGCCACCAGTATTCTGATTGTAATTTTATTAGAGATTTTAAGATCTGTTGGTGCCTCGGACCCAGTCCCATGTGTGCGTCTTCACCAAGAAAACTCTCCGGTTCGTGTTTGGAATTACTCTATCCCCCACTCCAGGGATTTGAGCAAAAGGAACGGAGTTTGCATCAATTATGTATGTATTACTGAGTGGATAGTTGAGAGGTAATGCTGCATAATCGCCTTTTAGTGAGGCTTTTACCGCCAGCATGGTTTCTCCATCTATGTGTTTTTCTGAACGCTTTTTTGTGGCTACGGAAGCCGGTTGAACCGCTTCCGCTGTGGCTGTGTTAGCCAATGAATTCCCTGCAACGTGAACGCCATCACATTGATGACTCAGTGTATGTATCATATGAGTCTTTTGTAGTTCTTTCTGTAAAAGAACTACTTGTTCCCAAAGTGCTTTATGCTTTATTGTGGCACCTGTGTCATCTTTGTAACCGTTTTTGCTCCATGTCTGCATGTCACTGTTGTATGACTTGACGCAGTAATACGAATCGCACACTATTAGTGTGGGGAATTCGCAATCAGCATTTTCAAGCGCCATCTTTAAAGATCTTATTTCAGCTCGTTCAGCTGAACAGTTTCTGAGTGATTCAGTTTTGGTAATCATAGGTCTGAATTTACCAGAGCGCCAGCGACCTTTGACAATTGTGCACGCTGCATTGTATGATTTTTTATCTACATCGTAGTGTTGTGCGAATCTGTCCATAAAGGTTACGCAGGTATATTGTTCGAGAGACAGAATTTCGATTGGCGGAGGATATTCTTGTTCATATTCTAGATCATCTAGTTTTTCAGTTTGGGGTCAAAATAGTATTTCACGTCTTCTGTAGCAAGAGAATTTTCCCATTGTATCCATTTTGGATCTAATGCCACTGTATTCAGATTGCATGGACTTGTGAATGCCTCAAGGGCTGATTCTGCTGTATAAACAGTTATTCTCTTGCCTTGGGCAAGGTCTTTCTTTTGCTACAGCAGTGTGAACCACTGTCAGAATTTTTTCTGTAGAACTGAATTTCATTTCAGATTGAGTGTACAAATTTGATTTGTAAGCTATAGGTACCGTTTCTCCCTCATTAGAGGTCAGGCATGTGAATCTGCATCTTCCTGGGATGACTCGGATTACAAGGTTGCGTATGTTTTCGCGAGTTTGCAATTTTGTTTTAGTTAACATGTCTGTTTGTAGTGATCTTAAAATTTATGTGTGTTTTTGAGTCCAATTTATTGGTTTGAAATCAGGTTTTATTAATTCATTGAGAGGTTTAACCTTCTCTGCATAATTTAGAAAGTATCAGCCTGATTCATCAAAGACCCGTTTTGCGAGTCTTTAATAGCGATTCATAAGGAATCGCTATTACAGACTCGCAAAACGGGATTCATGTAGGAATCACAAAAGAAAATGCGATTCCTACATATTCCTTATTTGCGATTAGCAAATTGCTAATCGCAAATAAGGAATAACTCCCCATTCATTCCTATGGGCCAAAAGGCCCATAGGAATGAATGGGGTGTATTCCTTATTTGCGATTAGCAATTAGCTAATCGCAAATAAGATAGCGATTTAAAGGGTGCCAGGGGTGTCCAAAGGACACCCTGTAGCACCCCTTAACTGCAAATTTAAACAGGTGTTGCGCACACACATGTCCAAAGGACATGTGTGTGTGCAACATGAAACTTAGAAAAATGCTTTTAACAGCATTTTTCTAAGTTTTCGCTATTTACCACGAGGTTTGACCTCGCGGTAAATAGCGGGCCGAAATTGCGAATTCGCAATTTTAAAATGGATGATGAATTGCATTTAAGGAATCTCAAATAGAGATTCCTTAAATGTAATTCCTCGCAAAATAGCGAAATCGCTATTACCGATTTTTGCATTTGGGATGATGAATCCCAAATGCAAAAATCGCACTCGCAAAGGGCCAGATTCTCAGAATCTGGCCCTTTGCGAGCGCAATTCAGCTTGATGAATCAGGCTGTATGTTCTATCGAAATTAAGGAAGCCTAGTATTGATTGTCAATTTTTCAGCGTTTTTGGTGTTTGGAGTACTGCACACTTTTCTAGGAAGTTGTCGGCCAGGCTTTTGCCTTCACGTGATAATTCATATCCTAAAAATAGGACTGTTAGATGGGCAATTTTAGACTTTTTAAAGTTGAATTTGTAACCCTCTGATGCGAACCCAAGTATTATGGTGTTCACTCTTTTTAAGTGAGTCTCCAGGTCATCGTCTGTAAGATAGATGTCATCGACATATGATAATGCCTCATCATCATATATTTGTAGTAACTCTGTTACCCTTGCTGAGAATAATCCTGGGCTATTCTTGAATCCCTGTAGGAGTCGGCAAAATTGTTTTTGCGACCCCATTATTGAGAGAGAAGTCAAATACCTGCTTTCAGGTGAAATGTTTTGACAGAAGAATCCATTAGAGATATCTAATGTTGTTTTATATTTTTTGTGCATGATGTTATTCATTAGTGCTGCACTGTGGGAGTTTTGTACTGCAAAGGTTTTGCAGCAGGAGTTTAAATGTCTGTAGTCCAAAACTAGGTGATGTGAATCGTCTGGCTTGGAGACAGGAAACAAAGGATTGTTCATTTGTGAGGTGCATGTTTCAATCACCCCTTGATATTCAAGTTGATCTAAGAACTCCCTGACTTGCTTTTTAGCTTCGTGTTTAACTGGGTACTGCCTTTGTGCAGTGGTTTGACTTTTTAACTGGATTTTGTGTGGAGGAGACTCCTCATACCATCCTACATGATTCTTATATAAAGCAGGAGCTTGGGCAACTGCCCATTTTCTTGCAAATGTGTATTTTTTATAAATCGGAATATGATTTGAGAAGCCAGGCATAATCATTTCTTCGCCATGAGGGCACTCCTTGACAAACTCTGGTGGCCAGTCTTTTTCAGCTAACAGGATGTCATAGCCTTTAGAAAGTTTCTCCCAAAAGAGACCTTTAATTTTCCTAGTTTTATCTCCCTCAATGTTATTTCATATAGTTTATGGGGCACACTAACTCGTGTGTCTGCAGTTTCCACCTGAATGTATTAATTCGTATCCACTGTCTCCAGAAGATTCATCAGGATCTTGCGAGCTATTGTCACTTCTGCTGCGCTGTCTAGCATTGTCTGGGCCCACTCTCCATTTTTCAGTTTTGTCCTCAGAATCCTCTGCATGTTTAATTTTAATACTTGCTACCTTCTTTCTGGGAAATTCTGATTTTTTACTTTGATGAGCAGGTTCTTTGTCTTTGCCTTGACGTGCTCTTCCTTGTGTTCTGACCGTCCTCTTCTTCCCGATTTCTGTGAGGAAGTCTGAAAAGATCGAGAGGGACGTGTATCAATATCTTGATATCTATCAGGATTTCTTAGTTTATCCCTATCTCTAAGGCTGTATCTTTCCTCAGAGGGTTCCCTTTGGGGAGACTTGCCTCCTCGGCCAGGAGATCTTTCTCTCCGTTGAGGAGACCCTCCTCTGGACTGGAAACGTTTTTCCTTGGGAGTGGATTGTTTATTACCCTCTCAACCCTTTTTTGGAGTATTTAGATTATTTTTAATAAATGTTTTTTCAGGATTCTCAGATAGTTGGGGTTTCACCGGTTTCCCACCCAAACTATCTCTTCCTAGCTCTTCATAGGATTTTTCTATGATTCTGGCAATTTCAAATGGTTGGTCTGTTATATCTGTTTCCTTCAATTTCTGGAGGTACTCTATATCGTCCCTTGCCAACTGAACTAATTCTCTATATGCCTTGTTAATTCTTTTAGTTTAACTAGGAGTTCTTCCTTGACATTGTTTCAATGTCTGGGTGTGTTGCGTAGCTGGCTAGAACCGGCCACGTGGCTCCTGGTCTACCTAGTGGACCATGCCTGGTGATGCGATTTTGATGTTTTAGGGCACCTTTAAACCAGAGCAGGTGCTCTTGGTAAGTTAGTGGGATTTCAACGTCCTCGAAAGGAGTGTATATATCCGGAGGTTCCTCTATTTTGTAATAGTGGAAATCTTTTGTCACAGCGTGTGCTTCTGGAAAATGTATCCATGTGTAGAACACCTCTGTCTGCCGATACACATGTTCCTCTATCACAAATATGACCGTACCACCTCTGGGTGATAGTCCACTTTCTATAAGTTTAAGAGTTATAGTTCTTCTTATATTGACCGGAATGAGTATAGCATTCGGATCAGTTTCTTGGATTGTTGTGTCATCCGCTATGAGTTCAGCTGCTAATGCTTCTCTATCTCTTTCTTCTTCACTTTCCGTCATTTTACTGAAAGAAAGTTTTTTTGTTGCAGTTCAAGTTTCAAGGAAGCAAAGATTAGGTGCACAATATTTTGGAACACTGTATCCTTCAACGTTGACTAAACCAAGAACTAATACATAGGATTCTCACCCTACTAAGTTCTGGCGGATATTAACATTTCACCCACTCCAGACGTCTATTGGAGTTTTTACGGGAGAAAGGGGTCTGTGTGAAAAGCACGACTGAGTTACTCTAGTGTCTTGCGTTAGTTTTATCGCCTTACCGGCGCCATGTAGTGTAGTTCCTATATTCCCAATAGGCTCTGCAAATTGGAATAACATAAACAGCAGTGTAGACGTAGGACTGAGGTCATCAAGGTCTCTACTGACTATGTTAGACTTAATTAGTTTTGCCAGCTAGCTCAGAGGTCACTAGAAACTTTCTCGAATGTTCAGGAAAGGGTTAACCGTCCTGATTTAGACAAGAAGGTATTCGTTTCTGACAACCGCATAAACATGACAACTTTGCTCCCCCAGAATAAAGAGTGTATCTCCAGAGTCGTGCATGCTTAGTTCCACCAGAGTGCAGAGAAATAGAGAGACAGGCGTTTTCAATAAAAGGTTTTATTTTATTGAGCAGTCTTCTTTCTCATGCAAGAGAAATGAATTGCCAGAATTGCAATACTTATTATAAAGTAAAGTGCGTGCAGTAAAAGTAGTATTATGAAATAATACTGTAAAAGCATTGATATGGGGCCCGATTCACAGAACTAACTTAAGACAAAATCCTAAACTTACTACAATTTTGGTATTCACAGAAGGCACTTACTCATTTTGGAATTCACAGAAGGCACTTATTCATTTCGGTATTCACAGAAGTTAGGAGTCCTAACAGTTAGGACTCCTAAATGCCTTCTGTGAATACCGAAAGTATTTAAATTATAATTTTTCGCAATTTAGTAGTAGTTTTAAGACTTTCGGTATTCACAGAAGGCATTTAGGAGTCCTCAAGTTAGGAGTCCTAACTTTACTACTACTAAATTGAGAAAAATCCTAATTTTAAGACTTTCGCTATTCACAGAAGGCATTTAGGAGTCCTAAAGTTAGAAGTCCTAACTTTACTACTACTAAATTGAGAAAAAGCCTAATTTTAAGACTTTCAGTATTCACAGAAGGCATTTAAGAGTCCTAAAGTTAGGACTCCTAACTTCTGTGAATACCGAAATGAGTAAGTGCCTTCTGTGAATACCAAAATGACTAAGTGCCTTATGTGAATACTAAAATGGTAGTAACTTTAGGATTTTGTCTTAAGTTAGTTCTGTGAATCGGGCCCATGGTTTCTTAGCCATATGATACTTTAAAATGGATAAAATATATACATACATAAAAACATTGACTAACGAACTCAACTGGTGCTTCTAAATATGTACCTGACCTAAGCCTAATATGTGGAAAGGAGTAAGTAAGTTGCAGTTTTTAAGTTAAGTTAAGTTTTTGCCAAGTATCAGAATCAAGAATTCTCTCTAAGGTTTTAATCAGCTCCGTACCTTGGTTATGGAATGAAGGAGGTCTTGTATCTCGCTTCTCAGGACTCGATCTCGCAGCAACCCGCAAGGGTGACTTGGGAACACCGGAGCTGGATTTTCTTGGCTGGAGAAAAAGACAGCGTCTCTCTCAGTGTGCCAAGGGGAGGGGCGGTTTCCGTCGGCACTCATAACAGCTGGGCTCTCAGGCAAGTAGAACGTCGCTCTGATTCCAACCACCGTCTCTTTGCTTAAGGCAACGTTGGTATATTTATACCTGAAAGGTGCCGGGTTTGACGTAAGGTTGAACATAAGACATCATTAAGAACTAACATTTCTTTCTGGACTCTAGGAGTTTTCGTGCTAATCAAAACAAAAGCAGGGGGTTTTCCCGGGCTGCTGGATGTTTGGTTTGTTTAAAGAACGCGTTGTGCTTTCTTGGAGTCTATGGGAGTAGCCTTGCCGTGTTTTGGACTGCATGGGCTATTACTAAATATGGATATGATTCTTATGCCTTTATAAGGATATTATTAGTTATAACCACATAAGGGCATGAATCAGGAATATCAAATTAGGGTCCTAGTTAGAAATACAACAAAACTGGAGGGTGCTCTCTGAAGCAGCACGTGCTTGAACACACAACGGAGACAAAAGGTGAGCTATGAGTATTTTCTCCAGTATTAACTGCTCCATCTATAACTTTTTTTTAAAACTTAAAATCACAGTTTTAATCTCTCTTGAATCACGCCAATGGCACTAGGTGAGAAAAGAAACTTGTTTCCAAAACAACAACAAGTTATCTGTGAAAGGAGAGAGTGGGAAGTTTGCAGCTGCTTGACTGTGTAGAAATATACAATTAGCTCCAAACATTGAGAATACAACAATCTGACGAAATATAAAAATATTAGAGATTTTCTCCAGTATTAACTGCTGCATCTATAACTTTCTCTCACATGATTTCCCTTCCTCTTTTAAAGTTATGGATGCTGCTGTCCAGTCTGCAGCCTTAGCTGAGTTCAAGTAGTGAACTCTGTTGGCCACAGTGAAGCCTGCTTTGACACGTAGTGCACCCTCTTTGAAACACGCGAATGGCACTAGGTGAGCAAAGAAACTTGTTTCTGAAACTACAACAAGTTATCTGTGAATGGAGAGAGTGGGTAGTGTGCAGCAGCTTGACTGCGTGGAAATGTACAATTACCTCCGAGCAGTGAGAATAGATAGGTTACAACAATCTGAGGAAATAATAATATATTAGAGTATTTTTTCCTTTATTAACTGCTGCATCTATAACTTTCTTTCACAGTTATAAAATCATTTCCTCTCTTTATCTCTCTCACTCTCTCTCACATCCTTTTAAAGGTATGGACGCTGCTGCCTACTCTGACGTGTAGAACCAAAGCTGAGTTGAAGTTGTGATCTCTGCTGGACACAGTGTTTACAAAAGTTAAGCAGAGCAGCCTAGATATACAATGCCTCCGATTAAATGCATTAGAAATAAAATAACTTATTTACAATCCAGTAGCGCCACTTTAACGCAGTAGGCACTTCCATACAGACACCGCCTCAATGTGGGCCTATATCACAAGTGAAATGTACCAGGCACACTGCACATGTGAAATCATAGTGTTACCTTGACTTGTAATGTTTGACCTCATTTAGTCACATCAATCTAATTTTAAACACTAATTTTCTTTTTTGTTTTGCATATTACCTACCGTACGTGTATTGGAGTCCACATCACATTTTGTTTATTATATTGTTTTATTAAAGTTATGTTTCTAGTTCTTTATTGTATTTTTATCTTTAAGTTAAGTTTCCAGTTATTTATTGTTGTTTTAATAAAAGTTAATTACAAAAAAAGTATATACATTTTTTTTTAGGGGGTAGTGGTCCCCAATAGAAATTATATTTATAATTAGAAGTATAATTCTGAGACTAACTCTTTACCAGATCTGTACCAGAGTCTATAGCTACGACTAACGGTTCCTATGGAAAAGTTTGGAAACTCTAGCAGAGTAACATAGTAACTCCAGCAGAGTAACATAGTTCCATTAGCAACATAGTGTGATGAACTTCTAACCTTTGGGGGTAGAGTTGAAAGGTATTAGCTGTACAAAAACCGTTATATTTACCCTGGATCCTCTACAAGAGAGAAAGGAAAGCAAAGTAAAACAAAACACTGTGTACCAGATTTACAATCCCCTTGCAACTATTTCGCTTCCAAGGCCCCATCTACAAAATTAAATGTATGGGGGCCTCAATGATGCCCCTCAAACTCCGGGAACAACCATCCCCCAGAGATTTCTGTATTGTGCGAGGGGGGCTGCGTGGCCCTCCGCCTGATGCCCTCGAGAGCCCTGTACACCACCATACCCAGAGAGGTTCCTGCAGTGTCCCGGGTTGCCTACCCCCGGGTCACTGCTGTTTGCTATGAGAAGGCGGAAGTCTTGCAGCTCCCACCCTCCCAAAGCAAACTTATTTTGAATTTTGAAAGACAGAACAGTGAAATGTGTTCTCACTTTCAAAATCCAAACAAGATTGCATTTCCTCATGCAAGTTAGCATCTCCCCATGTGTAAAAGCAATGCCGGCTCCCAAAGAATGTGGGAAGCCAGCCGGAACGTGGGGGCATAGTGGCTTACCTCACAGTCCCCAACATTTTTTGTAAGACCCAGGGGATACGATCCCCAGGAAAATTAGAAAGTTCTGATGGGGGCTATTTTTTTACGGAAAAAGTAAAAGTTGTGCACCCAGCTCAGTGCGGCCCCATGTTGTGCACGCCCTGGATGCACGACTCATAATCCCACGATTTAAAAAAAAAATAATAATACATTTTGGGCCTTAGCGGTCCTTGTGGGACCCCTGAGCAGGCCTAGGGGGTCAGAGTGTTTCTACCCTGTCCAATTTGCATCGTTTGCACACTTCTTTTTCAGTTTTCTTGTGTCTCGATTCTACCGAGAAACAAGATGGCAGCCAACACATCCTGGTTTGGAGTGTTGACAGACAGTTGACAGCAAATTAGCATGCAGCTTGTGCTCGTAAAGGTACGCATATAATCCTCGGACGCTACTTCGTCTATAGATATATCTATGATTTTACTTTAGATTTTCCCAGAAAATACTGCACGGATTTACACCATTTAACAAAAAGCATCATCTGCAAACCAAACTCTACCCTTTTGCAAAATGTGGTGTTATTCAGTTCAGCAGTTCAAGCTGTAGCCCATCTTAAAGGTCCCTAGGGAAAATTGCATGGGGAAAACACGTTTTGAGACCCCCCTTTTTTTCAGCCCCCCCTTTACGAATCATCGCAAAGCAGGCCATGTTTTTGGTGAATTTTTCGAAAATTCGTCGACCTGTGCCAAAATTATTCCAAATAGAATGTTGCGGATTTCCTATGGAAACTAGGTCCTAACTGTGCAAACACACCCGTGGCGCGTTTTAAGTTGGGGGATTAACTCCCCTTGAGTACTGAAGGTCCCTGGGGTGCAACGTTGCAGAGAGGTGTAAAAAGAGGCGTGACTACAGAGCACGTCTCTTTTTCTCATTTTTTGACCCTGGGGAACCCGTCCCACAGGGCCTGCCCCCTAATTATTTTTTTTTAAACATTTTTTAAATTGTTTCACATTCCGGAAAGGGGCCACTTGGAGAGGGGGGCCGCGTGACCCCACTCTCGGGCCTATTGTAGCCCTGGGGATCCCATCCCCCGGGGCTGGCCCTCTTTGTTGGGGACCGTGGGGGGGTTCCCAATCCACCCACGGTCCCTGCCGGCTGCCTGCCTGCTGCGGGAGCCTGCAGGAGCCGAAACTGCTTTTCTACATGGGGAGCAGCTAACATGCTGCTCCCCATGTCAAAAAGCACTCTGGTTGGCTTCATTGAAGTAAGAGCAGGTTTCCCTGTTCCCGCTTCAATGAAGCAAAGCAGTTTGCAATGACAGGGGGGGAGCTGCAAGGCTTCCACCCTGTTGTTGCAAACAGCAGTGTCCTGGGGGTGGGCAACCAAGGACACAGCAGGAGCCAGCCCTGGAGGGAGGCGGTCCCAGGGCCATGACAAGGCTCCAGGAGGAGGGCCGCCCGGCCCCCTCCCAACATCTTCAAAGCCCCGGAAGGTGGTAGTCCCCAGGGCTTTGCGGTCCATAGTGGACCCCCACATTTGAATATTTAGAGCCCCGGGGAGGTGGCGATCCCTGGAGTATGTTGGGGGGCTGTGAGCCCCCGCAAATGTTTTATAAAGCCCGGGGGGTTGGCAGTCCCTGGGTCTTGGGGGGCCTTTGAGCCCCCCAACCGTTTAACTTACAAGCCCTGGAGGGTGGCGGTCCCCGGGGCTGTGGGGGGGCAGTGAGTCCCCCAAATATATTAGTATGAAGCCCAAGGGGTGGTTGTCCCCGGGGCTGCGGGCCGTGAGCCCCCGCAAATGTTTTATTTAAGCCCCAGGGGTGGCAGTCCCCGGGGCTTGGGGGCCTTTGAGCCCCCCAACCATTTATTTTACAACCCTGGGGTTTGCGGTCCCCAAGGCTGTGGGGGGGGGCATGAGCCCCCGTATACATTAGCATGAAGCCCCAGGGGTTTGGCAGTCCCTGGGGTTTGGGGGGCCCCACCTATGATTCTTGAAGCCCTGGAGGTGGCAGTCCCCGAGGCTGGGAGCCCCTCCCACTCATTTCAGCAAAACCCTAGGGGTGGCGGCCCATGGGGCTGGGGGGCCCCTCAGGGCCCCCATTAAAATATTCATGTGCCCCAGGACTTGGCCCCCCGGGGGCTAATTAAAAATGAAACTGAGGAGCCTGTGATTCGTTTTGTTTTCCCGCTGCGGGAGGCGCGGATCCTCCGCGCATTCTGTGATTTAATAAAAAAATTGTTTTTGGTGTTGGGGTTCCTTGTGGGACCCCTGAGCAGGCCTAGGGGGTCAGGGTGTTTCTACCCTGCCCCGTTTGCGTGTTTTTTGTGTATTTTCTCACTGCTTAATCTTGTGCCTCAGTTCAACGACGGCACAAGATGTCTGTCAACACTTCCTTATTTGGAGTGTTGACAGCCAATTAGCATACAGCTCGTGCTCGGCAGGGTGCACGGTTTCTCCACGGCCATGGATATATATGTGATTTTAATTGTGATTTTCTCAGGAACTACTGAATGGATTTACATCATTTGAGCAAAAGGCACAACCCTGAACCAAAGGTAACTCTTTGCCAAATATAGTGTAATTCCATTCAGAAGTTCAGGCTGTAGCTGCGATTAAAGGTTTCTGTGGGAAATTGCATAGGGAAAACACGTTTTGGGACCCCCTTTTTCCTCGGCCCCTGCTTGACGAATTACCCCAAGACAGGAGTGGGCCATAAGTTTTGAAAAGTTTGAGAAGATTGGTCAACCGTCACCAAAGGAATTCCATATAGAATGTTGCAGATTTCCTATGAAAAATACTTCGTAAGAATAACTACCTCGCATCTGCATTAAACCAGTGCTATACAAAGGGCGGGAAGAAGGTGCACACTGCTATGTGTGGGGCGGGGCCAAACCGGCAGGCTTCTAAGCGAGTTCACATGCCTCTTGTGTTTATATAATGTCATAGACCGATCAGAGCAGCAGATGAGGAGAAAGAAGCTCCTGGTCACGGGAACTGCCCGGGGATTGCGCTCCTTAAAGTCAAGGATGCAAAGGTCTCCATCAAGCATCACAGCTAATTTTCGAGGGTAGATATGGGGAGAAAGCACACCTACCCAGTCTCGACAAAGGTCATGATTTTTTTGGGCTGATTAATGAGTAACAGAATTTAATCTTAACCTCAGGCACCTGCTTTATTTATTTCTGTACTGTAAGTGCTTCCTGTTGAGCTTTAATTTTTGCGACAGGAGCATTGTGCCAGAATGAATCCTGCCTTGCATATTTATCCAAGAAATGCCACTGTTTTCTTCGATACCTCTACTCAAGTGGAATACTTTCTACTGGCTGATCAGTAAGTGTTACCTCGTTGGGTAAATGTATAGTGCTTTTCCCACACTACAGCTGCGTAAAGGGCCAGAAGAGTTGTCTCCAGTGACTATGTGTGTATAACTTTGCCATTGTGCCAGAGGGTACCAGCGTCCCTTGAGTGAGCTATTCATCATAGTGGGTGAAGTGTGGGAAGACGGTGCACACTGCTAGTGTGTGGGGTGGGGCAAAACAGGCGGGCTTCTATGCGATCAGAGCAGCAGATGAGGAGAAAGAAGCTTGTGGTCACAGGAACTGCATGGGGATTGCGCTCGTGAAATTCAAGGATCCAAAGGACTCCATCAAGCATCTCAGCTGATTTTTGAGGGTAGATATGGGGAGAAAGCACACCTGCCCAGCCTCGACAAAGCTCACAATTTTTTGGGGCTGATTATGAGTTACTGAATTTGAGCTTAAACTCCTGCTTTATTTATATCTGTAAGTGCTTCCTGTTGAGGTTTAATTTTTCTGACAGGAGCACTGTGCAAGAAAGAATCCTGCCCTGCATATTATCAACGAAGATGCTTCCATTCCGCTGCAGATCGTGAAAGTTTTTACATTTTCGTGTTCCGTGCGGAACGCGAAAAATGCAGAAATTTTGCACGTTCCACGAGGGTAATGGAATTTGCCGCCCATCCCTAACAAAAATGTCCAAGTGTCTCAAATAGCACGGACTTCTGCATATTAATTTAACCAACTGTGTGACCTGATAATACAAAATCATACATAAATCGAATGCAATACAGTTGACGCAATCACAGCTAAACTGCCAACAATTACATGATTCCCAAGACACACCATAAATGTTTAACAGCTGCAGTTGTTTTTTAGCAAATAGGATATTTGCCAAATAACAGTCTTAGAAGTTCTGCCCAAGGGGCGATTCGTATTAGCCGTAAATTTCACACTAAGTGCAACATACAATTCTGCCCCAGTGGGCCATACATTTCATATGTCTTTATCAATTCATGAATGGAATAGGTGAAAAGCAGGCAGCCTGATTCTAAACAAAAGCCTAATACTAAAAACGTTTTTAAAAAATCATATAATTAAGGATTACAAAGAAGCAGAGAAAGTTACAGCAGCAAAATGACATAATCCATTGCACATGTGGTATTAGTTATGCGGGTGTACTGACAATTCTTCAATAGGAGTTGTAGTTTCTAAGTCAATGATATATCCCTACTCAAGTTGCCGTAGGGAGAGTTCTCTGTTACCTCCTTGCACATTATCATAGATGGCACCAATAACAAACATTCTCAAAGGTTTCTCATTCTGGAAGTGCTAGTCGAAGAAATGTCATGCTACAGGATACTGCCTGTTACTTTGTCGAATAGCCCTGATATTGTGCTATCAATATATGCCTTATTGCAGGGGCAAATAAGTACATATACACAATACGTAGTATTGCATGAAGGGGCTTTCTTAATCACTATTTCCCTTCTGATGCTAGAGATCAGAAGTGTAGTACAATCGATAATGTTACTGCAAGCTTTGCAGTTCTTACAGCATTGAAAGCCAGAATGGCACCATTAGTGGGTCTGGTATATTGGTCACTAGATTGGGACTCATTTGATCTCTTCATGATTGATTTCTCTGGAAAGTGATTTGGGGTCAGCTATTGAGGTGTTTCTTTAAACTTGTATCAGTTAACAGTTGATGCCAATGTTTTCTGAGTATCTAGCGGACATCCTGTGCTTGTCCTGAATAGTTTGCTGCTTAACTGGACGTAATAACTGATTACAAGTAACTTCTTCAATTCTATTACATGCTTCAGATATAGTTTTACGACTATAGCCTCTCTCCCTGAAGCACTGAGACAATTTTTCTTTTTCCGTAAGGTAGCTGCTTTCAGAGCTGCAGTTACGCTTGGCACGCAACAGCTGACAGTAGGGAATGCTGTAAACTAACGTACAAGGATGGGAGCTGGATGCACTCAAGATACTATTCCCAGCACTTGCCTTGCTGAACAGTTGAGTTTGTATTGTGTGATCTGTAACTTCAACTAAAACATCCAAAAACTCAATTCTAATCTTACTGATATGCTTAGTAAAAACAAGATTGGAAATGTTTGTATTGAGTTTCTTAAGAAAGGCATATGCAGCGTCAGTGTATCCATTCCGGATTAAAAAGATGCCATCTATATAACGCAGCCACAGGACACAGTGTGCAAATTCTTCCATCTATGAGGCTACCTGCTCCTCACACCAGCCCATGACCAAATTTGCATAGCTGGGGCGAAGCAGGTACCCATGGCTGTGCCCTGTGACCGCCGATAGATGACATCATCAAACAGAAAGAAACTGTAAGTTAAACAAAATTTGATCAAAAAATAGGGAGATTAAACGGGTTTTCAAGAAATACCTGATACCTTGCAGACCCAATTGATGTTGAATACTGGTATACAAGCTACAGACATCAAGAGTAACCAAGGTGTAATTCGGCTCCCAATAAATCCTGTCAATAACAGTCAAGAAGTGTGTAGTATCTCTCAGATAAACTGGTAATCCAACCACAAAAGGTCATAAATAATGGTCAATAAACCAAGATGTATTTTCAAGTAATGACCCCATGGAGGAAACAACGGGCCTCACCGGGGGGTTAACAGGGTCCTTTGAAGTTTTGGGAGTAGATAAAGTACAAGGATCTTGGGATGAGGACATTTAAGATAGTTATATTTCTCCCACTCCAATAATCCCCCCTGTCTCCATTAAACCAATAACTCACCATATTTTACATTGGACGTGGCTATTGCACTCTTATTAGAGATTCAGTAACAAGTCTCATCAGTCAACTGTCTACGGTCTTCAAGCCAAATAAGCCTGTTTATCTAACACAACAACATTACCCCCTTTCTCTGACTGGCAAATCACAATGGTATTATCTTACTTTAAGTTCTCCAATGCCGATATCTGATCCCACCCGAGGTTTTTCTTACCAAAGGGAGTTTTTTTATGCCTGATTTTCTTCAAATCAACTAAAGCACGCCTTTCAAATACCTCAATTGCATCACATTCTATGTTAGGTAGGAATACCGACTTAGGCTTGAAGCCACTGCCCGGATTAACATGCAAGTCAATATCAAACTGCTGAAAGTTAGAAATCACATCATCATTACAGATCTCTTGATCACACAGGGATGCCAAGGCATGTAAAACTTCAATAACATCAATATTGAGATTGCTCATAGGTGCACCCTCAAATGCTGAAATAGCTGTCTTATGCTTAGTATCAAACCATTTTTTTAGTTTCAGTTTACGTGAGAAATAAAATAAATCAATCTTAGTTTGTGTGGAATTTAGGTTCATCGTATGGCAAAAGGACAAAACTAGTCTGAGGAGTTTGGTTTCTTCTACCGAAACAATCTGCTGGGGGAGATTGAAAACCATCATACTTGAGTCTTTTTGGCCCTTGTCTCCATTCCCACAGGGGTTGTTGCATCTTTTTTTACTCCTTTGTTTGACCTGTTTGTACCTCTTGTTCTTCCTCTACCACCTCGCCAATCCTCTCTGAGCTCTCTGCTCTTGGAGATTTTCTGTTCGTCCTTGGTTCATCATTTGGAATTGGAGTAAAAAAAGACTCAATTTTTTCTGATGAACCTGGCTACCTGGCTATCTTTAGAATAGACTGCTGGTGTTGATGTCAAACACATCGCACTCAGAGATTTCCACATTTGCTGGTACCATAGTGGGATGGATCAATCCAATTCCATCTTTCTCAAAAGATGATAATATCTTCTGTGGAAGGTCAGAATTCAGACGGATTGGCAATCTTTATAATCTCAGAGAAATTTAAGCTGTTTTTGGGCCGCAATTTCTTCCTATAATTTCTCCATCCGATTTAAAGGATTTTTCATGAAGTGATCGAGTACATCCTTAGCAACTAGTTACTCCAATTCAGCGAGCACAACATCAATTTCTGCCAGTAATTTGCTCCAATCTTAGAGGGCATATTTAACCAGAATGCCCATCATTGTGGTACCGCTTTTGTACCATCATTGTGTAGAGCATGCAGAAGAGTTGTTGGACCATTCCTCTAGCATTTCAGGATTAGGGTCCTCATATGTTGGTATTGTAAAAATACATAGTCCTCTGGGTACACGTGCCACATCGCTGTACCTCTGCAATGATTCAGCCTCCCACCACTTGGAGAGTTCCTTCTTGTGTAACTTCTCCAATTGTGTATATAGCCTCTGAGTACTAATCTCTTCAGTGACCAATAACACCAGACCCACTAATGGCAGCTGTTCAGGCTTTCGATTCTGTAAAAACCGCAAAGCTTGCAGTAACAGCATCGATTGTACTACACTTCTGATCTCTAGCAGCAGAAGGGAGTTAGTGATTAAGAAAGCCCTTAGATGCAATACTAAGTCTGGCGTATATGCACTTATTTGCCCCTGCAAAAAAGGCATATATAGGTAGCACAATCCATTGTGCTAAAAAAAGAATGCTTGAATATATGAGAGCTATTTGACACAATAACAGGCAGTACCCTGTAGCACGACATTTCTTTGATCAGCACTTCCAGAATGAGAAACTTTTGAGAATGGTTGTTATTGATGCCGTCTATGACAATGTGCAAGGTGGTAACAGAGAACTCTCACTACGGCAAATAGAGTTGAGATACATAATTGACTTTCGGGCATTTGGAGTAAAACAAATAAACGCGGCTGCCCTGCCGTGAAAGATTGCACCGTCCCAACAATGGAAGGAGAGGCAGCGCGGCAACCAGGAACTGTGCCAATGCCGTGCAGCGCAGCAGTTGTGAGTTACTATACCGGAATGACATTTGGGGGCCCACTAAAGGTTTTTTAATGCTTCATCAATGCTCAAACAAAGTGTATTCACAAAAGGAACTCACCGCAAATAATGACCTCTTTTAAATCGGACTCAACATCCCAGCATGCAAAAGGCACTAAGCACAACCCACTGGGGGTAACGGCATGTATTTAAATTAACAAATTTGGAGCACCTGTGCGAGTATGCAGAGCAGCCCAGGAAGAAGAGGCTGTGTCCTCGAAACGCTTAGGCTGAAGAAAGGAAAATTTTACTCTGGATGAAATTCCGGCCTCCTGTAAATAAAAGCCTGATGGTGACAGCTGCTGTGTGTGCATCTTTAAGCTTTCGGGCATTTGGAGTAAAACAAATAAACGCGGCTGCCCTGCCGTGAAAGATTGCACCGTCCCAACAATGGAAGGAGAGGCAGCGCGGCAACCAGGAACTGTGCCAATGCCGTGCAGCGCAGCAGTTGTGAGTTACTATACCGGAATGACATTTGGGAGCCCACTAAAGGTTTTTTAATGCTTCATCAATGCTCAAACAAAGTGTATTCACAAAAGGAACTCACCGCAAATAATGACTTCTTTTAAATCGGACTCAACATCCCAGCATGCAAAAGGCACTAAGCACAACCCACTGGGGGTAACGGCATGTATTTAAATTAACAAATTTGGAGCACCTGTGCGAGTATGCAGAGCAGCCCAGGAAGAAGAGGATGTGTCCTCGAAACGCGTAGGCTGAAGAAAGGAAATTTTACTCTGGATGAAATTCCGGTCTCCTGTAAATAAAAGCCTGATGGTGACAGCTGCTGTGTGTGCATCTTTAAGCTTTCGGGCATTTGGAGTAAAATAAATATATATATATATATATATATATATATATATATATATATATATATATATATATATATATATATATATATATATATATATATGACTTCACAATCCTGTAGTGCCAGCAACCAAACGACAGCTCGAACACAAACCAGGTACAGACCACAACGAGGGTTTCTTGGTGAAATAAAGTGCTTTTATTCCATCGATAGGAACGGCAACATGACGCGTTTCGTCCGGGGAACCCGGACTTGATCAAATTTTTTTGTAAAATTGATTGCAAAACCTATGGTTTTTCAGTGAGTTTGCAGTTTTTTAAATGCTAATTCCCAACTATACGTGTTTGAAATCTATGTTTTTTTCAGTGAATTTCAAAGGTTTTATAAATGATAAATATTAAATGCATTAATTATTATATTTCTCTCTTTTTATGCTAATTGCTTACATTTTTAATATAAATATTTATAATTATTTTATTTTTTAAATTATATTTCATCGTCTTAATGTAAAATAAGAACAAAACTAAATTGAAAAATATTTTTTTTATTAATTATTTTTTTCTCCAATTTATTAAAATTGAATTCTATATAATTCCTTTATAATTGTTTTTTTTATCATCGGTTTGCAGATTGTGCTTTTTGTTAAATGGAGTAAATCCGTTCAGTAGTTCATGAGAAAACCCCAATAGACTTTGCATGTTGTCTTCTATGCACTGGCAAACTTGTCTTTTATACCTTCAATTCCCCAATCCGTATCCTTACACTTTCAGTAAACACTATCACACTTATGTTTCAGTATTGTAATCACCATACAGCACTATGTGCTTATCTATACACTATTCTAAAAGAATCCATTCACTACATTAAAACACTAATCAGCAGATGTACAATAAGTGGTACATTCCCAGAGATATGATAGTTATTGGGTACTGTGATATCACCTCCTTCTGGTGCAGGGCTGTATAATGTGATACACCTTCCACACACCATGGCACATCTTTTGCACTGCCAGTGCATCACAAAAGTGACATAATGGCTGTGTTAAAAGAGGCACAAGGGGGTTGTAAATCCACCCCTAACACATACAAATTCACCCAGGCAGTTTCACCAGCAGTGCTTCGGAGGTACTGCAGTATACTATAGGTAAACACCTTATAGATGTATGCTGTAGCACTTCCTCATAGTTCTGCACTTTCACATTCACCATACACTAGTAATGTATTCATTCATTCATTTATGAACTACACATTCATTCTGGGAAACTTTTATACACTAACATAGAAATATAGTTCTTTCTTTGACCGGTGAAGGTAGTTCTAAAAGAACTGGTTTTTTTTTGTGTTTTTAGTTTTCTATTTTTTTTGTGTTTTGTCAACATTTTTTTTCAAACCCAAAAAGTGGAACTGGAACCCAAAAAGTGTCCAACAGGAACAAAAGAATGGAAACAATTTAATGTTGAGGACAGCGATGCACCTCCATCCTGCGTTTTATCAGGTCAATAGACTGTTCCTTATAACACAAACTTTTATCGCAATAAATGCATACAAATTTAACGTCAGAAACATCAGGATCAATTTGAGGGTGTGGACTCCTTGCTGAAAATTCTGCTGCAGTAGTTGATGTTGTTGGGGTGCAAGTTCTTCACGTGTCGCGCCATATTTGCTGTGCAAAAGGAGTATTTTTTAGATGGATCATCCCTTGAAAGAGTTGTTTGGCAAATTTTACTTTTGGAGCATTAACCTTTTTTTGCCCTTCTGGAAAAGTAAAAAAAATGCCATATTAGAGCTTCTTTCCTCTTCTTTGGAGTTTCTTCAGGAATGGAATATTCATCTGAAGAATGGCTGGAAGATTGAGTCCACTGCTGTGATTATGTTAATCTTCCTTCTATTTGACAGGATGCTCAGAAGAGATGCTTCTTTTTAGAAAGTCAAAGTAGAATGATTAAAATGGGACGGAACTTTCAACAGTTGGAATAGGAACTATTATGAACCAATCAAATCCCTTCTTTTAAAGTCACATGGCTTTGCATACGCTTACGCTGAGCTTATGGTGCTCTTACGATGCGAGTACACATAACGTTCCACCGCGATTTGTGTAATTGCTTTTAAAAGTAATATACGATTGTTCAAAGTTTAAAAAAACTATTTTCATAACTACTGTAGATAATGTATTCTGTTAGTATGTTCATTAGATACATAAATATATGTTTTTAAACAATTAAAAACATTTGCGCCATTCGCGTATGGGGCGACGTACATGACGTCACACGGAAGCTTTGATGCGACGAGTAACGTCAAAGCGTATTCATAGCGTATGCACAGGTATGCGCTGATAATGATTAGCTGTATAAACTATGGTGCGATCATTCTCACTGTCAAATCAGAGCACAGAGCGCGCTACGAGAATAGTTACAAATGGTCACTCATTGGAGATCCGATTCTGGGCCTGCCTCTGCGCACATGAAAACCGCGCCCCGTCTCTCTTTGTTGATAATTGTTGGTGCACACACTCACACTTGCACATGCTCGGTGTGCGCCCGCCCACACTTGTCACCATGTAGCTTTCTTTGCTATTACTAAGCCTGGAAGCCAATACATTAGCCAATGGTAGGTCCCCCAGGGCTGTCATTCTTCTAGACTGCGAAAACACTACCAATGACGGCACTGGACTTAGTTTGGTCAGCCCCCGCAGTTCCCATATGATGCAGATACTGACGTAAACACAGTATCTCTTGCCTGCCTGTGCTGCGGTGACAGACAGACTCTTGTGAGAAAAGAAACTTGTTTCCAAAACAACAACAAGTTATCTGTGAAAGGAGAGAGTGGGAAGTTTGCAGCTGCTTGACTGTGTAGAAATATACAATTAGCTCCAAACATTGAGAATACAACAATCTGACGAAATATAAAAATATTAGAGATTTTCTCCAGTATTAACTGCTGCATCTATAACTTTCTCTCACATGATTTCCCTTCCTCTTTTAAAGTTATGGATGCTGCTGTCCAGTCTGCAGCCTTAGCTGAGTTCAAGTAGTGAACTCTGTTGGCCACAGTGAAGCCTGCTTTGACACGTAGTGCACCCTCTTTGAAACACGCGAATGGCACTAGGTGAGCAAAGAAACTTGTTTCTGAAACTACAACAAGTTATCTGTGAATGGAGAGAGTGGGTAGTGTGCAGCAGCTTGACTGCGTGGAAATGTACAATTACCTCCGAGCAGTGAGAATAGATAGGTTACAACAATCTGAGGAAATAATAATATATTAGAGTATTTTTTCCTTTATTAACTGCTGCATCTATAACTTTCTTTCACAGTTATAAAATAATTTCCTCTCTTTATCTCTCTCACTCTCTCTCACATCCTTTTAAAGGTATGGACGCTGCTGCCTACTCTGACGTGTAGAACCAAAGCTGAGTTGAAGTTGTGATCTCTGCAGGAAACACTGTGTTTACAAAAGTTAAGCAGAGCAGCCTAGATATACAATGCCTCCGATTAAATGCATTAGAAATAAAATAACTTATTTACAATCCAGTAGCGCCACTTTAACGCAGTAGGCACTTCCATACAGACACCGCCTCAATGTGGGCCTATATCACAAGTGAAATGTACCAGGCACACTGCACATGTGAAATCATAGTGTTACCTTGACTTGTAATGTTTGACCTCATTTAGTCACATCAATCTAATTTTAAACACTAATTTTCTTTTTTGTTTTGCATATTACCTACCGTACGTGTATTGGAGTCCACATCACATTTTGTTTATTATATTGTTTTATTAAAGTTATGTTTCTAGTTCTTTATTGTATTGTTATCTTTAAGTTAAGTTTCCAGTTATTTATTGTTGTTTTAATAAAAGTTAATTACAAAAAAAGTATATACATTTTTTTTTAGGGGGTAGTGGTCCCCAATAGAAATTATATTTATAATTAGAAGTATAATTCTGAGACTAACTCTTTACCAGATCTGTACCAGAGTCTATAGCTACGACTAACGGTTCCTATGGAAAAGTTTGGAAACTCTAGCAGAGTAACATAGTAACTCCAGCAGAGTAACATAGTTCCATTAGCAACATAGTGTGATGAACTTCTAACCTTTGGGGGTAGAGTTGAAAGGTATTAGCTGTACAAAAACCGTTATATTTACCCTGGATCCTCTACAAGAGAGAAAGGAAAGCAAAGTAAAACAAAACACTGTGTACCAGATTTACAATCTGCTGTTTGCTATGAGAAGGCGGAAGTCTTGCAGCTCCCACCCTCCCATAGCAAACTTATTTTGAATTTTGAAAGACAGAACAGTGAAATGTGTTCTCACTTTCAAAATCCAAACAAGATTGCATTTCCTCATGCAAGTTAGCATCTCCCCATGTGTAAAAGCAATGCCGGCTCCCAAAGAATGTGGGAAGCCAGCTGGAACGTGGGGGCATAGTGGCTTACCTCACAGTCCCCAACATTTTTTGTAAGACCCAGGGGATACGATCCCCAGGAAAATTAGAAAGTTCTGATTGGGGCTATTTTTTTACGGAAAAAGTAAAAGTTGTGCACCCAGCTCAGTGCGGCCCCATGTTGTGCACGCCCTGGATGCACGACTCATAATCCCACGATTTAAAAAAAAAATAATAATACATTTTGGGCCTTAGCGGTCCTTGTGGGACCCCTGAGCAGGCCTAGGGGGTCAGAGTGTTTCTACCCTGTCCAATTTGCATCGTTTGCACACTTCTTTTTCAGTTTTCTTGTGTCTCGATTCTACCGAGACACAAGATGGCAGCCAACACATCCTGGTTTGGAGTGTTGACAGACAGTTGACAGCAAATTAGCATGCAGCTTGTGCTCGTAAAGGTACGCATATAATCCTCGGACGCTACTTCGTCTATAGATATATCTATGATTTTACTTTAGATTTTCCCAGAAACTACTGCACGGATTTACACCATTTAACAAAAAGCATCATCTGCAAACCAAACTCTACCCTTTTGCAAAATGTGGTGTTATTCAGTTCAGCAGTTCAAGCTGTAGCCCATCTTAAAGGTCCCTAGGGAAAATTGCATGGGGAAAACACGTTTTGAGACCCCCCTTTTTTTCAGCCCCCCCTTTACGAATCATCGCAAAGCAGGCCATGTTTTTGGTGAATTTTTCGAAAATTCGTCGACCTGTGCCAAAGTTATTCCAAATAGAATGTTGCGGATTTCCTATGGAAACTAGGTCCTAACTGTGCAAACACACCCGTGGCGCGTTTTAAGTTGGGAGATTAACTCCCCTTGAGTACTGAAGGTCCCTGGGGTGCAACGTTGCAGAGAGGTGTAAAAAGAGGCGTGACTACAGAGCACGTCTCTTTTTCTCATTTTTTGACCCTGGGGAACCCGTCCCACAGGGCCTGCCCCCTAATTATTTTTTTTAAAACATTTTTTAAATTGTTTCACATTCCGGAAAAGGGGCCACTTGGAGAGGGGGGCCGCGTGACCCCACTCTCGGGCCTATTGTAGCCCTGGGGATCCCATCCCCCGGGGCTGGCCCTCTTTGTTGGGGACCGTGGGGGGGTTCCCAATCCACCCACGGTCCCTGCCGGCTGCCTGCCTGCTGCGGGAGCCTGCAGGAGCCGAAACTGCTTTTCTACATGGGGAGCAGCTAACATGCTGCTCCCCATGTCAAAAAGCACTCTGGTTGGCTTCATTGAAGCAAGAGCAGGTTTCCCTGTTCCCGCTTCAATGAAGCAAAGCAGTTTGCAATGACAGGGGGGGGAGCTGCAAGGCTTCCACCCTGTTGTTGCAAACAGCAGTGTCCTGGGGGTGGGCAACCAAGGACACTGCAGGAGCCAGCCCTGGAGGGAGGCGGTTCCCAGGGCCATGACAAGGCTCCAGGAGGAGGGCCGCCCGGCCCCCTCCCAACATCTTCAAAGCCCCGGAAGGTGGTAGTCCCCAGGGCTTGGCGGTCCATAGTGGACCCCCACATTTGAATATTTAGAGCCCCGGGGAGGTGGCGATCCCTGGAGTATGTTGGGGGGCTGTGAGCCCCCGCAAATGTTTTATAAAGCCCGGGGGGTTGGCAGTCCCTGGGTCTTGGGGGGCCTTTGAGCCCCCCAACCGTTTAACTTACAAGCCCTGGAGGGTGGCGGTCCCCGGGGCTGCGGGGGGGCAGTGAGTCCCCCAAATATATTAGTATGAAGCCCAAGGGGTGGTTGTCCCCGGGGCTGCGGGCCGTGAGCCCCCGCAAATGTTTTATTTAAGCCCCAGGGGTGGCAGTCCCCGGGGCTTGGGGGCCTTTGAGCCCCCCAACCATTTATTTTACAACCCTGGGGTTTGCGGTCCCCAAGGCTGTGGGGGGGGGGGCATGAGCCCCCGTATACATTAGCATGAAGCCCCAGGGGTTTGGCAGTCCCTGGGGTTTGGGGGGCCCCACCTATGATTCTTGAAGCCCTGGAGGTGGCAGTCCCCGAGGCTGGGAGCCCCTCCCACTCATTTCAGCAAAACCCTAGGGGTGGCGGCCCATGGGGCTGGGGGGCCCCTCAGGGCTCCCATTAAAATATTCATGTGCCCCAGGACTTGGCCCCCCGGGGGCTAATTAAAAATGAAACTGAGGAGCCTGTGATTCGTTTTGTTTTCCCGCTGCGGGATGCGCGGATCCTCCGCGCATTCTGTGATTTAATAAAAAAATTGTTTTTGGTGTTGGGGTTCCTTGTGGGACCCCTGAGCAGGCCTAGGGGGTCAGGGTGTTTCTACCCTGCCCCGTTTGCGTGTTTTTTGTGTATTTTCTCACTGCTTAATCTTGTGCCTCAGTTCAACGACGGCACAAGATGTCTGTCAACACTTCCTTATTTGGAGTGTTGACAGCCAATTAGCATACAGCTCGTGCTCGGCAGGGTGCACGGTTCCTCCACGGCCATGGATATATATGTGATTTTAATTGTGATTTTCTCAGGAACTACTGAATGGATTTACATCATTTGAGCAAAAGGCACAACCCTGAACCAAAGGTAACTCTTTGCCAAATATAGTGTAATTCCATTCAGAAGTTCAGGCTGTAGCTGCGATTAAAGGTTTCTGTGGGAAATTGCATAGGGAAAACACGTTTTGGGACCCCCTTTTTCCTCGGCCCCTGCTTGACGAATTACCCCAAGACAGGAGTGGGCCATAAGTTTTGAAAAGTTTGCGAAGATTGGTCAACCGTCACCAAAGGAATTCCATATAGAATGTTGCAGATTTCCTATGAAAAATACTTCGTAAGAATAACTACCTCGCATCTGCATTAAACCAGTGCTATACAAAGGGCGGGAAGAAGGTGCACACTGCTATGTGTGGGGCGGGGCCAAACCGGCAGGCTTCTAAGCGAGTTCACATGCCTCTTGTGTTTATATAATGTCATAGACCGATCAGAGCAGCAGATGAGGAGAAAGAAGCTCCTGGTCACGGGAACTGCCCGGGGATTGCGCTCCTTAAAGTCAAGGATGCAAAGGTCTCCATCAAGCATCACAGCTAATTTTCGAGGGTAGATATGGGGAGAAAGCACACCTACCCAGTCTCGACAAAGGTCATGATTTTTTTGGGCTGATTAATGAGTAACAGAATTTGATCTTAACCTCAGGCACCTGCTTTATTTATTTCTGTACTGTAAGTGCTTCCTGTTGAGCTTTAATTTTTGCGACAGGAGCATTGTGCCAGAATGAATCCTGCCTTGCATATTTATCCAAGAAAATGCCACTGTTTTCTTCGATACCTCTACTCAAGTGGAATACTTTCTACTGGCTGATCAGTAAGTGTTACCTCGTTGGGTAAATGTATAGTGCTTTTCCCACACTACAGCTGCGTAAAGGGCCAGAAGAGTTGTCTCCAGTGACTATGTGTGTATAACTTTGCCATTGTGCCAGAGGGTACCAGCGTCCCTTGAGTGAGCTATTCATCATAGTGGGTGAAGTGTGTGGGGTGGGGCAAAACAGGCGGGCTTCTATGCGATCAGAGCAGCAGATGAGGAGAAAGAAGCTTGTGGTGACAGGAACTGCATGGGGATTGCGCTCGTGAAATTCAAGGATCCAAAGGACTCCATCAAGCATCTCAGCTGATTTTTGAGGGTAGATATGGGGAGAAAGCACACCTGCCCAGCCTCGACAAAGCTCACAATTTTTTGGGGCTGATTATGAGTTACTGAATTTGAGCTTAAACTCCTGCTTTATTTATATCTGTAAGTGCTTCCTGTTGAGGTTTAATTTTTCTGACAGGAGCACTGTGCAAGAAAGAATCCTGCCCTGCATATTATCAACGAAGATGCTTCCATTCCGCTGCAGATCGTGAAAGTTTTTACATTTTCGTGTTCCGTGCGGAACGCGAAAATGCAGAAATTTTGCACGTTCCACGAGGGTAATGGAATTTGCCGCCCATCCCTAACAAAAATGTCCAAGTGTCTCAAATAGCACGGACCTCTGCATATTAATTTAACCAACTGTGTGACCTGATAATACAAAATCATACATAAATCGAATGCAATACAGTTGACGCAATCACAGCTAAACTGCCAACAATTACATGATTCCCAAGACACACCATAAATGTTTAACAGCTGCAGTTGTTTTTTAGCAAATAGGATATTTGCCAAATAACAGTCTTAGAAGTTCTGCCCAAGGGGCGATTCGTATTAGCCGTAAATTTCACACTAAGTGCAACATACAATTCTGCCCCAGTGGGCCATACATTTCATATGTGTTTATCAATTCATGAATGGAATAGGTGAAAAGCAGGCAGCCTGATTCTAAACAAAAGCCTAATACTAAAAACGTTTTTAAAAAATCATATAATTAAGGATTACAAAGAAGCAGAGAAAGTTACAGCAGCAAAATGACATAATCCATTGCACATGTGGTATTAGTTATGCGGGTGTACTGACAATTCTTCAATAGGAGTTGTAGTTTCTAAGTCAATGATATATCCCTACTCAAGTTGCCGTAGGGAGAGTTCTCTGTTACCTCCTTGCACATTATCATAGATGGCACCAATAACAAACATTCTCAAAGGTTTCTCATTCTGGAAGTGCTAGTCGAAGAAATGTCATGCTACAGGATACTGCCTGTTACTTTGTCGAATAGCCCTGATATTGTGCTATCAATATATGCCTTATTGCAGGGGCAAATAAGTACATATACACAATACGTAGTATTGCATGAAGGGGCTTTCTTAATCACTATTTCCCTTCTGATGCTAGAGATCAGAAGTGTAGTACAATCGATAATGTTACTGCAAGCTTTGCAGTTCTTACAGCATTGAAAGCCAGAATGGCACCATTAGTGGGTCTGGTATATTGGTCACTAGATTGGGACTCAATTAATCTCTTCATGATTGATTTCTCTGGAAAGTGATTTGGGGTCAGCTATTGAGGTGTTTCTTTAAACTTGTATCAGTTAACAGTTGATGCCAATGTTTTTTGAGTATCTAGCGGACATCCTGTGCTTGTCCTGAATAGTTTGCTGCTTAACTGGACGTAATAACTGATTACAAGTAACTTCTTCAATTCTATTACATGCTTCAGATATAGTTTTACGACTATAGCCTCTCTCCCTGAAGCACTGAGACAATTTTTCTTTTTCCGTAAGGTAGCTGCTTTCAGAGCTGCAGTTACGCTTGGCACGCAACAGCTGACAGTAGGGAATGCTGTAAACTAACATACAAGGATGGGAGCTGGATGCACTCAAGATACTATTCCCAGCACTTGCCTTGCTGAACAGTTGAGTTTGTATTGTGTGATCTGTAACTTCAACTAAAACATCCAAAAACTCAATTCTAATCTTACTGATATGCTTAGTAAAAACAAGATTGGAAATGTTTGTATTGAGTTTCTTAAGAAAGGCATATGCAGCGTCAGTGTATCCATTCCGGATTAAAAAGATGCCATCTATATAACGCAGCCACAGGACACAGTGTGCAAATTCTTCCATCTATGAGGCTACCTGCTCCTCACACCAGCCCATGACCAAATTTGCATAGCTGGGGCGAAGCAGGTACCCATGGCTGTGCCCTGTGACCGCCGATAGATGACATCATCAAACAGAAAGAAACTGTAAGTTAAACAAAATTTGATCAAAAAATAGGGAGATTAAACGGGTTTTCAAGAAATACCTGATACCTTGCAGACCCAATTGATGTTGAATACTGGTATACAAGCTACAGACATCAAGAGTAACCAAGGTGTAATTCGGCTCCCAATAAATCCTGTCAATAACAGTCAAGAAGTGTGTAGTATCTCTCAGATAAACTGGTAATCCAACCACAAAAGGTCATAAATAATGGTCAATAAACCAAGATGTATTTTCAAGTAATGACCCCATGGAGGAAACAACGGGCCTCACCGGGGGGTTAACAGGGTCCTTTGAAGTTTTGGGAGTAGATAAAGTACAAGGATCTTGGGATGAGGACATTTAAGATAGTTATATTTCTCCCACTCCAATAATCCCCCCTGTCTCCATTAAACCAATAACTCACCATATTTTACATTGGACGTGGCTATTGCACTCTTATTAGAGATTCAGTAACAAGTCTCATCAGTCAACTGTCTACGGCCTTCAAGCCAAATAAGCCTGTTTATCTAACACAACAACATTACCCCCTTTCTCTGACTGGCAAATCACAATGGTATTATCTTACTTTAAGTTCTCCAATGCCGATATCTGATCCCACCCGAGGTTTTTCTTACCAAAGGGAGTTTTTTTATTCCTGATTTTCTTCAAATCAACTAAAGCACGCCTTTCAAATACCTCAATTGCATCACATTCTATGTTAGGTAGGAATACCGACTTAGGCTTGAAGCCACTGCCCGGATTAACATGCAAGTCAATATCAAACTGCTGAAAGTTAGAAATCACATCATCATTACAGATCTCTTGATCACACAGGGATGCCAAGGCATGTAAAACTTCAATAACATCAATATTGAGATTGCTCATAGGTGCACCCTCAAATGCTGAAATAGCTGTCTTATGCTTAGTATCAAACCATTTTTTTAGTTTCAGTTTACGTGAGAAATAAAATAAATCAATCTTAGTTTGTGTGGAATTTAGGTTCATCGTATGGCAAAAGGACAAAACTAGTCTGAGGAGTTTGGTTTCTTCTACCGAAAGAATCTGCTGGGGGAGATTGAAAACCATCATACTTGAGTCTTTTTGGCCCTTGTCTCCATTCCCACAGGGGTTGTTGCATCTTTTTTTTACTCCTTTGTTTGACCTGTTTGTACCTCTTGTTCTTCCTCTACCACCTCGCCAATCCTCTCTGAGCTCTCTGCTCTTGGAGATTTTCTGTTCGTCCTTGGTTCATCATTTGGAATTGGAGTAAAAAAAGACTCAATTTTTTCTGATGAACCTGGCTACCTGGCTATCTTTAGAATAGACTGCTGGTGTTGATGTCAAACACATCGCACTCAGAGATTTCCACATTCGCTGGTACCATAGTGGGATGGATCAATCCAATTCCATCTTTCTCAAAAGATGATAATATCTTCTGTGGAAGGTCAGAATTCAGACGGATTGGCAATCTTTATAATCTCAGAGAAATGTAAGCTGTTTTTGGGCCGCAATTTCTTCCTATAATTTCTCCATCCGATTTAAAGGATTTTTCATGAAGTGATCGAGTACATCCTTAGCAACTAGTTACTCCAATTCAGCGAGCACAACATCAATTTCTGCCAGTAATTTGCTCCAATCTTAGAGGGCATATTTAACCAGAATGCCCATCATTGTGGTACCGCTTTTGTACCATCATTGTGTAGAGCATGCAGAAGAGTTGTTGGACCATTCCTCTAGCATTTCAGGATTAGGGTCCTCATATGTTGGTATTGTAAAAATACATAGTCCTCTGGGTACACGTGCCACATCGCTGTACCTCTGCATTGATTCAGCCTCCCACCACTTGGAGAGTTCCTTCTTGTGTAACTTCTCCAATTGTGTATATAGCCTCTGAGTACTAATCTCTTCAGTGACCAATAACACCAGACCCACTAATGGCAGCTGTTCAGGCTTTCGATTCTGTAAAAACCGCAAAGCTTGCAGTAACAGCATCGATTGTACTACACTTCTGATCTCTAGCAGCAGAAGGGAGTTAGTGATTAAGAAAGCCCTTAGATGCAATACTAAGTCCGGCGTATATGCACTTATTTGCCCCTGCAAAAAAGGCATATATAGGTAGCACAATCCATTGTGCTAAAAAAAGAATGCTTGAATATATGAGAGCTATTTGACACAATAACAGGCAGTACCCTGTAGCACGACATTTCTTTCATCAGCACTTCCAGAATGAGAAACTTTTGAGAATGGTTGTTATTGATGCCGTCTATGACAATGTGCAAGGTGGTAACAGAGAACTCTCACTACGGCAAATAGAGTTGAGATACATAATTGACTTTCGGGCATTTGGAGTAAAACAAATAAACGCGGCTGCCCTGCCGTGAAAGATTGCACCGTCCCAACAATGGAAGGAGAGGCAGCGCGGCAACCAGGAACTGTGCCAATGCCCTGCAGCGCAGCAGTTGTGAGTTACTATACCAGAATGACATTTGGGGCCCACTAAAGGTTTTTTAATGCTTCATCAATGCTCAAACAAAGTGTATTCACAAAAGGAACTCACCGCAAATAATGACCTCTTTTAAATCGGACTCAACATCCCAGCATGCAAAAGGCACTAAGCACAACCCACTGGGGATAACGGCATGTATTTAAATTAACAAATTTGGAGCACCTGTGCGAGTATGCAGAGCAGCCCAGGAAGAAGAGGCTGTGTCCTCGAAACGCGTAGGCTGAAGAAAGGAAAATTTTACTCTGGATGAAATTCCGGCCTCCTGTAAATAAAAGCCTGATGGTGACAGCTGCTGTGTGTGCATCTTTAAGCTTTCGGGCATTTGGAGTAAAACAAATAAACGCGGCTGCCCTGCCGTGAAAGATTGCACCGTCCCAACAATGGAAGGAGAGGCAGCGCGGCAACCAGGAACTGTGCCAATGCCGTGCAGCGCAGCAGTTGTGAGTTACTATACCGGAATGACATTTGGGGGCCCACTAAAGGTTTTTTAATGCTTCATCAATGCTCAAACAAAGTGTATTCACAAAAGGAACTCACCGCAAATAATGACTTCTTTTAAATCGGACTCAACATCCCAGCATGCAAAAGGCACTAAGCACAACCCACTGGGGGTAACGGCATGTATTTAAATTAACAAATTTGGAGCACCTGTGCGAGTATGCAGAGCAGCCCAGGAAGAAGAGGCTGTGTCCTCGAAACGCGTAGGCTGAAGAAAGGAAATTTTACTCTGGATGAAATTCCGGTCTCCTGTAAATAAAAGCCTGATGGTGACAGCTGCTGTGTGTGCATCTTTAAGCTTTCGGGCATTTGGAGTAAAATAAATATATATATATATATATGACTCCACAATCCTGTAGTGCCAGCAACCAAACGACAGCTCGAACACAAACCAGGTACAGACCACAACGAGGGTTTCTTGGTGAAATAAAGTGCTTTTATTCCATCGATAGGAACGGCAACATGACGCGTTTCGTCCGGGGAACCCGGACTTGATCAAATTTTTTTGTAAAATTGATTGCAAAACCTATGGTTTTTCAGTGAGTTTGCAGTTTTTTAAATGCTAATTCCCAACTATACGTGTTGGAAATCTATGTTTTTTTCAGTGAATTTCAAAGGTTTTATAAATGATAAATATTAAATGCATTAATTATTATATTTCTCTCTTTTTATGCTAATTGCTTACATTTTTAATATAAATATTTATAATTATTTTATTTTTTAAATTATATTTCATCGTCTTAATGTAAAATAAGAACAAAACTAAATTGAAAAATATTTTTTTTATTAATTATTTTTTTCTCCAATTTATTAAAATTGAATTCTATATAATTCCTTTATAATTGTTTTTTTTATCATCGGTTTGCAGATTGTG
Source organism: Lissotriton vulgaris (assembly GCF_964263255.1). Taxonomy (NCBI): domain Eukaryota; kingdom Metazoa; phylum Chordata; class Amphibia; order Caudata; family Salamandridae; genus Lissotriton; species Lissotriton vulgaris. The sequence continues at coordinate 156,575 of NW_028250454.1, forward strand.
CTTTTTGTTAAATGGAGTAAATCCGTTCAGTAGTTCATGAGAAAACCCCAATAGACTTTGCATGTTGTCTTCTATGCACTGGCAAACTTGTCTTTTATACCTTCAATTCCCCAATCCGTATCCTTACACTTTCAGTAAACACTATCACACTTATGTTTCAGTATTGTAATCACCATACAGCACTATGTGCTTATCTATACACTATTCTAAAAGAATCCATTCACTACATTAAAACACTAATCAGCAGATGTACAATAAGTGGTACATTCCCAGAGATATGATAGTTATTGGGTACTGTGATATCACCTCCTTCTGGTGCAGGGCTGTATAATGTGATACACCTTCCACACACCATGGCACATCTTTTGCACTGCCAGTGCATCACAAAAGTGACATAATGGCTGTGTTAAAAGAGGCACAAGGGGGTTGTAAATCCACCCCTAACACATACAAATTCACCCAGGCAGTTTCACCAGCAGTGCTTCGGAGGTACTGCAGTATACTATAGGTAAACACCTTATAGATGTATGCTGTAGCACTTCCTCATAGTTCTGCACTTTCACATTCACCATACACTAGTAATGTATTCATTCATTCATTTATGAACTACACATTCATTCTGGGAAACTTTTATACACTAACATAGAAATATAGTTCTTTCTTTGACCGGTGAAGGTAGTTCTAAAAGAACTGGGTTTTTTTTGTGTTTTTAGTTTTCTATTTTTTTTGTGTTTTGTCAACATTTTTTTTCAAACCCAAAAAGTGGAACTGGAACCCAAAAAGTGTCCAACAGGAACAAAAAAATGGAAACAATTTAATGTTGAGGACAGCGATGCTCCTCCATCCTGCGTTTTATCAGGTCAATAGACTGTTCCTTATAACACAAACTTTTATCGCAATAAATGCATACAAATTTAACGTCAGAAACATCAGGATCAATTTGAGGGTGTGGACTCCTTGCTGAAAATTCTGCTGCAGTAGTTGATGTTGTTGGGGTGCAAGTTCTTCACGTGTCGCGCCATATTTGCTGTGCAAAAGGAGTATTTTTTAGATGGATCATCCCTTGAAAGAGTTGTTTGGCAAATTTTACTTTTGGAGCATTAACCTTTTTTTGCCCTTCTGGAAAAGTAAAAAAAATGCCATATTAGAGCTTCTTTCCTCTTCTTTGGAGTTTCTTCAGGAATGAAATATTCATCTGAAGAATGGCTGGAAGATTGAGTCCACTGCTGTGATTATGTTAATCTTCCTTCTATTTGACAGGATGCTCAGAAGAGATGCTTCTTTTTAGAAAGTCAAAGTAGAATGATTAAAATGGGACGGAACTTTCAACAGTTGGAATAGGAACTATTATGAACCAATCAAATCCCTTCTTTTAAAGTCACATGGCTTTGCATACGCTTACGCTGAGCTTATGGTGCTCTTACGATGCGAGTACACATAACGTTCCACCGCGATTTGTGTAATTGCTTTTAAAAGTAATATACGATTGTTCAAAGTTTAAAAAAACTATTTTCATAACTACTGTAGATAATGTATTCTGTTAGTATGTTCATTAGATACATAAATATATGTTTTTAAACAATTAAAAACATTTGCGCCATTCGCGTATGGGGCGACGTACATGACGTCACACGGAAGCTTTGATGCGACGAGTAACGTCAAAGCGTATTCATAGCGTATGCACAGGTATGCGCTGATAATGATTAGCTGTATAAACTATGGTGCGATCATTCTCACTGTCAAATCAGAGCACAGAGCGCGCTACGAGAATAGTTACAAGTGGTCACTCATTGGAGATCCGATTCTGGGCCTGCCTCTGTGCACATGAAAACCGCACCCCGTCTCTCTTTGTTGATAATTGTTGGTGCACACACTCACACTTGCACATGCTCGGTGTGCGCCCGCCCACACTTCCCAAATGTCACCATGTAGCTTTCTTTGCTATTACTAAGCCTGGAAGCCAATACATTAGCCAATGGTAGGTCCCCCAGGGCTGTCATTCTTCTAGACTGCGAAAACACTACCAATGACGGCACTGGACTTAGTTTGGTCAGCCCCCGCAGTTCCCATATGATGCAGATACTGACGTAAACACAGTATCTCTTGCCTGCCTGTGCTGCGGTGACAGACAGACTCTTGTTGTCATCAATTGTACTACGAACTGTTTGCTCGAGCGGAGGAGGACTTGTGACACTCGACATGGAGTCACTGCTGCTGCCATCCAGCCAGGCCACCATAGGCACAGTGCCAGCGTCTCCCGCGCCCAGCCCACCCCAGGCCCAGCCAAAGCACCAGCCTTTGAAGACAAGACAAGAGATGACAGAAGCAAAGGTAGGAGAAGCCATCACAACATCAGCCTTCGCTGTAAATTGTACCTGCATCATAGTATTTTTTGTTTACTGTGTCACATGGCCCTCCCAGCTCTGTTTTGTTTTATTTTTGAGCACCACATGCTTTGTACTTCAATGTATTTGCTCCCTCCTAATCCTCTTGTGACTTTTTATAATCATTGCTACCTCACGTGGCCTTCCCAGGCCTCTATTCTTATTGATCATATATGGTTGATCGGAGTATTTCCTTCTGCGTCACGGGCCCTCCTAGGCCTTTTTTAAATAAATTGTGCGTGCATGAATTTCTGTGTCATTTTTTAACTGTGCCCCATGCTTTAGCCTGTATTGGTCCAATTTGTGCATTCATATTAGAATTATGTTTTTTACTGCGACACGTGCCCCTCCCAGCTCTATTTTGCTTTATTTTTGTGCACCACATGCTTTGTACTTCATCGTATTTGCTCCCTCCTAATCCTCCTGTGACTTTTAACGTTTATTGCTAACTCAAGTGGCCTTCCCGGACCTCTATTCTTATTGCTCATATATGGTTGATCATAATATTTCCTTCTGCGTCACAGAGCCCTCCTAGGCATTTTTTAAATAAATTGTGGGTGCATGAATTTCTGTGTTATATTTTTGAAGTGTCACGTGCTTCAGACTGTATTGTTAATAATTGTGCATTCATAACTAAGCATGGGCGGAAAATCCGTTCCGCTTGCGGATTTTGCGGATTTTCGGTAAATTCGCAATCCGCGAGATTCGCGAATTTCCCGCAAAATCCGCGAACGAAAATCTGCGAACGGAACGGATTGGGTCAAAAGTTCAAGCTGACTTTTGTAACTCTTTTAGAATGGCGCCAGCAAGCTGCCAGAGCCATTCTAAAATAGTTACAAAAGTCAGCTTCAACAGGAAGCTCTAATACAGGGGTACTCATAGTACGGCCCGCGGGCCGCTGGCGGCCCGCCTGGCCTTAATTGACCCTGTGCATGTCCTTCATGGATAAAGTTGAACGTTAAACAGAGATGATGGCCGCAGGCGCATACGTTGTGAATACGTATTCAAAACGTTTGCTCCTGCGGCCATCTTCTTTGCTTTTATTTGCCTTTGATTGGACTGCGCCCCTGTGACGTCGCACCCGGCGTGAAGCACAGACCCTTTAAAAGTCAGCTGTAACTAGCGCTCTTACAGCTGACTTTTAAAGGACCTGCTAAGGAGCTTCCTGTGTCCGTGGTGATGCCGACGTCCCTCTCTGCAGCAGCCCTGGAGATCTTCATTGCATTGGAGCAGCCGGGGAGTATCTTCACCTTCGTCGCGTTCCTTGCAGCAGCCTGGGAGAATCTTCACTGAAGTCCTCGCTGCCCCCAGCCACCGAGATATTCACTACCGCCGTAAAGTCTTCTGCCTCGAAAGGGAAGTGACAACGAAACAAGGGAGGTACCCTATGAATCAATGTGGGACAGGGTAAACAGATATTGAAAAGAAAAAGTAGTCCCTAGAGTTGAGGATATCCCTTATGTCGCGGTGTTCCTGGCTTAAGGTAATACAAAACACCACCAGACTTAAAGCATAACCCTATCGCTAAATTGCAACAGTGTAAATCAGCTTTTAACCTAGGCTGAGCTTTAATTGCATTGGGTACTCATTATTGTAATTGTGTGTTGTATAATCATGTAATATTGTTATTATGTATTGCAAAGAAAAATCGTTTTAATAAATTACTGCTTTTATGTTATGTTATGTTATGTTATGTTACTTAGTTTTTTGAGCGCACAGCTGCCTCAGCGAAGGGGCGTCCCGGCGCTATAACTGAAGAGGCAACATCACTAACAGAATAAAGGAGGTCAGAAAGTACTAATAAGATAGGGGGAAGAGATGCGTTTTAACCGCCTTCCTAAAAACCAAGAGGTCTTCCAAGGCTCGAATGTGCAGAGGGAGCGCATTCCAAAGCTTGGCAGCCAACACAGAAAAAGAACGACCACCTAGTCTACTTTTTTTAAATCTCGGAACAAGTGCTAGATTTTGACTAGCGGAGCAAAGGCTGCGAGATGGCGTGTACAAGGTCAGAAGATGCTGGAGGATAGTAGGGGTGTCGGTTTTAAGAATTTTGAATGCGAAGCATAGCGTCTTAAACTCTATACGCCTGATTACTGGCAGCCAATGTAGTTTACAAATTGTACTGCGAGCTGAACAGAACCGTGGCAGGCCTACCAGAGCTCTGGCAGCCGCGTTCTGCACCCGTTGGAGTCGCAGGACCTCCGCCTGATTGGCACCTAAGAACAGTGAACTTGCGTAATCAAGCCTTGATGCAATGCTGGCTTGAATCACCAACTGGCGAGTGGGGGCATCAAAAAATTTGAGGATAGGCCTCAATCCACGCAAGATGCCAAAGCATGTAGATGCCACCTTCTTAGTATGCCACGAGAAGGAAAGTTTGGAATCCAGCCACACGCCAAGGTTTTTAAGTTCGGAGACCGGTTTAGGCGGGGGAACCAGCTCATTTGGCCACCAGCTCGCGTCCCACAGATCTGGATGTCTCCCTAACACCATCACCTCGGTTTTGAGGGCGTTGAGCTGAAGACAATTGGTGGTAAGCCAGCCAGCAACAGCCCTCAAACCATCCGCAAAGTTAGATGCCAGCTGGTCAGAGTCCCCATTGAGAGCCACTGCCAGCTGGGTATCATCGGCATAAGATACCAAAGTGAGACCCCAACTCTTCGCAACCGCCGCCAAAGGTTGGACGTATAAGTTGAAAAGAGTGGGGCTCAGCGCCGAACCTTGCGGAACTCCTTGAGTAATGGCGTGAGGTTTTGATCTGAAGGGTGGCACTACTACCTGGAATGATCGTTCCGAGAGAAACGATTGGAACCAATCCAACGCCTTGCCAGATATGCCCGCCTCACCAAGCCTGCGGATAAGAATGGTGTGGGATACAGTGTCAAAGGCGGCACTTAGGTCTAATAAGACCAGTGCCGCCGTTTGACCTGCATCTAGTACAGAGCGGAGGTGTTCCACCATATATAGGAGTGCCGTCTCTGTACTATGGCCAGATCTAAAACCATTCTGTATGGGATCTAAAAGGTGAGCGGAGTTCAGATATTTCGTTAAGATGTTGTTCACATGGGCCTCTGTGATCTTTGTCACCCATGGAAGGAGGGAAATGGGTCGATAACTCTCCGGCTTCACTGGATCCAGTCCCGGCTTTTTTATCACTTTTGTAGACAGTTTGTTTGTAATGCCACAGGACTTTGATGAGACTGAGTACCCAATGCAATTAAAGCTCAGCCTAGGTTAAAAGCTGAGTTACACTGTTGCAATTTAGCGATAGGGTTATGCTTTAAGTCTGGTGGTGTTTTGTATTACCTTAAGCCAGGAACACCGCGACATAAGGGATATCCTCAACTCTAGGGACTACTTTTTCTTTTCAATATCGATAGGTAAGTGAACCATGGTCATATTGTGTGAGGGGTGGGGCTCGGGTGAGGGGCACCTCAAGATGCGAGGCCCGTGCATGAAGGAGTATGTTGTCGAGGGGGGGTGGGGAGGGGGGGGGAAGCACTCCTCAGCTTTATTTAGTTATTTATTTATGTATGTATTGTTCTCTCGTGCGGACTGTACCCGAGGGTGTCAGAGGCCTCACAATACGAACAGAGCTTATACATGAGAACAATTATGTGTGAACAAATTACAAAAGCAAACGTTACATTACATGAGGCAAAAGTGACAATCGTGAGTAAACAAAATACAAGAGGTAGGAAACGGTGCAATATAGGAGGAAAAAGTGACATGTGTGAAGGTTACATAAGCGTACAAAGTACACATCACGGTATAATACTGCAATAGATGGTGGACTTTCAAACACAAGAACAAAAAACAAACGTTACTTAGGCAATGGTGGCACTTGTGCAAGTATGGAAAGCAAACAAAATGTGAGAGGTAGCAAACAGTGTGTTACAACAGAAAAGTGGCGTGTGCATGTTAGAGGGGCTCTGGGGGGAGACGTGCGTTTTGGAAGCATCCTTTGTCCTGTGGCCATAAGGTTAGCTACTGGGGGTGGGCGTGGGCTACACCTGAGCTCGAGGGACTGAAAGCAAACATGTTTAATTTGTGCCGGCACAGCAATGAAGCACGCTGAACAGGGGTCCAAGAAGCAAATAGAAAGTGAGTGGGAGACAAGGGGGGGAGAGAAAGAGATAAGGGGAGAGGCGATGGAAAGGGAGGGGAGGTGACTAGGGAGGGAGGGAAAGAGAGGTGAGTAAACGGAATGGAAGTGAAGATGGGGCAGTGAAATGAAGATGGGGCAGGGACGTGAAGATGGGGAAGGGAACCTTAAACTGCAATCCACCTTGGCTGCCCTGATACCTCCAACTCCTGCCGAACCACCTGAACACGTTTCCATGAAGGTGGATTCACCAAAGTGGCAGGGTAGAATGGTTGACATAATTGACATTGACCTCACTTAAATGACATGGATTGAAAAGGGGTGAACACCTGTTTTGCAGTATGTATTGTTTTCTTCTTGAGGAAGGACTGGCTTTTGCAGCAGTGACTTAGGTTGAAGGTGTTTGACAATTGCAAAGTTCTGTACTGAAAAACACTGTCATTCAGACCGCCTTACGTCCTTTCCGCATTCCCACAGCCCACGATGTCCCAGACATACTGCCATGATGTTCTCCTCTCCCACCTGCCCTACCCAAAATGATTTTAATTAAAATGCACTGTGTAAAAGAAAAAGATGTTTCCTTTTTTTAAGATTTGATTCAAATAATACTAGCCAAAAACTGAAAACTTGTATCAGGGTTTCTGATGGGAAGTTTTTCTTTTGTCAAATTGTGTTTAATTAAAAAAATAGAGATGCAGTAGCATTTGCTTCATTCTAGGGGAGGAATAATACGGAGTGGATCACAATAAGGAACTGTAAAAGGGGATTGCTTTATTGTCAAGTTAAGTGCTAAACCAGATCCAAACAGGAACTCACATATGAGAAATGGGAGTGGAGTCACAGACATTACTTGCAGTAATATTAGTGAGCTACTGCTGTGTTAAAATATTGAAAACAGTTACTAGCCATGATTATAAAATGTGAACACATTGAGAATTTAGGCGAGTGCACCTGTGCACTTTCAGTGACTGGGCCAAAGAGGGCATCAAGCTCTCAATTCATTGCAATCTTGCCAAGGCTAGACCTTTTGGCTTTGCTAATGCTTGCTTCCTTGTTTGTACTTTCAGCTAGCTGGAGATATTCAAGAAGCTGCATTGTTGAATTATATAACGTAATAAGCTGTAACTGGGCAATGAAATGCCAAACAATTACTAACAATTGGGATGTTTTGCTCTTTCTGGCCACACCTGACTGCTAATAAAAATTACTATAAACATGTGCTGCATGTAGATAAATCTGCTTTGGAAATACAGCACTGTCTAGTAATGTTTTGAAATGACAGTGGTCTTTTTCTACCCCCTTAAGCCCCACCCCCAAATGACCCCGCCCCCAAATGACCCCGCCCCCACCAATGCGGCCCTCGGCCACAATCCACACTGTAAATTCGGCCCCTGAGAGAAAGTTTGTGAGTACCCATGCTCTAATAGATAAAGTAAAGCAGGTGCTGCTCAAATTCAGTTACACAATCATTAATCACCCCCAGACTTGGGGTGATTAATGATTGTGTAACTTAATTTGTCCTTCAACTGGAGCACCTGCTTTACTTTGTCTATTAGTGCTTCCTGTTGAAGCTATTTCTAGCTGTTTTAGAATGGCGCTGGCAGCTTGCCGGCGCCATTCTAAGTGGGGCTGAGGGCAGAAAGGCACAAAAGTGGGACAGAGGGCAGAAAAGGACAAAAAATGAATGGGGCAAAGGGCAGAAGGGGACAGAAACAAGTGGTACAGAGGGCAGATGGGCATAAAAAACAAGAGGGTGGCAGTGATTAAGCAGGCAAAATAAAAAAGACCGCGAAATTGCAAAGCGCCTCGGAAACACCCGCGAACACGCAAAGCGCCTTGCGAACTCCCGCGAACACGCAAAAATTAAAAAATCCACAAATTCGCCTGAATTCGCGAATTTTGCGGACTGCCAATTCGCAAATCCGCAAATTCGCAAATTGCCAATTCGCAAAATTCGCCCATGCTTATTCATAACAGTATTAAGTATTATGTTTTTTACCGCGCCACGTGGCCCTCCCAGCTCTGTTTTACTTTACTTTTGTGGGGTACATGCTTTGTGCTTAATCGAATTTTCCCCCTTCTAATCCTTCCGTGACTTTTAATATTTATTGCTACCTCACGTGGCATTCCCAGGCCTCTATTCTTATTGATCATATATGGTTGATCATAATATTTCCTTCTGAGTCACTGAGCACTCCTAGGCCTTTTTTAAATAAATTTTGCATGCATGAATTTCTGTGTCCTATTTTTGAAGTGTCATGTGCTTTAGACTGTATTGTTATAAATTGTGCATTCATAATAGTATTAATTTTTGACTGCGTCATGTGTCCCTCCCAGCTCTGTTTTACTTTTTTTTGGTGCTACACGTGCTTTGTACTCATCGTATTTTCTCCCTCCTAATCCTCCTGTGACTTTTAATGTTTATTGCTACCTCACGTGACCTTCCCAGGCCTCTATTCCTATTGATCATATATGGTTGATCATAATATTTCCTTCTGCGTCACGGAGCCCTGCGAGGCCTTTTTTAAATAAATAGTGCATGCATGAATTTCTCTGTGGTATTTTTGAAGTGCCACGTGCTTTAGACTGTATTGTAATAAATTTTGCGTTCATAACAGTATTATTTTTTTACTGCGTCACGTGGCCCTCCCAGCTCTGTTTTACTTTATTTTTGTGCACCACGTGCTTTGTACTTCATCGTATTGGCTCCCTCCTAATCCTCCTGTGACTTTTAATATTTATTGCTACCTCACGTGGCCTTCCCAGGCCTCTATTTTTATTCAAAGTAATTCCATGATCCTATTATTTAATTCCTTCTGCATCACAGGGCCCTCCTGGACCTTTTTTTAATAAATTATGCATGCATGAATTTATGTGTCATATTTATGTTACTCTTGATAGTAAAGTATAGTATATATATACCAGGGCTGCTCATGTAAATGCTACTAGTGGGCCTGCAACAGTAAGTGTGCCACACCCACACAAGTAACCTTATATAAAAAAGTGAGGCTTGGCACTACAGTGCCTGAGCGCCCTTTCTAAAACTACCATGTTTTCAAACTGCATCCATTTGGCAGATCTTACCCATCCCTTTGTATGGACTGTACTCTGTATCCCTAACTTAAACTTTGGGGCGTATTGAGCTGTGAAGACACAGTGACAGTTGCTTTAATAATTATATATTTACACATCTTTATAGTCATTTAATTCTTTATACTTGAATGTGAGCATATAAAATGTGTTCTTTGCATCTATAATGCTTTTCTTATAACGTTTTTCCAGTTTATCTTCATTTTCCATAGAAATTATTGCCACTAAGTACCAAGAGCTTCTGGATTGTATAAGCCATAATGTGTATCCTGATGGTTTCAGTAAATTCCACAAGCATGGATTGCGTAGACTATCTAAAAAATTCTCTGTTGACGGTAGTATCATTTTTTCAGTATTGGCAAATAATTTGAATGTCTACATTAATGATGTTCTATTGACTGGTGACTCTTGTATATAGGTGAAAAGTTAATGCATTGAAGAACAGTATGTTATTATATCTTTCTGCACACAACATGTTTTACAAACTACATTAATTTAAGAAAGATATTTCTGATGAACTTTTTGTGTTTGAGAAAGGTTTGTGATAGGTTGTTAAACTAATTTCTTCTTTAAGAAATGTTACTTTTTTTGGATACCTGTTGAGGTTAGTTTCTGCTACATGTAAATTATGTATATTATGGCTAATAACGTATGATGTACATATTCGTTCTTCTTTACAAGCTCATGTGCTTTCATATATTTTTACAGTACTCCATATCTTCCTATCAAATATGTTTCAGAAGACCAAATGTATGTATATGTTTATTCCTAATACAGTTACCTATCTTCAAGTAATAATTTCAAATCAATCTGTGTACTGAAATCCTTTAATTTTAACCTTACTGTTTAGTGATATCAACAACAGTGTCTTCTTGTAACTTCCTCGACAAATTGCGCTCTTCTACTTTTCAGGTAAATAATCATATCTGTTATGTGACTTTTCAGTGTTACTGGTGCAAATACTGATTGTGATTGGATACTTTTGGTAAGTGGATTTATCAATCTATTTTGAAAGTTCTTGTTCGAAAATGACTCGTTCAATATTTTACATGCTAATTTTTGTAAATGATTTTGTAATGTAGATAGAGAACTGAAACCTATGATTGCTTTTCAACCTCAAACCTTTTCCAATTAATTGTTTTTATGTACATTAACATTCAGGCTGGACTTTTGCTCAACATATAAATTGCTTATTATGTTTTCATTTTGAAGAATGCTACCTAACTCAGCAGCAAGTTGGTGAGATTTTTACTAATGTAATATTTCTACTGAATTATCTACTGAAAATTGCAATGGACCTAATGAAGTCATCAGGTTTGACTTTAACATTTCAATGACAAATAAGTTGTCACACTGTAGTGTTGTCCTGAACATTGCATTATTCTGTATTTTCTTTTTTCATAGAAGGTCTTTTATAGATAAAGGCATATCATTAATTTTTAACATAGTAAAGTAAGATATTGTCATTTTAATTGTGAATTTTCAATAATGTTTGTAGTCAACCCATTTGAATATGTTTGCAACAGTTGTGACTATCTCTATTCCTGCATCTGAAAACACCTAGAATCATGCATGATATATTGCAAAGTAAGTTTTGAATTGTTAGCATTGCTGTTATAATGTGCTAATGTACATCTTTTTTACATTTAGAGTCTGTTGAAAAGTATTGTGGTGTCTGCAACCAAGATACTTCAATTTATATGCAAAACTTAATGGTAAGTACCCTCAATGATTGTAGATGCTGAAGATCAAAATTAAGTGATATAAGTCTTCGGGCTGTTTTGGAGGCATGAAGTCTCCAGCTCACATTCGTCTGATGCAGAGTGTATGATAGTATGACTCTGATAACTGAGCCATTTGCAAGGGTCTTTTCAGAGTTACGTCCGCCATGTTGCTTAACTGGCTATGCACCCTTCATAATTATAGACTCATTCCTACTTTTCCACTGATTTTTGAGAGATTACTATGTAAAAACATATAAAGTTTTCATTTAAAAAAATGCTATTGACTTTTAAATAATACAATGCTAATAACAAGTTACTTTTCACTATCTTCCCAACAGGCCCGATGTTTCAAATGCAGCAGATGAGTCCACCTTAAATGTATCAAACACAATGTAATATCCTAGTTACCTTTTACTGCTTAAAAATTTACAAAATGTATATCTTAAACTAAACATGTGATCGCATGCAAGATGTCTAATTAGATGTTTTCAATACTCCTGCGATCTAGTGTTGTGTCCGGATTATCATAGGAACTAAACATGCTAAGTTTTCTTTGGCTGCATGGAAACATGTAGAGTAACCTGTCAAACACTTTCAAATGCTACCCTCCCACTAGTCCTAGAGGCGGATGTAGAATTTAACCGTTCTACATAAAATAGAATTCGATGTCACTAAGTACAAAGCATTTCCGTATTATGGAAGCCCTAATGTGTCCCTTGAAGATTCCAGCGAAGTCCAGACACATACTACCTGAAACACACCAACTTTGCCAAACAACTCTTTCAAGGGGTGATCAATGCAAAAATACTCCTTTGGCATAGCAAATATAGTGCAACACATAAACAACTTGCAACCCAACAACTTTGCTTGAGCGGCAACACAGAGATTGCAGGACAACCCAGTTGCTGCTGCACCAAGCACATCAACTACTGCAACAGCATCTTCTGCAAACAGTCCATACTCACATATGGATCTTGATTTTGGTAAACTTAAATTTCTATGCATTTATTGCGATGAACTTTTGTGTTATGTGAAATAGTCTATCGACCTCATACAAAACAGGAATTAGGAGCATCGCCTTAGCAAGCCTTTTTGTTGTAGCTACTACCCTGGCCGAAGGCAGTGGTAAATTTGCACACTTGCTGCCTTTCTTGGCTGGGGTTATGAATTATTCTTCTTGTAATACAAATTCAAAGTACAGGCCCTTTATTGAGCCTACTTGGTAACTACTACCCGTGAATGGCAGTGGGTAATTTTCACACTTACAGCCTATCTTATTTTTTTACATTATTCATCTTCCGCTCAATCAACACATCATCTACACGTACACACACCTACTTTCTACCTTTGTTGGCTATGGTTAACAACTATTCTTCTATTTCATATCCATATTCAAAATGCAGGCCCTTTATCGAACCTTTTTGTTTTTTATTAAACTCTGTTTTTATTATACTTTTCATCACACACATTATACATTATACATTTTGCAGTTTGTTTCCTCCACAAACATAATTCATTATGATATTACAGAACAGCACATTTTCAAAAAAAGGACCTTTTTGTTGTAGCCACTAACCCGGCCAAAGGCAGAGGGAAATTTTCACACTTCCTGCCTTTCTCGGCTGGGGTTATCAATTACTCTTGAATTTCATATTCTGGTTCAAACTCATGTCCCTTTATCAAGCCTTTTTCATGTAGATACTGCCCTGGCAGAAGGCAGTGGAAAATGTGCGCACTTGCTGTGTTTCTTCACAGGGGTTATGAACTATTGTTCACTTTTATATTCCTATTCAAAGTGCAGACCCTTTATCGACCCTTTTTGTTGTATCAACTACCCCAGCCGAAGGCAGTAAGACATTTGCACACTTGCTGCCTTTCTTGGCTGGGGTTATCAATTATTCTTCTTGTAATACAAATTCAAAGTGAAGGCCCTTTATTCAGCCTTCTTGGTAACTACTTCCCGTAAATAGCTGTGGGTAATTTCCACACTTGCATTCCTTCCTGTGACGCACAGTCTGTGTAATGAGCTGGGTATCCAAAGATCTACTTCCCTGATAAGGCAGTGGTTACTTTGCGCATCTGCTGCCTTTCTTACGTTTTACCTTATTCATCTTCCATTCAATAAACACATCATCCACACATACACACACTTACTTGCTGCCTTTCTTGGCTGGGATTATCAATTATTGTTCAATTTAAAATTCAGATTAAAAGTCAAGCCCTTTATCAAACATTTTTGTTGTACCTACTTCCCCAGCTAAAGGCAGTGGGTAATTTGCACACTTGCAGCCTTTCTTATTTTTTTACTTATTCATCTTCCACACAATCAACACATCATCTACACATACACACACCTACGTGCTGCCTTTGTTGGCTAAGGTTATCAACTGTTCTTCTATTTCATATTCGTATTCAAAGTGCAGACCCTTTATCAAGTCTTTTTATTATAACAACTACCCCAGCTGAAAGCAGTAGGAAATTTGCATACTTGCTGACTTTCTTGGCTTGGGTTATCAATTATTGTTCAATTTCAAATTGTGATTCAAAGTCAAGGCCCTTTATGGAGCCATTTTGTTGTAGCTACTACCCCGGGCAAAGGCAGTGGGAAATTTGCACACTTACTGAATGTCTTCGCTGGGGTTATCAATTATTCTTCAAGTAATTCAAAGTCAGGCACTTTATTGAACCTTCTTGGTAACTACTACTCGTGAATGGCAGTGGGTAATTTGCACATTTGTGTCCTTTCTTGCGTCCTTTCCCCCACACAGTGTGTGTACTTTGTGCACTTGCTTAACTCCCTACATGAGATACCCATTTCTCAGGCTCCCACTGCGGAATCCAACTCACAGTCTGTAATGGACTGGAAACCAAACACCTATTTCCGTTACAAGGCAGTGGGTTGTTTCCGCATCTGCAACCTTTCTCCCTTTTCACCTTATTCTGCATCCACTACCTGAAACACACTTACCTGCTAACTTTCTTGCTGTGTTTGCCAAGTATTATTCTAATTCAAAGTAGAGTCCCTTAAATGGGCCCGGGATTCTAATTTTGCAGCCCTACTGCCCACAGTGATAACTTAGTACACGTACAATGCTTGCTTCGATGTGGTAGCCATTTCTCAGGCTCCCACTGTGAAATCCAACGCAGAGTCTGTGTAATGAGCTAGGCATCCAAAGATTCACTTCCCTTACAAGGCAGTGGGTACTTTGCGCATCTGCAGCCTTTCTAAATGTTCACCTTTTTTATCAACACATCATCTACACATTTATAAACCAACTTGCTGCCTTTTATAGCTGAGGTTATCAATTATTCTTGAATTGCATATTCTGATTCAAACTTGCGGCCATTTATTAAGCCTTTTTGTTGTAGCTACTACCCCGGCCGAAGGCAGTGGGAAATTTACACACTTACTGCCTTTCTTGGCTGGAGTTATCAATTATTGTTCAATTTCATATTATGATTCCAAGTCAAGGCCTTTTATCGAGCCGTTTTGTTGTAGCTTATACCCCGTCCAAAGGCAGTAGCAAATTTGCACACTTGCTCCTTTGACTGGGGTTATCAATTACTCTAAAAGTAGCTATAAGCTCAGGAACAATATTTTCATTTGGAAACAAATTGGAAAGTAATCGTCTCAGTAAAACATCTTTGCCATGTTAAGTCATTTTTCCAATTCTTATATCTTGTAGAATAGTTCCATAATCAGCATCATTTGCTTGTCGCATGTTTGTAATAGATTTCTTATATTCAAAATATGACGAAATGTTAACATTTCCAATGCTACATTACATCGTTTACTTATACTACCTGTGGAGCATGAAAACAAATTGGAATAAGACAAGCTATCTGGAGGAGCTTGTTGTGAAGACTCTTGAAGAAAATGAAAGTACTGCCATCAAATGTACACTACGATCAACAAAGTTTAACGCTTGATACCAGGAGCGCATAAGCACTACAGACAATAGTGAATTCAGTCTTAATTTATTTAAGGCAAAGACGATTGTACACAACTTGATTTATGTAAGGAAGAGACAATTTTGTTAATGGATGCCACAAGAAAAATTCCTCAATGTCTGTACTAAGAACTACCTTCAAATGTACACTACGAACAATAGAGTTTACCACTTTGTACCATGAGCACACCAGTACTACAGAAAACATTGAATCTGGCCTTGCTTTATTTAAGGTAGAGACTAATGGATTCTATGTCTTCCGATTTTGTAAAAGAATGTGACAAATAGCATTCATCTATAACTGTGCTCACTAGAGCTTTCAATCTACACTGCAGACAGTAGGGTTGACAACTTGAATTCAGCTTTCCATCCACATTAAGGACATCATTGAATCCAACCTTGCTTTACTTAAGGCACAGACGATTGTACTGTGTCCTCATATTCTGTTAACTGTGACAAAATAGGATTCATTGATCTTTGTGTCAACAACTGCCTTCAATCTACACTGCGAACAGCAGGGTTCGCAACTTGAATTCAGCTTTGGATCTAAATTTGTCTTCAGTGTCTGTGCTTATAACTGCCTTCAATCTATTCTGCGGGCAGTAGAGTTCAAAACTTGATACCAGGAGCGCCACTACTACAGAAAATATTGAATCCTGCCTTGCTTTATTTAAGGTAGAGACTAATGGATTCTATGTCTCCCGATTTTGTAAAATAATGTGACAAATAGCATTCATCTATAACTGTTCTCACTAGAGCCTTCAATCTACACTGTGGACAGCAGGGTTGACAACTTGAATTCAGCTTTCCATCTACACTAAGGACATCATTGAATCCAGTCTTGCTTTACTTAAGGCAGAGACAATTCTACTGTGTCCTCAGATTCTGTTACCTGTGACAAAATAGCATTCATCAATCTTTGTGTCAACAACTGGCTTCAATATACACTTTGGACAGCAGGGTTCACAACTTGAATTCAGCCTTGGATCTAAATTTGACTTCAGTGTCTGTGCTTAGAACTGCCTTCAATCTATTCTGCGGTCAGTAGAGTTCAAAATGTGATACCAGGAGCACCACTACTACAGAAAACATTGAATCCAGCCTTTCTTCATTTAAGGTAGAGACTAATGGATTCTATGTCTTCCGATTTTGTTAAAGAATGTGACAAATAGCATTCCTCTATAACTGTGCTCACTAGAGCCTTCAATCTACACTGGGGACAGCAGGGTTCACAACTTGAATTCAGCTTTCCATCTACACTAAGGACACCATTGAATCCAGCCTTGCATTATTTAAGGCAGAGAAAATTGTACTGTGTCCTCAGATTCTGTTAACTATGACAAAATAGCATTCATCAATCTTTGTGTCAACAACTTCCTTCAATCTACACTGCAGAAGGCAGGGTTCACAACTTGAATTCAGTTTTGGATCTAAATTTGTCTTCAGTATCTGTGCTTAGAACTTCCTTCAATTTATTCTGCGTTCAGTAGAGTTCAAAACTTGATACCAGGAGCACCACTACTACAGAAAACATTGAATTTAGCATTGCCTTATTTAAAGGTAGAGACTAAAGGATTCTATGTCTTCCGATTTTGTAAAAGAATGTCACAAATAGCATTCATCTATAATTGTGCTCACTAGAGCCTTCAATCTACACTGCGGACAGCAGGGTTCACAAATTGAATTTAGCTTTCCATCTACACTAAGGACAGCATTGAATCCAGCATTGCTTTACTTAAGGCAGAGACAATTGTACTGTGTTCTCAGATTCTGTTAACTGTGACAAAATAGGATTCATTGATCTTTGTGTCAACAACTGCCTACAATCTACATCTAACTGTGCTCACTAGAGCCTTGGATAGGTTTAGAATGTCCAAAATAGCGGGATGAATGGTGTTAGTAACCAGGGTGAGAGGCTGAGGGGGAGCAGTGCCAGTGGGAGAGCCCGAGGTTACCTTGGACATGATCAGATCAGGTGAGAATTAGTCTAGGATATGAAATTGCCCTAGCGAGAACTAAGATTCTGAGAAGAGTTCTACAGTCCAACCAGCATTGGGATCGTTCCGGGAGGCTGAGAAAGATGAATAAATATTTGGATTTTTTTACAGAAGAATTCTGCTGGATTGTTACAACAGGTTAGAGCGCCTTCTGGATTTGGAGGTTTCTGGGGTAGTGTGGAAAGAGTTTTGGCAATTCGAAAGATCTCTTTGGGTGAATTTGAGGCTAAGTTAATTTTCTCCTCATAACAGGTTTGCAAAATTGTATACATGTCAGTTTATGATGCAATACCAGAACAGACGTAAATTCTATCCACAGGATTACTTGCGGACTGGCCAGGGCCCATCATATCTGTGTGATCATTCTTGATGTGTGAACAGCAGTGTTGATGTATGTTCATCTTGTAATGTGAAGGGGATGACTTTGTAAGTAGAGTTGATGTGTGTGTGCCCATGCAATGCCAACTGCACACATGTATGCCTCAGCAGGTGAGTTTCTGTTTGTTTAAGTGTATGCCATGTGCTTCAGATTGTGGGCATATGTAGGAGTTGTAGTTTGGTTACTGTGCAGTGGGTTGGTGTGTCCTTGCACTTCTGGGGGACACATACTTGTTGTTGCTGCCCATTGTGAGTATGCTGAGTGTGTGACAGCCAAGTCTGTGTTGTGTTTTGTTGATCAGCCATGTGTCATGTTACTGTTTGTGCACACTGTTCAGACCTGCTCAGCCACACTAACATCTTTTGTGAGTTTTGTCATGCATTGCTGTCACTTGACCCATTTTTTGCTCCAGTATGGTATGTGCTATGTGGAGTAAGGCCATCCCCTACATGTGCTTCTGATGCCTACACATTGTGAATCACTCCTCTATGTATTTGTGTGCTGTACACTCCTCACCTGTCCCTTACTGAAATACACACCACTTCAATCTCATGGTTTGCCAGTCTGTGAGCCTCCCCACCTCTTCATAGTGTGACACTATGATGTGTGAGGCTGATCTGTGTTCAGGACCTATGTGCTAGTCAGGACAACTTCCCAATTAGTTATGTGTTATTTTCTTGTACTGGTTTGCTCTCATGGTTGCTCATGTGGAGTGCAAATGTTTGGGCAGCACAGTCCTCTGGTCATGTTGTTTGCACCTGGGTGTGATATTCTCTGTGTGCAGGTCTGATTGTGTTGTGTTGCGTACATGGTGTGGCACAAAGATGTGTGTGTTACGGATTTGGTTGGTGTGCACACACTGCTTGGTGTGCATGCAGTTTTGTCAGTGTATGTTGCCTTGCATCCCCCTGATGTGCAGCTGATTTTGCAATGTGATGGATTGGTATGTGCATCTGTTTGTTTTTGTTGTGGCTGCATGCAGTGTTTGGCCTGTGTTGGTTCTTTCTATTGACAGATGGTAAGTGTGTGTGTGATGCTCTATTTGCACATTGATGTGTGTGAGTAGTTGTTGCTATGTTATACATTCAGATGTGTGTTGCAGGTGTGATGTGCCTTACTTGTGTGTCTCACATGCAGCAAGGTGGGGTCTTGTTGCTGGGCTTGTTTTGAGTACACATTGGTGGTTTGTCTTTGTATTTTTGACCTGTCACTTGTCAGGATTGTGCATGTGCATGATTGTGGTACGATATGGCACCTTGTTCACTTTATGAGTGGTGGGGTGTCTCTGTCTGTGTTAGCTTACTGTCCCATTGATCCCAGTTAGTGTTCATGGTTGATTTTTGATGATTCACTTCTTGTTTGTGCTGAGGTATGGTATCTGTGCATTGGCTCTGAGTAACAATGTTGTGCACTCCCATTGTGTCTAGTGTCAAATTGCCTTTCCACTGTTTGGCTGCCCATGTGTGGGCTTGTTGGACTTCTGTGTATGTTGTTTGCGAGCTTTGTGTTTGGATATTTTTTTTTATCTGCTTTGGTTCAGGCATCCCCGGTGTGAGTGTGATGTTTTTGGATGTACCTCAGGGAGTGTGATTAGTTGTCAGTGAACTCACAGGACATCATTTGTACCATTCTGTGTGTTTCACACTGGTGTTGGGTGTTACAGGTGTGAGGTGGTTAGAGGAGGGGCATGTGTGAAGGTCCTACTTGGGTTTGACAGTCAGGGAGTGTGACAATGAGCAATCTGTGTTGTGCTGATGACATACACATGTCAAGTAAGTTAAAAAAGATGTGTTGCTGATCACAGTTTGACTCCAGACACGTCCTATCTTCCCTCTGCCTATGCATGGCTTGGCTTGATGACTCCCTGTGTTGTTGCATGGAGGTGACTTTGGTTTAAGTTTACTCACTGTGCCACCCATGTCTGATATGATGGCCTAAGGGTGGGGTGATATGTTCCTTCTCTTATATGTGATGTACACAGGCTATGTGGCTTGCTCCATGGCTTTCCAGCACTGTCTATCTTCACTTTTGACTGGAACATTTATTATCCTCCATTGTTGTTGACCTAGGGTATGAGTATGTGGCAGAGTGTCAGTGTGGAGAGTTTTTGAGTGACTTGACAGGCAGTGTGAACAGTTCAGTGGATGTTCATATGCGGTGTCAGTCTTCATTTTTTAATTATACTCAGTTTGCTTCACATGAGTGGAAGGTAGGTGTGAGGAGGAGGGTTGTCCAGCCACTGAGCTTCTGTGCATGGTCTTCCACTTTACCCACACTTTCCAAGACAGGCTCCCTTGTCCTTTGGTGTGTGAGGTGCAATGTATGGCTACACCTGGAAGATTAATTGTGCAGGGGGGCACAGGAGGGGCATACATCATGTTCTCAAACGGGTGTGGGAAACGTAGTATGTGCAAGGTGGAGGTGGAGCTTTGTTAATCTTTATGGACAGCCCATGCCTGGTGCTGGCCCTGCTTACTACATTGTGCGTAGGTTCCCCCGACTTCACCGCTACTGTGATGTGACCAGGAGACTGCAGTGATTTCTCAATTGATGGGTTACCCGGTTGCGGAGGGCTGAGTTTCTGACAGGTAGGACATCCGTGGGTACACTTGGGGATGTGTTCCTGTCCCTACCAGATTATCTGATGTGGACAGGAACCATATATCAGCACAGGAGTTTTGTTTTGTTGTTGTTGTGTGCGGAGTTGTGTATTTGAATACCTGCCACATTGCCCACAAAAGTGCATTATTTGCTGGTAGTGGATGAGGTACAGCAGTGGTAAGGCTTGTAGAGCTGGATCTATTGTGGTCCGGACCGGGTGGAGGGACTGGGAGTCTGGTTTCAAGCTCCGATGTCATGCTTCTGCTATCTCTGGATGGGTGGATTCTCCGCTGCGGTGTGTTGGGCTGTTTTGAGCATCTTGATTTGTACGGCCGACGGGACGTCATTCCGCACAGCGGTGGGTCTCCATTGGCTCCCTCCCCTCCGCCGTGATGGTGGGTGCAAATTTCTGGCAGTTCAGGTTGCTCTGCGGCGGACGGGAAATGGGCTATATTTGCCCATCGTAATATGGCGGGCGCGAGAACCGCTGCTGGAGTGCTGAAAAGGTCATTTTCCGCCAGCACTGCGGTTGTGCCATCATAATGAGCCCCTAATTCCCTGCAAGGGCAATGAGCTTCTCAGCACTAGCTGTGCCTGAGGTTTAAAATTCCTTGATATGCATCCTGAAACTCCCTTGGATAATTGTAAGCATCTAGCTCCTTATCTCTCTACAGGTGTCATCAATAGGTGGTGAATTATTGAGATCAGTAAAGTAGACTTTGTTGGTGATGTCAGTATTAAATCCTATGGGGGAAATGTGCCCGACCGATATTCATGATGGAGCCTATTATAGCTTTTCATTCACACATATTGTCACCGTCCTCAATACTTTATCCACAGAAATAAATAAATCAGTGCTGCCAGTCAGGAAATTGTACACAGGAGGCAAGGTTATTGATTCTCTAAGGTTTTGCCAAGATTTCCCCCAAGTTACTGAAGGGATTGGTGCCAAATAGGGGAACAGTATGGGCAACAATGTTGACACAGATAGTTGGAAGAGGTTCTTCAGCTTTGGATTTCATCTACTCAGAAGGGTAGATTTTCAAAGAATGGTGTTTTTTAATGGCTGGATGCTTTACTATAGCCCAGCCAGACTCAATAAAATGTTTAAGTTAGCCAGTAGGAAGTGCTAAACCATGTGATATGCTGTGATAAACCAGGAGATTGGGAACACCTGTTTTGGTCATGAGAGGCAAGTTCTGATGTAGATTAGTGTAGGTAAATGGTTAACCCTTTGCTTTTCTCAGCCTTACTCGGTCTTGCAGTACCATCCCTTTATGGGAAAGAAGATGCACAATTTATTTTTATTTCACCTGCAGTAGCTCAATCTTTTAACACAAGTTATTAGATACCCAGCCATTTTGGTATCATGCTCGGGTCAGTAAAGAATCACGCTATAGGACAGTGTGAGGCAACGTCGCTGTTGAAATAGCCTCATAAAAGGGGAAAAACATAGCCATTAAACGCACAGACAATCTAGGAATGTTTATAGGACTTTTAGAGACAAAGGTGTAAGATAGCAGGCACTTTACCATGCACGAACACTTTGGCAGTTGGCTGTTGAGCCCATTGGATAGGCTAATATCGTTATAGGTAGTTTAGTAATTGTAGCACGATAAACATGTGAAACAGCTTTTTTTTGTTATTTATGTACTCAGGCACTTCAAAATATTATTAACTATGGTTTGCAACCACACTTGTGTAAGGAATAGGTTTGATAAGTTTGGCACATTAGGTAGCATGCACACTTTATAGGATAGTTCATTATGGTACTGTTAGATTTGGGGGTCTCTAGTTGGCAGAGATAGGTACCAATGACCAAATAGGGACCCTTGCTTCTAGTCAGGGTAAGGGGGATACAGTCTTTGGATAACCCCTGCTCACCCCATTGGAAGCTTGACACAAGCAGACAGGCTTATCAAAGGCAATGTGTAAAGTATTTGTAACAACAGTCACGGTAACACAGTGAGAAAACCACAAATGGACTCCACTCCAGTTCGGAAAAATAAAATATTTTTATGTAGACTACACAAGACCAACACAACAAAAATCCAATATACACTGTTCCAAAATAAGACTTTAAAAAGAGTTTAAGGGTTTGCACCAAAATAATTCACAGTTGCATCAGTTTTAGCTCAAGGTACCTGTAAATGCGACAAAAGTTCCAAGTGGCAGCTGCAGCATCAGAAAACAAAGAATGCGTCACTCCGAGACCCTGGGGAGGCGATGCAACAAGGGGGCGGGTTGTGTCAAATCTGGTCTGTATGGGGGGCGATGCGATACCTTGTATGGATTCAAGTTTGCAGGTTCTCCGGTGGAAGCGACTCGCGCTGGTACGATGTGATGATCTCCGGGGCAGTGACGATCTTCGGTGTAGTGGCTATGCACGGTGCAGCGTTGATCCTTCTCTGTCGCGGCCTCTCGATGCATTGGCACTGAACTCTGCAACAATGTTCGCAGCGACGGGAATCAGTCCGCAGGCACGCGTTTCACAGCGACAACAGGCTCTGCGACAATATTCGCAGTGACATGAATCTTCCAGGGGCGATGCACTCCGCAAGCGAGCGACGTGTGGGTCTTGCAGCGGCAACAGGCGCTGCAACGATCTTCACGGCAACAGAAATTTAATCGTACTGTCAGCGATGCGCTCCGCAAGTGAGCGATGCGTGCACATTTGTAGATCTTCTTCTCGTCTTCTTTTCCAGCTCCCCAAACAGCAGGAAACAACCTCCAGAGGCCCCACAAATGGATAAAGCACTCTAGGCAGGTCAGAACTCACCCAGCAGGGTTCAGAGAGGAAGCTGGGGTGAAGTCCTTTTCTTCTTAGGACTTCTTAATAGGAGGCCAGCTCTCCTCAGGCCCTTGAAGGTAGTCCAGGCCAAACTACTCCCCTTGATTGCTTATGGTAGTGAGGCAATGCGGGGAAGAGATGCAAAGGAGCTGGATAACACATAGGTCAAAGCCTATAGAACTATGTACTACCTTCCGTCCTAATTTTGCCTGCTCAAATAAGGCTGGAGGTTGGCCTTCAATGGCAAGTTCTAGTCAGGTACGGTACTTATATCAATTCAATTCAAAAATTCTTTATTTCGGCCATTCTGGTCATAAAAGAGTGCAGAGAAAAACATGATAAATGCATTATATATAAAATCCATTTACATTTACATGATAAAATCCATGGAAACATATTGACAACTTTGCATGTGAAATTTGATTCAAAGTAAATGATCCTTAGGGTTCGATATCAATTAATTGACGACGCTTGGACCACATGGCTAACAGATACTTAGAAAGTGCAAATACAATACAACTGGATGTGTCAGTCCTAAAAATTCTAAAAGCAGATAAACAATGTTTAAAAGCTGAATTTCGCAAAAGTGGAACCAGCCAAAACTTCCTAGATTTGATGTAAGCTGGTCAGAAGAAGAGAACATGAAGTTCATCCTCTGTGTCACAGCTACATCCTGGGCATGATTTATCAGTAGAGGCTGTCCACTCACTAGTAAAGGCTTTTAGAGTTTAGGTGCCATATCTCCATTGTAAAAAACGTTTCCTTGCTAAAATCGGAAAAACAACATCCATAAAATTCTCGAATGAATAAGAATTTTGGAAAGCTAAAAATCATTTGGTCAGAGTACCAGCATTAGAAGCGCAGATAGCAGAATTGAGTTTTTTATCCTTAAAAATCCGAGTTAGTGACTTGCGCGAAACTTCACGACAGCCACTTTCCGGATTGTCCCACAAAGCGAATAGGCCTAATCTTGAAAATTCATGTTTTATAAATGCAAACCAGGGAATTTTTGCAGAGCTATTATAACTTAATATCTGCTTGAGCTCTTGCCTGTAATATAACAAATCTGTTGTTGTCCATAGCCTGCACCAAAACCTAAGGGGCTTTAATGCTAGCTCATCTTCTATTGGACCAAGTCCTAAGTCTAACCTTAGTGGGAGGAGCGGGGTACTCTGAGGGAGAGTTAGCAACTGCCTTAAAAATTTAGTTTCTTTTTTGGCAATAGCAGACCCACATAAATACCCCCACAACTCCCCTACATAGAGAGCAGCAGCCCTTGCTTGGGTGTTGCAGATCTCCAAAGCTGGGCTCACAGGCTTGTAAGTGGATGTATTCGAGACCTTGAGAATACCACCCACCAGCTGTGACAATTTCAATTGGTATTTAACCTGTCAGGGTCCCCAGGAAAGTTTTTCATGTAAAGTGACCCCAAGATATTGAAAGGTTGCAACCCTTTCCAACCTCACACTACCCAGGGTCGGACTCGGACGGGTGGATACTTGGGGGTTAAATATCATACTTTTTGTTTTATTGGTATTTATCTCAAGGCCACGACTATGACAGAAGTCCACAAAGCCATTCAGTACACGTTGAATTCCCATGGGGGACTTGGAAAGGAGGAGCTTGTCAGCGAACATGATCGCCGGAACTCTCCTTCCTGCCAGCCTTGGGGCGTCATTATTGGGGATGTTGTCCAGGTGCGAAATGACACCATTAACGTAGAAGCAGAACAATGTCGGTGCCAATACACAGCCCTGTCTCACAACTCTACCAAGAGGGAACCTTGGTGACAGTACACCATTCCTACCACATCTAACCTGTACGAAATTCCCCTCATGTAATCTCATCAGCACATGCAGGATTTGTGGCGGAACCCCGACTTCATTAAGAACCCCCCAAAGTTTGCCCCGTGGGACTAAATCAAACACGGACCGGAGGTCCACGAACACCATGTAGAGGCTGCCACCCTCGATCTTTGCAGTTTTCCAATACAATAGAATCAGGCGAAACATCTGATCCATGGTGGACGTATTCCTCCTGAACCCCGCCTGAAGAGGACTTAGAACATTGTGTTCCTCCATCCATTCTAGCAAGCGATCCAGAATAAGCTGCGCAAAGATTTTCTGCGGAACGTCTGTGAGACTGATGGGCCTGTAATTGGCTGGGAACAGGGGAGAGCCCTTCTTATAGATCAGGAATATTTCCGCTCTCAGCCAAGTACAGGGTACCTCCATGCCTCTCAGGACAGCATTAAAAATAATAAGCAGATATGGGCCCCAGATCACTGGTTGATGCCTGAAAAGGTCCCCCCGGGAGTTTATCAAGTCCCAGAGCCTTGCCCACTGCAAGTTTGCCTATCGCATGAAATACCTCCCCCAAGGTAAACTCTAATGTATCGTGCTGGTTATTTAAAGCTGCGGGTGCCGTCAGACCTTCTGTTACAAGGTCATCTGAATATAATGCTTTGAAATGTGCTTCCCAAACCGATGGTTCAATATTGTGTTCTATTGCTGGTTTTGGTTCCCCTGAGCCTGTGCTGACTAATGTCCAGAATTTGCGGACATCCCTTGATTCCAGAGCAGTAGTCAAATTAGACCATGTATACATGTCCCATTGTCTCCTTGTAGCACATTCTCAGAGCACAGATTTTAGAAGTATTACCAGCAGACTTTACTGCCAGAATCAGCTCCGCCTTAGCCTTTCCAGAGGCTGAGTTGTACCAGGACGACGCTGGTGTTCCTTTCCTCCTCACCGGGACCTGGGGATTAAGAACCTCTGCCGGACTTAAAACCAAGTCCGAATGAATAGACCGTAATGTTCTGTTGAAATCTGCGGTTGAGGCTTGAGTAATTAGGGCCTCAAGCTCCAATAATCGAGGGAGGACTCGACTATATAATTTACCTAAATCAACAATTTACCCCATTTTACCCTGCGTCTATTATTTGATACGAACAAACCTTCACCCGTTTTATTCAAATCTCAAGTTGGGGTTTTCATCGAGCCCGGAACAACCATTTCCAAGGATAAAGCATTGTGATCTCTGTCAGCCCTGGGAATTACCCTGAAATCAATAACTTTGGACCACATCCTTGTTTCAATCATGATGTAGTCCAAACGTGATTCTTGGCCCCTCTTGTTGAAGGTACAGATCGATGGAGTATCGGACGATGTGCGTCCGTTACAGGCCCTTAGGGAGTTGTTTAAAGTAAGGGCCATGATCCGGATCGCCAGGGGGGACCAAGAATTTGGGCGTGGAGATTGACAAGGTGGAATAGCCCAAAAATCATCCTCACCCATGAGTGCACCCTCACTCATTCCCAAAAGTGGCTCATAGTGACAGTTCACATCTCCAGCCACCAAAAAGTGGCAATCACTAGGCAGTGTACTCAGGAAATGGGATAAAACATCAATGGTTGAGGACTCAGATGCCAGACTAACAGGGCGTGAAAATACATTCACAATGGCTAGTTTAAAGGAATTTGACCATTTGATGACTATACACTGTATATCGTCAGAGTGAGTGACCAAATTCTCCACCATACAACTGAGAGGAAGAGAGACCCAGATGGTGAGACCACCTGAAGGTCGTCCTTTCCCTCCCCACCTAGCAGGAACATGGAATGTGGAAAATCCCACTCTAGAGTGTTCATCCCTTGCCCAAGTCTCTTGATAGAGACAAGTATCATATTAGTCCACCAGGGACCCCCACTCTGTGCAATTTAATTTATGCGTCCGGCCCGCCACGTTCCACAATAGTACTGTCATCGACCTCAATGCAATAGCATTGCTGACGACTACAACACTATCCATAGCTACTCCTTTGTGAGGGTCCCGAACCGGGGACTGCACTATATGAGGCAACACTGGGGTCCCCAGTTCCTCAAGGCCCATCACCCTATCAGGCACCGGGATGTAAGTAAGGGGATCTATTGACATGGTAGTCGAGCTACTGCTAGGGAATTCTGAGACTCCATCCAACTTTACGGAGCTCATATGTTGAGAAGAGGAGACGCTATACAGATTACTATGCTTTAGTCAGTCTACCATATCCAGGCTACTAAACCTATTGTGGGTGGGTAAGTAGCTCTGAGCGGGTGGTCACCCGTACCAGCCCCTCTCTAGTCTTCCTCTGCCACGATGCGTAACAAGGGACCATTCGCCTACACAATCTGATGATTCGTTAGAAGGATAAAAGAAAGACAATGGAAGGGATTGCATAGTAGACCCACTACTGTTAGAATTCCAGCTACAAATACACTCCACAGTTCGGGGATCCCTAAAATTTACCAGCACACAGTCGCCTGTAGTAGTTTTAGGACTATGACCCACCCAGGAAAGCCTACGTACCATCAATATTTCGCTGGTAATGTGAGAGGGTAGTGGTCTGTTTATGTTAAGCCAGTGGGTCACTGCCCATTCTCCATTGGTTTTACTGTGGATGCTGGAAAATTTATTCTTGGGTTTTTGGAATATGCAGGCAGGGTGTCTGCTGTAATACTAGATGAAGCTTTGATAGAATCTGAGGTTGGCAACACAGTAGAAGGAATGGCATTATCCATTACAGACCCGTCAGAAACAGAATTCAAATGGACACTGCTCGATTGTGAGCCAATTGACCTTGTCTTGTTGACAATGCCCCGTGAGACTAGCTCAAGCTGAGTAAGCTGATACTCAATTCGCCCTAGTCTCTTTTCCAGTGGCCCAAGTGTGGATGTCAGCAAGGCACCCAATTTCTTGAGCAGATGGTCCTCTGACATCATGGTACCACTTGTAAGCTGGTCCACGTGAGGGTCCACTGGCACTGGGCTTACTACAATTGGTGGTAAAGGGCCGTGGCCATGGCTGGACGAATCACTCATAGCATCACACACATTGTTAATAGATGTAATGTCACTGTGACCCAACCCTTTTGCAAGTTTAGACTTCCAGCCACAACTAGCAGTCTCTACTGTACGCTTTCTTTTTGGTTTTGCGCCTGCATGTCTCTCCAGAAGAAATCGGTCACTTGATGTCTCAGGTGAACAAACTGGAATGAGAGGATCATTAGAAATCGGGGTTCCGATGTTTGTGAGCAAACAATCAATGAGTGATGTTCATGCTCCTGAGAGCAGGGTGGGGTATGAGCAATTACGGTACAAGAGTTAAGTTTGTCTGGCTGTCGCGCTCAGGTGAAAGAACAGTAGAAAAATGACCCATTGAGGAACGTTTGGCCATGGCAAGATCTTGCGACACCCTGCGCTCCAATAGAGTTATCCCTTGATCAATAACTAAGTTGGCTCTAGTTATAAAATTGTCCAAAGTTCCTGTTAGTTGACCTCTAGCTGCCATAGTTTTGTTCCTCGTTTCACGTACAGCCATACTGCTAATCAGGGTAATCACCCATGAGTTACTTACAACTTACGCAGGGAGAAGGGGATAAGCTCAAATGGGCAAAAGAGGGATGGCCTGGTCCGGTCTATCTCGGTCTAGAACGGGCTAAAACGGGCCAGCCCTCGGCCCCGGCTTTGCCCGTGCACGCCCGCGCGCGTCCCGCGAAGCTGAAAGAATAGTCAAATAAATACTGGTAGGCAGTGGGCGGGATCCGGGTGGGAAGAGGACGCAGCTGTGTGCAGGAAGGGATGCTGGTCCTCGCAGTCCCGTGTCAGGCAGCACTCCAATGTCCGGCTCCAAAGTCCCAGCAAATCAACCGCTGCGAGCGACACCCACAAAGTGGGTGCTGCGAGCAGTTATCAAGTGGCAGGCAGAAGGCTCGATCCGGGCGGGAAGAGGATGCAGCTGTGTGCAGGAAGGACTGCTGGTCCTCGCAGTCCCGTGTCAGGCAGCACTCCAATGTCTGGCTCCAAAGTCCCAGCAAATCATCAGCTGCGAGCGCCGCGAGCAGTTATCAAGCAACAGAACTATGGGATGCACAAATTGGCTACTTTAACTTAAAAAAACTAGTCTGGAAGACCATAAATTAAATTTCTTTGGTCGAGGACAAGGCAAACTGTTCAAATAGATGGCACGCCTGGAGGACCCTTAACTCCTACAAATGACTTGCTCCACAAACATTTTTCAAGTCCAAAAAAAGTTAACTTTCTGAGGCATAGGATGGTAATCTTTCCGTGTGCTCAGCACTTACCACCATGGCTGAGGACATTAGCACAAGAGCCTTGCAGGCTGTGTAACACCAAGCAAGGCAACATCTTACATCTAACATGCTTATGCAAGAAACTGCACCAAGCACAGCAACAGCTTCTTAACCCTTTCCATGCTCATGACGAGCTCAGCTCGTCATGAGGCACAGTGGAGCTGTGCTTATGACGAGCTGAGCTCGTCATGAACAATGGTATTCAAAGAATGTTAGCACAGGAAGGGAAAATTCACAGCAGCCAAGGTGTTAAAGAACCTTTCAATCAGAAAGACATCAGTACCAGGAGGCAAATAGTGCTAGCCTGTTTAAACCCAGAAAACCTACAACTAAACTGCAGGGTTGTAAAATTCCTTATGCTGGCTGAACAAAAAATGATAAAAACATCAAAAGCTTCATAAGGCCCTGAAACCGCAGTTCCCGTTGATGGAAATATGTCTTAAGCCGGACCACTCTAAGGACACACCACCTGCAGCACAGGGATAATCCCTGTAATACGTGGAGACAATCTGAATAACACACTCAATAAGACTTAAAAGGGAACACACGGCTGGAGCAAAGAAATATGAGACTGCAACTCACAGTATCCAGCTACTTAATGAGATTTATTTAATCAAGATTAATTCTGATTTTATATTTGTAAAGAACTTACCTTTGGGTCTTAACTGGTTTTATCTGAAGATTGCTTTTTATAATTCCAAAATCAAATAGGCAGCAAAAGTGGACGAAATCTACTGTCTGTTGAAAATGTTATTTTTTACTCTAAGAATTAATATTGCAAACGTTTTAATTAACTATGCAGAAAATAAAGAAACTTGAAACCTGATACTCAGGTCCTTGGAGATCTCTACAAGCAGGGGACATAGCAACAGCAAAGTCCTTCCACTCTCCTTGGCAGAATAGCAACTACAGGTCGGCCCACAAACACACAGCAGGTCAGCCCTTCCTCTTCAGTTTTCCAGCTTTTCAATTTTGCAGAGGTTCCTTCTTGATTCCAGGATGATCTAAAGTTCAGTGGTTTGGGGTCCTGTAGTCATACCCCAAAAAGTCTTTGATCCCTTTGTGCAGGAGGGCTCTAAGCCCAGTCCAAACCAGTTCTGGGTGCTTCCTGCCAGTGGAACCTTCTTCCTTTGCGAGAGAGGGGCAGAGTCGTCAGCCACCCAGCAGGAGGTGGAGCCAGCATTGTGGAAGGCAGGCACAGCCCTATTCAGACCCAAGTGCTATCCCCTCCTACCACTCAAGATGCAGATGCAGCTTTTCTGCCTAGTGTTAACTCACCCAGCCTCCTGAAGCCACTGCAGCCCCTGTCACTCACAAACCAGACAGTCAATTCACAAACAGGCAGAGGCACACAGAAAGGTCGGACAAGAAAACAGGTACCTTCTAAAAGTGCTGTTTTCAAACACAGGATTTATAAACCATCCTTCCTAAAAGATGGGTTATTAAATTCTGAGTTCAGGGATACCAGACTTCAACTTTCCATCTTGCTCCTATGGGAAGCTATGCAGGTAAACATTATACACAGCATTCCTCATTCTAGATAGCCTTTCAATTAAGCATGAGCGAATTTTGCGGATCTCGCGTTCGCGAATTTTGCGGATTTGCGGATTCGCAATCCGCAAAATCCGCGAATTCCCGCGAATTTGCGGATTTTTTTTTGTGTGTTCGCCCGTGTTTCTGCCAGTTCGCGAGGGTTTTGTACACTTTCGCAAATTGCGAACTTACCTGTCGGGTCGCAAGTTTCGCGAACTTGTTGTTTCTACGTGTCCAGCCTGTTTGGGACACTCTTCTTCATCACTGCCACTCTCTGTCACCACTGCCACTCTCTGACTACTCATGCCACCCTCTGGCCCACCCATGCCACCCTCTGTTTCATCACCACACCCTCTGGTTGTCCAGTGTACATTATTTTCGGCAAAGCAAAGCACACCTTCCCTGCCTCAAGTGACCTGAATTAATTTGGGGCTGATTAATGTATCACAGAATATTTTTTTAGCTGGCACCTGCTTCCTCAGTGCACCCTGATTAGTGATCTTTTGCACTTGCTAAGTGCTTTCATTGTTGCAAAATTAGTTACAACACCTGCCCTGCCCCAACTGACAATAATGAGTTAGGGGCTGATTAATGGATTTTAACTTCCAGCCTGGCTCCTGCTTGTCTCCCTTAGCTGTAATTCAGGACCTTTGTGGCATATGTGTAACTATTCTGAGGTTCAGAGCAGGGTCACATAATAGTTTCAACTGGCAACTGAACTCTGGAGGGGCCCCTCAGGAAGCACTACAGGAAATGGCTACTAATCGTGAGCCTGAACTTTTGAACCTGGTAAGTAGTTACTTTCAGTTTTGCTAAAATCGTATTTCTGCAATTTTGCACTTATTCGCGGGGCGCGAACTCACGCGAACAGTGCGAGCAAAATCCGCTGCTCGCGGATTTGCGGATTTTGCGGGAGATTCGCAAATCTCGCGGATTGCGGATTTCCCGAAAATCCGCAAAATCCGCGAGCGGAACGGATTTTCCGCCCATGCCTACTTTCAATAGTGACAAATGAAATTGGCAGTGTTTCACTATCAGAGCATGTCACCCACACTAGTACATGCTCTACCTTTCACATACACTGCCCAGCGGGGTACCCAGAGTGGTGTCCAATGTGCACAGAAAGGGAAGGGTTAGGCCTGGACAGTGGGGGCACTGGCCAGGTCCTTATGGCAGTTAGAAACTGCACACAGGCACTGCGGTGGCAGGCCTGAGACGCCATTTTAGGGCTACTCATGTGGGTGGCACAATCAGTGCTGCAGGCCCACTAGTAGCATTTGAATCACCAGCCCTGGCACATTCAGTGCACTTCACTAGGGACCTACTGATGAAACAAATCTGCCAATCATGGATAACCAATCAAAATAGCAATTTACCCAGGCAGCACCTGCACTTTGACACTGATCAGCAGTGGCAAAGTCCCCAAAACATCTAAAACAGCAAAAAAAGAAATCCATCACAGCATCAAAAATACGGGAGTCAGAGGCAAAAATGTCAGGGTACACCGCGCAAGGATGCCAGGTCTAAAAGGTACCTTTATATGTCCTTAATTAATTGCTGAAATGTGCAATAGCAAAGTGAAGAGCGTTGCCCTTGTTGGTATAGATGTATTTAAAAATTGCATTACTGTAAAAAGATTTGTGCTTATTTAAATCTTTGCTTATAATACAGATTGATCAAGATATGTTCAGGCTGTATCCAAAGCGCAAAAAAATGCCCCTATAAAATCTAGTTATGGATATAATCCAAAATCTAAAAAAACAAAATCTACTGCTTGTGATGTGTTATGCAATAATAATTTCACTAATGGAATCATCATAACTTTACAGGTGATACCGAAGATTGCATCACAAATTAAATCCTGTATGTGTAGAAGAGGAAAACATTCAACCCTTAGTAGGACACTAACAGGGCTTATTTCAAAGTCCTTTTCTAGTTCCGGTGTGCAACGTGGATCCTCTGTGAAAAGAAAAATGGTAAAAACGATAACTGATCTTGCTTTATTATTGCGCTCATCATAAATCGTTTCTAGCTAGATAGCTCTTGTCTAGATATGCACTTCCTACCTGTCCCTTAGGCATTTCCACATCAATAAAGTATTTGGTCGTTGACATCATTGCCTTCATTGCGAGTGGAAATGCAGTTTGCATGACCCATTGTTCTCACCTGCAGTCACTTTCAGGCATAGTAGCAGTATATGTTCAATTTGACAGGTTTGCACATTCACAGGTGGTTCTTATTTTCCTAGATGACATTCTAAGCAGGTAAACCCACTGCTGTGTCCCCTGTGGCCCGCCTCCTGCAAACCCATTCGCCACCTCCCTCCCACCTCCCAGCTGCTCCTCCCTCCAACAATCCCCTCATATGGAGGCCGCACAGTGGTAGAGAGAGCGACCTTTTACCCTGTCACCAGGCATGCCGCTCCCCTCACCGCCACGCAGCCCCGTGTGTGACCTATGCACCACTGCTACTGCCGCCCGTTGGTTGGTATCCCGCCTGCATTTTGTTTGACTTGCTGGGCTGTGCTGCTGTATTGCCTTGTATTGTATTGCCTTGCTGGTATCTCTGTGCCCCCTCCATTGGCTTTTGTGTCCTTCTCCCCCCCCCTTGTGTCCCCTTGCTTTTTTTTCCTCGATCCCGTTGCCTTCTGTGACCCTCGCCGACTTCCCACCGATGCGTCCCCTGCGGCCCCGCCACCTTCTAACCCATTTGACACCCCGCTCCTGCCTCCCAGCTGCTCCTCCATCCCACCTCCCCTCATATGGAGGCCGCACGCAGAGACTGCACGAAATGGCTGCACCGCTGGCATGCCAAAGGCAAGCCCGTCTGCACACGTCCGTGCCTGGACCGCGCCAGGACCCCTGGCCCCCGCACACACCACAATGCCCACCTCCGCTACAACTCCAACACTCTCCACGCACTCAACGCCGGACGATCATGCACCTGCTGCCAGGCCGCTCCGAATCGCACCCAAGGACCCTTCTCCTGTCGGAACTGCAGCTTCACCAGCACCCGGTCCATTAACCCGCCCAACAAAGAACCCAACTTCCTCAGATGTATCCTGCTCACCACCCGCTCCGCCCGCAAACACGCCGTCGAACTCTGGGACCTACTCGACGCCAACGCCCCAGATGTCGCCTTCCTGACGGAGACCTGGCTGACCGCCTCCTCGGGACCTGACATCGCCTAACCATCCCGAAAGGCTACAAGATCACCCGCAAGGACCACACCAACGGAATAGGAGGAGGTATTGCCATCATCACAAAAATACTCTCAAAATCTCGACACACGCCGACGACACCCTAAGCACTGCCGAACACCTGCACTTCCAGATCTACACCGACCCCAACACCACCCTCAGAGGCACCCTAATCTACAGACCCCCAGACTCTGACCGCAGTTCAGCCACTCCTTCACCAACTTCATCAACACACACGTCCTCGCCTCCACGGACTACATCCTCCTCGGGGACCTGAACTTCCACTCCGATGTCAACTCCTCCACTCTGATCGACAACCGTGGCAACCTTGGACTCAGACAACTCGTCACAACACCCACTCACTCTGCTGGCCACACGCTTGACCCCATCTTCTTAGCGTGCACCCATGTCTTCTTCGACTGCACCACCAAACTCCACTGGACTGACTACCGCTACATCCACTTCACCTTCCAGAAACCCACCACACACTATCGCACCCAGCAGATGCCTTTTCGCAGCTGGGGCAAGATCAAAGAGATCAAAGAGGACCAGCTAACCGCCACCCTCGCCCAGAACCCACCCGCAGACCCTTCCGACCCCTATGCCGTAGCCCGCAGCCTCAGACAATGGACCAACAAATGTGCTAACGCCCTCTCCCCACTCAAGAAGCCCCCAAACACCCACACCAGCAAGAGAGCCAGCTGGTTCACCGAAGACCTCCAGGCCTCCAAGCAAACCTGCCGAAAACTAGAAAAAAACTGGACCCGCGAAAGAACACCGGAAAGCTACACAGCCCACAGGAACTCAACCCGCTGTCTCCACCAACTTATCAGATCCGCCAAAAGGACCGCCTTCAGAGACCGCATAGACAACAATGCACACAACAGCAAAGAGCTCTTCAACATTTTGAAGGAACTCTCCAACCCCAGCTCCTACATCAAAAACATCCTGTGCGACGCGCTAGCCACCTTCTTCTATCATAAGATGGCAGACATCAACGACAGCTTCAACACCATCACCACCCCGGCAACCACTGACACCCCCGATCCCATGACCACTGCCGGCACCAACCGCCTGCTCCCTTGGATCAACATCAATGAAGACGACACCATCAAGATCGTGAACACCGTCCACTTCGGATCGCCGAAAGACCCCATGCCCACACCACATCTTCAAGAAAGCCAGCAGCACCATCGCACCCCACCTCTGGAAAATCATCAGCATCTCCTTTGGGACAACGACCCTCCCAGAGAGCTGGAAGCATGCAGAGATCAACGCCTTACTAAAGAAACCCAAGGCGGACCCCAAGGACCTCAAAAACTTCAACAAACAACTGACCAGCTTCCTTGAAGAGAACAACATCCTGGACCCATCCCAATCCGGGTTCCGCAACAACCAGAGCACCGAAACTGCCCTCATCGCCGCCACTGATGACATCAGAATCCTGTTCGACAATGGAGAAACCACGGCTCTCATCCTCCTGAACATATCAGCTGCTTTTGACACAGTTTGCCACCGCACACTAAGAGCAGGCTTCCATGACGCCGGAATCCAAGAGAAGGTCCTCGACTGGACCACCTCCTTCCTCTCCGGGAGTTCCCAGAGCGTCCTCCTCCCCCACTTCCACTCCGAAGCCACCAAAATTATCTGCCAACAATAAAAAAACGCCAATGCTGCCATTAGTTATTCATCATAGTATCATCATCTCACAATTGATTGAAACATAAAGTGAGGGGATCTATGTCTCTTGAATGAATCTTCAATTTTATTGACTTTTTACTTCATTTGAATTTTTTGATTTTTTTCTAAATACTTTCTCAATTCAACAAAACATATAACATACAAAATATAGAACACATTATGTACATTCAAAACACTCCCACATACACTCACTTGTGAATCACAGTCAAGCACTCTCAAACACACTCTACATTACACGATACATATTAACAATTGTACAAAATCAAAATCAACTGTTTATATATAATGCCATAGATATTATTTTCCGCCTATTTGTAAATTTCACAGGAGGTTTGTATATTCATTGACATTCTTATGGCATGAAAAACAAGGTTTACGCGTTTCGAACTCTTCACATTATCGAGTTCTCATCAGGACCAAACACTGCAAAAATGAAAAAGAGGAAGGGAGACCTAGGTTAGATTTATATTTTCAACCAAATGTCGAAGTTACTATGTGGCTCAACAGCCGCCTCACCATCTCTTACCTCTATATGATTGTAACCAAATCAATTAGTAAAAGTCCTCAGGCGCACGGCGCGGGACAACCTGAACAACATTAAAAACATAAAGCTCTGCTGAGCTGTATATAAATACTCTATGTATGATGTATTAATTCACACTCACAAGATCTTACTCACGGGTGTGTCTTGATGTTTACACCCTGTAAATGGACAATACGATCTATATTAGATCCAATTGTTGTCTATTTTAATGACCTCAACAACCGTTTTATTTAATGAAAACGTTCTTACCCAAGTTTTTCTTTTTCTTATTGTTGTAGGGGGGTGTGTTTATTCAATGCTCTCTCCCGTAATTATAATGGATATTATTACTACGATGGACTATGCAGAATTCATTTTATGTAACCGTTATATATCTATTGTCGCATTACCTTAAAGGAAGAGAGCCATTGTGGGGAGCCGGACTCTGGTTTCAGGTGGTGTCCTGAAATGACAAAGAATATGTCCAAGAATGTGTCCGTCTCATTTTACCTTAGTTATGGACTCGATTCCTTGAAACGCCGGCTCCTGGGGGTCTGTTCAGTCGCGGTTACTCGTACAGCTTGTTGTGTGTTTGAGAGCCCTATATACACCACTTCCGGGTCGCGCCATATTGGAATGTGTTTGTATTACTTTGTTTCTTTCTGCATATTGGAATCGGACTCAAATGTACAATCGGTTATATAAAGCGGAATTCCTAACATCTTACAGTGTGTGTAAATTTATGAATTCGGCATCAATTTCATTTTTACAATTACGGCGATGACTACGCCATCTTGGAACAGGTTCATTGATCGAAAGCCGGCTGAGGTGTTCCGTGATGGTTGGTGATCAATTCATCAAACATATAGCTGGTTGTTGCCTAAATATTATCCTGAAATCGCATTCTCTAGCCATTTTAAAGTCACATGTCTATGATAATTTGTACATTTCAGAAATTTCATTCGATCCTTCATTTGCTGAGTTGAACTTTACTATCATCATTGCCTCGTACCGCAATAGTTTTGCTTCAAGGTCTCCTCCTCTCTTATCCTGTTCAACCTTGGTTATGACAGTCCAATGCAGATCTGTTTCCGAATGATTTTTTGCTTGCCAATGCTGCACCAATGGTGCATTAGGTACCTTCCGTTTTATTCTTGATTTTTGTTGTTGGATTCTGGTTTTGATCTCCTGGTTGGTTTTCCCAACATACAATAAGTCGCACTGGCATGTTATACCATACATGACGTTACGTGACTTACAGTTGGTGAATGTTTCGTGTCTCCATGAGATAGCCTTATGTTTGAAGATGATACCTTCCTCTGTAGTCGCACAACAATTGCAGCTGCCACATTTGTGATGGCCTTGGATTGGTGGTAGGCCAATCATGGTTCTCAAAGTGACCTGTTCTTTGGCAGGCATAGATGCTCTTATCAGTTTATTTGCAATGCTTGCTTCTTTCCGAAAAGCAAATAAAGGAACTTTTGAGAATTCCTCATTCAAGTTTTTTATCAAGTGCCAGTTGCTTTTAATTGCTTTTTTTAACATGTTCGAATTGGGGCAGTACGTGCTGACTAATACCATTCGGTCCATTTCTTGTTTGGTCTTCTTCTCTAGAAGGCATTCCCATGGTGTCCACCACGCTCTGTTCATACATCTTTTGAGTAGTTTTTTTGGGTATCCATGTTCTGTCAAGTTCGCTGTAAATTTCATAGCATGTTTCATGAACTCATCCTTTTGTTGGCAATTTCTACAGATCCGTAAAAATTGTCCGTATGGAAGGTTTTCCTTTAGGCTGCGTGGATGGTTACTGGAAAAATGCAATGATTTATTCCGATCAGTGTCCTTTTTGTATAAGGTCGTGATTAGACCCCCCTCTTCTGATGGATAAATTTCGACATCGAGAAATGGCATTTTGCTTTTTGAATGATTCAAGCTGAATTTGATTTCTTGTGTTCTATTATTCAGACAATTATGGAAGTTTAATAGTTCTTCTGCTGGGCCCATCCATACGAAAAAAACATCGTCAATAAAACGATTCCAGTTTTTTATCCATTGGGCAAAAGGGTTGTTGCAATAAATGAATTTTTCTTCATAAGCAGACATGTACAATATCGCTAATTCAGGGGCAAAAGGGCAGCCCATAGCTACACCTCCTACTTGAAAATAGAAGTCTCCATCAAAATTGAAATAGTTGCGTTTCAATGCAAACTCTGCAAGTTGAATGATAAATTCCGTTGGTATCTTATGTGGTTTGTCTCTTGTGTCTAGTATTTGTTTCAGGATTTCTAGCCCCTCATCTTGCGGTATTTGAGTATATAAAGATGTTATATCCATTGTTACCATCCAATGACTGTTCTTATCAAATTCTATTTCACTCAATTTATTGATAAAATCCATTGTGTCTCTAATGTACGATTTTACATTGGGCAGAAACGGTTTCAAGAAAAAATCCACAAATTTGGATATTGGCTCGCAACCTGAGACGATGGGACGTCCAGGTGGTGTTTTTTCATTTTTATGCACTTTTGGCAAGATGTAAAATAAAGGAATTCTTGGATATTTGATCTTTAAATATTCTGTTTCCTTTTTGCCAAGAAAGCCTATTTGGAATGCTTCATCAATGATTGAGTGTAGTTCGTTTTTTAGATCTGATGTAGGGTCTTTGTTGATCTTACGGTAGCAGTTGTTATCGCTAAGTTGTTTTTTAACCTCCTGAGTATATAGCTGGCGATCCCAAACCACAATGGATCTCCCCTTATCAGCTTGCTTGATAATTACTGATGTATCATTATTCAAAGTGCTTAGAGCAATGGATTCAGGTTTTGTAATGTTATGTTTAAGCCATTTTCTTCTTTTTTTCCATTTCCGAAATTGCGGACAAGATCGTTCTCTCGAAGGTTATTACTTCTTTGGGTATTTTATGATTGGGAGGGCAAAATGTAGATTTATTTCTCTGCCCAGTTGTTTCCATCCCTTGTTCTATAGGATTTTCCAAGAAAAAAGTTTTCAACCTGATTTTCCTGAAGAACTCAATTGTTTCGGTTTTGAGTTTAACAAAGTCTGTTCTTTTAGTTGGAACAAATGAGAGTCCTTTTTGGAGGACACTTTCTTCTTCTTTAGTGAGGATTTTATTTGAGAGGTTAAATATCAAGGAAGGTGTTATTTTTTGTGATTTTGACGTCGAGTTGACATCTCCCAAGGCTGGTTGAATCTCACTTTGCCCCTCGGTTTGGACTGACCTCTCCCTAAAAAATTATTTGACCCTTGTTGGTTCTGTCGGATTGATTTGGTTACACTCATATAGAGGTAAGAGGTGGTGAGGCGGCTGTTGAGCCACATAGTAACTTCGACATTTGGTTGAAAATATGAATCTAACCTAGTTCTCCCTTCCTCTTTTTCATTTTTGCAGTGTTTGGTCCTGATGAGAACTCGGTAATGTGAAGAGTTCGAAATCCGTAGACCTTGTTTTTCATGCCATAAGAATGTCAATGAATATACAAACTTCCTGTGAAATTTACAAATAGGCGGAAAATAATATCTATGGCATTATATAAACAGTTGATTTTGATTTTGTACAATTGTTAATATGTATTGTGTAGTGTAGAGTGTGTTTGAGAGTGCTTGACTGTGATTCACAAGTGAGTGTATGTGGGAGTGTTTTAAATGTACATAATGTGTTCTATATTTTGTATGTTATATGTTTTGTTGAATTGAGAAAGTATTTAGAAAAAAATCAAAAAATTCAAATGAAGTAAAAAGTCAATAAAATTGAAGATTCATTCAAGAGACTTAGATCCCCTCACTTTATGTTTCAATCAATTGTGAGATGATGATACTATGATGAATAACTAATGGCAGCATTGGCGTTTTTCTATTGTTGATACATAAGGCTGTAGCTTGGCCTTGCTGCTTGGGAGCCCATACCCAGTGGTGTTTAACCAAAATTATCTGCAGCAAACCCCAAGGCTCCTCCCTCAGCCCAACATGTTCAACGGCTACATGGCACCACTCACCAATGTTGCCCGACACCACAACCTTAACATCATATCCTACTGCGACAACACCCAGCAGCTCCTCTCGCTCACCAAGGACCCCCACACCATCAAAACCAACCTTCACGAAGGAATGAAGGCCACCGCTAACTGGATGAAGAACAGCCGACTGAAGCTGAACTCGGTCTGGGACGACTCCTGGTGGCCAAGGGCACTAGGAGCACCCCCCACACCCACCAATCAAGCAAAAGACCTAGGGGTCATCCTCAACTCCACACTCTCCATGACAAAGCATGTCAATGCAGTCTTCTCCTTCTGCTTCAACACCCTTTGCACGCTTCGCAGGATCTTTAAGTGGATCCCCACCGAAACTAGAAGGATGGTCACCCAGGCCCTCATCAGCAGTAGACTGGACTACGGCAACGCTTTCTATGCAGGAGCCCCAGCCAAACTCCTTCAACGCATCCAGAGCGCCTCTGCAAGCCTAATCCTCAACATCTCCTGCCGCAGCCACATCACACCCCACCTGAAAGACCTGCACTGGCTCCCCATCAACAAGAGGATAACCTTCAAACTCCTCACAAGGCACTCCACAACACCGGACCAGCGTACCTCAACAGCTGACTCAACCTTTACACCCCGCTAGTCATCTCCACTCTGCAGACCACACCCTCACCACCATCCCCCGCATCCGAAGAGTGACAACCAGCAGCAGATCTTTCTCCCACGTCACCGCCAAGACATGGAATGCCCTCCCCATCCGCCTACGGCAGACCGAAGGCCTCCTAACCTTACGGAGACCGCTCAAAACCTGACTCTTCGAACAGTAGCAGTGTTTCCCCCCCTAGCGCCTTGAGACCCTCATGGGTATGTAGTGAGCTTTACAAATGCTATGATTGATTGACTTTATTCTACTGTATGCCTATTTCATTCACCACCAAATAGACTGTGCCCGTTTATCTCACTCTTGCATGCTCTTTTTTATTTTGATTTTTTATCCCTGCATTCTCTTCTTGCTACTTTTTCTTCTATATTTCTCTTTTTTCTTTATTCATGTTTTTCTGTCTCTTGTTCTGTGTCATGTCTGATGACGGAATATAAGCACTGATCCCCAAAATTGTATGTGGGTGGTCCCCAGATGCAATCTCCAGCTCAAATGAAGCACTGCCTAGTCCACTATAGAAATATTGCATGGGAATTCCAGAGGTGGCACGAAGTTTCCATTTTTCAGAAATTTCC
Organism: Lissotriton vulgaris; assembly: GCF_964263255.1. Lineage (NCBI taxonomy): Eukaryota > Metazoa > Chordata > Amphibia > Caudata > Salamandridae > Lissotriton > Lissotriton vulgaris. Next base: position 197,913 of record NW_028250454.1, read on the forward strand.
GTTTCTAAAAACCTAATTTCTCAGAAAGCAAGGTTTTCTGCAGGTTTCAGAAGTCCACAGCACATCATGAATACCCACACAACTGACAACGGTACACCAAGATTTCATAGTGCTTCACCAGTCAATTGTCTACATTCCATTTGACAGCAGGCTCTGTCTGGATAAAGGGCATTTCTCAACTTTGAATCACATAGGATTCCAGGAAGGGCATTTCCCTTTAAACACATCATGGTGGTCACTGCACACCAGACTCAAATATCCCAGATTGACAGGATATTTGGGTCTGGTGTGCAGGAATTTTTTTGCCATACTTCTTGATGCACATCAACTGTAGCAAGATACAGTAAATAGTTTCTGCTGACTGCCCCAAAGACTAACAATTTCTGATTTAATATTAACTGGAAAGTCCTTCTCAAATTATCCATTTCTGGGCATCACCTAAACATATGTAGGTTATTAATGGTTGGAATGTGGAGATGTTGGAATGGTTCGAATGTGGAGGTTTACTAACATATTCTAATATTGTTGGTATATAAAAGTGACTTTTTGTGATTTACTTCCCAGAACAAAACATTATTTGCTATTACAGTAACTCAAAGCAGCACTGTTCTACATTACTTTGTGTCAAGGGGATGTACTCTGGTTTGTACATGGGTGTTCTCATGAACCATCCATGATTTGTGGTGCAAAGCCTTATCTACTAACATATGTAGAGAGGGCTTTGAGCCAAAAATAACACCACTATAAAGCTGGTTTTATAAAAGAGAAATGTTTTCTGCACTGTATGGCACATACTCATTTTGGTATTCACAGAAGGCACTTACTCATTGATGAGTAAGTGACTTCTGTGGATACCAAAATGAGTATGTGCCTTCTGTAAATACCAAAATAATTAAGGGCCTTCTGTGAATACCAAAATAGTAGTAAGTTTAGGATTTTGTCTTAAGTTAGTTCTGAGAATCAGGCCCAACATTACAAACAAACCTGCATTCAGGTGATTTTCTTTGTTCATTGTACACTCTCTCTGCAGTATGGGGTCGTGTGTGAAAGAAATCACCGATATGCTTTTAGTTTCAAGTATTGAACTACATTTTGGGATGAGGACATGCAATCTGGACTGCTATGAGACAATTTATTGAACTCATCTGTAAAAGTCCAAAGGTGCCAACAGTACACCAGGCAGTGAGAAGCTTGAATATTCATATGTATAAAAGTGCATTTATGTCCTGCATCTTAAATGAAAAAGTAAGTTTACAGAACGGGGCGAACATAATATTTAAATTGATATTTCTGCATTGGTAGAGCACTTGGCTACAGCCACTGGTGTGTCCCTCTTCTTTTTAAAAATTACTGCAAACTTCGGGAAAAGGTGTCTCACATATTCATGTACCAATTCTTAATTTATCATTTTTAAGGCCACTACACACAGCTTTGGATGAGAAGTATGGATTTGGGTAATGTCCCTCCTCTCACAAAAAATAAATTAATTAAAGAAAATATGTATATTTACACACAATTCCTGATGAAAGCCTTAACAACAGTGGTGCGCTTATGGGCAAGGCACCTCGCGTGTATCCGATAAATACTTCTCTTCTGAATTGTAAAGAGATGACATACACGCCAGCAGTGTGAATAATGTTGCTATTCCGTTAGTCCAGTACCATGAACATCAACTGGAATAGAGAACATGCCCTCCACATTTTGGCACGCCTGATGCCTTGATCATGGGTGACATGCGCTTTTTATTTTTTTGTTTTAAAACATACAATGTGTATTTTTTTTATTTACAACACACAGGTGCTACTAATGCATCATAGGTGTGTAGAGGAATTGCACATGTTATAAATGTTTGCATTGAACACCCTGTGTGCAAGTAACAGTTGATAACAAGTGTCTAATATGTTGCACACAACATACTAAGTAATGTAAGCAGCCTTGATTTATTAGACAGCATTGTCTCAGCACAACAATTTCTACGTTATATAGAAGACTGTGTGCACCAGGTATTAAGCTATGTACAGTGGCTTGTTCTGCTTTAGAAAATAGGCTTTCTGTAAAGTTTTTATCATAGTATGAAGGCTGCAGTTGGTATAGTATTTTGCACCTCCAGACGTTTCTTATTTTAAGCAGATAATATCTCTTTTGGCACTTGTTGCATAGAGTGTACACTACTGTGAGTAGATACTTTTTGATTCTCTGTAGAGCATTCCTCATGTATTTTTACTGTCTGCAAACAGTGTGGTACTGTTATGTGTCCGGGTTAGGCCCATGTTGCGCAGCGGATCCTTTTTTACATTGTTCTATTTTTCACAATAACATTTCTGCTCTGGTTTTTGCACATATTTGCGTGCATGACAATATTGGATTTGTTTATCCAAAGCTACTTTTTTACACATCTAGCTTCAAACCAATTTAGCACAATGCCTTGAACATCATGTACAAGGCCCTTCTATTCACTGTCTACAAATGTCATTCTATCTTCATCTACAAGGCAACAGGTCTATCTAGCTGTCCTTAAAATCACTAATCTCTGCACACATTGCAAGGCTGCTTTTTATTATATTTAAAGAGCATCTCAAAGATTAGCAGAGAAGGCACTTCACCTGACACCGAGCATCCCTGCATGCTTTAGACTTAACCGCACAATGGTCTGACATCTCCATGAGGGTGTCCAGTTTGTGACCAAGACAGGTTCCTTTATTCTCTCCAGCCTGGTAATGGTGTTGGATCACCCCTTAGCGGATTCTTGGATTTACACGCACCCACAATTTAGGTACACTCAGAGTAGGTTTTGCATAGTAGGAGTATGCCTGATTACTGCCTTGTTTATATGCCTGCATACATACACAGGTTTAGCACCATAGTAGAACTGTATCCACTATTTACTCTTTTGGTACTCGTAATCACTTTCTTCTGCTTCTGACTACTAATTATTGCACCACACGTATTCTATACCAGACTAACGTTAGTTCAACATATTTATGGAAAATGTCCTACTGTGTATTCTGTATACTTCTTTGAGCACTAGTAAGCATGATGTGATTGAGCGAAAGGTTCTAACCTGTTTCTATTATCCCTGAGAGGCCAGGCTTGTCATGTTCAGTGGTTGCTAGAAATGATTTGCTCCCTGGTAAGTTTAGGGGGTATGGTGGCACTGTTAGCTAGCTGGTCTCTAGTCCAACATATCCTGGAGGATTACCCTGAATCAGACCAGGCACGTCGCCCAAAGATTAGTGTCCAACAAACGTGCAGGTCCTACAGATTAGTGGGAAGTACACAACAGTACAGGGTAAACTCTTTCTATGGAGGGAATAGTGTTCACAGTACTCAGTTCTCTACTCATATCAAATGAATTTCTCATTGTAGGTTCGGGGACTTTGGTGGGTTTAATACAGATAAAAGTTTACCATAGTAGGGCTTTCGGCTTGGGACAGATGTTCAGTCATTTTAAGAAATTGGCTTTCTCTATACAGCTGTATACAGATTGAACATTATATGCAATAAGGGTTTCCCATATATTGGTGGTTGGTTGTTAAAGTGAACTACACTACCCGTGAAATGTATGTTATAGAGTCAATGTGGCACACAACCCATGCTTTCTACACCTAAGGGAGTTGTTTCAGTGATGGCATTAATGATGCCTCATATTCTTCTGAACTATTTAGTACTTATTTTCAAAGCTCAAATGATAGTCCAGTTTATAGAGCAATGTGTACAAAAGAGTAGAAAATGTTAGTCTTGTCACTGTCAAATGCGCCTAAATGTAACATTAAATTAACCTTTGGTATTTTTTTCAATGAATTTCATTTTTTTAAACCAATTTTTTTATCACATTAACTATAATGTTATTTAAGCTTTTGTTACTTTCAGTGGATTTCTAGGGCTTATTTAACGCAAGGTAATATTTAATTACCATACGTAAATGCAACCACCTGCTGTGGCCAAACCCCGCTTGAATGCACCCAACCTCATGTATGGAGAGGGATTGGCCTCTCCTTTCAGACTTCTCTCTCAGATGACGGGTGTGCACAGTAAGGTGTGGTGAGGGACAGGTCTCTCCTTTCAGACTGCTCTCTCATGTGACAAGTGTCCATAATTGTGTGTGTGAATGAACTAGCCTCTCATTTCCGATCTCTCTCTGCGATGAAATGTGTGTGCTTAGTAGGGTGTGTGGGTGTACTGGCCTCACCTTTCAGACCTCTATCTCAGGTGACAAGTGTGCATAGTAAGGTATAAGGAGGGACTGGCCTCTCCTTTCAATCATTTTTCCTGGTTAACAAGTTTTTGTAGCAAAATATATGGAGGGGCTGGCCTAGCATATGAGACTGCTCTCTAAGAAGACTGGTATCGTAGCAGGGTGTAAGGAAGGACGTGTCACTCTGATGACGCCCCTCTGTTGTATGAGGGCTATGTGTAGTAGGGTGTGGGGACAGCCAAACTCTCTACTCCGAACTCTTCCCAATAATATTAGGCCCTGATAAGCACCATCTCCACTAACACCTCTCCCTACAGTGTGTATTTCAGAGTCCTGTGGGAGCGTCATGAGTACGTCACATTTTAAACAAAATTAATTAACATTCCGCCCTTTACAGTACTTATGTCTTACACACCACATCTCAATGAGAAGGGGCACAATATTCATTTCTCCTGTTAGAGCATAGGTTGCAATTTTTTGTTAAAAAACAATATGCATATATTTTCATCTCAGTAGTTATGCCTGAGAGACTTCCTCTCCAAATCTAGGGGGACAAGATACCTTTATCCTTGCCCAATATATTGTTTTTACGTCATTTCCACAATACCTGCAATTTTTCTCAATAAACAGTAACAGCCTCAATTTCATTTTCAATACTTCAACAGCCAGCCAATCAGAGTGTTTAGTCTCGCAGGAATTGTGGGAGTCTCCCACGAGAACGTTGGAGACTCCTGCTGAATTTCTTCCTGCTGAATTTGATGCAATTCTGTTCAACAGTTTTTGCTTTTGTCTTGTCTAAAGTTCATCATCCCCTTTGGTTTTGCTTTGTTCGCCCTGAGTTGGCAGGGTATGCCCAGACTTGGGTCCCTTGCTCACTTTGCCACTGGATTCAAGCTAGCCTGGCTGATGATGGCTGATTAGCCAGAAACCGGTCCCAGGATGCTTGTTTCCGGTCCAAGGAAGTCATGACTTGGCAGTTCTGGCTGGACTCTTCCCATGAGGCACAGGGTCAGACTGATTTGCATATGGCCATGTCTGAACTGGGGAGGCAGAGTGAGCTAAAGAATGTTGAAGGATTACACGACTGTGGTGCTGATCGCAATATCTTAACCACTCTTTAAAAACAACAATTCTTGTGTCTATGTACCAACGATAAAGATCAATAAACATTCATTAACCTATTTAATTGAATACATTCACTAGTATCCTGATTTACGTTGCTGTAACAATTGGGGTTGTTGATGAGGATCAGACTGCATTAAAGAGAAAACAAGCAAAGTCCACTCTTTCTCGCCTCTAACATCATTTAATTTGACACCTTGGACCTGTATATCACAAGGAGGCCTGGGCGGTTAATTCTGCTCCACTTGTGGAATGTGCAGAATTTTGGCAGTTCCACGGAGAAAGCAAATTTGCTGAACATTCCAAGATCCGCGGTCTTGCAGAAATGTATCCTTGTTCGCACTTTCAAAATGCATGTTCGCGTGCACGGTAGCGACTTACCGGGATCCTTGCATTCCTCTACAAGTTTTCCTATCTGTTTGCGTGTGCCACAAGATTTTAGTAGCTGGCCGGGCGATCCCGCAAGAGTGTGCAATCGCAAAAATGTCATTCAGACACGCCATCCGACATCAGTGGTCCCGAATAGGAAGCACGCGAGAGTGCGCAATTGCATAAATGTCATTCCGACACGCCATCGGATATCAGTAGTCGCGAACAGGAAACATGAATCGCGAGCGGGCAGGACAAGTGAAATACGATGGCTGTGCCAATTGGCGAATGCATGGGCAAGTTCGCATTGTAGTTACTTACCGGGATCCCTGCGTTCGGCTACAAGTTTTTCTATCCATTCGCATGCACCGTAAGATTTTAGTAGCCGGCCGTGCGATCCTGCGAGAGTGTGCAATTGCAAAAATGTCACTTAGACACGCCATCCGACATCCATGGTACCGAAAAGGAAACACCCATCGCGAGTGGGCAGGACAAGTGAAACAAGATGGCTTCGCCAATTGGTGACTGCATGGGAAAATTTGCGTGATATTTCCCCTCGAGCAAGCAAACAGCATCCCAGAACAGGACAAACTCCTCACGAACAGGCAGAACAAGCAATTCCGTATGCTCACGGAATTCTGTGTAGCTTGCAGAGATTTTTTACCTCTTTGTGGAACTTTGCGTAACGCGACTAGGCAAATTCCACCCACCCCTAATCACAAGTAGTTAGAGATCCAAAAAACAGAACACTAATAGGAGTGGACAATTCCACGTATCCAGTCCCGGATCCGGTATAGAAGTGTCAAAGCCCAGCTCACCTGAGTTTCTGTTCAGTTCTGATGGAGGTTGAAGACAGTCCAACCCCACCCTGAAACTGCTTGTTCCAGCACACTAGTTTTAAAGCAGTGCACTAAGAACCAGAAGCTCAAGGGAAGGGGGGAAGTGGATAAAATAAAAAAAGAGAGACAACACCGTTCTTGCGTTTCCACTGTAGAAGAGCTGCTAAAATCTGCGGCCCTCTATGACTTCTGCAGAAACTGGTGCCTAATGAAACATAAACAAAGAACAGATAAGTCCAACCTATCCCTAAATGTGTTCCTGACTAAACCTTAATCTTATTAGAAATTCTCTTCTAAAAGTACCTCTTGGATACTGGTCTCAAGCTTCCAGGTTTGGAATGTGTTACTGTTCTGGGATGTGCTTTCTTTTACTGTAAAACATCTGTAAAATCAAACGAATATCATTACCAGAATTACCAACGTCTAACATTCACCTTAATATAACTAAAGCCTAAATTCTTAATAGCAAACTCACTTTTTACTCATTTCCAGACTTTTTATAAAATAAATACTGTACTTTTACATCAAAATACAGCAGGTCATTTGTGCAAGTCCTTGATTTACTGTTTGCCTTGCTGTCAATGGTTTCCTCTGTTCGATTCTTAAAAAAGTTCCATGTAAAACAATGTTTATTTCACAAAGTTCCACAAAGTATTCTTGTAACGAAGGGTTTGAACCACAAAGTTCGTGGGAGATATCTTGTTCCAAATTGTCTTTACATGAATCCAGAAATTGCCGATAAAGTTATTTCAGGAAATAAAAGGTTTTGCACTTACTTGTTGCTAAAAAGGGATACTGATCAGTGTAACCTTGACTTCTTTCTCTTTTGCAGTACGAATGCAGTGGACAGAAGAGGGGCTGAGGCAAGTAGTAGCCGGAAATCAGAAGAAGGAAGAGCCAGAAGCCGCGCCAGTTGAAGTCAATGAAGGTCTGCAGAGAGCAGGAGTGCCAGCACCGATGGAACTGTTCTCAGGTAAGTGGGAAGTAGACAAGCACAATCACTGGGTGAGGCTCAGGGGCTGTCTTTTATAGACAGGGCTGGGTGTGGTTCGAAGAGCAGGGTGTGGTTCGAAGAACTGGAACTGGGTGTGGTTCTCACAAGCAGGTGTGCAGAGCTTCAGTTATTATGCTAATGAGTTGAAGTAACACATGGCCTAGGGAGGAGTGTTCTAAATAAGCCTTGGTAAAAGCAAGGTCCAATGTTTTCTAAATAAGCCTTGGAAAAAGCAAGGTCCAATGTGCAAACAAGACAGCAATGTCCAAACTTGTGAATACATTGAGCAACATACACAGAAGTCCTAGGGAGGGGCAGAGTTAACAAGAAAGGCTTTCAGTAGTATGTTTAAAGAGTGCTATTACAGAGACCACTAGTGCAATGAGAGGAGACATGCTCTTTGCTGTGCACAAACCCTAACAAGTAGCTCCCATCTTCTTCTTTTCTTCCTTCTTTGCCAGCACACACTCTTGAAACAAAAAAAAAGAAATGAGGGGCATATATTAGAGCCAATGTTTGTGCCTGACAAGGGGGAAGGAGAGTGTGGGACCACCGCTGTGCTTCAGTCGTCCAAAGGCATGTGCATGTGTGGATAAGAAAGAAACATAGACACCAGGAGGTTATTCAAGAGGAGGTGCACACTCTACCGACCGGTTCTGTCCCTCCTTTTGGCCCAACCCGCAAACCTCTCCCGCACCTGGGAGAGCCACGCTCCTCTGGGAGCATGGCTGGGCGTAGCTTCTTGACTCTGGCCTCCTGGATCGCCAAGTCTCTGTGTTCCCTACGGGTATCAATCATGCTGCAGGGAGTCTTCTCCGGGCGTTCCAGCATGCTACCTGCTCTCCTCTTCTGGGTTTAAGATGCTCGCTCCCTTGTGCCTTTGGTTCAGGGATTGGCCTTGGGGAGTGACATCAGTCCTTAGGGTGGGGCTGTCAGCAAAAAGATCTCCCTTAAAGGCGCTGTCCTCTCCAAAGGGGATATCGCCATCCCAGGATGTACATGGCTTATAAATCCAGTCGCCCGTCTGTGAATAAAGGAGATGATCGTGTTTAGAGGGCCCAGTCCCCCAGTCCAGGTTATGCACATTCCCCACGCTTCCCTCTTGGCAGTCCTGCGGGGTTGCAAATTTGTGACAGTTGCACATAAAGATTATACCTTTCACTTTAATTTGCTGCTCAACATATAGCTAAGATAATGTTTCCCTTTTATCATCATATCACATGGTTAAAGTGATGGTCTTAAACTCATGTGTATAATGCGGCTCCCTGTAGTGAAATAAAAGAACACTTTGTCACATTTTCAGCATAACACATCAATAACTGAAATTCAAATGTTCCACGAAACACTTACAAACAAAACACCTTTTGCTTGTCTTCAAGAATATCATAAAATAAAAGTAATACAACACAAAATAAGTTTCAGCAGAAAATGTCCACTTATTCCTGAGTAGGAAATGAGTCTGTCTCTCTTTACTTTGAAAAGTCTTATTTGTGTCACTCTCAAAATATGAAGGAACTATTATTAAATGAACCGTGGAGCATTTCCTCGTGAGCGCAAAAGTCGTAAAGTCGTAAATTATCAGCCTTTGGAATAGAACAGAAAAGTACCTGTTTAATCTTTGACACGCTTCCACTGCAAGCTTTGTTAATTAAAAAGGCTTACTTGACAGAGCGCTGCTTTTTTCTTTCTTTGTTGCAGGCTGGAGTTATTTTCTAAACGGAACGAAGGAGGAAGTCGTGGCATTGTCCTGGAAACCACCAAGAACTGACTGGAACCGATAAGGAAGAATGCTGCCTATGGCGTGGGAACACAAAGGAAATCAGGTAAGTGGAGAGTCGTGAAGACGAGCGCAAGCACATCTCAATCTGCTTTAAAACCTTTTATAGGTTTCAGGTGGGTGGGGTGATTTAACAGAAATGCAAATTGCCAACTGAAAAAAGTGGGTGTGGCAGGCACAAGGTTAAATGTCATTAGTCCTGCTGATCCATGATTTCCTATGCAAATTGCCAACTGTAAGTGGGTGTGGCAGGCACCTGTTAACTGTCATTAGTTCTGCTGCATCAAGTTGTTTCAAGGTAAATGGATTCAGATACCCAGAACTACTTAATGTTTATACCAGTATTAAAGCAATCCATACCAGTTTATACAAGAAAAATAACAGGTTGAAAGTTCACACTTGTGCAATTCCATAAAGCAAACCAAAATAAAGACTGAACATGCTACATATAGTGGGTCAATTCTAATGCACAGTATGAAGATTAGCCATGTTTATGGTGCAAATCCTAACAGTCGCCCCTACATGGGGTTGTTGTTGTAGACATCTTAGATGGAACTGTCAAACCAATTTGGGCGCAAGGACAAAGGAAGATGGTTCCCATGAATTCTCTGCTTCGGAATAACCTTTCCAAGCTATTAAATAATGGAGCCGACCTTGAATTCTTTTAGCATCAAGAATACGCCTAACTTCATATTCTAGATGTCCGTCAATGGGAATAAGTAGAGGTGGGGTTCTTTTCTAGTTTCAAGATTGTACATTTTCAACAGAGAGACATGGAAGGTGGGGTGTACAGCTAACTATATAGGAGCAATTTCAATGTTTTTTTTAAATGCTAATTCCTAACTATAGAAGGCCTGAAACCTATGGTTATTTAAGTGAATTTGCAAGGTTTTTTAAATGCTAATTCCTAATTATATAAGGCTTGAAACCTATGGTTCTTTCAGTGAATTTGCAAGGTTTTTTAAATGCTAATTTCTAACTATATCAGGCGTCAAACCTATATTTTTTTTCAATGAATTTCAAAGGTTCTGTAAATGCTAATTCTGTTAGCGGATAACGTTTATATATGTTATTATCCTTCTGGGACCACCTGAGCAGTCATATTGTTTCTCAGGAGAAGCGAGGCACAAGAGAGCACAAAACAAGAGTGGAAAATGCGAAAAGGGGGCAGGGTTGAGACCCCCTGACCCCCTAGCCCTTTTTTTTTTTAATCGCGTGGTACGCGTACCCTACGCGTACAGTGCACGTACCCCGAGATTTTTTTTTGCCCTTGCGGTTCCTTTTAGGACCCCCTGAGAAGGGCTAGAGGGTTGGGGGGTCTCTACCCTGACTCCTTTTGTGTTTTCCACTCTTGTTTTGGGCTCTCTTGTGCCTCAGTTCTCCTGAAAAAACAAGATGGTGGCCAACACTTCCTGGTTTGGACAGTTTGGAATGCTGACAGTCGACTGCCAGCCAATCAGAAACTCACTCGCGCAAGTAAGGGTACGCACACGTAAGGTGAGCGCATATAGATATATAATTTGATCAAATTCAATTTTCTCAACAACTACTGGAGGGATTTTCACCAAATATAGAAAAGGCACTACTGCATACCATTTTGCCAAGTTTGGTGTAATTCCGTTCAGCCGTTCGGGCTGTAGCTGTGTCTAAAGGTCCCGTAGAAAATGCCATTTGAAAAATTTCAAATTCAATTTTCTCAAGAACTACTGGAGGGATTTTCACCAAACATAGCAACGGCACATCTGCATACCAGGCCCTACCATTTTGCCAAGTTGAGTGTAATTCCATTCAGCCGTTCGGGCTGTAGCCGTGTCTAAAGGTTTCTATGGACATTAATATGGGGAAAACAAGTTTTGGGACCCCCCTTTCGCCCCCGCTTGACGAGTCCCCCCGAAACTTTCAGGGAAGGAACGGAGCGGAGCTGGCCAAAATTCTGGAAAATTACACACAAATTCCTCAATCGGCGCCAAAGTTTTTCCCAATAGAATGTTGAGCGCATATAGATATATAATTTGCTCAAATTCATTTTTTCAACAACTACTTGAGGGATTTTCACCAAATATAGAAAAGGTACTACTGCATACCTGTCCCTACCATTTTGCCAAGTTTGGTGTAATTCCGTTCAGCCGTTTGGGCTGTAGCCGTGTCTAAAGGTCCCATAGAAAATGCCATTTGAAAAATTTCAAATTCAATTTTCTCAAGAACTACTGGAGGGATTTACACCAAACATACAAAAGGCACTGCTGCATACCAGTCCTTACCATTTTGCCAAATCTGGTATAATTCCGTTCAGCCGTTCAAGCCGTAGCCTTGTCAGAATGTCCCTATGGAAATTAACATGGGGAAAACATGTTTTGAGACCCCCCTTTTTTCTCGGCCCCCGCTTGATGAATCCCCCCAAAACTTTCAGGGAAGGAGCGAGGCAAATTTAAGGAAAATTACAGACAGATCCCTCAATCGGCGCCAAAGTTATTCCCAGTAGAATATTCAGAATTTCCTATGGTAACCAGGTCCTACCTATATATACCTACAGGCGACCGCCAGTTGGTAATATATATATATATATGTCTAATAACTTTGGCGTTTGTGGACGGAATCGGCTGAAATTTTCGGGAAAATGGCACATTTTGTTTCTGAGCAGCTCTTGAAAATTTGGGGGGGTTTTGTCAAGGGGGGGCCGAGAAAAAAGGGGGGTCCCAAAACGCGTTTTCCCCATGTTAATTTCCATAGGGCGGTTGGCCTCACTTTTAGCTCGAACGGCTGAATGGATTTGCACGAAACTTGGCAAAATTGTAGGGACTGTTAGCCCAATGTGCCTTTGCTAGGTCTCAATATATGTGCTCCAGTGGATTTTGAGAAATTAACGTTCAAAACAAGATATATATCTGTAACAGCGCTCCGGGCTGCGCTCCGGTCCGCTTACTTTTCGCGAAACGGAACTTTGCGATGCGAAGCTGATTGGCTCTCCGGTGTCTGTCAACATTCTAAACAGTCAGGAGTGGCCGCCATCTTATCTCTCGGTAGGATCGAGAGAGAAGAAGAGGTGAAAAACGAAGGGGGAATTTAATGAAAGGGGGCAAGGTAGACCCCTCTTGACTCCCTAGGAATGATGTCGGGGTTATTAAAGGGTCCCGTGGGGAAAATAAAAAAAAATGATTTTTCACGGTAGAAGCGCTTCTCGGGCCGCGAACTGGGCCGCAAACTGGTAGCGAAACGGGAATTCGCCATTTTGTGTTTCGTTTTAATTAAATTACTTGGTATAAGGGGGTGCGGGAGACGTATCCTGATCCCTTATGTTTTCTGAGGGTGGCTGAGGAGGCTCATATATGTTGATACATGTCTTCCAGCGGCAGTGCGTGTTTTTTTTTTTTTTTGCTGCGTGACGTCTGTTAACGCTCGATTCGATGGAAATCAGGAAGTGTTGACCGCCAATTTGTCACTGCGATAAAATATTTTGTTATAAATGAATCCTTATTGATAAACATTGTCTGCGCCATCTTGCCTTTTTTCCAATGCCACAATTTTGTCGTGCACGGCAGCCATTTTAGATGCCAGGCCGGTCCCAGGCTATCACCTAGCCCTGCGGATGTAGTTTATGGCCCCAGCTGTAGAGAATCCAGACATACCAACCCTCCCGATTCAGGCGTGAGACTTCTGATTTCAGTGCTAGTCTCCCGCCTCCCGATTTCTGCAAGCAAAAACCCGGGGGCATATTACCAACAACTAGCGATAATTTTTGTCTCTAACTTGTTTAGAGACAAAAATTATCGCCGCACATCGGCGATTTTTATCGCAGATAAACCTTGCTATTAGCAAGGTTTATCGCAAATGCGATAAAAAACGGCCGCAATGCATGAATATCGCTGAAAAGTCAGCGATATTCATGCATTATCGAGCAAATGCTCTTAGCCATGTTATCCACCTCCCATTGGATAACATGGCTAAGAACTGCTCAGGGCAGGTAATAGGAGATAGCGATGTTAGGGACTGTTTCCAGTCGCTAACATCTTGGCACGCCCACTTTGCATGTCATTAGTGATAAATATCACTGACATGCAAAGCGGGGCCCAAGATGGTCGCTATCTCCTTTTAGCTGTCACTAACTGGTGTTAGCGACAGCTTGGTAATAGGGAGATAATTTTATCTCCACTTTCTTGGCTTTTAAAGCCAAAAAAGCGGAGATAAACCCCCTTGATAATATGCCCCACGATTCCTCGGGGGTTTCAGGTGACAGGGCTTGGTATTGTGTTACGTGGTAATTCTTCCAGGAAACGTCAGAGGGTCGATGCAGGGGTTCTAGAAGGGGTGATAAACCATTTAAGCCTCATGAACAAGCGCATGGTCTTTTAAAGATCTGTGAAGTACTCGGGGCGGCGGTGTGTGTGTGTCCTCTTTCAGGAGCGGGCGGGGGGGGGGGCACTGCCAGCAACTTGCCAGGCCAGGCAGTGTTCAACACTTGCATCACTCTTTCTCTGCCTGCTATTGCGCTCCATGCTTCGGAAAGGTAAGAAAAAGAACGTGCATTTGAGTTTGAAATGTCCGATCCTGTAGCAGTACACTTGCAAAGCCCACACATGACAATAACCCGATTCAAGGCCCCATTCACCCGATTTTTTAAAAATATATAGCACTCCAACAAAGTAGGATTATAAAACTTTATTAACTTTTAAATATAACGAACGGAACAAAAACTGTAAATACATTTAAATATTTTTTGACAAAAAAAACAACAATGGTCAGAAGCTGTCTTTTGTGCGAATAGTCCCAAGGCAGCACAACGTGCTGAGTTCTGGACGGCACCCAGGTGATGTCACCTGGGTGTCGCACTGGTTTTTGGTTTCCTACAATGCAGCTCAGAAAAACAGCGTGGGGCGTCCCGGGTGGTGCGGGGGGAGGCCTCGTCAGTAGCGGTCTGAAGTGCGAATAGTCCCAAGGCAGCAGAACGCGCTGAGATGTGGATGGCACCCAGGTGATGTCCAGTAAACTGCCGCACTGGTTTTGGTATCCTACAATGCTGCTCCGAAAATTGGCGTGGGGCGGCCCGGGGGGGCGTGGGGGAGGCAGCGTGAACGGGCCTCCCCAGGTGGCGGCCATCCAGCTGAGTTGCGCCTGCTCTTGCGGCTACAGCGTCTCGCTCACCATGTAGTTGACTTCTGCCCACTCTTGCAGTGCAGCGATAGGCGGCTGCCACAGGACTCTCAAAATGGCGGACGGCTCTTCGGTTTTGGGCCTGGTCCACTAAAATGGCCCTGGGACACCTTGGAACTCGGACGCTTGCCTGCTAGGGCTTGGGCTCCATTCTCGAAAGCGTCCCCTCAGCCGTGAAGATTCTACAAAAGTCTTGGGGGCCCTCGACTCCTGCAGGCTTCCGGTGGGGAGCAGCTGCCATGATTGCTCGCGGAATGACCACGACGGAGCCACGAGATGGTGGTGCTCTCATGCTGACGCCAGCTTCAGTCTGAAACATCCAGAAACAAGGTGGGGCTTTCATCGTTTGGGAAAAAAAAATGTTCTAAACCAATGAAAAGTGTTATTTTTAGGTCATATGACCAAGCCTTCCATCTTTAGGAAACCAAAAGTAAAATGAACCAATGAAAAGTTTTATAAACAAGTCACATGACCTGTTATGCGGCATAGGGCTACAAAAAGCGTAGAAAATCCGTTGGCACGTGAGGCGGCGTCAGTAGCGGACCGATGTGCGAATAGGCCGAAGGCAGCACAACGCGCCGAGATCCGGATGGCACCGAGTTAGTGTCCAGCAAGTTGCTGCACTGGTGTGGCTATCCTACAATGCCGCGCCGAAAATCGGCGTGGGGCGCCCCATTGGCCTGTGAGGTCGCATCAGTCAGTGGGGGCTGTGCGTCTCCCCCAAGATGGAGGCTCCTCGGCTGCAGTGGGGCGCCCCTTATCTTTTCACTCGCCGTCCAACTGAGTTGCGTCCGCACTTGCGGCTACAGTAGGCCGAAGGCAGCACAATGCGCCGAGATCCGGATGGCACCGAGGTGGTGTCCAGCAAATTGCCGCACTGGTGTGGCCATCCTACAATGCTGCGCCGAAAGACGGCGTGTCCAGCTGAGTTGCGGTCACTCTTGCGGTACAGTGACTCGAACGCGCAGAGATCCGGATGGCACCGAGGTGGTGTCCAGCAAATTGCCGCACTGGTGTGGCCATCCTACAATGCTGCGCCGAAAGACGGCGTGTCCAGCTGAGTTTCTCCCGCTCTTGCGGTACAGTGACTCGAACGCGCCGAGATCCGGATGGCACTGAGGTGGTGTCCAGTAAGTTGCCGCACTGGTGTGGCCATCCTACAATGCTGCGTCGAAAGTCGGCGTGGGGTGCCCCGTTGGCTTATGAGGTGATGTCAGTAGTGGACCGATGTGTGAATAGGTCGGAACCAGCACAAGGTGCCAAGATCCGAATGGCAAGTCCTGGATGTTGAGTGCCATAGTTGAGAGTTCTGAGCAGTGCTTGTAAGACTGTCTGAAGCTTATTTGCACCTGCTGCAGCTTCACTATTGCCCTGGTGTGGCCAAAGATCGCCCATGACATAGGCGGCCGACTCCCGAGGTCCGGCGGAACTTTTTTCCTTTTCCTTTTTGCTTCTTGTCCCACAATCCGTTTCAACTGAAGACATGACCAGGTCCCTGAATGTGTGCAGGGGGACGTTATTGATTGAATAAAAATGGCAGCTTGACACAAAGCTGACTCAAGCGTTGCTGTTGATGCTATACAGACAAAAATTGGTTTTCAGTTTGTACATTCTTCAGGATTTTTTTTTCCATCCAAGGCTGATTGGGAGTTTGTAGAAAAATGGCTTCAGATTTTCCACATACTACTCTTCAACATTCTTCCTAAATGTAACAATGTGAGACTCACTAGGAGAACGGCTGTTTATTTTTCCTTTCAAAATGCTGCCAACAATATTTTCTGAATGGAAGACACCATCTTGTAGCATAAAGGGCCGAAAGGGGTTCTGGTCTGGCCGATGGTTGGTGGAGACATTTTGACTATATCTTGGACCTGCCCGGCCTCGCCCAAAATGGCGCCGGTATAAATGGGACTCGTAACTCCTTGTTGTGTACTGGTTGAACAACTTTGATATCACGAGATATGAATGCAGTTTTGATGCTCATGGCGGGCGGGGACGAGAATTGATTGAATATTTTGACATCCCTATTGATATTAAGTTCTGATGTGTTATTGATTACTGTAGTATTGAAAGTTCGAATTAACGTCACCCATGGTACTTGCCCGCAAATGTATATCTAGATGATTTTTTTGTAAGTGGCCCTGTCGTATTTTAATTACAAAATGTACGTCCACCGATTCCGCAACTGTTAGACACCTTAGTTCTTGCAACCTAATGGCCCGCTCGTTACGTTCCTCTATAGTGTAAATGTCTCCTCATCATATACGATTTCAGTTTGCTCCGTGGCCGGCCCAGGTGGTTATAGGCCCGTATTTGTATACTGACATTTTCACAATAAAGGTTTTTAAAACAAAACATGGTAGTAGTATTTACATTGGTAAAGTTTCTACTTTTAGTAAGTAAGGTGTGTATAACTGTATAGTTGAGAAAATGGAGGTGTGATTGATTTTTTGCATAACTGACTAGGTGTGTGAGTAACTCCATGGATGAGTGACAGTCTGTGACTGTCTGTTTACACTGATTGTATCTAAGGTTTTATTAGAGTCTGAAGAGGTTCATGGTATTATCACATGAATGATATCATCAGTGATGTGATCAGTCATGTCAAATGAGATGTTATCATTGATTTTATCACTGATGTCATTTGAGATGTCATCAGTGATGTCATTTGAGATGTCATCAGTGATGTCATTTGAGATGTCATCAGTGATGTCATCAGTGATGTCACTAACCATGTCATGAATGATGTAATATGTGACATCATCAGCAGTGGATTGCGGGTGCGCGATATATAGTTAGTGTAACTAACTATATATGAAATTTCAATGGTTTTGTGTGAGTAAAATAAGGTTTTGAAAAGGCTAATCCCTAACTATATATGGTCTGTAACCAATGGTTTTTTCAGTGAATTTTCAAGGTTTTGTAAATGCAAATTCCTAACTATATATGGCCTATAACCTATGGTTTTTTCAGTGAATATAGATATGTGCGTGTGTGAGTGTGACCATACACACACACATATATATATATATATATATATATATATATATATATATATATATATATATATATATATATATATATATATATATATATATATATTACCTACTGGCGGTCGCCAGTAGGTATATATAGTTAGAATTTTTTCCCTATGGGACTTTTGAAAATTCTATGTCTAATAACTTTGGCGTTTGTGGACGGAATCGGCTGAAATTTTCAGGAAAATGGCACATTTTGTTTCTGAGCAGCCCCTGAAAATTTGGTGGGGTTTCGTCAAGGGGGGGCTGAGAAAAAAGGGGGGTCCCAAAACGCGTTTTTTGCATTGAGTTTTCCATAGGGCGGTTGGACTCACTTTTAGCTCGAACGGCTGAATGGATTTGCACGAAACTTGGCAAAATTGTAGGGACTGTTAGCCCGATGTGCCTTTGCTAGGTCTCAATATATGTGCTCCAGTAGTTTTTGAGAAATTAACGTTCAAACCAAGATATATATCTGTAACAGCGCTCTGGGCAGCGATCCGGTCCGCTTACTTTTCGCTTATCGGAACTTTGCGCGCAGAAAGCTGATTGGCTCTCCGGTGTCTGTCAACATTCTAAACAGTCCGGAGCGGACGCCATCTTGTCTCTCGGTAGGATCGAGAGAGAAGAAGAGGTGGAAAACGAAGGGGGAATTTAATGAAAGGGGGCAAGGTATCCCCCTCTTGACCCCCTAGGAATGTTGTTGGGGTTATTAAAGGGTCCCGTGGGGAAAATAAAAAAAAAATGATTTTTCACGGTAGAAGCGCGGCCGCGAACTGGTAGCGAAACGGGAATTCGCCATTTTGTGCTTCGTAAATTAAATTACTAGTTATAAGTGGGTGCGGGAGACGTATCCTAATCCCCTATGTTTCCTGAGGGTGGGTGAGGAGGCTGATATATGTTGATACATCTCTTCCAGCGGCTGTGCGTGAGCTTTTTTTTTTTTTTTGCTGCGTGACAGTCCGGAGCGGCCGCCATCTTGTCTCTCGGTAGGATCGAGAGAGAAGAAAAGGTGAAAAACTAAGGGGGAATTTAATGAAAGGGGGCAAGGTATCCCCCTCTTGACCCCCTAGGAATGTTGTTGGGGTTATTAAAGGGTCCCGTGGGGAAAATAAAAAAAAAATGATTTTTCACGGTAGAAGCGCTTCACGGGCCGCGAACTGGGCCGCAAACTGGTAGCGAAACGGGAATTCGCCATTTTGTGCTTCGTTAATTAAAGTACTAGGTATAAGGGGGTGCGGGAGACATATCCTAATCCCCTATGTTTCCTGAGGGTGGCTGAGGAGGCTGATATATGTTGATATATCTCTTCCAGCGGCTGCGCCATCTTGCCTTTTTTCGAATGCCACAATTTTGTCGTGCACGGCAGCCATTTTAGATGCCAGGCTGGTCCCAGGCTATCACCTACCCCTGCGGATGTAGTTTATGGCCCCAGCTGTAGAGAATTCAGACATGCCAATCCTCCTGATTCAGGCGTGTGAGTACTGATTTCAGTGCTAGTCTCCCGCCTCCCGATTTCTGCAAGCAAAAACCCGGGGGCATATTACGAACAACTAGCGATAATTTTTGTCTATAACTTGTTTAGAGACAAAAATTATCGCCGCACATCGGCGATTTTTATCGCAGATAAACCTTGCTATTATCGCAGAAAAGTCAGCGATATTCATGTATTATCGACCTAATGCTCTTAGCCATGTTATCCACCTCCCATTGGATAACATGGCTAAGAACTGCTCAGGGCAGGTGTTAGATTTTGGAGATATTCGCGCTTAGCGCGAATATCTCCAAAAGTTGGTAATAGAAGGTAGCGATGTTAGGGACTGTTTCCAGTCGCTAACATCTTGGCACGCCACTTTGCATGTCATTAGTGATAAGTATCACTGACATGCAAAGCCGGGCCCAAGATGGTCGCTATCTCCTTTTAGGTGTCACTAACTGGTGTTAGCGACAGCTTGATAATAGGGAAATAATTTTATCTCCGCTTTCATGGTTTTTAAAGCCAAAAAAGCGGAGATAAACCCCCTTGATAATATGCCCCACGATTCCTTGGGGGTTTCAGCTGACATGGCTTGGTATTGTGTTACATGGTAATTTTTCCATGAAACGTCAGAGGGTCGATGTAGGGGTTCTAGAAGAGGTGATAAACCATTTAAGCCTCATGAACAAGCGCATGGTCTTTTAAAGATTTGTGAAGTACTCGGGGCGGCGGTGTGTGTGTGCCCTCTTTCAGGAGCGGGCGGGGGGGCACTGCCAGCAACTTGCCAGGTCAGGTAGTGTTCAACACGTGCATCACCCTTTCTCTGCCTGCTATTGCGCTCCATGCTTCGGAAAGGTAAGAAAAAGAACGTGCATTTGAGTTTGAAATGTCCGATCCTGCAGCAGCACACTTCCAAAGCCCACACATGACAATAACCCGATTCAAGGCCCCATTCACCCGTTTTTCAAAAAATAGATAACACTCTAACAAATTAAGGTTATAAAACTTTATTAACTTTTAACGATAATGAACAGAACAAAAACTAAAAACATTTAAACATTTATTAACACAAAAAGCAACAATGGTTAGAAGCTGTCTTTTGTGCGAATAGTCCTAAGGCAGCACAACGTGCAGAGTTCTGGACGGCACCCAGGTGATGTCGCCTGGGTGCCGCACTGGTTTAGGGATCCTACAATGCTGCTCCGAAAATTGGCGTGGGGCGTCCCGGGTGGGGCGGGGGGAGGCCTCGTCAGTAGCGGTCTGTTGTGCGAATAGTCCCAAGGCAGCACAACGTGCAGAGTTCTGGACGGCACCCAGGTGATGTCGCCTGGGTGCCGCACTGGTTTAGGGATCCTACAATGCAGCACAGAAAAACAGCGTGGGGCGTCCCGGGTGGTGCGGGGGGAGGCCTCGTCAGTAGCGGTCTGTGTCCAGTGTCACATGGCTGACACAACATGTACGACAGGCACCCAGGTGATGTCCAGTAAACTGCCGCACTGGTTTTGGTATCCTACAATGCTGCTCCGAAAATTGGCGTGCGGCGGCCCGGGGGGGGGGGGGGGGGGGGAGGCGGCGTGAACGGGCCTCCCCAGGTGGCGGCCATCTAGCTGAGTTGCGCTCGCTCTTGCGGCCACAGCGTCTCGCTCACCATGTTGTGGAGTTGCTCCCACTCTTGCAGTGCAGCGATAGGCGGCTGCCACATGGCTGTCAAAATGGCGGACGGCTCTTCGGTTTTGGGCCTGGTCCACTGAAATGGCCCTGGGACACCTTGGAAGTCGGACGCTTGCCTGCTAGGGCTTGGGCTCCATTCTCGAAAAGCGTCCCCTCAGCCGTGAAGATTGTATAAAAGTCTTGGGGGCCCCCGACTCCCGCAGGCTTCCGGTGGGGAGCGGCTGCCATGATTGCTCGCGGAATGACCACGACGGAGCCACGAGATGGTGGTGCTCTCATGCTGACGCCAGCTTCAGTCTGAATGATCCAGAAACAAGGTGGGGCTTTCATCGTTTGGGAAAAAAAAATGTTCTAAACCAATGAAAAGTGTTATTTTTAGGTCATATGACCAAGCCTTCCATCTTTAGGAAACCAAAAGTAAAATGAACCAATGAAAAGTTTTATAAACAAGTCACATGACCTGTTATGCGACATAGGGCTACAAAAAGCGTAGAAAATCCGTTGGCACGTGAGGCGGCGTCAGTAGCGGACCGATGTGCGAATAGGCCGAAGGCAGCACAACGCGCCGAGATCCGGATGGCACCGAGGTGGTGTCCAGCAAATTGCCGCACTGGTGTGGCCATCCTACAATGCTGCGCCGAAAGACGGCGTGTCCAGCTGAATTGCGGTCACTGTTGCGGTACAGTGACTCGAACGCGCCGAGATCCGGATGGCGCCGAGGTGGTGTCCAGCAAATTGCCGTACTGGTGTGGCCATCCTACAATGCTGCGCCAAAAGACGGCGTGTTCAGCTGAGTTCCGGTCACTCTTCCGGCACAGTGACTCGAACGCGCTGAGATCCGGATGGCACCGAGGTGGTGTCCAGCAAGTGGCTGCACTGGTGTGGCCATCCTACAATGCTGCGCCGGAAGTCGGCGTGGGGTGCCCCGTTGGCTTATGAGGTGATGTCAGTAGTGGACTGATGTGTGAATAGGTCGGAACCAGCACAAGGCGCCAAGATCCGAATGGCAAGTCCTGGATGTTGAGTGCCTCAGTTGAGATTTCTGAGCAGTGCTTGTAGAACTGTCTGAAGCTTATTTGCACCTGCTGCAGCTTCACTAGGTCCGGCGGAACTTGTTGCCTTTTCCTTTCTGCTTCTTTTCCTACAATGCGTTTCTTCTGAAGACACGACCAGGTCCCTGAATGTGTGCAGGGGGACGCTATTGAATGAATGAACGCGCCGAGATCTGGATGGCACCGAGGTGGTGTCCAGCAAATTGCCGCACTGGTGTGGCCATCCTACAATGCTGCGCCGAAAGTCGGCGTGGGGTGCCCCGTTGGTTTATGAGGTGATGTCAGTAGCGGACCGATGTGTGAATAGGTCGGAACCAGCACAAGGCCCTGCACTGTTGAGCCTTTTTCAATGTCTGTTTTTTGTTCTTTCCCCTCCATCAAAAACAAAACAAAAATACAAGGCGCCAAGATCCGAATGGCAAGTCCTGGATGTTGAGTGCCTCAGTTGAGAGTTCTGAGCAGTGCTTGTAAGACTGTCTGAAGCTTATTTGCACCTGCTGCAGCTTCACTAGGTCCGGCTGAACTTTTTTCCTTTTCCTTTCTGCTTCTTTTCCTACAATGCGTTTCATTTGAAGACACGACCAGGTCCCTGAATGTGTGCAGGGGGACGCTATTGATTGAATGAAAATGGCGGCTTGACACAAAGCTGACTCAAGCGTTACTGTTGGTGCTATACAGACAAAAATTGGTTTTCAGTTTGTACATTCTTCAGGTTTTTTTTTCCATCCAAGTCTGATTGAGAGTTTGTAGAAAAATGGCTTCAGATTTTCCACATACTACTCTTCAACATTCTTCCTAAATGTAACAATGTGAAACTCACTAGGAGAACGGCTGTTTCTGTTTCCTTTCAAAATGCTGCCACCAATATTTTCTGAATGGAAGACACCATCTTGTAACATAAAGGGCCGAAAGGGGTTCTGGTCTGGCCGATGGTTGGTGGAGACATTTTGACTATATCTTGGACCTGCCCGGCCTCGCCCAAAATGGCGCCGGTATAAATGGGACTCGTAACTCTTTGCCCGCAAATGTATATCTAGAAAATGTTATTGTAAGTGGCCCTGTCGTATTTTAATTACAAAATGTACGTCCACCGATTCCGCAACTGTTAGACACCTTTGTTCTTGTCACCTAATGGCCCGCTCGTTACGTTCTTCTACAGTGTAAATGTCTCCTCATCATATACGATTTGAGTTTGCTCCGTGGCCGGCCCACGTGGTTATAGGCCCGTATTTGTATACTGACATTTTCACAATAAAGGTTTTTAAAACAAAACACGGTAGTAGTATTTTCATTTGTAAAGTTTTTACTTTTAGTGACTGTTTTCGAATCAGTAAAAGGCAAGTGAAATAAAGCAGTCCAATTACATGACGGATAAAAGGTATAATATGTAGGAACGCAGTAAAGATAAATGGTCAAGGGCAGTTGTGTTTTTCATGTCTGCAACATAAAGTGATCGATAAGAATCTGATAATCAGGCTTATCGGCGACTAAGACAGCAGGCCGAATCTCTTTTACTCAACGGCTCCGTCATGGAAGGAAGAAACGCCCTTTTTCTCGAAAAAGGAATATATTTTACTTGCAAGACAGTTGTAAATTTTCCGGGAAAGTACATTAGCCTGGAATATTATAACATATGTTTGAAAAAAAAATATTGTTCGAAAATAATAAAAAGCGTAATTTTTAGGTCATATGACCAAGCTTTTCATCATTAAATTAACAAAAGTAAAATGAACCAATGAAAAGTTTTATTAACAAGTCACATGACCTGTTATGCTTACGTTACGCGCTGCGCGCCGCGCCTCGGATCACTTCCGGGTGCGCTAACGCGGCGTGTCATAAAACGCATTACGCGACAACGTAGGTCAAGAATATAGTCTAAATGTCTCCACCAACCAGCGTTCAGAACACAACCCCTTTCAGCAGTCCAAAAAGTTCTGTTAAATGACAACAGAGGGGACAGGCAACAAGAACCATCAGTCAAAGAGGGGAGGGCAAGTTCTTCTCTTCCGGGTCATGTTGGGGCGCTACCGGAACTGATCGAATTGGTAGTCTACAGTGTTTCTGGATGTTTCAGACTAAAGCTGGCGTCAGCATGAGACCACTACCATCTCGTAGCTCCGTCGTGGCCATTCCACGAGCAATCATGGCAGCCGCTCCCCACCAGAAGCCTGCGGGAGTCGGAGGCCCCCAAGACTTTTGTAGAATCTTCACGGCTGAGGGGACGCTTTTCGAGAATGGGACCCAAGCCCTAGCAGACAAGCGTCCGAGTTCCAAGGTGTCCCAGGGCCATTTTAGTGGACCAGGCCCAAAACCGAAGAGCCGGCCGCCATTTTGAGAGTCCTGTGGCAGCCGCCTATCGCTGCACCGCAAGAGCTGGCGCATCTCAACTACATGGTGAGCGAGACGCTGTAGTCGCAAGAGCGGGCGGAAAACAGCTGAATGGCGGAAGAGGCACAGTGTAGCAAAAGCGGGCGGAATGGCAACTAAAACGATAAAGGGGCGCCTCACTACAGCTTGTCTTCAGGTCAAACGGATTGTGGGACAAGGTCCAGAATTGAAGAGTCATCAAAAGGCAAAAAGTACCGCCGGACCCCGGGAGCCGGCCGCCTATGTCGGGGGCGATCTCAGGCTACACCAGTGCTATAAGACTTGGGGAGGGTGTCGGAGCCAAGCGTCTTCTCCGAGTCCATGGCCATCACAGCGCCCCTCAGGGGCCTCCGTCAAGCTGTTTAGGAAGGTAACATATCACATTGTTTTCTAATGCAGTCAGGTCCACAAACGACACTCACTTACTTTGAGAATAGTGAAGCTGCAGTAGGTGGAAATAAGCTTCAGACAGTGTTACAAGCGCTGCTCAGAACTCTTAACTATGGCACCCAACATCCAGAACTTATGCTATTTGAGAATGGTAGTGACATCGAAGCATCTCAGGGACCAAAACCATTAACGTACTTTCACGTATGAAAATCTTACTTGGGGAGGGGGCAGGAGCGAAGCGCCCCCTCCCAGTCAGCGCCACCACACCGTATGTTGAAAATCTGAAGCCATCGTTCTACAAAGTCAACCAAACTTGGATTGAAAAATCTAGAAAAATGTACAAACTGAAAACCAGTTTTGGTCTGCATAGCATCAGTAACAACGCTTGAGTCAGCTTTGTGTCAAGCCGCCATTTTGATTCAACAAAGCACAGGCATTGAAAAAGGCTGAAATTCAGAACTCTAAACTATGGCACCCAACATCCAGGAGCTTGCTATCCGGATCTTGGAGCCTTGTGCTGTTTTCGATCTATTCACACATCGGTCCACTACTGACATCATCTTATAAACCAACGTTATGTAAATAGTTTTTTAATAAAATGTTTTACCCTGTTTCTTTGCTGGTGTGTTGTCTATATTTTTAATATTTGCATAGGGTTTGTCATTATTTTGTGCGGGATGGGTGATGGAGCCGAGCTGTCTTGCAGCCCTCATGGTGTGGAGCTCAGTTCATCTCACTATTTTCGTATTTCTCAAGAAGGGTTGTTCCTAATATTTCTATTTTAGCGAGGTCAAAAAGAGATCCAATTAGTGGCCTACTGATTTTGCTGGATTACTTTTATTTTTTTACACGATTTTTCACTATCTGCAAAGACTAAACAGAGTATTGCGACTTTGTGCTTGTTTGTAAATAGAGAATGATCCAAAGAGAACCAATTCTAAAACAGTAAATGCTTGGACAACAATCAATCAAATGGAGAGACAAGGAGGTACGACGGATTACAACGGGGGTAAAGGCCTGCGTTAACTACCCTTCTGTATCTGCAAAGAGAGAGTACTACTAAGGCAAAAGAGGGGAGGGGGGGGGGGGGCAGCGTTCAAAGCACATCAGCGTGCATAAATACGAACATGTTTTTATCTATCACGTACTTGACATTTTAAAGCTTTTCATATTTGCTATTAAAAAACCAATGAAATTCACAGAAAAAACCATAGGTTATAGTGGATATATAGTTAGGAATTTGCATTTACAAAACCTTGAAAATTCAATGAAAAAACCATAGGTTATAGGCCATATATAGTTAGGAATTAGCATTTACAAAACCTTATTTTACTCGCATAAAACCATTGAAATTCCATATATAGTTAGCTAACTATAAGCGCTAACTATATATCGCGCACCCGCAATCCACTGCTGATGATGTCACATATTACATCATTCATGACATGGTCAGTGACATCACTGATGACATCACTGATGACATCTCAAATGACATCACTGATGACAACTCAAATGATATCAATGATGACATCTCAAATGACATCACTGATGACATCACTGATGACAATTCAAATGACATCACTGATGACATCTCATTTGTCATCACTGATCACATCACTCATGTGATAATACAATGAACCTCTTCAGACTCTAATATAACCTTACATACACTCAGTATAAACAGACACTCACAGACTGTCACTCATCCATGGAGTTACTCACACACCTAGTCAGTCATGCAAAGAATCAATCACACCTCCATTTCCTCAACTATACAGTTATACACATCTTACTTATTCAAACATATAATAACACATATTTACTCTCTTATATAATCCCTGATACAAGCTCACAGTGATCGATACAGCCACTCACACATTCACTGGCTCTTATGTTCAGTTATTTATATATCTCAACTCTCACATGTATTGTGTTTTACATACGTACTTACTTGCACATGTAGCAATGAGAAATCCATTCACTCACCAACACACCCATGCACAGTCAACCGCCCATATAGCTGTTTCCACATGCACTCTTGAACTCATACTCCTAGTGAATCAACTGCTTACACATCTATGCACAGAGTCACGCACCTCCCAGCCACCCACACACACACTCAGCCTCCCATTCAAATATTTGGGCAACCAATCAATAACCTATATGGCCACTCTTATAGCTACTGATCAACACATGCAGCAGCTTACACAACAACAAACATACTGATGCACGAATTAAGACAGTTTAGTCACTAACCCATGTACTCAGTGAGACACATTTAATCACTCACTCATACAGTCAGTCATGCACCTACTAAATTCTTCATCCAGACACTTATACATCCACTCATTCTTCAATATGTGAAACATATTTAAACTTTACAGACACATACAATCACTGGTTGTTTTGATCAGTGATGTCATCAGTGATGTCACTGACCATGTCATGAATGATGTAATATGTGACATCATCAGCAGTGGATTGCGGGTGCGCGATATATAGTTAGCGCTTATAGTTAGCTAACTATATATGGAATTTCAATGGTTTTATGCGAGTAAAATAAGGTTTTGTAAATGCTAATTCCTAACTATATATGGCCTATAACCTATGGTTTTTTCATTGAATATATATATATATATATATATATATATATATATATATATATATATATATATATATATATATATATATATATATATATATATATATATTCAATGAAAAAACCATTGGTTATAGACCATATATAGTTAGGGATTAGCCTTTTCAAAACCTTATTTTACTCACACAAAACCATTGAAATTTCATATATAGTTAGTTGCACTAACTATATATCGCGCACCCGCAATCCACTGCTGATGATGTCACATATTACATCATTCATGACATGGTTAGTGACATCACTGATGACATCACTGATGACATCTCAAATGACATCACTGATGACATCTCAAATGACATCACTGATGATATCACTGATGACATCACTGATGACAACATCCAGTGACTGTATGTTTCTGTAAAGTTAAAATATGTCTTACATATTGAAGAATGAGTGGATGTACAAGTGTCTGGAAGAAGGATTTAGTAGGTGCATGACTGACTGTATGAGAGAATGATTAAATGTGTCTTGCTGAGTGCATGGGTTAGTGACTAAACTGTCTTAATTTGTGCATCATTATATCTGTTGTTCTACAAACTGCTGCATGTGTTGATCAGTAGCTATATGAGTAACTGTATGGGTTATTCATTGGTTGTCCAAGTATTTGTATGGGAAACTGAGTGTGTGTGTATGGGTGGCTGGGAGGTGTGTGACTCTGTACATAGATGTGTGAGTAGTTGATTCACTATATGTATGGGTTCAAAAGTGCATGTGGAAACAGCTGTATGGGCGGTTGACTGTGCATGAGTGTATTGGTGAGTGAATGGATATCTCAGTGCTACATGTCAAAGTAAGTACATATGTAAAACACAGTACATGTGAGAGTTGACATATATAAATAACTGTGCATAAGAGCCAGTGAATGTGTGAGTGGCTATATGGATCATTGTGAACATGTATCAGGGATTGTATAAGAGAGTAAATATGTGTTAGTATATGTTTGAATAAGTAAGGTGTGTATAACTGTATAGTTGAGAAAATGGAGGTGTGATTGATTTTTTGCATAACTGACTAGGTGTGTGAGTAACTCCATGGATGAGTGACAGTCTGTGACTGTCTGTTTACACTGAATGTATCTAAGGTTATATTAGAGTCTGAAGAGGTTCATGGTATTATCACATGAATGATATCATCAGTGATGTGATCAGTCATGTCAAATGAGATGTTATCAGTGATTTTATCAGTGATGTCATTTGAGATGTCATCAGTGATGTCATCAGTGATGTCATTTGAGATGTCATCAGTGATGTAATTTGAGATGTCATCAGTGATGTCATCAGTGATGTCACTAACCATGTCATGAATGATGTAATATGTGACATCATCAGCAGTGGATTGCGGGTGCGCGATATATAGTTAGTGCAACTAACTATATATGAAATTTCAATGGTTTTGTGTGAGTAAAATAAGGTTTTGAAAAGGCTAATCCCTAACTATATATGGTCTATAACCAATCGTTTTTTCAGTGAATTTTCAAGGTTTTGTAAATGCAAATTCCTAACTATATATGGCCTAAAACCTATGGTTTTTTCTGTGAATTTCAATGGTTTTTTAATAGCAAATATCAAAAGCTGTCAAATGTCAAGTACGTGATAGGTAAAAACTTTTTCGTGTTTATGCACGCTGATGTGCTTTGAACGCTGCCCCCCCCTCCCCTCTTTTCTCCTAGTAGTACTCTCTCTTTGCAGATAGTGAAGGGTAGTTAACGCAGGCCTTTACCCCCGTTGTAATCCGTCGTGCCTGCTTGTCTCTCCATTTGATTGATTGTTATCCAAGCATTTACTGTTTTACAATTGATTCTCTTTGGTTCATTCTCTATTTACAAACAAGCACAAAGTCGCAATACTCTGTTTAGTCTTTGCAGATAGTGAAAAATCATGAAAAATCGTGTAAAAAAATAAAAGTAATCGAGCAAAATCAGTAGGCCACTAATTGGATCTCTTTTTGACCTCGCTAAAATAGAAATATTAGGAACAACCCTTCATGAGAAATACGAAAATAGTGAGATGAACTGAGCTCCACACCATGAGGGCTGCAAGACAGCTCGGCTCCGTCACCCACCCCGCCCAAAATAATGACAAACCCTATGCAAATATTAAAAATATATACAACACACCAACAAAGTAACAGGGTAAAACATTTTATTAAATAACTAATTACATAACTATTTTATACTTTTTGTTGCCCGATCCGGCTAGCTCAATCGATCGAGCATGAAACTCATGCACTCTGATAGCAAGCGTTGCTACTGATGCTATGCAGACCAAAACTGGTTTTCAGTTTGTACATTTTTCTAGATTTTTCCATCCGAGGTTGGTTGAGTTTGTAGAACGATGGCTTCAGATTTTCCACATACGGTGTGGTGGCGCGGACTGGGAGGGGGCGCTTCGCTCCTGCCCCCTCCCCAAGTAAGATTTTCATACGTGAAAGTACGTTAATGGTTTTGGTCCCTGAGTTGCTTCGATGTCACTGCCATTCTCAAATGGCATAAGTTCTGGATGTTGGGTGCCATAGTTCAGAGTTCTGAGCAGCGCTTGTAACACTGTCTGAAGCTTATTTCCACCTACTGCAGCTTCACTATTCTCAAAGTAAGTGAGGGTCGTTTGTGGACCTGACTGCATTTGAAAACAATGTGATATGGTACCTCCCTAAACCGCTTGACGGAGGCCCCCGAGGGGCGGTGTGATGGCACGGACTCGGAGAAGACGCTTGGCTCCGACCCCCTCCCCAAGTCTTATAGCACTGGTGTAGCCTGAGATCGCCCCCGACATAGGCGGCCGGCTCCCGGGGTCCGGCGGAACTTTTTGCCTTTTGATGACTCTTCTATTCTGGACCTTGTCCCACAATCCGTTTGACCTGAAGACACGCTGTAGTGGAGCGCCCCTTTACCGTTTTAGTTGCCATTCCGCCCGCTTTTGCTACACTGTGCCTCTTCCGCCATTCAGCTGTTTACCGCCCGCTCTTGCGACTACAGCGTCTCGCTCACCATGTAGTTGAGTTGCTCCCGCTCTTGCGATGCAACGATAAGCGACTGCCACAGGACTCTCAAAATGGCGGCCGGCTCTTCAGATTTGGGCGTGGTCCACTAAAATGGCCCTGGGACACCTTGGAACTCGGACGCTTCCCTGATAGGGCTTGGGTCCCATTCTCGAAAGCGTCCCCTCAGCCGTGAAGATTCTACAAAAGTCTTGGGGGCCCCCGACTCCCGCAGGCTTCTGGTGGGGAGCGGCTGCCATGTTTGCTCGTGGAATGGCCACGACGGAGCTACGAGATGGTGGTGCTCTCATGCTGACGCCAGCTTTAGTCTGAAACATCCAGAAACACTGTAGACTACCAATTCGATCAGTTCCGGTAGCGCCCCAACATGACCCGGTAGAGACGAACTTGCCCTCCCCTCTTTGACTAATGGTTCTTGTTGCCTGTCCCCTCTGTTGTCATTTAACAGAACTTTTTGGACTGCTGAAAGGGGTTGTGTTCCGAACGCTGGTTGGTGGAGACATTTTGACTATATTCTTGACCTACTTTGTCGCGTAATGCGTTATATGACACGCTGCGTTAGCGCACCCGGAAGTGATCCGGGGCGCGGCGCGCACCGCGTAACGTAAGCATAACAGGTCATGTGACTTGTTAATAAAACTTTTTATTGGTTCATTTTACTTTTGTTATTTTAATAATAAAAAGCTTGGTCATATGACCTAAAAAATACACTTTTTATTGATTTTGAACATTTTTTTTTTTAAAACATATATGTTATAATGTTCCAGGCTAATGTACTTTCCCGGAAAATTTACAACTGTCCTGCAAGTAAAATATATTCCTTTTTCGAGAAAAAGGGCGTTTCTTCGTCCCATGACGGGGCCGTTGAGTAAAAGAGGCTCGGCCTGCTGTCTTACTCGCCGATACGCCTGATTATCAGATTCTTATCGATCACTTTATGTTGCAGGAGTGCAAAACACAACTGCCCTTGAGCATTTATCTTTACTGCGTTCCTACGTATTATACCTTTTATCCGTCATGTAATTGGACTGCTTTATTTCACTTGCCTTTTACTGATTCGAAAACAGTGACTAAAAGTAAAAACTTTACCAATGTAAATACTACTACCATGTTTTGTTTTAAAAACCTTTATTGTGAAAATGTCAGTATACAAATACGGGCCTATAACCACGTGGGCCGGCCACGGAGCAAACTGGAAACGTATATGATGAGGAGACATTTACACTGTAGAGGAACGTAACGAGCGGGCCATTAGGTTGCAAGAACTAAGGTGTCTAACAGTTGCGGAATTGGTGGACGTACATTTTGTAATTAAAATACGACAAAGCCACTTACAAAAAAATCATCTAGATATACATTTGCGGGCAAGTACCATGGGTGACGTTAATTCGAACTTTCAATAGTACAGTAATCAATAACACATCAGAACTTAATATCAATAGGGATGTCGAAATATTCAATCAATTCTCGTCCCCGCCCGCCATGAGCATCAAAACTGCATTCATATCTCGTGATATCAAGGTTGTTCAACCAGTACACAACAAGGAGTTACGAGTCCCATTTATACCGGCGCCATTTTGGGCGAGGCCGGGCAGGTCCAAGATATAGTCAAAATGTCTCCACCAACCATCGGCCAGACCAGAACCCCTTTCGGCCCTTTATGCTACAAGATGGTGTCTTCCATTCAGAAAATATTGTTGGCAGCATTTTGAAAGAAAAGATAAACAGCCGTTCTCCTAGTGAGTCTCACATTGTTACATTTAGGAAGAATGTTGAAGAGTAGTATGTTGAAAATCTGAAGCCATTTTTCTACAAACTCTCAATCAGCCTCGGATGGAAAAAAAAATCCTGAAGAATGTACAAACTGAAAACCAATTTTTGTCTGTATAGCATCAACAGCAACGCTTGAGTCAGCTTTGTGTGAAGCCGCCATTTTGATTCAATCAATAACGTCCCCCTGCACACATTCAGGGACCTGGTCGTGTCTTCAGGTCAAACGGATTGTGGGACAAGATGCAGAAAGGAAAAGGAAAAAAGTTCCGCCGAACCTCGGGAGCCGGCCGCCTATGTCATGGGCGATCTTTGGCCACACCAGGGCAATAGTGAAGCTGCAGCAGGTGCAAATAAGCTTCAGACAGTCTGTCAAGCACTGCTCAGAACTCTCAACTATGGCACTCAACATCCAGGACTTGCCATCCGGATCTTGGCGCCTTGTGCTGGTTCCGACCTATTCACACATCGGTCCACTACTGACATCACCTCATAAGCCAACGGGGCACCCCACGCCGACTTTCGGCCCAGCATTGTAGGATGGCCACACCAGTGCGGCAACTTGCTGGACACCACCTTGGTGCCATCCGGATCTCGGCGCGTTCGAGTCACTGTACCGCAAGAGTGACCGGAACTCAGCTGGACACGCCTTCTTTCGGCGCAGCATTGTAGGATGGCCACACCAGTGCGGCAATTTGCTGGACACCACCTCGGTGCCATCCAGATCTCGGCGCGTTCGAGTCACTGTACCGCAAGAGTGACCGGAACTCAGCTGGACACGCCGTCTTTCGGTGCAGCATTGTAGGATGGCCACACCAGTGCGGCAACTTGCTGGACACCACCTCGGTGCCATCCGGATCTCGGCGAGCTGTGCTGCCTTCGGCCTACTGTAGCCGCAAGTGCGGGCGCAACTCAGTTGGACGGCGAGTGAAAAGATAAGGGGCGCCGCACTGCAGCCGAGGAGCCTCCATCTTGGGGGAGACGCACAGCCCCCACTGACTGACGCGACCTTACAGGCCAACGGGGCGCCCCACGCCGACTTTCGGCGCAGCATTGTAGGATAGCCACACCAGTGCAGCAACTTCCTGGACAACAACTCGGCGCCATCCGGATCTCAGCGCGTTGTACTGCCTTCGGCCTATTCGCACATTGGTCCGCTACTTACGCCGCCTCACGTGCCAACGGATTTTCTACGCTTTTTGTAGCCCTATGCCGCATAACAGGTCATGTGACTTGTTTATAAAACTTTTCATTGGTTCATTTTACTTTTGGTTTCCTAATGATGGAAAGCTTGGTCATATGACCTAAAAATAACACTTTTCATGGGTTTAGAACATTTTTTTTTCCAAAACGATGAAAGCCCCACCTTGTTTCTGGATGTTTCAGACTGTAGCTGGCGTCAGCATGAGAGCACCACCATCTCGTGGCTCCGTCGTGGTCATTCCGCGAGCAATCATGGCAGCCGCTCCCCACCGGAAGCCTGCAGGAGTCGAGGGCCCCCAAGACTTTTGTAGAATCTTCACGGCTGAGGGGACGCTTTCGAGAATGGAGCCCAAGCCCTAGCAGGCAAGCGTCCGAGTTCCAAGGTGTCCCAGGGCCATTTTAGTCGACCAGGCCCAAATCCGAAGAGCCGTCCGCCATTTTAAGAATCCAATGGCAGCCGCCTATCGCTGCACCGCAAGAGTGGGCGCAACTCAACTACATGGTGAGCGAGACGCTGTAGCCGCAAGAGCGGGTGATAAACAGCTGAATGGAGGATGAGGCACAGTGTAGCAAAAGCGGGCGGAATGGCAACTGAAACGGTAAAAGGGCGCCCCAGTACAGCAGACGAGCCTCCACCTGGGGAGGCCCGTTCACGCCGCCTCCCCCACGCCCCCCCGGGGCGCCCCACGCCGTTTTTTGGAGCAGCATTGTAGGATACCAAAACCAGTGCGGTAAGTTACTGGACATCACCTGGGTGCCATCCACATCTCAGCGCGTTCTGCTGCCTTGGGACTATTCGCACAACAGACCGCTACTGACGAGGCCTCCCCCCGCACCACCCGGGACGCCCCACGCTGTTTTTCTGAGCTGCATTGTAGGAAACCAAAAACCAGTGTGGCACCCAGGTAACATCACCTGGGTGCCGTCCAGAACTCAGCACGTTGTGCTGCCTTGGGACTATTCGCACAAAAGACAGCTACTGACCATTGTTGCTTCTTTTTGCCAAAAAATGTTTAAATGTATTTACAGTTTTTGTTGCGTTCGATATATTTATAAAGTTAATAAAGTTTTATAATCCTACTTTGTTGGAGTACTATATATTTTTAAAAAATCGGGTGAATGGGGCCTTGAATCGGGTTATTGTCATGTGTGGGCTTTGGAAGTGTGCTGCTACAGGATCGGACATTTCAAACTCAAATGCACGTTCTTTTTCTTACCTTTCCGAAGCATGGAGCGCAATAGCAGGCAGAGAAAGGGTGATGCAAGTGTTGAACACTGCCTGGCCTGGCAAGTTGCTGGCAGTGCCCCCCCCCCGCCCGCTCCTGAAAGAGGGCACACACACACCGCCGCCCGAGTACTTCACATAACTTTAAAAGACCATGCGCTTGTTAATGAGGCTTAAATGGTTTATCACCCCTTCTAGAGCCCCTGCATCGGCCCTCTGACGTTTCCTGGAAGAATTAGCACGTAACACAATACCAAGCCCTGTCAGCTGAAACCCCCGAGGAATCGGGTTTTTGCTTGCAGGAATCGGGAGGCGGGAGACTAGCACTGAAATCGGTAGTCTCACGCCTGAATCGGGAGGGTTGGCATGTCTGGATTCTCTGCAGCTGGGGCCATAAACTACATCCGCAGGGCTAGGTGATAGCCTGGGACCGGCCTGGACAATCGGACACAGAGGAAGAGGAGTGTCAGAGGGTGCGGTAGTGAATAGGGTGAAAGGGAGGTATCGGGCGGGCACAGGGTGTGATTCTCAGGGAAGAGCAGCGCAGATGGGGGGAAGTTTATGGCCCATGCATGAGAGAGAGAGCGGGGGTGACCAGTGCGTGGGGGAGATGCTTGCGAGGGTGGGGAGCCGTGCTGAGAATCGACGGCGTACAGAGAGTGGGTCTGGTCAAGGCATCTAAAATGGCTGCCGTGCACGACAAAATTGAGCCATTGGAAAAAGGCAAGATGGCGCATACAATGTTTATCAATAAGGATTCATTTATAACAAAATATTTTATCGCAGTGACAAATTGGCGGTCAACGCTTCCTGATTTCCATCGAATCGAACGTTATCAGACGTCACGCAGCAAAAAAAAAAAAAAACGCTCACCCACAGCCGCTGGAAGACATGTATCAACATATATGAGCCTCCTCAGCCACCCTCAGAAAACATAAGGGATCAGGATACGTCTCCCGCACCCCTTTATACCTAGTAATTTAATTAAAACGAAACACAAAATGGCGAATTCCCGTTTCGCTACCAGTTTGCGGCCCAGTTCGCGGCCCGAGAAGCACTTCTAACGTGAAAAATCAATTTTTTTTTATTTTCCCCACGGGACCCTTTAATAACCCCAACATCATTCCTAGGGGTCAAGAGGGGTCTACATTGCCCCCTTTCATTAAATTCCCCCTTCGTTTTTCACCTCTTCTTCTCTCTCGATCCTACCGAGAGATAAGATGGCGCACGCACAGCCGCTGGAAGACATATATCAACATATATGAGCCTCCTCAGCCACCCTCAGAAAACATAAGGGATCAGGATACGTCTCCCGCACCCCCTTATACCTAGTAATTTAATTAAAACGAAACACAAAATGGCGAATTCCCGTTTTGCTACCAGTTTGCGGCCCAGTTCGCGGCCCCAGAAGCGCTTCTACCGTGAAAAATCAATTTTTTTTTATTTTCCCCACGGGACCCTTTAATAACCCCAACATCATTCCTAGGGGGTCAAGAAGGGTCTACCTTGCCCCCTTTCATTAAATTCCCCCTTCGTTTTTCACCTCTTCTTCTCTCTCGATCCTACCGAGGGATAAGATGGCGGCCACTCCGGACTGTTTAGAATGTTGACAGACACCGGAAAGCCAATCAGCTTCGCATCGCAAAGTTCCGTTTCGCGAAAAGTAAGCGGACCGGAGCGCAGCCCGGAGCGCTGTTACAGATATATATCTTGTTTTGAACGTTAATTTCTCAAAATCCACTGGAGCACATATATTGAGACCTAGCAAAGGCACATCGCGCTAACAGTCCCTACAATTTTGCCAAGTTTCGTGCAAATCCATTCTGCCGATCGAGCTAAAAGTGAGGCCAACAGCCCTATGGAAAACTCAATGTTAAAAACGCGTTTTGGGACCCCCCTTTTTTCTCGGCCCCCCCTTGACGAAACCCCCCCAAATTTTCAAGGGACGCTCAGAAACAAAATGTGCCATTTTCCTGAAAATTTCAGCCGATTCCGTCCACAAACGCCAAAGTTATTAGACATAGAATTTTCCAAAATCCCATAGGGAAAAAATCCTAACTATATATACCTACTGGCGATAGCCAGTAGGTAATATATATATATATATATATATATATATATATATATATATATATATATATATATATATATATATATATATTACCTACTGGCGGTCGCCAGTAGGTAGTTATAGTTAGGATAATTTTCAATGTTAAATCTCAACATTCTATTTTGAATAACTTTGGCGCCGGTTGACGAATCTGCCTGAAATTTTCAGGAAAATGGTCTCATGGCGGTCCGGTCCTTCCCTGAAAGTTTGGGGGGGATTCGTCAAGCGGGGGCCGAGATAAAAGGGGGGTCCCAAAACGCGTTTTCCCCATGTTAATTTCCATAGGGCGGTCGATTTCACTTTTAGCCCGAACGGCTGAATGGATTTCCACCAAACTTGGCAAAATTGTAGGGACTGGTAGCCCGATGTGCCTTTGCTATGTCTCAAGATATGTGCTCCAGTGGATTTTGAGTAATTTAGGTTCAAAAAAATATATATATCTATAGGCGCTCTCCCGTGCGCGCACCCGAGTGCGCTCCAGGCGCGGCACGCGACTTGCGCGCAGGAAGCTGATTGGCTCTCAGTTGTCTGTAAACATTCTAAACAGTCCGGAGCGGCCGCCATCTTGTGTCTCGGTAAAATCGAGACACAAGGGGTTTGAAAAAAAAAGGGGCAAATGACCATAAGGGGGAAGAGTAGACCCCCTCTGACCCCCTAGGTTTGATGTAGGGACTAAAATAGGGTCCTGCAGGGCATTAAAATTTTTTTTTCGTTTTGCGCGGGGGAAGCGCATGGTACGCGCACCGGCGAAGCACGGGGAAAATCCAGGATTATATTTATGAAGGCCTTGCGCTGTTAGTTTTGCGCTTCCTGTGCGTCAATTTTTGTGACGCACCAGCGGTGTAAAAAAATGCGCATTGTTATGCAATATTTAAAAAGTGACGCATCTATCTAGATGCGTCACTTTTTAAAT
This sequence comes from Lissotriton vulgaris, assembly GCF_964263255.1. Lineage (NCBI taxonomy): Eukaryota > Metazoa > Chordata > Amphibia > Caudata > Salamandridae > Lissotriton > Lissotriton vulgaris. The sequence goes on from NW_028250454.1 coordinate 235,208, forward strand.
ATAGTGCAACGAGGTACATTTTATTACACTGCTGGTGTTATGCGTCACTTTTCTGTGCGCACTCCTTATGACATTCCAGATGTGTCATATTTAATGTATGACGAATCATGTTGCAGATACAATATGGCGCAGAGTTTTAAAAAGTGACCCATGTACCTAGATGCGTCACTTTTTAAAAATAGCGTCAGGTATAATGCATGCAGAGGGGGTGTTCTCCCGCAAAAAGCTTTGTAATAGCGACGCAGTGAAATCTTTCAGATTTCACTGCGTCAGTTTTAGGATGCTGTTGCGTCAAAATCTTGTGCCTGCTTTACAGCAGGTGTTAGACTGAGGCAAGACCTTTCATATGCTGCTTTCCCCATTTGAAAGGACACATTACTGGAGTTGCGTCACTTTTGTGACGCACTCCAGCAATGCGTTACTTGGAATGTCATAAGGAGTGCGCACAGAAAAGTGACGCATTGCACCAGTAGTGTAAAAAAATGTGCCGCGTTGCGTTATATTTAAAAAGTGAGGTATCTAGGTAGATGGGTCACTTTTTAAAATCAAGCGCCACATTATATCTGCGTGAGGTATAATGCATGCAGAGGGGGTGTTCTCCCACTAAAAGCTTTGTAATAGCGACGCAGTGAAATGTTTGAGATTTCACTGCGTCACTTTTAGGATGCTGTTGCATCCTTTAAATATAGTGCAACGAGGCACATTTTATTACACTGCTGGTGTGATGCGTCACTTTTCTGTCCACAGTCCTTATGACATTCCAGATGTGTCATATTTAATGTATGACGAATCATGTTGCAAGGAGCTACAGATACGTCAGTATTTCTGACATATGTGTAAACATAAAAGTGATGCGAGGCCGGCGCAAAATTTTGACGCAATAGCATCCTAAAAGTGACGCAGGGAAATCTCATAGATTTCAGTACGTTGTTATTACCAAGCTTTTTGCGCGGGATTGCCCCTCTGCATACAATATACCTGATGCAGATACAATATGGCGCAGAGTTTTAAAAAGTGACCCATGTACCTAGATGCGTCACTTTTTAAAAAATAGTGTCAGGTATAATGCATGCAGAGGGGGTGTTCCTTGCAAAAAGCTTGGTAATAATGACGCAGTGCGTCACTTTTAGGATGCAGTTGCGCCAAAATCTTGCGCCTGCTTCACAGCAAACCTTTCACATGGTGCTTTTTCCATGTGAAAGGACACATTACTGGAGTTGCGTCACTTTTGTGACGCACTCCTGCAATGCGTTACTTTTGTGTTTACAGATATGTCAGAAATACTCCAGTTTATTCACTGTGTCATAACTTTCTTTTCTAACACTCACCTTCTTTCATTCCTCCTACTTCACTTCCTTTCACCTCTCATACCTTTCTGTTCTTTCTTACTCATTCTCCTTTCAATTATCAATGCACTATATTTCACTTACTCTTCATTTTTTAAGATTATAGCTCTTTGATGAGAATTGGAGGTAGTTCTGAAAAGAACTTTTGGTTTTCTTCTTTTAACTGAAGAGGAACAAAAACAGGGAATAGAAACTGCTCAACAGGAGCAAAAAGAAAAGAAAAAAATTAGGGGTGGGAAGGGCAGTGATGGTTCTCCAATGCCCGAACCATGAGCAGGACACTTTGCTCCCCATAGGTGAGGAGTTGATTGCAGTATCTGCATTTGACGACCCCATGGTTGAATGCAGGTTGAATGTTTGCTACCTGCCCCTGAGATTGTTCTCTTCCAGAAGAAGTTGCTCCTCCTGTTGATGTAGAGGCCCCATCTCTGGGAACCTCCTGTGCCAGAGCCCTGACACTTTCCCGGGCAAAATTCTGGGGGTGCCTCCTCTCCACATGTCGGATCATCGTAAAGTTCCCAAAAGAGTATTTTTTTTGGGGGTTACCCCGTGACAGGACCTGTTTGCAGATCCTGCACTCTACTTTTGGTGCATTCACCTTCTTCTGGCCTTCTGGAAACTTAAAAAATTTCCAAATGAAATGTTCCTTCACCTTTGGGGTAGGAGGCTCTTCATCAATGAAGTCATCTTCACTGCTGGATGGTCTGGCAGCCATGATGAATCCAGGAATATGGAGCAGCAAAAAAGGCAGGTCTTTCAGTCACAAAAGTGAAAGAAGAAGTGAAGGAAATGGGTGGGGATTTCATTCATTGTAAAAAAAAACTGTTAGCAACCAATGAAAAGTGTTATTTGAGGGTCACATGACCCGACGCGTTTACGCTGCGCGCTCCGGAGCACTTCCGGGTGCGTTTACGCAGCGCGATCGTAGGCGCTTCCGGGGCGCAAACGTGGCGCGATCGTAGGCGCTTTTCCGTGCGTTTATGCGCCGCGCACGTATGCGCTTCCGAGGGCACTTACGTTGCGCGCCGAAGTGACGTCATCAATCTTTTATAGAAATGCATAATCATTTTCCATATTAAAAAAAACTAATTTTATTTGTATGGTACGAAATGTTTTGCATTATTATTAACTTTTCATTCATATTTTTTTTTCACGAACGACAGTTGCGCTCTGGGTGCGCTTTCAGATGAGCTCTCGGAGAAGCTTACAGGAGAGCTTAGCTGAAAGCTTCCCGGAGCGCGCACCCAGAGCGCAAAAGAAAAAAATTATAAGAAAAAATGAATACTTAAAAAAAAACAGCAAATTGTAAAAAAAAAAAAGGTTAGAAACTCGATATACAAAGGAATTAGCATTTAAAAAACCTATGAAATTCACTGAAAAAACCATAGGTTTCACACCAGTTATAGTTAGGAATTAGCATTTAAAAAACCTATGAAATTCACTGAAAAAACCATAGGTTTCACACCAGTTATAGTTAGGAATTAGCATTTAAAAAACCTATTAAATTCACTGAAAAAACCATAGGTTTCACACCAGTTATAGTTAGCTGGAAATTTTACTGATATAAAACCATTGAAATTCCCACGTTATAGTTAGTCGGACTCACTATAACTTGCGCGTGCAATGCACTGCTGATGACATCACATATTACATCACTCATGACATGGTCAGTGACATCACTCATGACACCATCCTTGTGACATAGTGACAGACCTCCTTTCACTATAATGTAACCCTTGAGACACATATTCAAAAATAGAAACTGAAATTTTTAATAAAATGGAGATACCTATATCAGTTACAACAAGCAATTCAGTAATTCCACTATCTATATACACATCCACTCATTCACCAACAGTTCTATATAGTCACTCATACATATACTCACTCATCATATGAAGTGATACACCTATACATCCTGTTACACACCGACATTCATCCAAAAGTTACTCACACACATATTCACACGTGCAAATAAACTATTGGACATCCATTTATTTGAATATAGAGTTATACACACACTTCCACCTTACTTCTATTTAAAATTACACATATTTATTCTCTTAAACAATCACTTATAGAAACACATACTTATTTAAACAGGAACTCTTACAATCTCTTACTCTCACATATACTCACTTATATACATCAATATTCATATATACTAGATTAAAACATATGTAGTTACTGATAAAGACACTAGTGAGACAGTCATTCACTCACTAACAAACACATATAGACACTCATCCACCCATACAGTCCTGTACATATGTTGTCTTCAAAACACATACAAACAAAGAGTCAGTCACTCATGCATCTATGTGCTAAGTAATACCCCCACCAAACCATATAGACACTCATACTGATACTAATAAAAATATCTAATAACCCATATACATACACATGAGTGGATGTGTATTAGATGGTGATATTACTGAATTGGTTGTTGTAACTGGTATGGGTATATCCACTTTTTTGAAAATATTAGTTTCTATTTTTGAATATGTGTTTCATGGGTTACATTACACTGAAAGGAGGTCTGTCACTGTGTCACAAGGATGGTGTCATCAGTGATGTCATGAGTGATGTCACTGACCATGTCATGAGTGATGTAATATGTGATGTCATCAGCAGTGCATTGCACGCGCAAGTTATAGTGAGTCCGACTAACTATAACGTGGGAATTTCAATGGTTTTATATCAGTAAAATTTCCAGCTAACTATAACTGGTGTGAAACCTATGGTTTTTTCAGTGAATTTAATAGGTTTTTTAAATGCTAATTCCTAACTATAACTGGTGTGAAACCTATGGTTTTTTCAGTGAATATATATATATATATATATATATATATATATATATATATATATATATATATATATATATATATATATATATATTATTTTTTTACATCAAAAATACATGATGTAACTCGTCATAAAGGTCAACAAATAGTACTAACTGAATTGATGGAATGATTGGTAAAGGCATGCAGTGTAGTGTCTGATATTTGCCTGCAGAATAACTTGTGCAGCCATTAATAGTCTTGAAAAACTTCCCTGGAAATGCTAATGAGCCAAGACATTTCAGAACTAAATACACATTTTCTAAAATGAGACTGTGGTTCCTTTACACACACCAGCCCAACTCCATTTTTGCCAAGCTTTCTTGTAAGTCATAATTATACCTGGGACCTAGGCAGATTAGTTTGAGGCTAGGCAGCGGAAGGTAACGCCTGTCAGTTATCAGAATACAAGAAGGTTTTGAAGCCATCAAAAGTAGGTTAGTGTTTAGTATCAGATTGTGATTTGCAGAGAGATCTCATAGGACTTGAGGGTGAAATAGAATCAATACAGGAATATGTGGGGTATTTTTGAGGATAGATCAGAACCAGGCCTGGGGCATCCAGAGTGGAGAAATTAGAACCACCAAGGTCTTCTGTTTAACAATATAAGCCAGGCACATGGAAATCATCATAAAAGGAGGAAAGGTATCAACTGGAACAATTTTGCAAGAACATGCCTATGGCAAGAGAAAAATATAAAATTGAGGGCAATTGTGGGTTCAAGCATGAGAAAAATAAAAAGATCAAGTGTGCTTTGACAAATTAGAACAGAGCGGAAAGAATCCTTATGCTCTATTTTCACCATCCATCGTGGTGGAAAAAGAATTTCTCCTAGATGAACAATGACCACCATCTTATAGTGACTATTCATTTTATTTCCTTTCCATTTTTTGTCACATTTGGTCACAGAAAAACCTTATAATGATACGCACTCTTGAAAGAAGGTTTTCCTATATTTAATAGGAGCTCTAATTTGTCTACACATTTATGAATTGACCTTAGAGAAAAACCTTGAATCAAAGGAGGGAAAAACTATTTTAAAAACTCTAATGTTTAAAGACCCCAGGGATTCTCTGAAATTACTTGCTTCATTTGAGGAAACACATATTTTGTGACCAATTAACTGAGTTTAAGAAAATAGGATGCTGGTCTTAAGATAAAAATGTTGTCCTATGTTGTAGGGGAAAGATCATCCTGATTTGCTTTGGGGAAGAAGGAATCATTGTCATTGCTGAAACTGGCCACCACTACGTTAATGTTATAACCTGTGACGTGATATTACTATGGGCATTTCCAGCAACACCCATGGTTTTTTGACACTGCCCAGATTTACAAAGAATCGTTATTCTGAGGCATCGCCAAACTCTTGCACCTCCCCAGGGGAAGCGTAAGGGTGGGGCAATAAGGAGCACACATAGAAGGACCAAATGCCATTCACAATTGTATTTGTACAGTAAGTTGTCCTTTCCTGCACAAAAACAACAATCTCCCCTACAACAAGGCACCATTGCAACATAGTGTAAGAGTGCCTGCACTGGTTCATGACAGCCTATTGTGACCCAGCGCAGGGCAAAAGGACAGGAATGCACCAGATCTAATAGATACATGGCAGAGCAGAAGGATTCCTTGTGGTGCTGTCCTGAGCCAAAACCTTGTAAATGAGGCCCAAAGCTTATTGAGCTCAGTTAGAAAAGACAATTCACTAAATCTCTAGACTCATCCATAGCAGAGGAGCTGTCGCTGGACTCTCCCACTTTTGGTGAAAAAGTAACTATTTTGAAATTTAATACAAGGGCAGCTATGAAATTGAGGAGCTGAATAAGAGAAGAATCAAAAATAGGATTACCATTGGCATGAAGGACAACTTACACTAGTTGTGGGATACTCGTCATTAGGGATGGGGAAAATACATCTTTTGCATTTTTGACCGATCAGGATCAAAGCAGAAAGTATTGGAATCATTCTATTATCATTGTCTGTATCAGTGTACTATGATTATCATAATCATTCTTTGTGCGCATTCTTCAGTGCAAAATTAGGTTATGTCTTTGTCTTGCATTCTAACTGTAGACATAAGGTCAAAGGATTGACCATGTATCATTATTTTCAGTTAATTAAGGACCATGAATCACAATACAGAAAGTGCTTGAATTTTCCCCGTTTCTGTGTGAATCAATGACATCATAATTATCATTATCATAATTTTGTTCATACTTAAATACAACTTTAAGTCATTTCTTTACCTTGCTTCCTCTAGACGTGAGGGTCCAATGATTGAGTGAGATGCTTTGCTGTGCTGACAGAGGGAACTGGACTGCAGAGCCCAAAAATACCATGCTACAGAAAGACAAGGGGCAGAAGGAGGAGTGCCACTGAGGGCTTTATACTCTAGCCTGTTCTCTATCCCTGTGATGCAGGATGCTTTTCTGTGCTGACAGGAGGAACAATGCAGAAGGGGGAGGAGCAGATGGAGGAGTGCCCTTGAGCACTTTATAGCATGTTCTCTATCCCCACGGAATGGGACAAGACCTGGGTGTACCCGGGCAAAGACCTGGCTAAGATCAGGCCCTTCAGTGCCCAGTTGAGGCTGGGCTGGGCCACCCCTCTTGGCCTGAGGATTAAATTGTACCAGACCCGTGGCACAGTAATAACTGTTCCTGCTCCTTCCGTCTAAGTAGGTACTGATATCTATTTTTTGCCTACCACCATTTAATCTCCCCTATGCAATGCCCCTCGGTTTAATGCCTTTTTCAAGGCTCATTTACTAGGCTGCTACTAGGTATCTATTTGCTGTCTAGTGTACATAGTGTGACCATGGGGAAATTGAAGCTACATGAAGTGAGGAGAAAGCTGAAGCACCAGCATTTACCGCAGGCTCCAAATTTGACTCATTTCTGATTAGAGGAGTTGGGGTTATAGCTAAAGAAATTTATCTGGCTGAAAAGTGTGTATCTAATTAGCAGGGTGATTTTTTTAACCATTTCACTACCCACTACACCTTTATTAAACTCTGAAGTCATAACTAGCCATACCGACATTGCTCAAGTGACTGCCGAAGATCCCAGGATAGCCAGGCCGGACTGGTAAGTCCGGGCACCAGGCAATCCCCCGGTAGGCTGGAGGAGGTGAGGGCCAGTTTTGTGACAGGGTGTGCCAGTTCTGTTGCTGCGGCCAATTTGGCCGTGTTGAACCGACACCTGCGTGAGTCAGAGACAATCATTACATTAAGAACAGCCAGGCATTATGCTCTCTTTCCTCCTTTTGTGTATTTCCTCCCCTGTAAAATGGATCCAAAAAAGAAAAACACTTTTGATGGAAACGTCTCTTTTTCTGACACTTTTCAATTTCAGTGGTGGAGAGAAATAAATCATTCACAATATGAAAAATAACTAACTAACTAGCTAACAAACTGAAGCAAGACAGGGTGGTTGCAAGGTGGCCAAATTGATTTATTCACAACTAAACCCATTAGCGCCACTTTACAGTGTATGTCAGTGAAGCGCTAATTTTGTTTTCTCATCTCTCAGCATTTCTTACCCTGGGTAGTAAAGTGCACGATTTCTGGAGGTACTGAAATACCTGCTTGATGGGTGAAATGGAAAACAAAATATGTACAGCGGCTTTGTGTTCACAAACGTGGTCATTTTAAACCATACTGCTTATGTTTTGTAAGGATATAAGCAATGGGCATTGAAACTGGTCCCTTCTATGCCCTGTAGTCATAGCCTTAACTTTTCAGGGAAAAGCACTCACTAATTTCTGTATAATGAGTGTAAAAAGAAAAAGGTAACCATACTGTTTAGATGTCACATGCTTTACTTAATCTTGTATTCTCTATGAGTGTTTGCTTTTTCTAGAATGTTGTTCATTTTATTTTTAGGCAGCATATTGCTCTTGTCTAGTGCGTGATTTGCATTGAGTCACATCCAGGTGTTTATTGTGGGTCAGTGCAGTGCAAGTTTCTCTCAGTGGGGCAGTATGGTGTTCAGTGGGGGAGAGGAGGGGACACTATGGTCAGAGCTGCTGAATTTGGAACTGGAGAACCAGGTTCAGCCTTCATGACCAGTCCACCAGACCACTCTCCTGAGGGAGCATATTCCCATGCTCGACCTTGGAAGTCCTCACATGACCTTAGAAGCCCTGGTGTCTTAGCACCAGTAGGTGGACCCTTGCAGTGGCAAGTGTGGGTTAACCTAGAAGACCTGTCCGCCACAATTCATTCTGAAGTTCACTTTTGGTCTTGCAGGCAGGCCTATGAAGCAGCACATTATAGAGTGATGGTGACTCTTTCACTGAGGTCACAGGACCCTTGAGCAGGGTGGCTCTAGAGCAGTGCAACTGCACCAGGCGCCTACCAGCCACGGTCCGTGCAAGTAACAGCAGTGGGGCAGAGGGACCGGGTAAGGGGGGATTTTCAAGGGATGATGCAGTGGGAAAATTAAATAAATAATTAATTTTCCCTCTGCATTGTCCCTCAAAATCCCCCTTTACCCGGGCCCACCACCCACCGCTCTAACCTGAACAGGCCGTGACTGGTGCTGACTTCAGGTGGGGGCATCGTGCTTGCAAGTATAATATGGTTTTAAAAGCACTTGCTGCCTACTTCCTGGCATCCAACAATTTTCGGCAACAATAAAAATGTCATGATAACTCAAGTGATTTATGTTCTTAGTAGAGACAGAAGGTGTTTAGACTAGTGGACGTTTTGACTCATGGAAAGAGGGTTAATGTGCCTGCTGCTAAGAACATGTACCATACAGATCACAAAGTGCACATAATGTAAATAGTGTAACTGCAACAAATGAAACTGGTCCTAGGATGCTTGTTTCCAGTTCAGGAAGGACCTGGCCTGGCAGTTCGGGTTGGACTGTTCCCATTGGGCACAGGGTCAAGACTGATTTGCATATGGCTGGGTTCAAACTGGAATGGCATGGTGAGCCAAAAAACAATGGATTTAGACCCAGATCTCTGTACTGGGGTGAATGCATGACAATGATCTGCATTCTGTTCATCATTTTGCATAATATAAATAGGTCAGTGGGTTCCTGCTTTTACCAGAGAGGCCCTACTGTTACTTGCAGTTAATAAGTTAAAATCGTAACATATAACAGTGAGCTATTAACTGTCATGTAAGAGCTGCATGCAAGCTGCAAGGTATAAATAAAAGTGTTATGGTTTTTCCCCAGTCTTTGATTATCCTAATGTTACAAAAAAGGATTCATTTGGGTAGAAATCAATTCTGATTATTAAAGAGAAACCCCAACCATGGTATTACGTTTTAAATTCTGAGTTTATGTTTCTCCAGACCAATCACTATTAAGCTATGCTGTTTACCGGTATGGTTGTCATGTGACTCCTACACATTGCAGTCCTTTTTCTTATGTAACATTTCCTATACAGTGATTTACACATGTATAATTGATTGTCTCTGTGTAATATGCATGATGTAAATCACTCTGAAACCCTGCACGGGTTTAGGTGGTGCTGTAAATTTTCTGATACTTAATTATTTTGACATTTGTACACATGCTAACAGCCTCTGTAAAGAGTTTTACTTATTAGTACCAGTGGAACATACAACTGCAGCAGTGAGAAAGGTGACCAGTCAATCTTTTCACTGGGCCCTCAACTTCACAGCAGCACATGTCACATTTTTTAATAGCTTTTGATACGTTTGAGGTATAAACAATTTATTAGTTAAAATCGTCCGATTATGCAGCTGATGGTGTATTATGTGGCAAATATGACAGAGCCATAATTATGTGGAAAACATTTGCAAACTAGGATATTTTGCCATTCATGTTTGAACTGCTCTTGTGGAAAAGGGAGGAGAAGTGCTGATGACAGAAACTCCATGGATGGGAGACAAAAGGCTTGCGATTCCAGTTTTAAGGATATTTGGGAAATTCTATGATTGGAAAGTTATCCCACTTTGTGAATGTATTTTAATGTCAATAACTAATATTAAACCTTCATTTAACATTTGTATCCATTGGTTAAATTAAATACCTTAATAAGCTGTAACCGGTAAGTGAAATGGGAAACGAATACAAAAAAATTGGATATTTTGCTCTTTCTGCCACACCTCTGACTCCACCACTGACACAATCCACGGATTATTCCCACTCTCTGATTCTCCACCCACAGTTCCCCTACTTTTTTCCCCCACTTCGACCACTGGATGGTGGGCGTTGGGCGGCACTGTATGGGGGCATCGCGACCAGGCCCGACAAATGAATTAAAAGCAAAAGGGAGTAAAAGGGGCCTAAAGGGGCAAGGGGTAGCAGGGCTAGACCCCGGCCTGGTGCCTCAGCATAGTGGTTTTGTATGTTGTGAGCAGGGACGGAGCGAGGTGGTGGCTGGCTTTAGGCTCTAGGCCAGGCAGGCTCTGATTGACTACTCAGGGAGCGGCTATCCCGGACCCCGATCCTCAATGTAACTCAGCCAGCCATGAGCCATCACCACCCCTCAGAGGTCTAAACATGCAACATGCATCAACCTGAATTCCAGGAAAACGTCGAGGGCATGTGGTGAGCAGGGAGCTGGAGGAGGCAAGAAGACTTTGCTATTTTTTGGATAAAGCATCACTCAGGCCGTCTCTAGAGCTCATTAGTGAATACATACACAGCATAACTAATTGGCAAAACGTACATTGCCTCCCTCAGGCGAAACCTAACTGGTCTTCTGTTACTTTTTAAAAATAAATATTATTATGGGCCTTTTTTTCCTCAATGTACTGAGAAAGTCAGACACTTCCCTTTTCAAGAACTATTCAGTGAGTGCGCCCTTATGGCAGAAAAACTCACCCCAAAGGGCCCCCAAATCTTGCAGTTGCACAACACCGCTACAAAGATCAGTCATTCTGTATAAAAAGCAAATAAAAATGCCTCAGCCCACACACAGCATTGCTGCAAATGGGTTAGCAAATGTTTAAAATAAATAAAATGGGTGCTCACTGTCCCTTATTGCTGCATTCACCTCAGAAGTGCAGTCACTGATCTATCACAGTTATTACCTAGTATGGGCGGAAAATCCGTTCCGCTCGCGGATTTTGCGGATTTTCGGTAAATTCGCAATCCGCGAGATTCGCAAATTTCCCGCAAAATCCGCAAATCCGCGAGCAGCGGATTTTATGGCTTGCTCGCACTGTTCGCGTGAGTTCGCGGCTTCCCAGTTCAACTTCGCGCCTCGCGAATAAGCGCTAAATTGCAGAAATACGATCTTAGCAAAACTGAAACTACTTACCAGGTTCAAAAGTTCAAGCTCATCATTAGTAGCCATTTCCTGTAGTGCTTCCTGAGGGGCCCCTCCAGAGTTCAGTTGCCTACTTGCAACTATTATGTGACCCTGCTCTGACCCTCAGAATAGTTACACAAAGGTCCTGAATTACAGCTAAGGCAGACAAGCAGGAGCCAGGCTGGAAGTTCAAATCCAGTGACACATTAATCAGCCCCTAATTCATTATTGTCAGTTGGGGCAGGGCAGGTGTTGTAACTAATTTTGCAACAATGAAAGCACTTAGCAAGTGCAAAAGATCACTAATCAGGAAGCACTAAGGAAGCAGGTGCCAGCTAAAAAAATATTCTGTGACACATTAATCAGCCCCAAATTAATTCAGGTCACTTGAGGCAGGGAAGGTGTGCTTTGCTTTGCAACAATAATGTACACCAGAGGGTGCTGTGATGAAACAGAGGCTGGCATGGGTGGGCCAGAGGGTGGCATGAGTAGTCAGAGAGTGGCAGTGGTGACAGAGAGTGGCAGTGATGAAGAAGAGTGTCCCAAACAGGCTGGACACGTAGAAACAACAAGTTCGCAAAACTTGCGACCCGACAGGTAAGTTCGCGTTTGAGAAATTGTACAAAACCCTCGCGAACTGGCAGAAACCTGCGCAAACACAAAAAAAATCCGCAAATTGGCGAGAATTCGCGGATTTTGCAGATTGCGAGTTCGCAAATCCGCAAAATTCGCAAACGCGAGATTCGCAAAATTCGCCCATGCTTAGTTATTACACCCTGACGTGCTGCACCAAGAAAGCAAATCAGTCCTCTTTAGAAGTGTTCCGGTCACACTATTGCTATTGCCAGATCGATTTCACTATTATATCGTAGCACTAGATTGCCTGACTGTTTAATAATCGCTAATCATAATTATTTCGTAGCGCGAGTCTGCCAAAGTACGCTTTAACATTCTTTTCAATTGTGCTGTGCTGCCTGAAGAAATCTTTTGTGCCTGATTGTGCCGGTGCCACTGCCATTTGCATCGCGCTTTTTGTGATTGTGCCCCAATCCAGTTTCGATTTTGGCTTGCTGCCATTTTGTTGTTGTTGTTGTGCCTCCCTGCTCGGATCTCCACCCCGCTCCCGCCTCCCAGCTGCTCCTCCCTCACCCCTCCCCCCCCACTATCCGCATATGTCAGATGCTTTTGCGCGCAGCGTTCACGTGCTGCGAACGCACCCCATGCGCGCCGAAGGTTCGCCAAAGGTAAGCCCGTCTACGCCCGTCAGCGCCTGGACCGCGCCCAGCGCCAGACCTCCTGACCCCCGCAATACCCATTCCACCTGCATTACATACGACGCCGCAACCCTCACAGCCCTCAACCCCGACCGACCACCATACTGCTACCAAGCTGCCCCAGGACACACCCATGGACCCTTCACCTGCAACTCCTGCAAGTTTGACTGCATCAGGACCCACACCAAATCCACAAACTCCAAACAGATCTCCGACACTAAGCACCTAAAGTGCTTCCTGCTCAACACCCGCTCAGTCCACAGACACTCCAGTGAACTCTGGAACCTACTCGACACTACATCACCGGACCTCGCCTTTCTTACAGAAACATGGATGAACGCCTCATCAGCCACCGACTTCGCCATAGCCATCCCGGACACCTACAAGATCATCCAAAAAGATTGTACCAACCAAACAGGAGGAGGCATCGCCATTGTCCATAGAACAACATCCGCATCACGACCAGTTCCGACGATAACCTCGCTACCGCCGAACACCTTCACTTCCAGATCCACACCGACCCCAAAACCACACTCAGAGGCACCCTCATCTGCAGACCCCCAGGACCTCGCATACAATTCAGTGAAGACATCGCTGACTTCATCAGCCCTCATGCCCTCCCCTCCGAGAACTATATTCTACTGGGAGACCTCAACTTTCACCTGGAAAAGAAAAACAACACCAACACCACCACCCTTCTGGACAACCTGGCCAATCTCGGCTCAAACAACTCGTTGACACCCCCACCCACGTTGCCGGACACACGCTTGACCCTATCTTCCCCTCCAGCAAGCACATCTCCGTCAATCACACCACAGCTCTCCATTGGATAGACTACAACCTGCGTTCACTTCAACTACAAAAAGTCCAAGACCCACAACCCCCCCACAACCTATCCCCCGAAGAAATTGGAACAAAATCACCACCGACCAGCTCCTCACATTGCTTCACTAAAACCCCCCTACCAATTCATCGGACCCTAACCAAGCAGCCATCAACCTCACACAATGGATCACCCACAGCGCGAACTAGCACCCTTGAAAAACCATCTAATCAACCAAGGCAGCAAATAATCCCCCTGGTTCAACGATGACCTTAAGAAATCCAAGAAGCTCTGTCGTACTCTTGAGAAAACCTGGAGAAAAAACCCAACCACTGACAACCTTGCCACCTTCAAGAACGCCACCCGCAAACACCACCAACTGACCTGATCCACCAAGAAATCAGCATTCAAGGATCGACTTGACAACAATGCCCAAAACAGCAAGGAACTATTCAACATCGTCAAAGAATTCGCTAACCCCTACACCGCCACCAACTACATCACCCCCTCCCAAGACCTCTGCGACTCTCTATCTTCATTCTTCCACAACAAAATCGCCGAAATACATAACAGCTTTGAAAACCAATCTGAAGACCAGTCCACTCTACCCACCTCCGAACCAATACCGCACTCTAACAACCTTTGCGCCTGGAACCCTATCACCACCGAAGACACCATCCGCCTGATGAACTCCATCCACTCAAGATCACCAACCGACCCATGTCCCCACCACATTTTCAACAAAGCAGACTCCATCATCGCACCCCATCTCCGCGATGTCATTAACTGTTCCCTCAACTCCGCTACCTTCCCGGAAAACTGGAAACATGCAGAACTCAGCGCCCTTCTGAAGAAACCCACGGCAGACCCAACCAAACTTAAGAACTACCGCCCCATCTCGCTCCTCCCATTCCCTGCCAAAGTCACCGAAAAAGCTGTCAACAGTCAGCTCGCCGCCTTCCTCGAATCCAACAAATCCCTTGACCCTTCACAGTCCGGCTTCCGAGCCAAACACAGAACCGAAACCGCCCTCATCGCAGCAACAGACGACATCCGAACACTACTGGACAACGGAGAAACAGTTACTCTCATCCTACTTGACCTCTCCGCAGCCTTCGACACAGTCTGTCATAGCACCCTCATAAAACGCCTCAGCAACGTCGGAATACAAGGAAAAGCACTAGACTGGATCATCTCGTTCCTCACCGGAAGAACCCAAAGAGTCCGCCTCCCCCTTTCAAATCAGAGGCCACCGAAGTCATCTGCGGCGTACCACAAGGATCATCTCTCAATCCCACCCTCTTCAACGTATACATGAGTCCTCTCGCTTCCATCGCACGCCAACACAACCTCAACATCATCTCCTACGCAGACGACACCCAACTGATCCTCTCCCTCACCAAAGATCCCAACACCGCCAAAACCAACTTACACGAAGGAATGAAAGAAGTAGCCGAGTGGATGAAGAACAGCCGTCTAAAACTAAACTCGGATAAAACAGAAGTCCTCATCTTAGGGCCATCCCCCTCTGCCTGGGATGACTCATGGTGGCCACCAGCCCTCGGAACCGCACCCATACCTACGGACCACGCACGTAACCTGGGTTTCATACTGGACTCCTCCCTCTCGATGACCAAACAAGTCAACGCTGTCTCATCATCATGCTTCAACATCCTACGAATGCTCAAAAAAATCTTCCGATGGATCCCCACCGAAACAAGAAAGACGATCACCCACGCACTGGTCACAAGCTGACTAGATTACGGAAACACCCTTTACGCCGGAACCACAGCCAAACTACAGAAAAAACTCCAACGCATCCAAAACGCCTCAGCCAGACTCATATTGGACATCCCTCAACAAGATCACATTTCCGGCCACCTGAAAGACCTCCATTGGCTCCCTGTCAACAAGAGAATAACGTTCCATCTCCTCGCCCATGCACACAAATCCCTCTACGACCTAGGACCCGAATGCCTCAACACTCGTCTATCCTTCTACACCCCCTCCCGACAACTAAGATTGTCCAATCAAGCCCTCGCTGCAATTCCGCGCATCCACAGATCCACCATGGGGGAAGATCCTTCTCCTACTTAGCGGCCAAAACCTGGAATTCTCTCCCCGCCCACCTCCGCCTTACACAGAACCACCTCTCCTTCAGAAAGCAACTAAAAACTTGGATATTTGATAAATAAGACACCTCCCTCCCTCAAGCGCCTTGAGACCCCCTGGGTGAGTAGTGCGCTATACAAATTTTCAAACATGAACTACCAAAAAGGTTGAAGTACACATTGTCTTGTACACATTTTACTATGAACCTTTGCACAATTGTTTGAAGTTAGGTGCGTTTTTTAAATGACTTTATGCTATTTTATATGACAAATAAATTGGTTATATTTAAATTCATGTTTCGTGCTCGACATTTCATTTTTTAGTATTCTCTGTAGGAACGTCTGTGATTTAGGACTGGGTATCCTGGTGCTCCATAAGGTAATTATTTACTATGCTTTAAAAGTTAATGCAATCTAATATGTAATGAATTTTTTTTTGAAAAAAGCTTTATTTTGGCCTTTCTGTCTCAAATTTTCTTGGAGGACAACCCACCTAAATCCCCCTAGTAGTGGTTGCTCACTGCGCTTGCTCGCCACACACCATGTGGGGGCTGATCTCACTTTTACTTTGTTCTCTCTGATTCACCACCTGTGTCTATTTTTGGTGCTCTCTGAAAGAAGGTCTATGGGTACATATGATTTGGTGGGTAACCTGGTGCTCTTTAAGGTCATCTTCTACTATTTACTGTGCTTTGAAAGTTGATACAATTGAATATGTATTGAAAAATGTGCTGTAAAATTCACCATTTTGGTCTGTCTTTTTCCAAAATTTTCTTCGGGGAGAACCCCCCCAAATTCCCCTAGTAATGGTGGGCCGCGCTAGCGCGCTACGGGCTAGACGGGGCTGGTCTGCAAAAGTTTTCCAGGGCTGCTTTCACTTCCCAGTCCGGCCCTGAGTAGAGCTGTGATTTTGGAGAGGGGATGCATTCATTTGGATACCTCGCTTGCCAGTGATGAGTTTCCCTCTGTCAAGAGGAAGCAACACATTAAGGGTCTCAGCTGTAAAAAGGCAGCGGCCTTTCAGAATCCAATAAAAAATAAAACCATGGGTATAAGCAGTCTGAACAAGAGAGCTGCTAAATCCAATTAGGGTACCTTACATGATTTTTATTTTTACATGTCAACTGGGTACTATTGAGAAGCTTAAAACCTTGATTGATGCCTGTGTTTCCCTACTAGTGGACAAAATAGCAAGTTTTGAGTTTGAGATTATAAAATGAAGCACCCATAATTCCCAATGACTAAAGCGTACTAGGGTGGGGGACTTGAGGGATGCAAACACTGGTCCCATATCAACTGAACCAACTGAACCCGTTTTAGCTGGTGCTCAAGGGCCTGTCCGCACCCCACTGGCTGTCCCACCTGGTGACTCTGTCCCCCTTATCATTACTAATGACAGGGCTTTGCTTCCTGGTGGCAGTAATCCATGGCATGGAACCGTAAAGCCAAGGAGATTGGACACAGCGACAGTGACCAGCGGTCTAGAGAAGCAAGAGGATGCTTTTAATGTCCCTATCTTAAGCTCCCCTTGACTGAGGCCCTTATGTAGTAGTCTTAGCAATCGTCCCAAGCTTGCCCAAAGGAAAGACGGGAACCCAGAGCGATCTTAAATTTAAAGTTTGTCCCCGCTAAATAGCAATGCTAACTTCAGTATATCAGAGTATAATGATATTTTATTTGCCAGCAGATTTGTCTGGATTGGACCTCTAACCAAGCACTCCAGCAGGGACTGTCTTATAATTAAATGTAGGAATCCCGGACTATGTAGAATCCTGCACAATACTCAACATGCTCTCCGGGAACCTTCAAAACAAGCATATCATCATTCTGTCTTTGGGCTACTTTTATAGGCATTTATAATTGCCTGCCAGGCCTGCCTTGCCCTTTCCTCCCAAGACCACTTAAGTTGCCCTAGCATCCCCATATTCAATTGATATACTTAATGGGAGGAGTGGATTTTGGCTGACTCTTAAGTGACTGTTCTCCGTATGTAGAAATCATAGGCGAATCATGGGCCAAGTCGACAGACGCGACTTGGTAGGGGTTAAACATATCGTGACTCCTGCACCAACCTGACTTGATTGAATATAGCTGACCTGAGCACTAAATGGCCAGATCCGGCTTAGATTTATTACATCTCAAGTTTTGATATTGTGATGTTACAGGAAACTTGGGACACTAGGGATATTGTATGGGACGGGTACGAAACTTTTGCCACACTCTCTACTGGGGGTAGAGCAAATGGTGATTTAACGGTGGTTAAAATATCTAAGCTGTAAAAGGTAATTCCAATCTATTGTAGTCACATGGCCATACAATTTTTCATTTTTACAATCTGGCTGAAATTGAGGGTGACCCCAAGAGACAAGTACCCACTTTTGTTGTTCGTGGCCAGGGAACTGTTTTTGATTACATCTTTATCTCTAGTCGTTTGGCTGATTAGGTGTTATGCAGGGTGGAAGCAGTAAAGTGGATTCAGCAACCATAACCCAAACTAATTAGTATTTAGCCTACCATTTGCCTCACTTTCAGCTACTCCTAAATGTGTAACTGACCTCACCGCCAAGGAAAAGGATCCTAGACTAAGATGGCAATTGGTGAGTATCATGATCCTATTAGTAACTACAGTAAGGGGCAATCTCAGCCTGATTCTTGACCAACCGTTAACTACTGATTACCCACTAGGTGGTATGAGTGAGGGATTTGAAGTTAAATTCATCTATTAAATCCTTCTAACTGGTTCTGCCAATAAATCCAAATGTGTTGAACCTGACTGGTTTGATTAGGACTGCAGAGCTGCCAATCACAGCCTGCGACTTTCTCTCAATCTTAGACCCAGAGATGAAGCTGCCATAGTCACCGAAAGGCACGTTCATAAAAGCTCTATTAAAAAAAGAAAGCAGGTACTTAATGAGGAAGCATGGAACACCTGATTAGAACCTGCATGGATAATGCTTTTAAGGGCTTCTGGGACATTGTAAATGGAAAAAGTTTAATTGTTGTTAATAGCAATGGAAAAGTGCAGATATTAATGGTTAAAGGTGAACCACTCAATTCAAACATCTAAACTACTTTGTGGGTACTACAGGTGAAGTTGTGGCATAAGTCTCCCCCTCATTCCCTCTCCAAATTATTTTTAACCGTGATGAGGTGATAATATATCCTAACCATTATCCCATCTCAAGGGGCCTACACCCCTAAACGGGATCCCTATGGATCTTTATAAGTAAATTCTTGCCCTATGGCCCCCGATTATTACCAACATTCTGAATGCTGCAGTAACATGCAGGTCGTATGGTAGAAGACAGCTGTCATTGTCCCTGTATTCAAGAAAGACAACTGACAGGATCCTGGCTGCTATTGAATAATATTACTATTGGTCTTTGTGGTACAATTGTTTGGATGACTCATACTATGTAGACAGAGGCCTGAATACAGCAGTCTGATGCCATTAATAAAGTAAAGTATGGATTCAGAGAAGGGCTAGGGACGCAAACTCTCAGCTTATTGATTGGCAAGCAGAGATTGCCAAAAAGGTATCTATTGTTCTTGTATTCATGGACCTAAGTAGTGTGTTTGATTGCCTGAATCGCTCAAAACTATGGCACATCCTTCTTAAGATTGGCTTGCCAGTGCCCTTGATTGATTTTTCTATGCACATTTTATTGTGGGGTCTCCTCAATGGTCAGGTAAGAACAGTGGGGGAATGTACAGAGTCTTTTAGGTTGCCCAGAAGCGTATGTCAGGGTTGGGTCCTGGCACCAATCGTGTTCTATATCCTGGACTCATTACTTTTGACAATAGGGAAAGATCCACCCGAGGTAAACTTAATGACATTCCCAGCTCTACCATATAAAGATGATGCAATTTTGTTAGCCTGCATGCCTAGTACTTTACAGGCCTTATTGTGAACGTTGTGCTCTTTATGGATATGTTGGACCTTGAAGTTAACATAACTAAAACCCACTACATAGTTTGTGGGTGCAAAAACGTAAAAGGCAGACCCATTTCCATACAGTGCAACAATAGCTCAAGGGTCTCTGAATTCTCCTACCTCTGGTAGAGCTTCTATTCCCATAACAGTTTTCTGCCCATGAAAGAATGATGTCAAGAAAACTGCAGAAGCCTTAAGCGAACTGTATATGTTTACCTCACCACAGTCCATCAGCAGAGGAGGGGGCACTAGGGTGAAGTAAATCTACTTGAGGCTTGCAGCCGCCAAACATAAAAAAACAGGGAGTTGGGCATGACAATCATGAGGGATCTGGTCAGAATTCAAACCAGCATGGTATGGAACCATACCTAGCCCTGGTAAATATTGTGTGGAAAAGGGGTTTTTGACAAAGTTTTAATTAGGTACCACATCAGAAGCTACTTCTGCTTTCCACTGGACCATTATGACTGAGTCCATTCTACTTTCTCCATTTGAAAAACCTCCCCAAACGCTGGTTCATATTTTTTTTTTCTGTACCTTTTATCGGCCTTTTAGTCATAAATATCTGGTACCTGTTCTTAAATGTATTGTTTCTTATCAATACAAACCAGCTTTTAATGACCTTCTCATGCTATCTTATCCAGTTGAATCTTATTGTGCGGGAGGAGTTCTGAAAAATGCTGTTCATTGATTAAAGTCCATTGGATATTAGTCTTTATCCATGTGGCAGGGTGTTTTCTTTGCCTTGTCTCAAGTTTACTGTAATTCTATTTAAATGGAGGGCCGCTGTAGCAACCATAGGGAGGAGACTTTTAGGGGGTCGCTTCTCACCCAGAAAAGCACGTTATTTTTTTATTTTGTATTTTGTATGTTATATGAGCTTTATGGTGATTGGGGCATTATTGGAATAGTACTTTTGATCTTTGTCATAATGACTTTTTATCCAATGAGATTTTAAATTTTGATATTATGTGTCTATGCTATTTTTTATGTATATGTGCTTTTTATGATTATATGTTTATAATTTAATAAAGCTTTAAAAATTAATTATTGATTGCGAGTCAATATCCCTGAGCAGTTGAAAATCACTAATTACTATACTGAGGGCCATATGTATGAAGATTCTGATTTGCGATTCGGAATTTGCGATTTTTACTGACTCGCAGATTCTGAATCGTAAAATCAGAATGTATCAACATAATCGCAAATATTTAGTGATTCGAAGAAAATCGCTAAATAATTGCGAGAAAGACAATTGCGATTCCTTAAATGTGAAAAATCACATTTTTGCGATTCCTTAACGGGAAAAATTGCAAAATTGCGATTTTTCGAAAATCAGCCAATCGCAAACTTGATGCAGTTTGATGACATCACCATCCAGGAAGTGACTGACGACCCATGCTGCATCAGTATTGTTTGTTAGAGAGTGGGAGAGTGAGGATTGCTACTGAGGAGCCATGGCTGAGAGTGGGAACAAGGAACTGCCTGCAACCGAGCAGGAGCAGCAGGATGGAGAAACTTCCAGAAAGAGAAAGATGAAGTTCTCTGAAGCTGAACTTGAAACACTCAATACTGAGATGGTGCCAAACCATGATTTGTTGTTTGGTAAGAGCTCACTGAAGGTGTCAGAGGCAAAGAAAAGACGCATCTGGTCAGGCATACAGGCGAAAGTCAATGCCCTGGGAGTCACACACAGGAGTGTGGAGGTACTGCGCAAGTGCTGGTACGACTTGCGCCAGCGCTCAAAAGAAAAATTGGCATCCAGGCTGTAGCAGTCACAGCTCACCGGAGGAGGGACCTCCAATGTACCTGATTCAACACCACTTGAGGAACTTGTAGAGGGAACACTGGCTTCAGAGAGTGTGCCGGGCGTGTCTGTGCTAGACAGCACCGACCAACCAGCTACCAGACCAGGTAAGATGCATGCCATCACACCCCAAACCCCCCCCCCCCCCCCCCGCAGCAACCTAGGGATTAGGGGAACCACATATCACGCTAGAGCAAGTACACAGGCAGTCACAACAATGCATTGTGGGAGATGTAGTCACATGAAAATTAAATGTTGTGAGAAGCAGCCACTCTAGGCAATTTACACATGTGCAGGTCAGGAAAGGGGAATAACAAAAGTAAAGTCAGGCTAAACTGAAATGTTTTATTTTCACATTGGAAATTAGTAAATTACATTAATGTGTGCTGTTCTATACACAGCACCTGCAACTGATAAGCCCACAGCCAGTGGAAGAGAGGCAGAACCTCCAGACTCCAGAGACGCAGGGCAGGAGCAGGAAACTGATGGGGAGGACAGCCCTGTCATTCCACCAAAGAGACCCAGGAGGAGGATTGTGAGGCAATTGGCAGTCACGGAGGACGATGATGGGGACAACAATAACAATGTGCAGTCTGATGCAATAGGTTTGCAGCAGGAGTCAAGGCCACAACACAGCCAAGGTCCAGAGGGCACAGGCAGGCGTAGACCCCGCACGGCCAGCAGCTCCATTGATCGGCAGGAAGAGTCAGTTTTTGCAGGGCTGGAATTGAATATGCTCCAGGTGCAGCACCTACAAGCCAAACACATGAAGGCGTTACAGCGTGAAATGAGGGCAGGGCTCAGGGGCATACGGGAAGAAGTGAGGGGTGCTGTTCAAGTGCTGCGTGAGGAGTTGCGTGCCGAGCGCGCTGCTAGGCGCAGAGAGCTGGTCCACATGGACCAGTACACGCGCGCAATCAACCACCTGGCCTCATCAACCAATATTCTGTCCAGGCGCACCATTGCAACATAGCATAAGTTCTCACACGGCATACAGGACATCGCCACTGTTGTTGTGCAGTGCACATCTGCTGTGGATGAACTGCGTGCTCTACGTAACATAGGCCCTGGTGTACAGACTCCAAGTGAGGAGGACTCCCAGTCAGTGCGTAGCTCCACCACCCCACCACCCACCGTAGAGAGGCGCCGCAGTGGAAAGGGCAACAGGCCAGTTACACACCATTAGAATGTGCAGCCAAATGACAATGATTAGCAGGGGCCACATATGGACAACTACAGTGTTGACTTTGCAGACACTCCACTTACTTAGTTTTACTGTGAATAATACATGTGCATTACATTGGGAGTGTATGTACTTGCCTGTAAGGATGTGTGGCATTGGTGCTGTAGCTATTAAAACACAGTTGCAAAGATTGAAGTTGTGATTGTGTGATTATTGCTCACCTAGAAGTAGTTGCGTGTAATCTCATCACGCCTCTGGCGCCCAGCTGCAGCACCAGCTACGCCAGCTGCCATGTGTCCAGTTCCAGACCCCTCCATGTCAGAGGATTCAGATTCGCTCAACTCCACCGGTGTGCCTTTCCTAGTAGCGATATTGTGCAGCATGGCATATGCTACGACGATTTTGCAGCAGGTTTCGGGGCTGTATTGGAGTGCTCCTCCACTTTTGTGTATACACCGGAATCTGCTCTTCAATATGCCAAAGGTTCTCTCAATGATGCCTCTGTTGAAATGTGTGCCCGGTTGTAGCGCCGCTCCCCAGCATTAGCAGGATTGAGGTAGGGTGTCATGATGAAATCCCGGACTGCATAAGCACTGTCACCTGTGGTTGGAAATGTAAACGGTTAGTCACTGGAATGCACATGCTAGTCAGTTGCAATGTGCCCTATGAATGTGAGAATTTACCTAGTAGGTATCCCTCGCCAAAATCACCTCTTGAGAGTCTAGGGTATAGCCCACTGTGTTGGAAGATAAACGCGTCATGTGTGCTTCCCGGATACTTTGCCACTATGTCAGTGATGATGTTTTTGGCATCACACACCACCTGTATATTTAGTGAGTGGTAGCATTTCCGGTTCCTGTATTCGTACTCATTGTTTGAGGGGGGGGATATTGCAACATGTGTCCCATCTATTCATCCTATGACGTGGGGGAATTGGGCGATGTTGTAAAAGTCCTGCTTGGTCTGTGCAAGTTCCTGTGGGGTGCTGGGGAAGTGTATGTGGTGTTGCATCCTCTGTGTCATGGCATCGAGGAACGCATGGAAAGAGCGACAGGGCACTTTGTGACACCCCTCCTGCTGTGGCTATCACCCCCTGAAAACTACCTGAGGCCAGCAGGTGTAGTGAACACAGGACCTGGATGTGTGTGGGTATGGCTTGAGTCCTGCGTGTGGGGTGTTCTAGATAGGGTCTGAGTTCTTCAATTAAATCTAGTATGCTGTCTTCCTCCAGTCTGTAGTGGGTATAGATGTCCTCCTCAGTGCGCTGGTAGATGGTGATGCGCGCACGGAATATCCTCTCCTGCTGTCTCCTCCTCTGCGCCAGAGCTCTCAATCTTCGCCTCCTCGCTATCACGTAGAGCCCAGACATTGTGGAAAAGAGTGTGTTGCATTGTGGGCTTCCTTAAATACTTTGCACCTGGTTACCACCTGCTCCCTCTTGGTGGTAATTGCAATTTCTAAAAAAGCTAATTTTGTCTATTCGCAATTTGCGAATTTTTGATTCATACCATTGCGAAATTTAATTTGCGATTTCCACATTTGCGAATATCGCAATATGGGATAATCGCAGATTTGGAATTCGCTATGGATTTCACAAATTTCTGGCTCTCGCAAATTTTAGAAATCGCTATTTTTGCGATTCCTTGATTTGTGAGCAATTTTGGCTTCATACATTGGAAATTGCTAATTTTCAGTCGCAAACGCTATTTTTACCGATTCGCAGCGTTTGCGACTGAAAATTAGCTCCATACATATGGCCCTAAGAGATTCGAACACATATTGTATATAAGGCTTCTGGACATTAGGACAATGCACATGTTCAAATTTAACGGAGGGTTATCTCCTTTGTTTAAAGTCTAAATTTCTCAGACCACACTGGCAGACTCACCCAAAGAGTCAGATCTTTCAGAAGAGGATGTGCACAACCAGTACTTCCTGCAGGTCAGTGTCAGGTTTTCAGTAACTGCACAGACCCAGCGCCCAATTTTCGAAGCTTTGATAAAAAAAGAGATAGCAAAGGTAGAACATAGGGTATCGTTTTTTTTTCAATTCTTCCTCTTCAAAATCACATGTAAAATACCAGGACCGTCAGAATTAATATTGTCATAAGCTCAGCATGAAATCCAAAAGCAACAGCATTCACATAAATAATCCGGCATTTGTAAAGCGCGATCGAATCACCCTTAAGGGTCTCAAGGCGATGAGGGCCGTCTGGGAGATTAAGCGAGCTATTGCCCAGAGTCACATGGTGCTGGGTTGACCTGCAGCCAGCGCCGGGAATAGAAACGTGATTCCCGTGTTCGCCCTTGCCGCGGCGCTGCGCCACACCTCTCCCACATAAATATGTATGTTGAAATCCAGAGTTCAGACGTCAGAAGGGCCACACTCATGTTAGCTGCAATTTTCATTTTTACTATTTATGCCATGCATTAGACTATCTTACTTCTAAAAGCAATATACCAACGCCAGTTCCCTCTTCAACATTGTCGCCAATACTTCTGTCCAGTAAATGGACAGAAGCCCCGGGTGCAAGTGGGCAATAATAAGACCTGTATTTAGTAAATTGGTGCATCAACACATGCTGATTATTGTAGTGTCCATATCATGTGTTTAATGAAAATGCATAAAATAAAAATATAGTTGGATAGTGGTGGGAGTCAAAAGAGCAGCAAATAAAAAATGATGCCCAAAAATCTACGCAGATTTAAAGAAACAAAACAAATGAGAAGCACAACTGTGTGAAACACAATCCAGTTAAGTCCAACACATTTTATGATGGGGACACCAAAAAATGTTCAAACAAATTCCGAACAATACAGAAAGGTGTGGTCTGCATAGCTTAACTTGTGCTGAGCAGCAAAACTGAGGCCGTTTGTTTTTTTGTGGCTATTAAACATAGACCAACCTCATGACCGATTGTTGTCTTCCCTTCTCCTGAAATTGCAGTTTGAAACCAAGGTAATTTTGTGTGATTCGTGGATGTTATCATGAAAGCAACAAGTTAAGAAGCCATAATATGAGCCCCGGGTCTTATAAGAACATTTTGAAGAAGTCATGCAGCTTCCTGGCTATAATTTCAACAAATTCGAAGTTTGCACCACAGCTTTAGGAGATTAAGTTCCCCAAACACTTAGCTATTACTTAGCTTTTTCCCGACCTTGAAGTGCAGGCACACCACACACATTTTGTTTCTCCCACTTGATAAAGCAAGTGTGTCTGCCTGTTCTGACAAAGATTGATGTCTTGTGAAACCATGCATCTTAATTAGTTCACCCTTCATAGGTTTTCCTGATTGTTCTAAAATGAGGTAGCTAACTGAAATATAGTGATAAACTTAGAACGCAGTACCACAGAAAGAATTATAACCATTATCCCACCCACCATACTATATGCATCTGCTTTTCGCGTACACAGCCTCACCCCCATTGACACACTGACCTTCCTAAATGATTCAGTGGTACAAGCAAGGCAAAGCAAAATTAATCATACTGACACAGAAAGTTCTTTAATTGTATGGTAGTGTCATAGTTATTTATGGAAAGGGTACTATGCTTTTCAAATTTTTCAGCAGCCTTATTGTGGAGTGTCAGGGAATGATTTGTGACTAAGGGCTAATAGGAAAAAGTGCAAACTTTCAGCAGAGGCGCATTAGCAAACATTTTCCTCCTTATCTTCCAGCACAGCCTACATAAAGCTGCGCAGATACATACAACCTTTAGAGAGTGCATTGCTTCAAGAAGAGGACAGAGAAATTCTGGAGCGGAACTTTACATTTCGGATGTATGCCGACATTCTACTGCAGATGTTGGGTGTGAGCAGGCGA
Organism: Lissotriton vulgaris; assembly: GCF_964263255.1. Lineage (NCBI taxonomy): Eukaryota > Metazoa > Chordata > Amphibia > Caudata > Salamandridae > Lissotriton > Lissotriton vulgaris. The sequence continues at coordinate 261,588 of NW_028250454.1, forward strand.
AGTTATGCACCACAATTACATCATGTGAATACTGCAGAAAATGTGGTGCTTGCCAAGCCCCCACTGATATGATGTTGATATAAATTCATATGATAAATTGATACATTAATTTGTAGTTTAAAGAGGATGAATGTGTAGGACATGTACTTTACTTCCATCAACACATACCTAGATGTGTTGGTCCTTGAGGTCCAAAGTCAACGCGTTACTTTTGCAGTATTTACTTGTGGAATACCCTATATTTATCTAGTAAGGTCCAGATTTACAAAATGTATGGAACCCTTATGTTCAACCTAGGCTCACAGATAGATGAAACTTTGTGCACAAACTGAAGAGTTTGGTTCATATATTGGGATCTCTGGCAACTTGCACCTATAGATGGAATGAAGTAATCTGGAAAAAGCACAATTACAGTAATTTTCTGCAGTATTTAGATTCAGAGATATGGGTGTGAACAGGTGATTCCAGTGGGACACCAGTAACAATGGAGGTATTAACACTCCAAGGGTTTTTTTTCCAACTTACCTGTAACTTTCATGATCATAAAGTGTGTAAATAACACATGACAAACAACATACCACCTTCTTATTTTAAGAGAAAAATGAGATCATGTTATAGTTGGTTTGTGCCTATAACCTAATTGTAAGCTGCCATTGTTTGCTAATTTTAAATCGACTAGGTTACTGTGATAAAAATGGGCTTCTAAAATTCTCATAGATTTCCTAATTAACGGGATGTTGCCGGGAATCTTGTTGGAAGGAATCCCACGGAGAGCAGATTTCTAAAATAAGTCACACGACCAGACACCTAAAGATCTAAATGAGAATCATTTTAGTCATGATGAATCCTAAATATCTGTGTCATCACCAGTCCTCGAGGACCAGCACTGAACAATCACATGTTGTTCCGTGCACATTTGCACCTGTGAAGGTGGGTGTCATGCTCTATAGAAATGAGAATGGTAATGCAAGCAGAGGCAAATTCTGAAAAAAATCATAACCTGTATACCCAGGTTTATAATGACTTTCAGAACCTGGAAGACTGTTCAATATCTGCCAGTAAGGCACGACCAAAATCCTAAATTATACAGCAGATGAACATTTTCATAAAAAGAGGAGGGGTCTTACACATATTTATAATACCATCTGAAAAAAACTGTTAGTAAAAAAATTGTGCGGATCCATGAGAGGTATTGATTATTTCAGCATAAAACAGCTGCTAATAGCGAACTAGTGGAATTAGATCAGACATATGGCAATGTGATGACTTTTTCTGTAGCTATAGCAGCCTAACCAGTCAATGTTATTTTGAGCCTCTGTTTCGAAAACTCCGAAATGGTTAGATATTTTCTTTGCAAATCCTTGAGGGGTGGCGGGAGTTAGAGGGGGGATTTTACCGGAGCGGTTTATCAACCTCCCTTTGCATATGTAGTCACTCAGGTACATCTATAACCCCTCTTAGGTACATGCACGGTATATGTCTTTCACCAAGAAGGAAATTAACCTAAAATGTGTCTAGTGTGGTTTTATTTTTTTTAAAAGGTCATGAAACACTGACCAACATAATAATAGCTTGTTGTTTTATGCAGCCTTAATATCGCACTTCTGACGGTAGCGCTATTGAATAACAGTTGTTATTAATATTCATTCCTGATACTCAATACACTAACCTCGGGGAAGATGGGAGGCTGAGTCGGTCCTGCTGGGATTCAAGGACGGGGCCTGCTGACCACGCTTTGCTAAAGCGGGGAACGTTCAGCTCACTGAGCAATCCCTGCATCATTTCACTAAGTGCAATTTTCGGCCGTTTGCGAATGCAGTTGACTAATTTTGAATGCATCATGCATTTAGCAATTTTAGGAATTGCAACCATGTTGCGATTTCTAAAATTGCGATTGCATTCAAGAAATCGCAATTTCAGATTTCCTAAATGCAATGCATGATCACTTTTTAATTGCGAATTCGCATTTTGGAAGAGGTAAATTAGCATGAAGTTGAACTTCATGCTAATTTACTGAAAACTTTCAAATATGCACAAATTGCATTTTTGAAAGTTTTAACTTACACACACACATGCACCCATACACGTTTTACCATCCTTGTGGGGACTATGTGTGAATACCAGCCTTGTGGGAACTAACCTTTCCCAATGTTTTTAAAATACACTAATAATAGAAAAATGTTAAGAAAAAATTCATGATACAGGATCCTGCTTCAAATGTGGAAATGTATTGTTATTTAATGGTGCGCACAGCACCATCCTTGTGGGGACTTGAACACGTGCTACCATCCTTGTGGGGTCCTAGTCTGTAACACTATTGTGATTGTATACAGTTGAAGGCACATGGCTACATGTTTATTTTATCAACAATATACACAAACAGCATTATAATCTATCCATATATAAATTGCTGAATATATACTAGGGGTATACGTTAAAGACACATTATGTTAATGTGCCAGAAAATATCATATCATGCCTAAAGAAAGGCCCTTAAAGCTGTATTTAACCTATTTATTAGTGCTTAAAATCATCTTAGGAGATAAGGGAACTAACACATAAAGAAATTAACATATGGAACTAAGGAATATGGTCAAGTCGAACCCAGAGCTTGATTAACTGCTTACATTTTTGCCAAAATAGATGTTCAAGTCCCCACAGAGATAGTGGGTGAAGATCACTGTGTTTAAGTCCCCATAGAAATAGTTGTAAATTCAAAACTTAAATCCAATCATACAGAGTGTGAAGCTAATGATGTTGTGTGTAATTATAGGAATGCTCCAGTCCCCACAGAGATGGTATGTTATCATAGCAATGTTTAGGTCTCCACAGTGATGGTGTGTTACCATAGAGATGTTTAAGTCCCCACAGAGATGGTGTGTTATTATAGTGATGTTCAAGTCCCCACAAAGATAGTGTGTTATTATAGTGATGTTCAAGTCCCCACAAAGATAGTGTGTTATTATAGTGATGTTCAAGACCCCACAAAGATAGTGTGTTATTATAGCGATGTTTAAGTCCCCACAGAGATAGTGCATGAAGGTGATTGTGTTTAAGTCCTCATTAAAATAGGGCCCAATTCACAAAGGTAAATTTAGACCAAAAGTCTAACTTTACTACTTTTCAATATTCACAAAGCCCATATAGAGAATGTGAAGCTGATGATGATCAAGTCAAAGCAAACACAAGGAGACGATGGACAGAGTGATGAAGCCTTTCAGACACTCATCCCCAGTCACAGATCTGGGTTCAATTCACAATCGTTCTTTAGATCACTTCGCCACCCCAGTTCAGACACAGCTATATGCAAATCAGTCTTGACCCTGTGCCTCATGGGACCCCCTGGTGCTTCAAGTCAAACCAGAGCATGTGTTTAATTACAGGAATGCACGAGTCCCCACAGAGTTAATATGTTTTTATCGTTATGTTCAAGTCCCCACTAAAATAGTGTTTTATTATAGTTTTTTTCAAGCCCCCACAAAGATAATGTGTTATTATAGCGATGTTTAAGTTCCCAAAGAGATAGTGCATGAAATTGATTGTCTTGAAGTCCTCATTAAAATAGGGCCCGATTCACAAAGGTAAATTTCGACCAAAAGTCTAACTTTACTACATTTCAGTATTCACAAAGCTCCATACAGAGAATGCTAAGCTGATGATGTTCAAGCCAAAACAGAGCTTGCATGTAATTACAGGAATGGTCAAGTCCCCACAGAGATGGTGTGTGACCATAGTATTACCACGGTCACCACAGATAATGTGTGGGATTATAGACATGCCCAGGTCCCCACTAGTCATGAGCGGATTTTGCGGATTGGCAATCCGCGAATTTGCGGATTTGCAAACTCGCAATCCGCAAAATCCGCGAATTCCCGCGAATTTGCGGATTTTTTTTTTTTTTTTGTGTTCGCCCGTGTTTCTGCCAGTTCGCGAGGGTTTTTACAATTTCGCAATTTGCGAACTTACCTGTCGGGTTGCAAGTTTTGCGAACTTGTTGTTTCTACGTGTCCAACCTGTTTGGGACACTCTTCTTCATCACTGCCACTCTCTGTCACCACTGCCACTCTCTGACTACTCATGCCACCCTCTGGCCCACCCATGCCACCCTCTGTTTCATCACCACACCCTCTGGTTGTCCAGTGTACATTATTTTTGGCAAAGCAAAGCACACCTTCCCTGCCTCAAGTGACCTGAATTAATTTGGGGCTGATTAATGTGTCACAGAATATTTTTTTAGCTGGCACCTGCTTCCTTAGTGCGCCCTGATTAGTGATCTTTTGCACTTGCTAAGTACTTTCATTGTTGCAAAATTAGTTACAACACCTGCCCTGCCCCAACTGACAATAATGAATTAGGGGCTGATTAATGGATTTTAACTTCCAGCCTGGCTCCTGCTTGTCTCCCTTAGCTGTAATTCAGGACCTTTGTGGCATATGTGTAACTATTCTGAGGTTCAGAGCAGGGTCACATAATAGTTGCAACTGGCAACTGAACTCTGGAGGGGCCCCTCAGGAAGCACTACAGGAAATGGCTACTAATGATGAGCCTGAACTTTTGAACCTGGTAAGTAGTTACTTTCAGTTTTGCTAAAATCGTATTTCTGCAATTTCGCACTTATTCGCGGGGCGCGAACTCACGCGAACAGTGCGAGCAGTGCGAGCAAAATCCGCTGCTCGCGGATTTGCGGATTTTTCAGGAAATTCGCAAATCTCGCGGATTGCGGATTTCCCGAAAATCCGCAAAATCCGCGAGCGGAACGGATTTTCCGCCCATGCCTAGTCCCCACAGAGAAAGTGTGTGATTACAGAGATGTCAAGATCCCTACAGAGATGGTGTGTGATTACAGAGATGTCAAGATCCCTACAGAGACGGTGTGTAATTATAGAGATGCCGAGGTCCCCACAGAGATAGTGTGTGATTATAGACATGCCAAGGTCCCCACAAAGATAGTGTGTGATTATAGACATGCCGAGGTCCCCACAGAGAAAGTGTATAATTATAGAGATGTCAAGATCCCTACAGAGGTAGTGTGTGATTATAGAGATGTCAAGATCCCTACAAAGACAGTGTGTGATTATAGAGATGCTGAGGTCCCCACAGAGATAGTGTGTAATTATAGACATGCCCAGGTCCCCACAGAGATAGTGTGTGATTATAGAGATGCACAGGCCCCCACAGAGATAGTGTGTGAATATAGACATGCCCAGGTTCCCACAAAGATAGTGTGTGATTATAGGCATGCCCAGGTCCCCACAGAGATAGTGTGTGAATATAGACATGCCAAGGTCCCCACAGAGATAGTGTGTGATTATAGAGATGTTGAGGTCCCCACAGAGATAGTGTGTAATTATAGACATGTACAGGTCCCCACAGAGATAGTGTGTGATTATAGACATTCACAGGTCCCCACAGAGATAGTGTGTGAATATAGACATGCCCAGGTCCCCACAGAGATAGTGTGTGATTATAGACATGCACAGGTCCCCACAGAGATGGTGTGTGACTATAATATTACCACGGTTGTAAAAAATATGTGTGATCATAGACATGCCCAGGTCCCCTCAAAAACCAACACCTACTTAAACCCGAAAAATTCACTTGCCATGCAAAAACCCATACCCACCATATAAAAAGCCATTGTGGCCCAAATACCCTTATAAACACTAAACCTTAAATGATTTCATTACAAGACCAGAGGCTACCATTATGCATATTTCTTTCAATGCTAACTCCAAGCAGCCACTTAGAAGCAATACATCATAAAGTGAAACAGACCTAGAATAGAATCTTCCAGATGTACAATAGCCCTTCACATAGGATAGTCTGCCTTTTTTAAATGTGGCTCCAGGCAGATAAGTACATTTTCTCTTCACTTTCATGTATGACCTGTATCTTCTAGAATGGGCAACTACATGTGTATGTATGTTTTCTCAATTCAATTTGTATACCTTTCTGAATGGACGTGTGCCCTTTTTAACTTAATTTGTATACCTTTCTGAATAGACTTATGCCTCTTTGACCTCAAACTCTTCTTAAATTTCGGCTCACACATAACTGATTTCCAACTTATGGAAATCATGCTCCCCCCCACTCTCCGTCCTCACCCTGGACCTCACATTGCATTTCCACCCAATAACGGGCTACCCCAAAATACAGACAAGTTGGGAACTCATAACAAAAATCAATAATTAAAATAAAAATAAAATCTTAACCCATCTGTAGTTGAGGGGCTACCTGGGCAGTAAATCAACAGCTGATCACTCACAAGCATATCCGATGTCAGGAAGTCTGGCAGTTGGACACTCCTGTGATCAGCTGCTAACTGCGACCGCAAGTACTCAAACTATTTTTACTCCAAATACCTCATTTTTCAGTAAAGGAGCATAAAAGGTAAAAGACCCGATGTAACAATGCATTAATTTACATAAGCTCCTCTAACAAATCCTTAATTTACATAAGCTCTTCTGAACCTTACTAATAAATCAGATTGCCTACCTTCCAAGTCATCTATATAGATTACTAACTACTACAACCCATAAAGGAGTATAAAATCCAACATGTCTGATGTAGAATCAGATGGTCTTGAGGTACTTACCCCTAACAACAATAATGAAGAAATGAAAAAGATTACTCAACAAGAGATGCAGTTCTGCATGCGCAAAACACTCAACCGGTTCATCGCAATTAAAAAACCCGTAATAGAGAAAGAAGATGACACTATTGAAACACAGAAAGGCCAAAACGTGGAATACAATAAAAAAAGGGAGCACAAGATTGAAGAGAAAAAACAACTTTGAAAGAGCAAGCACCATGAGCACATAGGGAGGTCTAAGCACCTCAAATATTTTGAGAGGTCTACGCACCTCATCGTATAAAGGAGGTCTAAGCACCTGAAACTGTAAGGGAGGTCAACGCACCTCAAAAGTATCAGGTGTCCTTAGCAACACAGCCTATCAAAGTGTCCAAAGCGGTACACAGTATCTAAGTGCTCATCATGATACACAAGATCTTGAAATTGAACCACAAGGAGACCAAAACATGAACCAGTTGGATGAATAATTCCTTTACCTAGACCAGGATGATCTAGACTTCGAGAGTCCCTTATAAGAGGTGAGGTTCCGTGACAATCGTAAGTGGTGTCTTCGACTCGCACGAACATGGTCGAGTCTGGTATCTATGAACCGCAAATAACGAGTTTAGTAAGTATGCGCAGTTTCGCTGTGCTAACTTAAACCGTTCGTTTGTTATGTGGGTTTTTCATCTGTACCCACGGGTTCCATCTTAGATACGGCATCCATTTTGTCTCTTGCCCTCAAGTAGCCAGCGAACGGACGCTGTCCGCTTCGCGACCCTGGGACTCCCCAGATATTGGCGGAAGACACATGTTCTTTGTAAATGTCTTTATGACGAGGGGGATGCTACTGTAAGGCAGATGGCGCCGCTTGAGGCTCATCTTGCCGCACGGGCTTATTGTCTCAGCCGTGCATCTCATTAGGCGCGTCCCTTTGATGCCTGTATCTCGTGTTTCTTGATACCTCCCCTTTTACACCCTTTCCGATCTCCCCACTGTCTCCGTCTTCCTCTGCACCTGTCTTCGTTCCTATTTCGATCTGTTTTACTGCCGATTGGAATGTGCTGATAGTGGGAAGATGGGTTTTTACAGTTGGGAACCGCCAAATGTTTCCGCACTTATGTTCCGGACCTTGTGTGTTTTAAAGTGACCAAAGCGACCCCTCTGGGGGCTAATTGTGGGAACCGGGTTGTAAACTTTTGTGTTCAATGTTATCCTATGGGTAAAAACTGTATAAAAGGAGCGATCCACAAAACCAATTTGAAGCAGTCTCCCCGAACTACACTCGATGTACTTCCTGTGACTTCTGTGTTCCCTGCAGCAAATAAAGCTAGAATCTTTGACGCCCAAGGAAGTGTCCCGTGTCTCTGTGACTTGTACGCCGGAGCAGGTTACCCACGTAGGTTTCAGGTGTTGTGCCCTGGCACCGCTGGGTCCAAAAGAACCCAGTCCTTCAGTTGGCGCCCAACGTGGGGCTGCATCAGTGGTACCGGTCCAAGCCCGACGATCGTGAGGAACTTCGTGTGAAATCTCCGAGGGAAGGTGCACCCCGCTTCATCGATCTTGTTGTCGGAATAAGTGGCCCGAAGACTTTTCCCGCGAAGATTCCCGCCTCCTGACGGCTGCGACGGACTGCTGCCCTGACTGTAGACCTGTTTTGGCGCCTGGCGTAGACCGTGGTATAGCGAGACGATTGACGGGCCTTCCTGAGGACGCCATCGATCTTTGAGTTAAGTATTTTGTGGGTCGCTCCCAGAGTTCTTGGTTGTTGACACTTTAGCGAGTGTCTTTGTTGTTCACGCTGTGTGAGTGTTTTTGTCGGTGACACTTTGCTAGCGTACTTTGTTGTTGTATTGTTTGACGACTGCAGCCGCCAAAAACCGAGGGTTTTGTTCTTTGCTGGGACTTGGTAAATCCCGTAACCCTTGAAGTTTGTGAAACTCGGCTAGTGTGCAAGATGCCTGGTCGCAGTACTTTGTTCAGTTGTTTCAGACCTTGTGGTGCGGATTCCCGGCTGGAGGACTCGTGTCCGATACCTCCGGTTGGAACTCCTACTTATGACTTATATAGCAAACATGGGCTAGGCCCGATTACCTTTAACGATTATTGGATTAAATATACAAAGAAAGACGGCGACCTTCGTTGGCCACCTCACGGTAGCTTCGAGGCGTCGATCTTAGATAATTTAGAAATAAAGTTGTTCGAACGTAAATCTAGGCCGGCCATGTTTGATGCCTTTCGGTTGTGGCGCAAAGAAGCCCGACAGAAAGAAATCAGACAGAATAAACGTAGTCAGCGAGATAATGTTGCTACTATAGTGAAGAAAGCTGAGCAGTTTCAGCGTGATAAGGAGGATAAGGATAAGGAAGTGTTTGAGAGGCTACAGCGTATGTCCATAGATAAATGCTATCCTGCTTTGCCTATGGAGTCGGATAAGAAGGAAGAGGCAGTTGAGGATCCTTTAATGTCCTATCTTATGAAGTCGCCACCTCCGTACGTACAGGGTACCGCAGCTCCTATGGTCCCTGCCGTACCTGTTCTTCCACCTATTGTTCCTCCACCAGTTCCTCAGCCTGCACCCGCTCTTCCGTCTGTTCCTGCACCTTTGTCTGTTTTTATTCCTACTGCTCCTCCGCTTCCACATACTCCTGCTCCCGCTACTGCTCCTGTTTTGTTAACCCCTGTTGTTGCTACTGTTTCTACTCCTTCTCTTGTTAGTCCTGTGTCTTACTCTTCTCCCTCTACTCGTAATCGTAATTCTCCCCTTGCGACAAACTTCTTTCAGTCGCTCGGACCTGTTTTTGGGTCTGCTGGATCTGACGGTCCTCAGAGACGTAGTCAGCTTCCTGGTAACAGAGAACGCGTTGCACTATATAATATGGCGATGGGTTGGATGGTAAATCCTCTTAGAAATCCACCCCGTATTGTTCTCGAAACGTTTAATCAATTCAATATACCAACTCAGAGATATGTGTTTGACGAAATGTGCAAGTTCCTTCATGATCAGATAGCGGCCGATGCGCCTGACGAGGTGCTGACCGCCCTGTCTGAACTTCGGCTTCAGTTCGCAACTGGACTGATAGTAGATACTAATGTTCGACGTGCTATTGAGCGGTTGTTATCTCTTCGTCCCGCTCCTATTCCTCATGCATTGTTCGTTGAGGACATTGAAAAACAAGACGAGTCTGGCCAATATCCTATGCGTGAAGTTCCTCCGGTTTGGATACCAGCTGATCCTAATGCCGCCCCTCCGGTATTGGCACATTTTGAGAGAGTGTGGATACACCTCCCATGGAAACGATCGGAAGTGCTTCAGGTGAAGCAATCTTTGCCTGACCCTCGCAAAAATCCTGCAGGGTATTACAAGGAATTATCGCAGCTCGTAGATGCTACGGTAATGAATCTTGCCGATATCGACATGTTGTTTGGCAATGTCGTACCGCAACCGGTATGGGCTAAGATTCGTCACCAAGATCACGCAAATGAATTAGGTGGTGATTGGGCTGCCATTACAGCGGCAGACGCTGGACAAGTGGCTGCTACTAAACCCGATCAGTTGATTGCTGCTCTCCCCCAGCGAATAATTGCATTAATGAAAACGCTTATGCCAGCTATGAGGGTAAATTGGGACAAGTTGTCAGCCTGTAAGCAAAAGAAAGACGAGAGTGTTTCCGATTTCTTTACGAGGTTCGAGGAAGCATTCATTGATCATAGTGGACAGGATATGGGTACTGAGGGTGGACAGAGGTTGTTTGTGGATAAATTTGTGTCGAATTTGTTGCCCGATCTGAGCAATAAATTAAAGAATTCGGAAAGTGCATGGGCCGTTTCTACCTCAGCTCAGATATTGGCTACGGCACAATATTACGAGAATAGAGAGAAAGAGGAAAATGACCGTGCTGATAAAAAGACGAAAGAGCTAAAAACCAAAGTGTTGTTACAACAAGCGTATCCGCCACGTTCTAATCAGAACGCGTCCCAACAGAATAGATCACAGTCACAATCGAATCGATCGCAGTCGCGTAATGATTCCTCTTTCCGAAGATCTTCATTAGGGTACAATCAATGTGCTTATTGTAGACAGGAAGGACACATTAAATTCAATTGTCCTGCTTTAAATGAACGTAATAGTGGTAATTCGTCTAAAGGAGGCCGTGGTGGTTCACAGCACGCATCACGTGGTAGAGGTCGTGGTGCTCAGAATAATCGCTCTGACAATTCATCAAATTCTGATAATTGTTTCGATCAACGTGGATCATCGCAAGGACGATCTGCGCAGTACAATGTAGACGATTATTACGTCGATCAGGGAACTGACGATAGTAATTACTAGGATAGCCAAAGACAAGGAGAGGGAGTGGTATCAGTTCCGGTTGATCAGAGAGGGCCTTACGTCGCAGTTGCTACATCGGGCGTCGTCGAGCCTTTTCTGTTGGACACTGGTGCAGCGAAAAGTTCTATCATGCATTCGAAACTCCCTGGCGCACCTTTGTCTGGCTTAACAAATGTTTCCGTTGGATTCTCTGGCGCCCCCGTTAGCAATCCAGTTTCACGCCCTTTGCCCCTTCAAATTGGGCCACGTGAGCTCGAAGCTCCGTTGATTTTGACTACTGGTTGTGGTGAGAATCTTTTGGGTCTGGATTTGCTTAAACGCTTGTATGCAACTTTGTATTGTTCTCCTGCGGGTGTAAAGCTTACGTTAGGAGAGAGGGTAGTCTCTCCCATGTATTTGTCCCTCGATAAGCTTCCACCGGAATTGAGTTCTCTTCCTGCGTCTTTGTGGGCGACGGGTCCAAATGATGTGGGCCTGCTTGATATCTCTCCTTATGTTGTTCAGTTGAAATCTAATGTGCGATTGCCACGTATTCCCCAATACCGTATCTCCCTTGATGGTGAACGAGCATTGTTAGCGATCATCTATGACTTGATCGAGAAAGATGTTATCGAAGAAACTCGGGGAAACGTGTGCAATAGCCCTGTACTGCCCATTCTTAAACGTACTGATCCTACCAAACCGCCTGTTTATCGTTTTGTTATTGATTTACGGGAGGTAAATAAAATTGTGGTTCCTCAATTTCCTGTTGTGCCTGACATCACGGCGCTACTGACTCTGATTCCAGCTACTGCTTCATGGTTTTCGGTGATTGATTTGAAAAATGCGTTTTTCAGCATCCCGATTGCCGAAGAGAGCAGGGACCTTTTCGGTTTCTCTCTTGGTGGACGTAGCTTCCGGTTCAAACGCGCTCCTCAGGGCTACTGTGAAAGTCCATCGATTTACAGTCAAGCTTTGAAGGGTCAACTGGATGCGTTTAGGTTGCCGGTTGGTGCGGCTTTAATCCAATACGTCGACGACTTATTGGTGGCCGCTGATACTCAGGACATTTGCAAAATTGCTACAGTGTCATTGCTGCAACATCTCTGTGAATTAAATCACAAGGTGTCACCTTCTAAGCTCCAATATTGTTGTCAAGAAGTAACCTATCTAGGTCACTTATTGTCAAAGGAGGGAAGGAGATTGACCCCAGAGAGAATTGCAGCGATTGCGCGAATGGCTGTGCCACAAACCCAAAGAGATGTGCGTGCCTTTCTAGGTATCACGTCGTACTGCAGGCAGTGGATTCCTAATTTTTCATTGCTAGCGAAACCATTGGTGGCTCTTACGTGCAAGGATGTTTCAACTCCTTTACCATGGACGGAAGAATGTCAGAAAAGTTTTTCTGAATTACGTGATTCATTGTGTTCGGCTCCTGTGTTAGGTACCCCTGATTACAGTAAGCCGTTCACGTTATATGTTCACGAGAGGGAAGGTTGTGCTTTGAGTGTTCTAACGCAACCTTTTGGTGGTAAGCAACGTCCATGTGCATATTTTTCCTCGACCTTAGACCCAGTAGCTAGAGCATTGCCGAGTTGTTTGAGAGCAACTGCGGCAGCTGCGGTCTCCATCCGCCAATCAGCAGGATTGGTCATGGATAATATGCTTACAGTGATGGTTCCGCATGCAGTCGATACTCTTTTGAATCGAACGAAAACTCAGCACTTGACGAGTGCGAGGTTGTCTGGGTACGAATTGACGCTCTTGGCAAGCCACATTCAGATAAAACGTTGTAATGTCCTAAATCCGGCAACTTTGTTACCAATTAGTGCAGAGTCAGATGAAGTAGCAGAACATGACTGTTACTTGCGAACAGAAGAGGAAACAAAAGGTCGAGTGGACCTTAAAAACACCCCATTGGAAGACCCGGATGGCACTCTGTATGTGGATGGGTCATGTTTTAAGTTGCCGAATGGCGATGTGACTACTGCTTATGCTGTTGTAACATTGAATACTGTTGTTGAGACTGCAAGATTGAATCAGAATTCTGCCCAAGCTGCAGAGCTGATCGCTCTTACTAGAGCATGTGTGTTAGCAAAAGGGAAACGTGTGAATGTGTACACCGATAGCCAGTACGCTTTCGGTGTAGCGCATAGTTTTGGACGATTGTGGCGAGAGCGTGGTTTCTTGACGTCGCATGGCACGAAAATCCAGCATGGCCAGCTTGTGAACGATCTTTTGGATGCATTGACTTTGCCTGCGCAAGTTGCAATTGTTAAGTGTAGTGCGCATCGTAAAGTGACGGATGATGTTGGTCGTGGTAATGCGTTTGCAGATGAGATTGCTAAGGAGACTGCCCGGAACCTTAGCACTCGAATGTATGTGACGAGTTCGGTTAGGTGGCCTGCAGAATCAAGTATGTGTGAAGATACTATAGAGAGCGTGAAAGCAATTCAGAATGAGGCCACCGACACTGAAAAGACGAAGTGGAAAGAAAGTACGGGAAAGTTGGATGCGAATGGTTGTTGGATTGATTTGTCGGATCGGAAAAGATGGATGTTGCCTGATGCATATGTGCTGGCCGTTGTGACAATGGCACATGGGTTAGCACATATTAGCGCGAAAGGCATTTGCAAGTTGCTGGCTGATGTGTGGAAGAATGATGGCATTACAAAGTGTGCTGAACGTTTGGTGAAGAATTGTATGGTGTGTATAATGTACAATCCTGGCAAAGGAACCCCAACTCCCCCTGGCAGTTTTGCTCCTCCTTCGTATCCCTTTGAGGTGATCCAATTGGACTTCATCCATATGGAGAGATGCAATAACCTGAAATACGTTTTGGTTGTGGTTTGCGCATTCTCCCGATGGATCGAGGCCTATCCCCTCAAAGACAATACTGCTTTGTCTACTGCGAAAATCCTACTGAAGGAATACTTTCCTCGGTATGGAATGCCTAGAGTTGTGTGGTCAGATAACGGAAGTGAGTTTGTTGGAAGTGTGATGAAGAGTGTGTGTAAGGGCCTTGGAATTAATCAAAAATTCCATAGCGCCAATCATCCCCAGTCAGCTGGATTGGTTGAGGGTTACAATGGTACCCTTAAACTAAAACTAGCGAAGATTCAGGCTACGAGTGGACTTTCGTGGCCCGATGCTTTGCCTCTAGCATTACTGTCAACTAGGGCGACTGTACACTCCCGAATAGGGCTTAGTCCCTATGAGATAGTGTTCGGCCGTCCTGCGAATGTGTGGGGGGTTCCTAGGCCAGGAATATTCTCTGATCTTGAGTATCCGATGTTGATTGATTATTTACATGACTTGACTGCTAAACTGAGGTTAATTCACCAACAGGTTTACGACGCCTTGCCGACGCAGACGGAGGGTCCAGGCCACCAGCTCCAGCCCGGGGACTGGGTGGTTACTCGCAATTTTTCACGCAAAAACAATCTGGACCCCCGATTTACCGGACCTTACCAGGTACTCCTGGCCACGAGGACTGCCGTTCGTCTTGAGGGGCGGAAAAATTGGGTACATGCTACCCATTGTAAGCGAGTCCCTATTCCTTTGCCGGCAGACCCGTGGGTAAGGAAAGGCATTGCGTCAACAGAAACAGAAACATTGTCGGCGTTTGTACCCTTTAGCGACGCACAGCTTGTTGGAGAACCCTCAGCGCAGCAGAACCCAACCGTTGAACATTTGTCAGCAAAAGACTCAAGACCAGATCAACTAACTGATCAGCAGGACGCTGTCTCTTCAACGGATCCTTTGTTCGACGAGCAGACACGTCCCGGGAAACATCGATATTCTTTGCGATCTCACACTAAGGACAAATAAAAATTTTTTTCCTTGCTTTGCTGAAATTGACAACTGCAATATCCTCGTTTCCCATGATCAATTTGGAACATTCGTATCATTGAAATTTTTATGTATTAAGCTTCTTCCTTGTATCTTTTTCCTTCCACAGTTGAGAGACGTTGTGCATATATATATACATATTGTGTATTGAAGGCCGTAGGGCCGCGCGCGTACTTCCTTCTGGACAGTAGGTCTTGACGCTAGGTTAAAGGCCGTTGGTTCCTAGGAACTCCTGGGGATTGACTATTGCTGCACAGAACGAAGTGCGTCAAGAAACGTTGCGGACGGTCGTAGGGAATGGCATTCTCGAAGCTGAATGATTTGGAAGGAGCTCAGGCGTACAGATTCAAGCTGCAGCAACTTAGTCGTACCAAATGTTTTATACTTCAATTGTTTGTGTTGTTTCTGACTGCTTCTGCATTTTTGACGGGTGGGGTGTATTACAGTATGTCTTACTTCTTACTTGCTACCCCTACTTCTACTCCTTACCCTAACCTTACTTCGACTGCTTCTCCTCATTCCTTTCATATGTTACCGGAACACGAGCAGGCTAGACGTGTAGAATTCCGCAACAATTCCTTTATTCAGCTCCTCCATCAGCATCAGTTAGTGGTTAACACTACTAATTGTTGGGTGTGTGGGTTGATGCCACATACTACGGGTAAGGGAATTCCATATCTGGTGTTACCGTATAGTTCCCAAGGGTCAGCTCGAGCATTTCAAACAATGTTTCGAAGCGCACTGGGTTTCCACCCCATTCAAGAACAACGTTCCCCCTACTCTGGTCCTACCTCGTATCAGAGGCTGCTATCGATGGCAATAGAGGATATGGAAGATGAGATCCATGACCCTTTTCTTATCCCTGAAGAAGAGGTACAAGCCTATAGGGTCCTAAGTAGAGGGGAATATAGTATGTTCACTAGTGAAAAGCAGCTTAAAAGCTCGCCTCCAATATGGGTTGTACCCCACACTGGTAATCTTTGTCTTATGGGTCGTGGTTCGCAAGCCCTACTTGGAGCAAGTGCTTGCACTGAAAGTTACATTCTGCCAATGTTCTCGTCCCCTGTGTTTCTGGCTGCCAAGGGTACATACTTTATTTGTTATGATCGTGCATATACGTGGTTGCCCGCAGACTTCATGGGCTCATGTTTCATTGCAAATTTGTTGCCTCCGACGTTCACTGTAGATGCCGATTATCATAAGACTAGAGTTGTACGAGGCATAATTAGCGAAGAGGATACTGCCGGTCAAGAGGCAGGAGACTTTTTCAAGGGTTTCCTCCCGTTTTGGGGACCTATAGTTAATAGTAGGAACCTGAGACAGTTGACTCGAGTGGTAGAATCAACAGCTAATATTACTGCCAGTGCCCTTGGTAATATCACCACAGAACTTCAGGCGGAGAGACTTATGACGTTACAAAACCGTATGGTTTTAGATGTCATCTTAGCAGATCGCGGTGGGGTATGTAAGGTGATCCATTCGAGCTGCTGCATTTTCATCCCAGATAATGCTCCTACTGTCTATCAAGCCATCTCGAAGTTGCATAAGATCTCCGAATCCATACACGTGGATGTAGGGGATTGGACGCTACTTGGATGGTTTTGGGGCCTGATGTCGACCTGGGGTTGGAAGATTCTGATGATCATCGGGGTTGTGGTAGTGTTCCTGTTCACGTGTTGCCTTTGCGTGCAGTGTGGTCCTGCCTTATGTGGCCTCTGTGCTACAACGTGTATGAGACAACCATCTGTTACCAAGGGGACTCGGTTGGACAGAGCTATGCTACAACAACATCTTGATGGTCTGATGAATATCGAGTATGATTCCGACTAGTGCTTGCCTACATGAGGGCAAAAGGAGCGTCTGAGGTTCCGTGACAATCGTAAGTGGTGTCTTCGACTCGCACGAACATGGTCGAGTCTGGTATCTATGAACCGCAAATAACGAGTTTAGTAAGTATGCGCAGTTTCGCTGTGCTAACTTAAACCGTTCGTTTGTTATGTGGGTTTTTCATCTGTACCCACGGGTTCCATCTTAGATACGGCATCCATTTTGTCTCTTGCCCTCAAGTAGCCAGCGAACGGACGCTGTCCGCTTCGCGACCCTGGGACTCCCCAGATATTGGCGTAAGACACATGTTCTTTGTAAATGTCTTTATGACGAGGGGGATGCTACTGTAAGGCAGATGGCGCCGCTTGAGGCTCATCTTGCCGCACGGGCTTATTGTCTCAGCCGTGCATCTCATTAGGCGCGTCCCTTTGATGCCTGTATCTCGTGTTTCTTGATACCTCCCCTTTTACACCCTTTCCGATCTCCCCACTGTCTCCGTCTTCCTCTGCACCTGTCTTCGTTCCTATTTCGATCTGTTTTACTGCCGATTGGAATGTGCTGATAGTGGGAAGATGGGTTTTTACAGTTGGGAACCGCCAAATGTTTCCGCACTTATGTTCCGGACCTTGTGTGTTTTAAAGTGACCAAAGCGACCCCTCTGGGGGCTAATTGTGGGAACCGGGTTGTAAACTTTTGTGTTCAATGTTATCCTATGGGTAAAAACTGTATAAAAGGAGCGATCCACAAAACCAATTTGAAGCAGTCTCCCCGAACTACACTCGATGTACTTCCTGTGACTTCTGTGTTCCCTGCAGCAAATAAAGCTAGAATCTTTGACGCCCAAGGAAGTGTCCCGTGTCTCTGTGACTTGTACGCCGGAGCAGGTTACCCACGAAGGTTTCAGGTGTTGTGCCCTGGCACCGCTGGGTCCAAAAGAACCCAGTCCTTCAGAGGAAGAGCTCCCTTCATCCTCTAAAGAAATTCTAACCAACCCACTGGGTGAGGAGATGTTCTCTCCACATAATATCAGACACTCGAGGAGATCAGAATGGTGGCCCCAAGATCCAGTGGTTCAAGAAAAGGTATGCCTGACGCCCAACCTCGACCCAGAATTAATCAAAAATTCCTATTCAAAGTGGGTAGAGACCCCAGGAAGGGCATGAAAAGGTAACTGATGGCCTGCCAGGATCGCATGCTTGATATTTTAGGCCCGCTGACTAGAATAATTGATATGGCGGAAGACAGCCATATTAACGGTACCCCGTTAGATTTAGATCAACTAAGAAAAGAGGATGGGGTCAGAAAACTCGGATCCTATTAGGGAACACAAATGCAGGGATAAATGCATTCAACAAAGAGTAGTCCTTACCAAGATCAACCCTGAGTTGAGAGACATGGCTGACAAAGAACCCTCCGCAAACCCCAAAAGAGTCTTATTTGGAGAGGACATGATCAAGATCTTAGGCAAATATGTCACAACCTCCACAGCCCTGGTCAAAGCTCAGAACATCATGCGTCGAGTATTCAACCCTAGTGTTTTTGCCAGACCTGACAGAAGGGGCCGCTCTGCCTGCGGTGTCCAACAAACACCCTACTACAGACAATGAGGATTATGTCAACTCAGATTTGTTTTTAAAGACTTGGAAAACAATTACACAAGACCCCTGGGTTTTAGAAACCATTCAATGCTTCAAAATATAATTTTTGAAAACACCGACACAATCTTCACTCCCAAGGAACCTAGTACTGATAACAGAACAGAAAATAGTAGAGGAAGAGGTAATGCCCATGATAGAGTATGGAGCATTTATATAAGTACCATGGGATCATATGAAAAATTGGTAAGCACTCTCTTTCTGGTAGAGAAAAAAGACAAGGGTTGAAGACCAGTCCTAAACCTTAGCGAACTGAACAAATATCTCATCTACAAACTCTTCAAAATGGATGATATCTACCTCCTGAGAGACATACTTCTAGAAAAGGACTGGCTAGTGAAGTTGGACTTGAAAGGTGCCTACTTCACAATCACCATGGCCTCAGAGTTCCAACCATACCTCCAATTCACATGGAACTGTTGTCTATTCCAATTCTAAGCTCTCCCCTTTGAGCTATATTCTGCTCCCTGGTGTTTCACGAAGGTATTGAGAGCTATAGCATCCTTCTTGAGAGAAAGAGAGATATGACTGATAGTCTATCTCAACGACATTCTCATTATATACCAAGTATCATTCTTCAAGACCTGAATTCAGCAGTAAATCTCTTAGGGAGCCTTGGCTTCATAATAAACAAAACAAATCTATCATGACTCCCTCAAAAACTCTGGAATTATTGGAAATCACTGTAGACACTTTTGCTACTACCCAAGAAGAAAATCATGAAAATACGCAAAGAAATACGACTTATATTGAAACGAGACCTCTTGTCCCTGAGAGAACTAGCCAAACTCCTGGGTCTCCTATCTTCCTATATCCAAGCTATCTTTCCAGGACCTTTACATTATCTAGCCCTTCGAAGAGTGAAGGTAAAGTCCCGCCATGCTGGACTATGGTGCGGAGACAAAGTAACCCTAGACCACAAAGCCAAACCAGAACTGAACTGGTGGTTAGAGAATCTAGATGCCTAGAACGGCAAAGCCGTTTCCAGAAATTCCTCAGAATCCATTCTAGAGTCAGATGTGAGCCATCATGGCTGGGGAGCTTGCTTACAGAACCAGAACATGGGAGGTCTATGGTCCTATACAGAGAGCTCACACCACAAAAACTACCTAGAGTCAACTACTGGTCTTTATGCTCTGATGAGCTTCAAACAATCCCTACAAGGCAGATTGGTTATTATAAAAATGGACAACATATCAGCTGTGGCATACATAAATTGCTTCTGGGGTAAAAAATCCTCAGACCTATCAAATCTAGCCAAAAATCTCTGGATGTTCTGTCTAGAACACAAGATAGCCCTAAAAGCAGCATACTTACCAGGAAAAAACAACATCACTGCTGACTGGAATTCAAGATTCCTCCTAGCACAAAGCAACTGGAAACTCAACGTGAAAGCCTTCAGAACTTTAAATCAGTTCTGGGGCCCTGTGAAAGTAGATCTTTTCGCAAGCAGACTGACATTCCAACTGCACAAATATTTCAGCTTGTCAGACCCCGGTGCTCAAGCCGTCAATGCCCTTCTCCAGCCATAGAAAAGAATTTGAGCATATGCATTTCCCCCATTTGCAATGACCTAGGGAGTCTTCCTGAACGTGAGGCAAGACCAATGCTCCTTATTACTAATAACCCCTTTCTGGCCCTCCCAGGCATGGTTTCCGATGAGCTTGGAATTAGCCTGTGAAATACCTTTTCTACTTCCACCCGCAGAAGGCCATATAGGAGACATGCTGCAAGAGTCACGGGCTCCTTGAACCCACTACATGCAATAGCATCTGGAGAACTTGGGTACGCTGGTGCCTGGAGAGGAACCTGAATTCTGTGGAGGCTACTATTGTACACATAGCAAACTTTTTAGTTTAACAATATGAGAGAGGGCTTACTTACAGATCAATTAATTGCTACAGATCAGCTATTTCATCAGGCCATGCTGTAATAAATGGCAAGACCATAGGGAAAAATGCCACAATATGCAGAATTATGAAAGGTATCAAACCAAGGAGACCACCTAAACCTAAATATGAAACCCTATCGGATGTTAAGTTACTACTATGCCCTTTCAATACCTGGCCTGAGAACAGAAACCTAGATAAGAAGAGACTTTCCATAAAACTAGCATTTCTACTCTGCCTAATCTCCTGCCGTAGAGTACCAGACGTTAAAACACTAGAAGGATCTCAGAGTCTATGATGCATTTGGTGTCAATTTCGAGATTATTAAGAGAACTAAGTCTATATCAGATACTATTTTCAACACAAAGTTTAACGCGTGCAAAAAACCTTGTGTGGTAGAATGTATGAAATAATAAGATGCAAGAATAAGCGAACATCATGCGAATGGTGTTAATCAATTACTTATCCCTTTTGTGAAACCCTTCAAACCCATTACATCATATTCTATAGCAAGATGGGTTCAATAAGCAATGCAATCAGCTGGTATCTACCTAAAAGATTCCAGGCAAACTCATAAGGGGTGTTATGGCTAGCGAATCACTTTTAAAAGGGGGTAAACTAGATGACATTCTTAAAGCAGCTTTTTGGTCAAATTCTAATACTCTTGCTAAACACTATTGTAAACCTATTAAACATATGTCAGATGTCGTATTACTAAACTACCAACATGCATAATGGTAGCCTCCGGTCTTGTAATGAAATTGCGATTCTCCTAATAACATGACAAGAGAATCTGGATTTCATTAAAGACACAGAGGCTAACATTATCCTACCCTTGCCCTCCCGTGGGTGGATACATGAATTACTGAACAATAGATGCATAACTTATGATACAACCTTTATTCATTGTATTGTTGAAAATTTCATACAACCTTTATTCAAAGTATTGTTGAAAGTTTCATAAAATCTTTTTTCAATGGATTGTTAAAAATGTCATATAACTGGCCCGCTTTGATATTACACCTTTCTCAGTTACATGACAACAGAGCACTTATACTCTCTTATTTCAGATAATTCAACATAACTGATTCATCTATACTGCTGTTTCCGCACGGAAGATGTTCAGAAAGAATTAACTCTGTGTCCCCTTCATTCAATCTTCATCATTTCTATACATTTGGAATACACACAAAAAAAAAGAAAATTCTACGCAGAAGAAGACTTGTCTTATTACCTCATATACAAAAGAGGCAGACTATCCTATGTGCATGGCTATTGTACATTTGGAAGATTCTATTCTAGATATGTTTCACTTTATGATGTATTGCTTCTAAGTGGCTGCTTGGAGTTAGCATTAAAGGGAAATATGCATAATGTTAGCCTCTGTGTCTTTAATGAAATCCAGATTCTCTTGTCATGTTATTAGGAAAATTGCGATTCATTACCACCATACCAGCCCTAACCCTTGAATGTTTCATTGCCACCCAAAAACCATGCCCACTCTAAATCCTAAAAAATCAGTTTCCATCCACCCTAAACCTTAAAAACCCTTGTGAACCAAAAACCTATACACACTGTAAAATCTACAATATTACCAAAAATCTCACACCCTCACTGAACACAAATAAAAATCCCTTGCCACCCATAAAACCCATACCAATCCTGACCCCTAACAAATCTCTTACCACTCAAAAACCTACACCCACCCTAAATCCTAAAAATTCACTTGGCTTTCAAACACCCATAACCACCCTGAAAAATCCATTGCCACCCAAAAACCTATATAAAAACTACACCCAAAAGATTCATTACCAGCCAAAAACCGATGCCCAGCCTAAACCCTAAAACATTTCTTACCACCCAAAAATCCATACCCACCATAAACCCTAAAAATTAACTTATCACTCAAAAACCCATACTCACCCGAAACCATAACATTTCCCTTGCCCCTAAAATCCACACCCACCCTAAAACCTTAAAACTTCCCTTGCCACTTAAAAAACATACCCACCCTAAACCCTAAAAAATCCCTTGCCAATTAGAAACCCATGCCCACCCTAGAAATAAAAATTCCCTTGCCACCCTAAACCTTAAAAAGTCCCTCGCCTCCAAAAAACAACATCCACTCTAATCCCTAAAAATCCCCTTATACAAAAATGCATACCCACCCAAAACCATAAATTTCCCTTGCCCCCAAAAATCCACACCCACTCTAAGCCTTAAAAAATCCTTTGCCACTTAAAAACCCATCCCATCCTAAATGCGGAAAAATCCCTTACCACTCAAACACGTACAACCACCCTAAATCCTAAAATTTCACTTGACTCCTAAAACCCATAACCACCCTGAAAAATCCCTTGCTACCCATTACCCATACAAATACTACACCTAAACGATTCATTACCACCTGAAAACCCATACCCAGCCTAAATCCTTAAAAGTCCCTTACCACCCACAAATCCATACCCACCGTAAACCCTAACAATTCCCTTATCACCTAAAAACCCATACCCAACCAAAACCATAACATTCCCTTTGCCCCCAAAAATCCACACCCACCCTAAACCTTAAAATTTCCCTTGCCATCCAAAAACCAAACCCACCCTAAACAATCCCTTGCCAATCAAAAACCCATACCCACTCTAAAAATAAAAATTCCCTTGCCACCCTAAACCCTAACAAATCCCTTGCCGCCCAACGACCAATACCCACCCTAAGCCCTAAACACTCCCTTACCACCCAAAAAACGATACCCACTCTAAATCCTAAAAATTCCTTGCAACCCTAACCCGAAAAATTTCCTTAACACCCAAAAAACTATACCTACCCTAACCTTAAAAAAAACCTTGCCTCTCAAAAACCCATAACCACCCTAATCCCAGAAAAATTCACTCGTCTCCCAAAAACTATACCTAAACTAAACCCGAAAAAGTATGTAACCACCCAAAAACACACCTCCACTCTATTCCCTAAAAATGACCTAACCATCCAAAGTCCCATACCCACCCAAAACCATAAATGTCCAGTGCCCCCCAAAAATACACGCCCACTCTAAACCTTAAAAATTCCTTTGCCACTTAACAACCCACACCCATCCTAAATACTGAAAATTCCTTTGGCACCCAAAAATCCATACCCACCCTAAACCCATAAAATTCCCTTTTCAACCAAAAGCCTATGCGTAACCTAAACCCTACAAATTCCCTTGCCACCTAAAAACCCATATCATGCAGTCCTGGGCCCTTGGAGGTGAATTTTGCACTGCAATCAAGGAACCAATGCTTCGACTCCAAGTGTCTGTTTGAAATTGGTGCATTCCTACAATATTCGATGCATTGTTGTTGCCTGCACCGATGCTGTGCTCCCTGCTCGCTAAGGGCATGACACATAGACCATGACTCACAATGCTGCCATGACTTTACCGATACAGTGCCTCCAAAGAACCGCCACTATGTGAGTCTCAAGCACCACTTCACTGAGGTTTTGACACACCACTCCAACACCAACACAGCCCCATGGGACTTTCGCTCAACACAGCACAAAGTACAATGTAAGTACGCTTCTTTAATTTAATGTTCCTTCCTGCACACTTTTTTTGCTTTCCAGGGCACCTGTTTCTCTGATGATGCACTTCATGTTTTGAAAAGCACAGATAGGAAATAATGAAAACGAATAACACCTGCTCCGTTTTCAGAGCTATCCACTATACTGTGATTATACTTAAGTCACTTGTGGGAAAATGCGCCGTCTGCTAAACGTAACCTCATAAACATGATTTTGTAGTTTGCGCTGAGCAATCGGGATTCATACCTCAATGATCTACAAGCTTTGTACCCTCTTGTTGTTCTTCCCTAGATCAAACCACAGCTTCGGGTAGTGGTGGTGTTCTTGGACACTACCAAGGCGTTTAACTCTAGAATGGCCATATCTCATAGCAGGTTTGAGGAAAATGGGTCTAGTTACAGCAATGAAAAAATTGATCAATTTACTTTATACCAAACAAACGGCATGAATACATGTGAATGACTGCCTCTCGGCCCCAATTGCAATACAATGTGGTAAATGCTGTGATTGATGATCCCTGCCTCTGATAATCTTTGTTCTGGCATTAGAGCTATTGGTTACTGTGCTCTGAGAAGTGCACAGTCATAGGGGCATTTAGTTTGGGATGCGCAGAGTGTTGGTGTCACTGATGACATCTTACTTCTTGTCAGAGACCCCATCCTAACTGAGATCAATGACTTTGGATGTTGGTCTGGCTTACCATAAATTGGTTAAAATCACTCATGATGCCACTCAAGGGCAGCAAAGGTGCACCACAACATATAAATTCCCTGCAGTCGCGAGTGGTCTCTGTCCACCTTCTGGGATACATATCCACCAGGATTCAACTGTCATACCATGTGGGAATTATAGTACTCTAATAGACAGAATCAAAACCAATATTGATAAACGGATCAAACTACCCTTAACGATGGAGGGCTGTATTGCCCTCATAAAGATGGTGATACCTCCATGACTCCTATATCTGTTCCAAAATATCTAATTCCCACTGAACCTAGAATTCTCTAACCAGTTAAATCCTCTTTAATCAAACTCTCTTTCGGGCGGGCAAGCACCCACAAATCGCTTGAATGCTATTGCAGAGGCTGTACGAGCAGGGTGGCTTTGCTGTTCACCATTTAGAGTTTTTATACTACATTGCACAAACACAATTTGCTGCACACTGGTTTCATAACTATCAACAGGTACTGCACGGGGGCCTGTTGATATCCTTTGTTTTGCTTTGTTCGCCCTTAAGTTGGCAGGGTATGCCCAGACGTGGGTCCCTTGCTTACTTTGCCACTGGATTAAAGCTAGCCCGGCTGATGACGGCTGATTAGCCAGAAACCGGTCCAAGGAGGGTTGTTTCCAGTCCACGGAAGACATGGCTTGGCTTGGACTGTTCCCATGAGGCACAGGGTCAGACTGATTTGCATATGGCATGTCTGAACTGGGGTGGCGGAGTGAGCTAAAGAATGATGATGGATTAAACCCAGATCAGTTGACTGGGGGTGAGTGCTTGCAATGTTCAACACTCCATCCATCATCCCCTTTGGTTTTGCTTTGTTCGCCCTGAGTCTGTTAGGTCTAACAGTCATACATCTCTTAACAGGGAGATTAGGTCAGATTGCTTGAACTGTGAAAAGGCTATGTCTATACCGTGTCTAAAGTATAAGCAAATCACTGCCAAATTTCTAGGGTGGAGTGATTTCTTTTCCTCCCACTCTCCCTTGTAAAATCAGACATCCATTAAGTTAAAATGCTAATTACGAAACTGACAGTGGCCTGCAAAGAACAAGAGAAACTAAAGAAACCAATGTTGCAGGACTATGTTGTGGTTCAAACAACATCTTATTTAGAATCTTAACTTACTTGGGTCCCCAGCTTCTGGGAAAGAGCTATCCTAGCCAAATTTCTGCTAGGAACCATTAGATCATTGCTCTGTTTCCCATTAGAGCAGTTCGACAAAGAGACCATTCTTATGTGCCCATGTGATAAAAATCTTAGGTTTTTTTTATATAAGCACCATGAACTTTTATCTAATAAATACCAAAAACCTTTACTTACATTTTATGGTTTTGAACAGTACAGGCCTGCCTAGTACTTTTCACCAATGTTGGAAAGCCCTTTCATCTGTTTCCATGTAGGATGCTTTAAGAAATCCGCTATTTCTTAAACGTAGCACTCTGTCTGCATGATTCTTTTTCATTTCATATATATTATGACTTTTTATAATGCATTGTTGGTACCCCACACTCTTTTGCAGGTGTACTTTAGAAACTGTAGTTCTTTTTATTGCTATTTCTTGATTTTATTCTAAGTGTAATTTTTCTTTTATGACCATTTGTTTATGATCAAAAAAGGTTATATTGATGTATATTGATATTCACATATACTTTTATGTACAGGCTGTTATCCCTTCCAAGTTTACCTTGAATCCAGTTATTACAATAGAAAGCTATGATGGCATTTAACCCCTTCGAGGCTGATGACGAGCTGGGCTCGTCATGGTGTAGCCTCCTCAAACACTGATGACGAGCCCAGCTCGTCATGAACAATGGGATTTAGAAATCTGCAGCACAGCAGCAGAATACCATGAGCATCGATGGTGTTAACGTATTGGCTGGCATACCCTACTTTTCAACTTTTGCTATAGCAAATTCCTTTTAGGGTTCTTGAAACCCTTCTTAAAATCGATAAAAAATACATTAAACAGCCTTTGACTTAATATGGCATTGTGGGCTAGTAGGGCGTGTGCCACAATGTTGTCGATGGTTCAGCTGTTCATCAGAAATCCAGTATCGAGCTATGGTATCCGATCTGTCTGCTCTACCCACTCATGGACATCTTAGTGAGGCATCGTATTTGAATTCCACTTCCTGGAGGGATACCAACCGATACTTCAGAAAATCATGCTGGTTTCCTTTTTTTATGGATTGGATACATGTAGGAGCCTTGCCAGCATGAAGGTATTGTGGTGAAGGATGACAATTTTCCTTCTGAGATTTCCTCTTTGATATTTAGAACTGGCATAAATTGTTTCTTTCAGCATCAAGATGCAAGGGTATCTGCATTAGAGCCTGGCAGCCAAAAGTGTGTCAACATTAGGGGAAAGAAAAACAGCACTATATCTTTGTAGAGATAGCAGTAATTTTGTATTTCCTGCTGATACAGCAACTTAGCTTGATGTGACTTTCACCAAAACTTAGCAAATCTAATCACATGGCAATTTCAGAATATTGAGACAAACTCTCACCTTTTGATTTGCCTGCCCAGACCGTTTAGGTTAACTGTATATCCTATTTGCAAAAAGTTGGACACTGGATCTGATACATGACCTCTTGGAAAACAGACCTCTTTTGTATCCATGCTATCCCGTCTATTATGGTCAGCATCAAGAAACAGCATACTTTTGACTTTTTTGTTACCCCCAGCATTGTCATTAAATTCAAGTCAACCATTTGTTCAATATTTCTTGTCTTTCAGTCACCGTTCAAGGCCTACATTTGAAAAGCTGGCCCTGGACTTGTAACTTGTTACGCCTCTTCTTGGAAGGCATATATCTTTGGTGTATTCCCACGTTTACCAGTTCTAGGAAATCTGGGAATGCGTTAAAAACCATGGGAATTGCATGGGAGCACCCATTCAATTCCCAAGGAATGCCTCTCTCATGCAGAGTAAGACAATGCAGCGATTTCCACTGCATGCCATTGCTTTACTCCAGATTTATGGGGCCACTCAGGGTGATGCAAAGAGGCCTTGCGTGGCTTCATAAATAACCTTTAGGGTTTGCGTCGGGCATGCACCTTGGAGCATTTGGTGATTCTGATTTCCTGATGGTGGCATCTGAGGTCGGATTTGTGGGTGCTCCTGTATGTGGCATCCTGACTGTATCGCCATCTGCCTTCAAGTTGTTTGCAGAGGCCTTTGATGAGCCTGAGCTCTTCGCTGTTCCAGCTTGCTTGCGGTCTGGTTCTCGTGGCTTTGTTGTCTTTCAGCGGCACCAAGGTATCTGTGCAGGTGGTGATCTAGGCATTAAAGTTGGAGATGGATTAGGGAAGGTTGTTTTTGTGTCAATGCTGGTGGTGTAGGAGTACGGAGAGTAGGATGTTTCTGAGATCTTGTGATCAGGGGCTGCTGCTTCATTAGGGCAGAGGCGCGCCACCCCACTGCTTTTTCGCAGTGCGAGAAGCAGAAACATAAAATGGTATTTTAAATACCATTTTATGTTTCTGCTTCTTGCACTTCGAGAAAGCAGAAAGTTATGACCGGTTGGGTGGGCGGGCGGGTTTCAGGTTGGAGAGGAGTGGCTTGCCCAATGCTGTGGGCCCTGACTGTTTGGTCGGGCTGACCAACCAGTCATGTTTACTCTGCATTTTCTCTATGTAGGCTGCATGCAGCCTACATAGAGAAAATGGCCTCCCCATAGGCGCCCGGATGAGCACCTTCCTCACCAATAACAACGCTGTCATTCCAGCGTTGTGATTGGCTTAGGGGAGGGAGGCTGCCTTCTTCCTGTTCCTGCCAGAGGTAGGAGATCAGGAAAGCAGGCGCAGCAGGAAAATGCAGGACCCTGCCAGGAGTGGAGGCGGCGTGGAACCCGATATGGTAAGGTTTTATTTATTTTTAAATTCACACCCCTGCGCGATCCCCCCACTCGCGAGTCATGCCGGCCGCGACTGCTTGTGATGGAGTTTCTACTGTGATATGGCATGGCTCTGCTGAAGTTGATGAGGGTGTGGTCAGACCAGGTGATCGGTGCAGGCTTCTCTACTGTGAATTTACTGAAGCTGGTGAAGATGATGTCCAGTCGTTGTCCGGCAGCATGTGTGGGAGTTCCACTCACTGAGAGAGCCCGAGGTTGGACTTGTCCTTGAGGATGTTGGTGGTGTTAAGATCAGTGACATCTTCCAGTTGGTATTTGACGTCCCAAGGAGGAAACTAGCACTTGAGTCAAGGATCAGGGAGGTTGAAATGTTTGCGATGGTGCCACTGAAGGTTGCACATGGCGGTAGATAACAGTGCCACTCAGGATGTCGTTTACTATGATGAGGGGTTTGAAGGTCAAGTGTTCCATGTTGCTGGAGGTGTGTTCCAAGGTGGTGGAGCACTGGATGGATTCATGAGAGGTATTATGTAATACCTCAAATAGCTCAAATAAGTTCTAAAAGTCCAAACAAGTCCAAGAGTCTTGGCCTTGTCACCTGACTTCTGACTCTTGTCAGATGGTGAATATAGTAATTGCGGGACTCTTTCAGCCCGATTCATGAAGCTAAATTGTGCTCGCAAAGGGCCAGATTCTGAGACTCTGGCCCTTTGCGAGTGCAATTTTTGCATTTGGGATTCATCATCCCAAATGCAAAAAACGCTATTTGCGAAATCGCATATTTGCGAGGAATTCGATTTAAGGAATCTCTATTAGAGATTCCTTAAATCCAATTCATTAACCAATTGGAAATTGCGAATTCGCAATATTTGGTCGCTATTTACCACAAAGTCTGACTTCGTGGTAAATTGTGAAAAAATAGAATAAAGCACTTTAGTGCATTTTTCTCTGTTGCATGTTACACACACACATGTCCTTTGGACATGTGTGTGCGCAGCACCTGTGTAAATTTGCATTTCAGGGGTGCTACAGGGTGTCCTTTGGACACCCCTGGCACCCTTGAAATCGCTATCTTATTTGCGATTAGCTAATTGCTAATCGCAAAAAAGGAATACTCCCCATTCATTCCTATGGGCCTTTAGGCCCATAGGAATGAATGGGGAGTTCTTCCTTATTTGCGATTAGCAATTTGCTAGTCGCAAATAAGGAATGTGTAGGAATCGCATTTTATTTTGCGATTCCTACATGAATCCCGTTTTGCTAGTCTGTAAATACGGATTCCTTATGAATCGCTATTAAAGACTCGCAAAACGGGTCTTTGATGAATCTACCTGCATGTCTTGAAAGTCGAGTTCTCCTTTGGTTAAAAGTGCTACGTTTGACATCCTCTCTTTAGTGCCATTCGTAACACTCATTAATATTATTTTGCACATCCAAATTTCATACGAGCACCTTTTGTGTCCCAAATTGTGTGGCTCACTCTTTGTTCGCTGCTTTTAGAATGTCACTCTTCATACAAGCACCCTTTGTGTCCAGTATTGAGTGGCTCACACTTTGTGCGCCGCACTATGATAATGCCAATCTTTCTCTTGACGTCTTTTCGTGGTTGGGGCACTTAGGAGTATATGGACCATCTTCAGTGGTTCTATTCACAGTGAAACACTTTTTAATCAAAGTCTTTTCTTTATTTGCATACCAAACCTGGTTAACAAGCCCATGTGGTGACAAATATCGTGCACTTATCTGTATTGTTTTTTGTTTTCCTTTCAGTTGGTGCTGGGCTGCAGCTGAAGACATGGCAGGAAGAAGAGCCAGGAAAGGAAGATGCACAGTAATCTGGAAATACCAGTAAGTTCTTGAAAGCTGCTGTCTAGCTGAACGTGCGATTACTGAGCAAGCTATGGCATTGAGTGTGGCCTTTCAAAGGTGCCATACCAAAATGGCCACTGAGATTACTAATCTCGCGGAACCTACAGGGATTACCTGGAATGGTCTTGAATGTTTTCACCATCTAAACTCTCATGTAGAGAAGACCTGTATAAAGTTGCTATGTGCTGGTATATGTCACTTAACATGCAGGTTTTATATTCCTCTACCTCTATGCCCACACTGCCTGGGTCCAGAGTAGGCCCATAATAGTGGTGGGTAGTGGCTGCCGCCATGAACACAGGGTAGTGGGGCGGGATGGGTGGCACAGGGGCGTTAGAAATGCATTATTTAAAGAGAAAAACATCTCTTGCCGCCAGCTGCCTCCAGCATCGCGTCTGTTTGAACCACCTCTCTTTGTTGGCTGCGGAACGCAAGGAACATGCTCACCCCATTGCGCGCGGCCACCAAAAAGCCCACTAAGCCAGCAGTAAATGCACTACTGCTAAGGTCACTCCACGTTATCTGGACCGGAATATTTTGATATATCCCTGCTGAACCGGGAGGCTGCCCAACGCTAACCGCTTCGCGCCTCAGGTAATTCAGCCACTTGATCTTGCTAGTTTAGCAACCACTGCTAACGCTTATGCCCACAGCTTCCCCTCTTGAATTTTTATTCCAGATGGATTGATGCCTCCCCTCACCTGAACCCCCCACGTCGTGACCGCACTACAATTCAGTGCCTTGGCTTGTATAAACACAATCAGGCAAAAATGTTTATTGTAGTCCTGACGATGATCCCTTTTAATTTTGGAGACAGGGATCGAAACGTTACGTCGACAGTTTGTACAGTACTGCTTCCCCTTCATTTTTGTAATATGTGTTGCAGTTACTGTTGGTTTGAGCTTACGTAAGATTTCATTGTATTGTAAGCCACCGTTTCTCTCCAACTTGTTCGCCTGTTATTCTTTCTCGACATGTATTGTTTTTCTCTTTGACTTGGTACAGGCTTGTGCCCAGTTATTTGTGGCTTGCTCCACTTCTTAATTCTGTATATATTCACTAATCCTTTGAAATAAATACCTCCTCGTCCCGCTGGACACTGGAGCATAAAGACACACAGTCCTTATTCAAAGTCTGTGCTTAATATTTCGCGTTATATTCACAAAAGCTTAGGACCTTTGTTAGCCTTAAACTTATCAATGGTTAGAGCGGCAGACCCTGATGCAGAGGTCTGGCCCGGGACCAGTGTTCAATTCCCGCCTCTGCGTCTCTTGGACCCAATCTCCCCGGACCTGATAATTCTGGCCTCGTGCCTAGTCTAATCATGGGTCCCAATCTGTGACTCTGGGCAATAGCTTGCTTAATCTCCACAACGGCCCCAGCAGCGCTTGGATGCCTGGCTTTACCTGGGGGGGTGCCCAGGAGTGGACATCTCACAGGAAAGCCAGGAAGGGTTCCACAGCGGTATGAATACAGCGCTACGAGACCTCAGGGTAGAAGTGCACTATATAAATACAAACACATTTACATTTACACTGGGACATCAGGAATCAAAGGCCTCAACTCCCAATGTTGGGCCCATTAGCTCCTGCTAACCCCTGGCCCTTTGAATGGGGCTCTGACAGTTTGTTAATTCCCTCACACAGAGGCAGGCTCCATGTATAAATATAAGATCTTCAGAATAAAACTTCAGAACCTTCCAGGACTTGTGGAAATTTCAGGAGGACTACCCTTCTGCCAGAAGGACTACCCTCCTGCTGGAAGGACTGAAGAAGGAAGATTAAACCTGCTTGCCTTGATCTTCTCAAGCTACTTGCAAGATGAAAAATGGCCGCTGAAGTGGAGCCCTAGTGATGAGCTCCGGGGCTAGGGATCTCCAAGTCTGGATTAAATCCCTGAATAACCCCTAAGCACGACCTGGGACCAAGCGGAATCACTGCCCGATGTTTTGAGCTAATTCATAGCCAAAACGCACACAGATAACTCAAGACGCTGATGGGAAGCTGTTACCTGATCTGAAGACGAAGCTGACTCCCTCTACGGACTCCTCGGACGACCGACCCTTCACGACGCGGAACACCGGCTGCGGAGCAAACACGGAGATCCAACTTTACATCGGATCTAAGTGAGCCTGTGGATTCCGAGGAATGATCGGCGGCGGCTCCTGTGCCGGTGAACTCAGACGGGCCACCGCGGGAGGCGGAGCTAGGTGACCGCGCGGACCGACAGAAAAGGTAGGATCGCCTGCACCCCCAGCTTGGCCCCACCAGCGGATATCGCCCTGAGACTGCAACCCCCCGAGAATAAGCACAGGGATAACGGGGAAACTGTAATCGATGAGGAACGAGAAGCGGCTCGCCTGGCCTTAAAATGGCGGCCGCTTAGGACTAAGTTAATTCACGGGAGCAAAGTGATCTCGCCAATCCCAAACCTCGGGGCATGGATATAGAAATAGGACTGGCACCGTGAACCAAGGAAGGAAGACAGCCCGGACCCTCCGAACAGACAAGGAAAAGGGACCTTCTAATTCTTAGAACTGAAACGGAAATAGGACTGACGCTGGGATCAAGAGAAAGGAACCCACCTATGTGACACCTATGTGATAACGAAAACGGAGAAAGGAACAAGAGTAGCAAAGGATAGGAAACCTCCCAGAACCCCCCTATTGACACAGAACAATGATACAAGGACTAATCTAATTAAGGAGTATTAAGAGTGAAAGGATCAAGGGAAGCAAAAACGATCTAACCAATCCCCAGAAGAAAAGTGGAAAGAAAGAAAGGACCAAGGAAATTATTACTATATTATAACTATTGACACAGAACAATGATATAAGGACTAATCTAATTAAGGAATATTAAGAGGGAAAGGATCAAGGGAAGCAAAAACGATCTAACCAATCCCCAGAAGAAAAGTGGAAAGAAAGAAAGGACCAAGGAAATAAAAAGAGACTAAACAGCTGCAAGGGAAAAGAGAGAAAATCCTCCCCTTCTCAGGAAATCGTCAGGGATGGACTAGGCTACTGTCCGATACTGAGTACTCATCTCCAGACAACTAGCCCTCACGATTAGGGATAGTTAAGGAATATAATTTACCTTACATCTAGAAACCATAGCTCTGAGTTACGTGATTCCTGGATCCCCTGGATACACCAGCTAGGAACTACTCAGTGCAAAACTGTCTATAAGCCTCTACAGACCCTCATTGTGAAGCGAAAATGGATGGAGGATTTCATAGATCGAATGGATTCAATGCAAAGAGCATAGACTACCCTTTAACTCTATCCAAAAATGCTGCCAAAAAATTCAAACACAATACTCTGAGAAAAAATCCGGACATGTTGTTCTCTGACCCATATTTCGATATAGTCAAAGGCATCATGATGAATGACCTTATATTCTACACTGACAAAACAGCTAAATGGCGTAACGCCCTGACCGAAATGCTGTTCACTAAAACTATAAAAAACATACCATATGGCACAAAAATAACGACCGCATTAACTAAAAGAAGTAATACAGATTTATACATTACCATGTATAAAACCGGAATGGTGTTGATACAAGCAACCAACAGTGAACTCGAGAAATTTGAGACAGCCTTCCAAAACTTAAAGAATTACATAGAAGGACCAAGCTACCAACAAAACTTGTCATTACCAGATGACACACTTGAAAATAATGACCCTAATACGAGAGACACCATTCAAACTGAGGGCCTGATCAACAAAATCGGTAACACCGGAGTTTCAACCGAAAACGCGAGGGCAATACCAGAGAACAGGATAGTAAGGACAGCGCTGTCCACTAACCCTCGAAATAAAGAGAAGAACCAGGCCCCAAGGAAAGAGCCGTTGCCGCTAACGCACAACTCCGCCGCGCTTGAAGATTGTACCCCAGCTCCAATCGAGTCCCTTTATGAAGTTAACGAAATGAATAAGGTTGATGATATTGACCCTCTCCATCCTCCCTCGAAGATGAGACTTGAGCCCCAGAGACCTCTATTCACAAAAACACCCCTTACATCCCATAACATTAGAATTAATGGGGACACCTCTCATAGAACCTCCTATAGAACCAGAACCTATAACCAAACCAAGGTTACTAAGAAAAGATTTGTGGCAATCAGAACAGATTATTCACGAAGAAGAGCAAACTCTAATACCAACCCAGCCATGGCTATCTCACATACGAAATCATCCCGAACACAGAAACAATTCAATGAACTTCAGAAACTCGTAGATAACCTGGGACAAGACTCGTTGAAAATCTCACAGACAATCGGAAAAATCTGGGAGATGGCGATAAGTACGCACACCAAGGTCTCACACATCCAGAATATGGTACTCAGACCCAACAGACCTAACAGGACCAAGCCCGTGTCAAATGAAGAAGCTTTGGCTTTACTCCGATCTTATGAACAACCGGCCTGGAGTAGGGAAGAGAATATCAAAGTAGTACCGACTGACCCTAATAGAACATCCAGAAAGAATGACAGGATAGCAATTCACCAAAATTTACAACAAATTCAGCTAACCGCACCCGAATCCGATAATGGAAAAGGCGTAAAATCACAGAAACCTCTGAATTGTCTACTACTTAACTGTCGTCCGGCAACTAAACATGCATCAGACATAGCTGCCCTCATCATCAATAAGGAAATTGACTTGGCCATCCTCACGGAAACATGGCTCAATGAATCATCATCTCCTACCATGGACCTCTTAATACCACCACAATATAACATCGTCAGATTAGACAGACCAAGGAATGTGGGAGGAGGCATAGCTTGCATCCACCGCTCAGAGATCGAGGTCTACCAATTCCAATCTGACCCCCTAGACTCCTGTGAATACCTTGGTATCAATGTAAGAACACCAAATAATCAAAGCTGCGCCCTGCATGCATTCTACCATCCACCAGGTGAGAATGCAAAGTTCACAGAGCAACTGATGGAGATCATAACGACCAACTCTAACGCGGATGCCAATAACATATTCCTAGGCGACTTTAACCTCCACTGGGATGACGGTAATGACAAACTGGTCAACTCGCTTAAAGAATTCCTCAGTGAGTTAAAACTTATACAAGCATGCAACCAACCGACTCACTCACAAGGAGCGACCTTAGACTGGATTATTGCAAGAAAAGATGAGGCATCAATCCTCGCTATAGACCCATGTGACTGGTCCGACCATCACGCCATAACATTTGCGATACCGACAATGAAAAAGGGTAGGACCGTGCAACCACGCAAGCTCAAGAAACTGATCCGAGACACAAAAGAGGCTAATATTGAACTACTGGTTGAAAGGTGTGAGAAAGATCTGAAGCCACCTTACAATAAGCAAAATGTAAAGGAGATGACGGATCACTACATAACCGCGATCGGTAATATTGTCAATGACACCATGCCCCAAAAACTGAAAAAAGTCTCAGAGAAACCAAAAAATCCTTGGTTTAATGAGTCATTGAACGAGGACAGGCGCAAACTGAGAATGGCTGAAAGGAAATGGAGACAACATCCCTCCTCCCCGGAGCTGAAAGCCCTCAGAAAAACTAGAAACGAATACAATAAAAAGATAATCAACTCCAAAAAAGAATTTATCAGATCGGAATTGGACAGTGCCACAAACAGACCACGAAAACTCTTTGAGATTTTAAAACAACAATCAAACAAACTAGCCAAAACGGTTCAAGAGAGTACAAAAACTCCCATAAGCTGCGAGGAATTCTCCTCATTTTTTACGGAAAAATCCAAATTGCTAGAGGTTGAACTCTCAAATGCAGCAACAAACCTCATGACCCTTCCTCCACCTAAAAATGAGACCAATGTCTCAACAGAAAGTCTCCAAACAAAAAATAAGGCAAAATGGGACACATTTGAATTATATGACCGGGGAAAGATCGCCAAAACGCTGGCGGAACTCAGACCGAACAACCATTATCAAGACCCTCTACCGGGAAAGTGTGTAAGAAAAATCAGCCACACTCTAGTTCCGATCTGGACCGAGATAATAAATGCCTCACTTGCAAAAGGAACCCTCTCGGACTACCTAAAAACAGGGCAGGTAGTACCCATCATCAAAAAACCGACAGCTGATGCAACAGACCCGAACAACTATCGACCAGTGACCAACATCCCTATACTGGCCAAACTCATTGAGAAATGTGTACAGGGCCAACTAAGTCAACATATCGCTAAATTCTCGCTACTTGACGATTGCCAATCAGGATTCAGAACAGGACACAGTACTGAGACTGCGATCCTGCATATTGTTGATGACGCCCTACAAGCCTTAGACCAAAATCAAACATGCCTACTAATCCTCCTAGACCTGTCATCAGCATTCGACACGGTAAAGCACGAAGTGCTAATGACTAGGCTACAAAACAGGATGGGTCTGTCCGGAAACGTGCTGAAATGGTTCAATTCCTTCCTACAAAATAGGACTCAGGGATTCTTGGTGAATCAAGCAATCTCTTCCCCGAGTCCCAATGTAATCGGGGTCCCACAAGGCTCAACGTTATCCCCAGATCTATTCAACTTGTATGTTCAACCTCTCACTGAGATTCTTCAACAATCACAGATATCCTATCACATGTATGCAGACGACACCCAATTATACATAAAGATCGCCTCCCTTGAGGACATTGACCTAATGAACAAAACACTAAAGAGAGCTCTGCAATGGTTAACAATGAACCATCTGAAACTAAACGCTCAGAAAACAGAATTCCTGCTAATCTCACCGACAAGGAGCCAATCGGACGTTAAGGAATGGACTAAATTGGTGACGGCGCTAAATTGCGCCCCGACACTAGTCAACTCAGCCAAATCACTAGGAATTACGCTAGATGAAATCCTCGACATGAAAGACCATATTAACTCAATGGCCAAGAGCGCCCGCTTCCACTTAAATTACCTAAGAAAACTGAAACCCTTTATCTCAGAATCGGATCTAAAACTGGCTATACAATCACTTGTTATCTCGAGGATCGAATACGGCTGCACCACATTAGCTGGCCTACAGAAAACATCCACAGCACCACTAAAAGCCTGCCTCAATGCAGCGGCTAGACTCATCACGGGAACGAAGAAATTCGATCATATATCTCCTCACCTGAAAGCTCTAAACTGGCTACCCCACGAAGCCAGAATTCAAATGAAGATGGCCTGTATTACACATAAAGCGGTTCACCACAACACGCCTAGATACCTAGCCAAGAAACTTAAGCTATCAGGAGGTAACAGAACAACGAGAAGCGCAAGAGAGCTTCTATTGCGACCAGCCTTTTTCCGCAAGAAAAAGACCTACAACAGAGCATTCTCTGGTGCTGCCCCCAGAATCTGGAACTCACTCCCGCCAAGCATCAGGAAGATTCAAAATACATTATCATTCAAACGAGAACTTAAGAGCCACTTGATGAGTAAATTCCCTACATAGAGAAACTTACGGACTACTGAGACGATCATTTACGCTCACAGAGGATTGACCACTTCATGAATATTAGAAGATCATTACCTGACATCTGATTGTGTCCATGTTCAAGCCGAGGCTAGACACATACTGCTACCTCATATACTTGTGAATTTATAATTATATCTCACAGACAAGACTATATAACCTCTACCTCACCTTATTTATTTATCCACACTATCCTGATATGCACTAGAATACCTTATAACCATACCTCACCGAGCTTGGTTTGAGACCAATGCTAATTGCTCAGACATTAAGAACTTATATATCTAATCATGTACATTCATTATTTTGCCTTCTACCTCATATATATTTTGTTGTTATTACTGCTATTACAATATCTATTGGTTATTCTTTCCTGTTAAGCGCTCTGATACCCACGGGTCTTGTACGCGCTATACAAAACACTATAAATAAATAAATAAATAAATACTCAGAGTAATTTCAGGAGTAAGATGGCTGACCTTCTGTGTGAGGTACAAGGTCACAACAAGCTTCCAGACGATTTCCTGTAACTGCCCAGCTGACCAGTCCCAAATGAACCACACTGGACCTGCGTGAGCCCTGCTGATATCCTCTGCTGAAATGAGTCGTAATCCTCAAGATGTGCCCCCAAATGCCTTGGCTTGCATCAGTGAGAGCTCCTTCTGAGGAAAAAAGTTAAAATTCTGAAATGGTAGCTCTTTTTGGCTATGACTGCATGCGTTTGCGCCAAAACTCTGCCACTTGCATCAACCGTCAATGCAAAGCTCCAGCGGGACCTGCTCTTTGTAGTGATAGCGACTGTCCACAACCACTGACATTGCGAGACTTGCACTTTGCGGTGATGGAGACTGCCCTCAATAATCAACAAAGTTCTAGTGATGGCTGGCTCTTTGCGCTACAGCTACGACCATCCGCGACGCTCCACCTGCTCTTGACACTGAAAGCCACCTCCTCGCAGTGAAGGACTGGGTTCTTTAAGACCCAGCGGTGCCAGGGCACAACACCTGAAACCTTCGTGGGTAACCTGCTCCGGCGTACGAATCACAGAGACACGGGACACTTCCTTCGACGTCAAAGATTCAAGGTTTATTTGCTGCAGGGAACACAGAGATCACGACAAGTACACAGCGTGCAACTTGGGGAGACTGCTTCAAATTGGTTCTGTGGATCGCTCCTTTTATACAGTTTTTACCCATAGGATAACATTGAACACAAAAGTTTACAACCCGGTTCCCACCATTATCCCCCAGAGGGGTCACTTTGGTCACTTTGAAACACATGAGGTCCGGAACATAAGTACGGAAACATTTGGCGGTTCCCAACTGTAAAAACCATCTTCCCACCATTAGCAAATTCCATCAGCAGTAAAACAGATCGAAATAGGAACAAGGACAGGTGTAGAGGAAGACGGAGACAGTGGGGAGATCGGAAAGGGTGTCAAAGGGGAGGTAACGGGAAACACGAGATACAGGCATCAAAGGGACGTGCCTAATGAGATGCACGGCTGAGACAATAAGTCCGTGCAGCAAGATGAGCCTCGAGCGGCGCCATCTGCCTTACAGTAACAACCCCCTCATCATAAAGACACTCACAAAGAACATGTGTCTTCCGCAAAATATCTTGGGAGTCCCAGGGTCGCGAAGCGGACAACGTCCGTTCGCTGGCTACTTGAGGGCAAGAGACAAAATGGATGCCGTATCTAAGATGGAACCCGTGGGTACAGATAAAAACCCACATAACAAACGAACGGTTTAAGTTAGCACAGCGAAACTGCGCGCACTTACTAAACTCGTCATTTGCGGTTCATAGATACCAGACTCGACCATATTCGTGCGAGTCGAAAACACCACTTACAATTGTCACGGAACCTCAGACGCTCCTTTTGCCCTCATGTAGGCAAGCACTAGTCAGAATCATATTCGATATTCATCAAACCATCGAGATGTTGTTGTAGCATAGCTCTGTCCAACTGAGTCCCCTTGGTAACAGGTGGTTGTCTCATACACGTTGTAGCACAAAGGCCACATAAGGCAGGACCGCACTGCACACAAAGGCAACACGTGAACAGGAACACCACAACAACTCCGATGATCATCAGAATTTTCCAACCCCAAGTCGACATCAGGCCCCAAAACCATCCAAGTAGCGTCCAATCCCCTACATCCACGTGTATGGATTCGGAGATCTTATGCAACTTCGAGATGGCTTGATAGACAGTAGGAGCATTATCTGGAATGAAAATGCAGCAGCTCGAATGGATCACCTTACATACCCCACCTCGATCTGCTAAGATGACATCTAAAACCATACGGTTTTGTAACGTCATAAGTCTCTCCGCCTGAAGTTCTGTGGTGATATTACCAAGGGCACTGGCAGTAATATTAGCTGTCGATTCTACCACTCGAGTCAACTGTCTCAGGTTCCTACTATTGACCATAGGTCCCCAAAACGGGAGGAAACCCTTGAAAAAGTCTCCTGCCTCTTGACCGGCAGTATCCTCTTCGCTAATTACGCCTCGCACAACTCTAGTCTTATGATAATCGGCATCTACGGTAAACGTCGGAGGCAACAGATTTGCAATGAAACATGAGCCCATGAAGTCAGCGGGCAACCATGTGTACGCACGATCATAGCAGATAAAGTATGTACCCTTGGCAGCCAGAAACACAGGGGACGAGGACATCGGCAGAATGTAATTTTCAGTGCAAGCACTTGCTCCAAGTCGGGCTTGCGATCTTCGGCCACGACCCATAAGACAAAAATTACCAGTGTGGGGTACGACCCATATCGGAGGCGAGCTTTTAAGCTGCTTTTCGCTAGTGAACACACTATATTCACCTCTGCTTAGGACTCTATAGGCTTGTACCTCTTCTTCGGGAATAAGCGAAGGATCATAGATATCACTATCTAAATCCTCTATTGCTATCGACAAAGGTTTTTGATACGAGGTAGGACCAGAGTAGGGGGAACGTGGTTCTCGAATGGGGTGGAAACCCAGTGCGCTTCGAAACATTGTTTGAAATGCTCGAGCTGACCCTTGGGAACTATACGGTAGCACCAGATATGGAATTCCCTTATCTGTAGTATGTGGCATCAACCCACACACCCAACAATTAGTAGTGTTAACCACTAACTGATGCTGATGGAGGAGCTGAATAAAGGAATTGTTGCGGAATTCTACACGTCTAGCCTGCTCGTGTTCCGGTAACATATGAAAGGAATGAGGAGAAGCAGTAGAGGTAAGATTAGGGTAAGGAGTAGGAGTAGGTGTAGCAGGTAAGAAGTAAGACATCGTGTAATACACCCCACCCGCCAATAATGCAGAAGCAGTCAAAAACAATACAAACAGTTGGAATATGAAACATTTGGTACGACTGAGTTGCTGCAGCTTGAATCTGTGGACTTGAGCTCCCTCCAAATCATTCAGCTTCGAGAATGCCATTCCCTACGACCGTCCGCAACGTTTCTTGACGCACTTCGTTCTGTGCAGCAATAGTCAATCCCTAGGAGTTCCCAGGAACCGACGGCCTTTAACCTAGCGTCAAGACCTACTGTCCAGAAGGAAGTACGCGCGCGGCCCTACGGCCTTCAATGCACAATATGTACGTATGCAAAAACAAAGTCTCTCAGCTGTAAAGGCAAAAAGGTACAAGGAGCGAAACTCAAAATATATGTACAAAAATAATTACAGTAATACGAAAGTTCAAAACTGATCACGGGAAAACGGGATAATGCAGTTGTCAATACAGCAAGGCAAGATCTTTTTATTTGTCCTTAGTGCGAGATCGCAAAAAGTATCGAGTTTTCCCAGGACGTGTCTGCTCGTCAAACAAAGGATCCGTTGAAGAGACAGCGTCCTGCTGATCAGTCGAGTGTTCTGGTCTTGAGTCTTTTGATGCTGATTGTTCAACAGTGTCTTTCTGCTGCGCTGAGGATTCTTCAACAAGCTGTGCGTCGCTAAAGGGCACAAACGCCGGCAATGTTTCTGATTCAGATGACGCAATGCCTCTCCTTACCCACGGGTCTGCCGGCAAAGGGATGGGGACTCGTTTGGTGTGCGTAGCATGCACCCAATTCTTACGTCCCTCAAGACGAACGGCAGTCCTCGTGGCCAGGAGCACTTGGTAGGGTCCGGTGAACCTCGGGTCCAGGTTATTTTTGCGTGAAAAATTCCTTGTCACCACCCAGTCTCCGGGCTGGAGCTGGTGGCCTGGACCCTCTGTCTGCGTCGGCAATGCGTCGTAAACCTGTTGGTGAATTAACCTCAGTTTAGCAGTCAAGTCATGTAGATAATCAATCAACATTGGGTACTCAAGATCAGAAAACATTCCTGGCCTAGGAATCCCCCACACATTCGCAGGACGGCCGAACACTATTTCATAGGGACTAAGCCCTACTCGGGAGTGTACAGTCGCCCTAGTCGACAGTAATGCTAAAGGTAAAGCGTCAGGCCACGAAAGACCAGTCGTAGCCTGAATCTTCGCTAACTTTAGTTTAAGGGTGCCATTGTACCCTTCAACCAATCCAGCTGACTGGGGATGATTGGCGCTGTGGAATTTCTGATTAATTCCAAGGCCCTTACACACACTCTTCATCACACTTCCAACAAACTCACTTCCATTATCTGACCACACGACTCTAGGCATTCCATACCGAGGAAAGTATTCCTTCAGTAGGATTTTCGCGGTAGACAAAGCAGTATTATCTTTGAGGGGATAGGCCTCGATCCATCGGGAGGATGCGCAAACCACAACTAAAACGTATTTCAGGTTATTGCATCGCTCCATATGGATGAAGTCCAATTGAATCACCTCAAAGGGATACGAAGGGGGAGCAAAACTGCCAGGAGGAGTTGGGGTTCCTTTGCCAGGATTGTACATTATACACACCATACAATTCTTCACCAGACGTTCAGCACATTTCATAATGCCGTCATTCTTCCACACAGGAGATAGCAACTTACAAATACCTTTCGCGCTAATATGTGCTAACCCATGCGCCATTGTCACAACGGCCAGCACATA
Source organism: Lissotriton vulgaris (assembly GCF_964263255.1). NCBI lineage: Eukaryota > Metazoa > Chordata > Amphibia > Caudata > Salamandridae > Lissotriton > Lissotriton vulgaris. Next base: position 304,204 of record NW_028250454.1, read on the forward strand.
CGCATTAGGCAACAACCATCTTTTCTGATCCGACAAATCAATCCAACAACCATTCGCATCCAACTTTCCCGTACTTTCTTTCCACTTCGTCTTTTCAGTCTCAGTTGCCTCATTCTGAATTGCTTTCACACTTTCGATAGTGTCTTCACACATACTCGATTCTGTAGGCCACCTAACCGAACTCGTCACATACATTCGAGTGCTAAGGTTCCGGGCAGTCTCCTTAGCAGTCTCGTCCGCAAACGCGTTACCACGACCAACATCATCCGTCACCTTACGATGCGCACTACATTTAACAATCGCAACTTGCGTAGGCAAAGTCAATGCATCCAAAAGATCATTCACAAGCTGGCCATGCTGTATCTTCGTACCGTGCGACGTCAAGAAACCTCTCTCTCTCCACAATCGTCCAAAACTGTGAGCAACACCGAACGCATATTGGCTATCAGTAAACACATTCACACGTTTCCCTTTCGCTAACACACATGCTCTAGTAAGAGCAATCAGCTCCGCAGCTTGGGCAGAATTCTGATTCAACCTTGCAGTCTCAACAACAGTATTCAATGTTACAACAGCATAAGCAGTAGTCACATCGCCATTCGGCAACTTAAAACATGACCCATCCACATACAAAGTACCATCCGGATCTTCCAATGGGGTGTTTTTAAGGTCCACTCGACCTTTTGTTTCCTCTTCAGTCCTCAAGTAGCAGTCATGTTCTGCTACTTCATCTGACTCTGTACTAATTGGTAACAAAGTTGCCGGGTTCAGAACGTTACAACGCTTTATCTGAATGTGGCTTGCCAAGAGCGTCAACTCATACCCAGACAACCTCGCACTCGTCAAGTGCTGAGTTTTCGTTCGATTCAAAAGAGTATCGACTGCATGCGGAACCATCACCGTAAGCATATTATCCATGACCAATCCTGCTGATTGTCGGATGGAGACCGCAGCTGCCGCTGTTGCTCGTAAACAACTCGGCAATGCTCTAGCTACTGGGTCCAAGGTCGAGGAAAAATATGCACATGGACGTTGCTTACCACCAAAAGGTTGCGTTAAGACACTCAAAGCACAACCTTCCCTCTCGTGAACATATAACGTAAACGGCTTACTGTAATCAGGGGTACCTAACACAGGAGCCGAACACAATGAATCACGCAGTTCAGAAAAACTTTTCTGACATTCTTCCGTCCATGGTAAAGGAGTTGAAACATCCTTGCACGTAAGAGCCACCAATGGTTTCGCTAGCAATGAAAAATTTGGAATCCATTGCCTGCAGTACGACGTGATACCTAGAAAGGCACGCACATCTCTTTGGGTTTTTGGCACAGCCATTCGCGCAATTGCTGCAATTCTCTCTGGGGTCAATCTCCTTCCCTCCTTTGACAATAAGTGACCTAGATAGGTTACTTCTTGACAACAATATTGGAGTTTAGAAGGTGACACCTTGTGATTTAACTCACAGAGATGTTGCAGCAACGACACCGTAGCAATTTTGCAAATGTCCTGAGTATCAGCAGCCACCAATAAGTCATCGACCTATTGGATCAAGGCCGCACCAACCGGCAACCTGAATGCGTCCAGTTGACCCTTCAAGGCTTGGCTGTAAATAGATGGACTTTCACAGTAGCCCTGAGGAGCGCGTTTGAACCGGAAGCTACGTCCACCGAGAGAGAAACCGAAAAGGTCCCTGCTCTCTTCGGCAATCGGGATGCTGAAAAACGCATTTTTCAAGTCAATCACCGAAAACCATGATGCAGAAGCTGGAATCAGAGTCAGTAGCGCCGTGATGTCAGGCACAACAGGAAATTGAGGAACCACAATTTTATTTACCTCCCGTAAATCGATAACAAAACGATAAACAGGCGGTTTTGAAGGATCAGTACGTTTAAGAATGGGCAGCACAGGGCTGTTGCACACGTTTCCCCGAGTCTCCTCAATAACATCTTTCTCGATCAAATCATAGATGATCGCCAACAATGCTCGTTCACCATCAAGGGAGATACGATATTGGGGAATACGTGGCAATCGCACATTAGATTTCAACTGAACAACATAAGGGGAGATATCAAGCAGGCCCACGTCATTTGGACCTGTTGCCCACAAAGACGCAGGAAGAGAACTCAATTCCGGTGGGAGCTTATCGAGGGACAAATACATAGGAGAGACAACCCTCTCTCCTAACGTAAGTTTTACACCCGCAGGAGAACAATACAAAGTTGCGTACAAACGTTTAAGCAAATCCAGGCCTAAAAGATTTTCACCACAACCCGTAGTCAAAATCAACGGAGCTTCTAGCTCACGTGGCCCAATTTTAAGGGGCAAAGGGCGCGAAACTGGATTGCTAACGGGGGCGCCAGAGAATCCAACGGAAACATTTGTTAAGCCAGACAAAGGTGCGCCAGGGAGTTTCGAATGCATGATAGAACTTTTCGCTGCACCAGTGTCCAACAGAAAAGGCTCGACGACGCCCGATGTAGCAACTGCGACGTAAGGCCCTCTCTGATCAACCGGAACTGATACCACTCCCTCTCCTTGTCTATGGCTGTCCTAGTAATTACTGTCGTCCGTTCCCTGATCGACGTAATAATCGTCTACATTGTACTGCGCAGATCGTCCTTGCGATGATCCACGTTGATCGAAACAATTATTAGAGTTAGATGAGTTATCTGAGCGATCGTTCTGAGCACCACGACCTCTACCACGTGATGTTTGCTGCGAACCACCACGACCTCCTCTAGATGAGTTACCATTGTTACGTTCATTCAAAACAGGGCAATTGAATTTAATGTGTCCCTCCTGTCTACAATAAGCACATTGATTGTACCCTAACGAGGATCTTTGGGAGGAGGAGTCGTTACGGGTTTGGGATCTGTTCGATTGTGGCTGTGACCTATTCTGTTGTGAAGTATTCTGATTTGACCGCGGAGGATACGCTTGTTGCAACAACACTTTAGTTTTGAGCTCTTTCGTCTTTTTATCAGCACGGTCGTTCTCTTCTTTCTCTCTATTCTCATAGTATTGTGCCGTAGCCAATATCTGCGCGGAAGTAGAAACGGCCCATGCACTTTCCGAATTTCTCAATTTATTGCTCAAGTCGGGCAATAAATTTGAAACAAATGTATCCACAAACAATCTCTGACCACCCTCAGTACCCATATCCTGACCACTATGGTCGATGAATGCCTCCTCAAACCTCGTAAAGAAGTCGGAAACACTCTCATCTTTCTTCTGTTTACAGGCTGACAACTTGTCCCAGTTCACCTTCATAGCTGGCATAAGTGTTTTCATTAGCGTAATAATTCTTTGAGGAAGGTCAAGAATCAACTGGTCGGGTTTAGTAGCAGCTACTTGTCCGGCGTCTGCCGCTACAATGGCAGCCCAAGCACCACCTAATTCAGCCGGGTGATTTTCCTGTCGAATCTTTGCCCATACCGGTTGCGGTACGACATTGCCAAACAACATATCGATATCAGCAAGATTCATTACCGTAGCATTTACAAGCTGTGATAATTCTTTGTAATACCCTGTAGGATTCTTGCGTGGGTCAGGCAAAGATTGCTTCACCTGTAACACTTCCGAGCGTTTCCATGGGAGATGTATCCATATTCTCTGGAAGTGCGCCAATGTCGGAGGTTGAGCATTAGGATTAGCTGGTATCCAAACCGGCGGAACTTCACGCATAGGATATTGGCCAGACTCGTCTGGTTGTTTTTCAATATCCTCAACGAACAATGCATGAGGGATGGGAGCCGGACGAAGAGATAGCAATCGTTCAACAGCACGTCGAACGTTAGTATCCACTATCAGCCCATTTGCGAACTGAAGCTGGAGATCAGACAGAGCGGTGAGCACCTCGTCAGGCGCATCAACCGCTATCTGATCATAAAGGAACTTACACATTTCGTTAAACACATATCTCTGGGTTGGTATATTGAATTGACAAAATGTTTCGAGGACAACACGGGGTGGACTTCTCTGAGGATTTACCATCCAACCCATTGCCATATTATATAGCGCAACGCGTTCTCTGTTTCCAGGAAGCTGACTACGTCTCTGAGGACCATCGGAACCAGCGGACCCATGAACAGGTCCGAGCGAATGAAAGAAACTAGCCGCAAGAGGAGAATTGCGACTACGAGTAGAGGGAGAAGAATAAGACACAGGGCTAACAAGAGAAGGAGTAGAAACAGTAGCAACAGCAGGAGTTAACAAAACAGGAGCAGTAGCAGGAGCAGTAGCGGGAGCAGGAGTATGTGGAAGCGGAGGAGCAGTAGGGATAGCAACAGGCAAAGGAGCAGGAACAGTCGGAAGAACGGGTGCAGGTTGAGGAACAGGCGGAGGAGGAATAGGCGGAAGAAGAGGTACGGAAGGGACCACAGGAGCTGCGGTACCCTGTACGTACGGAGGTGGCGACTTCATAAGATAAGACATTAAGGGATCCTCAACTGGCTCTTCCTTCTTTTCCGACTCCGTTGGTAAAGCGGGGTAACATTTATCTATAGTCATATGCTGTAATCGGTCAAACACTTCCTTATCCTTAACCTCCTTATCACGCTGAAACTGCTCTGCTTTCTTCACTATGGTAGCAACATTATCTCGCTGATTACGTTTAGTCTGTCTAATTTCTTTCTGTCGGGCTTCTTTGCGCCACAACCGAAAGGCATCAAACATGGCCGGCCGTGACTTTCTTTCGAACAATTTAATCTCTAGATTATCTAAGATCGGAGCCTCGAAGCTACCATGAGGTGGCCAACGAAGGTCGCCGTCCTTTTTCGTATATTTAATCCAGTAATCGTTAAAGGTAACTGGGCCTAGCCCATGCTTACTATAGAGCTCATACGTGGGAGTTCCAACCGGAGGTATCGGACACGAGTCCTCCAGTCGGGAATCCATACCACAAGGTCTGAAACAACTAAACAAGGTACTACGACCAGGCATCTTGCACACTAGCCGAGTTTCACAAACTTCAAGGGTTACGGGATTTACCAAGTCCCAGCAAAGAACAAAACCCTCGGTCTTTGGCGGCTGCAGTCGTCAAACAACACAACAAAGTACGCTAGCAAAGTGTCACCGACAAAAACACTCACACAGCGCTAACAACAAAAAAAACACTCGCTAAAGTGTCAACAACCAAGAACTATGGGAGCGACCCACAAATACTTAACTCAAAGATCGATGGCGTCACCAGGAAGGCCCGTCAATCGTCTCGCTATACCAAGGTCTACGCCAGGCGCCAAAACAGGTCTACAGTCAGGGCAGCAGTCCGTCGCAGCCGTCCGGAGGTGGGAATCTTCGCGGGAAAAGTCTTCGGGCCACTTATTTCGACAACAGGATCGATGAAGCGGAGTGCACCTTCCCTCGGAGATTTCACACGAAGTTCCTCACGATCGTCGGGCTTGGACCGGTACCACTGATGCAGCCCCACGTTGGGCGCCAACTGAAGGACTGGGTTCTTTAAGACCCAGCGGTGCCAGGGCACAACACCTGAAACCTTCGTGGGTAACCTGCTCCGGCGTACGAATCACAGAGACACGGGACACTTCCTTCGACGTCAAAGATTCAAGGTTTATTTGCTGCAGGGAACACAGAGATCACGACAAGTACACAGCGTGCAACTTGGGGAGACTGCTTCAAATTGGTTCTGTGGATCGCTCCTTTTATACAGTTTTTACCCATAGGATAACATTGAACACAAAAGTTTACAACCCGGTTCCCACCATTATCCCCCAGAGGGGTCACTTTGGTCACTTTGAAACACATGAGGTCCGGAACATAAGTACGGAAACATTTGGCGGTTCCCAACTGTAAAAACCATCTTCCCACCATTAGCAAATTCCATCAGCAGTAAAACAGATCGAAATAGGAACAAGGACAGGTGTAGAGGAAGACGGAGACAGTGGGGAGATCGGAAAGGGTGTCAAAGGGGAGGTAACGGGAAACACGAGATACAGGCATCAAAGGGACGTGCCTAATGAGATGCACGGCTGAGACAATAAGTCCGTGCAGCAAGATGAGCCTCGAGCGGCGCCATCTGCCTTACAGTAACAACCCCCTCATCATAAAGACACTCACAAAGAACATGTGTCTTCCGCAAAATATCTTGGGAGTCCCAGGGTCGCGAAGCGGACAACGTCCGTTCGCTGGCTACTTGAGGGCAAGAGACAAAATGGATGCCGTATCTAAGATGGAACCCGTGGGTACAGATAAAAACCCACATAACAAACGAACGGTTTAAGTTAGCACAGCGAAACTGCGCGCACTTACTAAACTCGTCATTTGCGGTTCATAGATACCAGACTCGACCATATTCGTGCGAGTCGAAAACACCACTTACAATTGTCACGGAACCTCAGCAGCCTCCTCCAATGTGATCTGAACTCTTTACGCCAGATTCAAGAAGGCAACTCTTCAGCAAGATGTACCTGGTCCCTTTATCTGACCGGGCTCCATCGCAATCAGCCTAAACTTGGGACTTCCCCTTGTCCTGCGTGACCAAAGGGCGCAAGTGGTGCTTTCTGCTTATTTTTACCTAAATTTTAAAAAATCAATATATCTGGTTCTATTTATTGGATTTTTACGTATGTAAAAAATATATTAAAATGTACACTATCTTCTAAATTTGTTGGGATTTTTTTTATTGCATTGTGTTTTCAGTTCATTACTGTTTGTGTGTTGCATATATACTCTACACAGTTCCTCTAAGTGAAGCCTGGCTGCTTTTGTGCCAAGCTACCAGAGGATAAAGCACAGGTTAATTTTTTGACTTTTGTGGTTCACACTGGCACACATTGTGGTTATTGCTTGTTTGAGTGATGCTTCCATCTCTCTCAACCATTAACAACATTTCTTACATTGGTGTTCAGTGGTGGGATCCAGTACTTGTTGTTGTGCAATGTCACTTAGTGATTTGGGCAAAATTAAATAATCCCTAAATATTTTTACATAAAACGTGATTAAAAAAAAAATCCTTAGTTTATGATTTGGTCATTTTTGTCACTTTCCAAATATAAGTCTTGCCTTACATTTACCTTGCTGCAATGGAATTAGAGCTCAGCACCATTGATACCATCAGAGTAGCAAAGTTGAAAAGAACTATGCAAGGAGAGAGTACTGAATGTGGTAAAGAGGGCCACAAAGGTGGACTGTTCTATAACCCTCAGAGCTTTGATGAGGTTAACAGGATGAACACTAATGCAGAGGAACAGGAAGGGGCTGACCAAAATGATGAGACAGAGGACATGAAGAATGAGGATGAGTAAAGAGATGACCTGTCCACAAGTCCCCACCTGCAGCATCAGGAGGAAGAGGACAACTTGACCACAAGTGCCAGATCTCCTGCCAGGGCAGGAAGCAGTTTGTCCTCCCACAACCTGTCCCCTGAGCGGTTGGCTGACAGGAAAGAAGAAAGGGAGCTAAGGCTGCAGCTAGCCCAACTGAAAATGGCTGTAGACTGGATGTTGTAGAGAAGGAAAAAGCAGAGTCAACCAGGAAGGAGACAGCTACAACTAGGGCCTTGGAGGAATGGAGATTGGTCCTGGAATGGAGAAAGTCTGAGGCTGAGAGGGCCTTGTCTGAGGAAATAAGTCCAAGAGAATCTTGGAAGAGAATAAAATCATTTTGGCTCATGAAATGAGTCTAAGAGAGCTGATCTATAGTCTATGCAACTCAGAGGGTCCAGCAGCAACAGTGACAGCAACATATCTGTGTCCAGTGGAGAGAGAAATGTTCACATCCATAAAGACCTGGTGCTCAGGTATGTGGGTGAGGAATGATATTGACAAGTGGTTTGTAGCATATGATGTAGCACTGAACTGGCCCTAGAATATGACTGGGGGCCAGTCTCTGGAAGCATTTGCTAAATTTCGTGAGGGATACCTTGTTGAAACTAGAGGTAGCTGACCCGAGGTCCTAAACTCCCATGAAGGTAGCCCTTGTCAGCAAGTGTGATCTCACCCCTGAGAAATGTAGAAAAAGGCTTTGGGCAGCCAGAAGGGGTCTAGCTAGTCTTTGGTGGATTTCTTGGCATACGCTGGTAAGGTACTGAATAGCTGGGTGAGGAGCATCTGAGTGATGTTGATTTACTATTTTTAAGAGAGCACATGCTCAGTATTCTGTTGAGGAGGCTGCCCCATTTAGTGTGTGGGAAAGTGCAGATATTACCCTAGCATCCGGGGTTGACCGGGAGAAGTTACCAAAGATTAACCTGCCTAGTTGCATACTAAAAGGTATAGACAGTGAGTCACCATCAATGGGCAGATGGGTCAGGCTTTGAGAGACACAGGAGCTAGCATGTCTACCATTGGGTGTCATCTGGTGTCCTCAAAGCAGGTAGTTCCTAATGTGATCCACAAGGTTGTGATAGCTGCCAACCACAAGAGCCACTACCCCGTAGCTCAGGTTCCCTTTGAATGGGGGGCTCTTGTGTTCCTTAATGAAAGCTGCGAGTCCATCCATGCCTGTGAATTGGTTGCTTGGTAATGACATGATTCACACCATTTGGAAAGAGGTGGACCACTAGTCCCACCTGTAGATGTTGGGAATGCATGAGGGGTGTGCCTAACACACTGTTCATTGCAGCTGGGAGGAAAGTCAAAAGGACCTGGAACCTGGAAATATTGCCATGTACCTGCCAGAAAGAGTAAGGGCAGGGGGCATGGGAAACCCCACCCCTGATATTTCCACTCTCCAGAAGGAGTCTGAACCTAAGGGAGGGGGCCTTGAACTTACAAGGGAAGACCTAGCTGCCCTCTGGGACCTTCCAGAGTGTAGGGGGGCAAACCCGGGCAGAATCCTGCAGAGAGGGAGCCCTACTCTTGGGTGCCTGTAGCACCAGACAGTGGCCCAGTCAGCTGGCAACGTGTCCTTGGATCATTTGTTGTATTTGGAGAATTATCTCCTGTAATGTGAGCCTGGACAAAACTTGTGTGCTGGTGGTCCCATGGTGCTACAGGGCCTTCCTATTAGGTCTTACTCATGAAATACCTGTGACAGGACATATGGGGCAGGTCAAAACCTTTGCGTAGTACCTAACCCATGCTCATTGGACCTGAATTTGAGTGACCACAGGTCATCTGCATGTCCTATCCCACCTGTCAGGCCAGTGGGCAGTTAGGGGCAAAGCAAAAGCCCCTACTGTTTCCAATCCCCATATAAGGAACAACCCCTTTAAGGCAATGGTTATTGCTTGTGTTGGGCCCCAGGACACCAAGCCTGCCCTAGGCAATAGATTCATCATGGGTTTGGTGGACCATGCCACGTGGTAGGCGGAGGTCATCACTCTGAGGACAGTAAATGCACTTGCAATGTCCAGAGCATTGATAGGGATATTTATCTGAGTGGGAGGTACCAAATTTATGTCTGCCTACTATAATTAATCCACATCATACCATCCACAGACAAATTGCCTGTTGCAAGGTTCAACAAGACTCTGCAGGTCTCACTAAGGGCCAACCAAAAACCCATGAAGCATAAATGGGACATCCTCTTCCCATAACTTGTTTATGCATGCAGGGAGGTGCCTCAAAAGGGGCTGTGCATCAGTCCCAGAGGACTGACGAGACATTGGGAGCTGCTGTAATTATTAGCTGAGTATCATCTGCATAAGAAGTTACCGTCAAATTGAAACTTTTTATGAGCGGTGCCAATTTTGATACGGAAATATTAAAAAGCTTGGGGCTAAGGGACGACCCTTGTGAAACTCCAGAAGGCAGACTGTAAGGTAGGGAGGTAAATTTCCCTAGCACTACTGCTTGAGAACTGTCGCTGAGAAAGAAGGATAGAAGCTCCAGGGTGACACCCTTAACTCCTATTTCCTTTGGGCATCTAGTGAGAGTGGTATGATCAACAGTATGAAAGGCAGCAGATAAATGCAGTAAAATCATCACTGCTGACTCTCTGCCATTGACTGCCTTCTTACTTCCTCCGCTGCCTTGACCAGGGTGGTTTCTATGCTGTGCCCTGGTCGAAAGCTGTACTGGGAGGAGTCCAGGAGCTGCTTGTCGAAGATGTATTCAGACAGTTCCAGATTCATTATTTTCTCACACATTTTAGCAGGGAGAGGTAGTTGAGCAATGGGACGATAGTTGGCCATTTCATCTACTTTTAGGTTGGACTTTATTAAGTGAGAACGGATGGAAGCTTTTTTCCAGGCTGAAGGGAATGTCCCGGTGGTGAACATAGTATTAAAGATCTGAGATAGGTTCCCTGGCAAAAATGGCAGGGACCAGTTTCAAGAGCTTTACTGGGCAGGGATCGTAGAGTGAGCCCGATTTGGCTTGCAAGAGTAGGGAACTACCTTGTTGAGTTGACGTGGCAGAGTGTGTAAAAGAACAGTCACCTAACGTATTCCCAATAAGCGTTCAGGTAGGATGAGGGTCCCCCTTATCGAAGTCCTGGAATTAAAATGTACTTTCTTTTTAGAGGCAGTAGCGAGGGCATCACAAAAAGATTGATTATCAGAGGGCTTAGTTTTATTTGAGATGGTTGTAAGTCTCTGAACAACAAAAGTTATCTCGATGAGTTAGATGCCTTGTCAATTGCCTGGAACATCACCCTGGAACTAACCACATCATTAGTGATTTTCTGCTTTAGCGATATGAATCTCCCAAGAGGGTGGATAGTTTTTCTTACTTGCATCTGGGACCAATGTTAGATATGACATCCTTGGTGTGGTATTTACCTTCACTTCCTAACCATGATGAAATAATTTTTGTTTGCATTAGGGTCTTTTTTTGGGCCCCAATGTTCAATCCAATAGGTGAATTGTACCCCTACTAATCAGTTCCAAAGTGCTTATACTCTGCCTTTAAAACATAATAAAATAGACCTCACCTAATTGGCTCATATCATTTACTCATAAGTCCTTAGTAAATGGTACTACCTGTACACAAGGCCTGTAAATGAAATTCTACTAGTGGGCAGCAGCACTAATTCTGTCACCCACTAAAGTAGCACCGTAAAACCTTTTCTATGGCCTGCATTGCATTTTTAAACTGCCATTTCAACCTGGCAAAATAAAATCTTTGGCTGGCCTAAGCCTTCCTTTATACAACTGATAAGTGTGTCCTGGGGCAGGGTGCATAGTATTTGAAAAACTGTTTTACATGTACAGACAGTGAAAACTCCTAAAGCTATTTTTCACTGTTGCAAGGTCTATCTTTCCTATAGACTACACATGGGTGTTAATATCAGTGAATGTGTTGCCAAATGTACGCTACAGCCACGGCCCGTGGAGGGATTTGTGCTGGGGCAAACTGGCGGGGTGGGGGTGCTAAAAACTGGAATATGGATAATTGGAGGTAAGTAAACAAAAACTAATAAATAAAATGAATTTCATAGCACACGCTGCATCGCATTTTGCGATGCAGGGCACGCTACGAAATTCATTTCGTAGCGCATTGCATTGGATCTTGTATGAGCATTGGTATCTGAATTAACACCAATCAACACCAATTCCCCAGTTAAACACACTGCTGATCCCATTATTGATCCAAGAAATTTTTCAATAGACAAAAATAATTCTGCTAATTTAGGGCGAGAAAAAAACATATGGGCTGCATCTGCGGCAAATAAGCCACATCTATTACATTTAGTCCCAGCAAATGTAGCCCATTCAGATATCTTTCTTGGGGTATAGTACAAATCATATATGGCCATAAAATGCTGGCTACGCATCCTCCCTGTCATCAGAACTTGATTGGCAAGACTTAAAGATTCTTTAACATTAATTCCTTCTTGACCTAGCTTCATAGCCCACTTATCTTGACACACCTCAACATCATCTGGTAGTACATCAATCAATTGAGAGTTAAATTGGCCCATAAGTGTTTTTTTGGCAATCTTTCAATGAGAGGGAACTTTCTCAATTGATATTCCACACCAGGGCCTAACAAACTTAAATAGCTACGAATTTGAAGGTATTTAAAAAAATCATGCTTAGACAAACCATATTTTGTTTGTAGCTCAGCCCACTCGGGTATGATTTGCATATAGCCATTGTCTGACCTAGGGTGGTGTGGAGTGCAAAAAAACTATGGATTTAGGCCCAGATCTTTGTACTGGGGTGAATGTAAGACATTGTTCTGCATTCTGTCCATCAACTGTGTTTTTTGCACTTTTCTCCCACAGTGGGCTGGGTATGCTCAGACGTGAGCCCCAGGCTCTCCACATCACTGGAGTCAAGCTATCCAGGCTGAGGAAGGCTGATAGCCAGAAACAGGTGCTTGGATGCTTGATTCCAGGCTAGGAAAGACATGGCTTGGTAGTTCGGGCTGGACTGTTCCCATGAGGCACAGGGTCAAGGCTGATTTGCATATAGCCATTGTCTGACCTAGGGTGATGTGGAGTGCAAAAAAACGATGGATTTAGGACCAGATCTTTGTACTGGGGTGAATGTAAGACATTGTTCTGCATTCTGTCCATCAACTGTGTTTTTTACAGCTGAGAAGAACAGCAGAGCTTTATGGGAAACAGTCAAAAGAATCAGGCTTACAAATGTTCCTGAAAGCCCTCTCATGCACTGTCATATCTTGGGGTCTGGTTGGGTCTGAGGCAACTGTGGAAATGGATACTTTGTTGCATAATAATCTACAGTGCTAACTGCCACTGCTCATCTGAAGTAGAAAAGGCTATCCGTTAGCGCTGGTGTGCGAAAGCCTCCGCACGAGACGGGGTCCCAATTGACCTTACCAAATGTAGGTTCGACTTGTGGGGCCCCTTGATAACTAACATTTTTAACGGTTTTTGAATTACAATATCCCTCGTTCCTAGGCTCTATCTATGATCATGCCCATCTTTAAAAAGGGTGATTATATCTCTTAAATTCTTCAGGCCAATTTCACTTATCCATAGTGCAGTTAAAATCATTTGTTGAGTGGTTTTTAATTGTCTCAACACATGACTCCTGAATTCTTCCTTGAGTGAGGGGTGCACCAAGGTTGCATTTTAGTCATCGCTACTTATTAATATTTATATTAACGACATGCCCCAATTTAATTTGGAGTCCCAAAGACACCCCCAGGATTGCTGTGACCCACATACCCACACTGCTGTACTCAGATGATGTGGTCCTATTATCGCAAACACGCATTGCTTTGCGGACTCTAGTAGATTGCTTCGTCACCTTCATAAGCATCGTTGACTTTGTCACGAATTTGAGAAAATACCATATTATGGCCTGTGGGCCTGGTAAAACTAACATTTCTTGGCTTTCTATAATGGACAAGTTGCTCAGCAGAGTGAATGATTTTAGTTACCTGGGAATCATTTCTAACTCCAGGGCAGCTTGCAATCACACCTAACCAACTTATGACTGAAGGGCAGCTGGAGCTGTTCTTAACCTTCCCATAGTTGCAGGGAAAGTTATCATTTCTTCACTTTTTTTTTAAACTCTGTTTATTGATGACAGGGCAAATAAAGCGGTTACAGACTGAAGCAGGCTAAACTTTTCACGTCTCATCTCACTTTGACATAAGCATTACAACAAAACAGTCATTACAGTAAGTTAGGCAGAAAGTTACAAGCCACCATTTCTCACTCACCTCCCTCAATCAGAAGCTGTGTCAGATGCAGTCAAAGGCGGAGTACAAATATCCGTTCTGTACTTGTCCCAGGCACCCCATATTCTCTCCCACTTTTTTTGTTGCCTTCTCTGTCACCATTGTCCCATCCATGTCTCTGCACCAGTCATGAAGAGTCAGATAGTACTGTGAGCCCCAGAATTTGGCTAAATTATGCTTGACGAACATCATCCCAAGCGCTGTTAAATCCTGTAATGCATAGTTAAGATCCATGGGTTCCCAAATATTTAACAGGTATCTTTGGAGCTCTGACAGGACTGAAACTCCACCCACTTGAGAAACAGTTTGCAGAACCCCTGCCCAGTAGGGCACTAATTGTGGGCACTGACACATTGTATGGTAGAATGTGCCCTCCTCCCCACAGTTTCTCAGGCAAAGCGAATTGTTGGCACACCCTAATATGTGAAGTGTCACTCTGGTATAGTTCGTGCAATGTAGTATCTTCAGTTGCACCAGTCTTAGTCTGGAGGATATCGCTACTTTGTGCGGGGACACCAGCGCCCCCTGCCAGTGTGAGTCATCTGATTCCCCCAATTTGCCAGACCATTTTACACGTAAGGGTGTCATGGGATCTGGTAGATTGTTAATGAGTTTGTGGTAAGTGAGAGAAGTGGTCTTCGTGTGGTACCTGTTGGTATAACTGCCATGAGTGCATGCCTGATCTGGGTGTATCGAAATCTTTCAGAGGGTGCCAGTTCATATTGTTTCTGAAGGTGGGCAAAGGTAACCACCTCACTCTTGACCCACATATCGCCCACCATAGATATCCCGATGGAGTCCCAGTGGTGGAAACCCTTACTATTCCCGAGTCTTCAAAGCCATTGTGTTTCCCAGAGTAGGGTGAGCTGGGCTATAACTCTATCCTAAACAAGTTTCCTAAGGGCCATGTACCAAACCTGGACTGTGTGCGCCGTGGGTCCAATTAGTGGGGTAGTCAGCTTTTTAGTGTGTAGTGCCCTCATTATGCCCCATCCCCCAACCCATGTCTGTCCACTCTAAACACGGGATCTATTTGTGGGGTGTGTATCCATTGATTAAGTGCATTCAACTGTGAGGCCCAATACTATATATGTATATTTGGAAGTGCTTTGCCCCCATTGTACCAGCCCCTGACTAATTTATCCATGGCAATGCGTGCCAGTTTGTTCCACCAAAGTAAATTAGGGACTTTCGACGCAATCGCCTTGAGGTAGCTTGGTGGAACAAGAAACAGGGTATTCTCCAGGACATAAAGGAACCTGGGAAAGGACATCATCTTAAACAGTGCTGCTTTCCCGAACGTGTCAACGGCAGGGACTGCGTATGTAGTGCATCACGTTTGAGACGTTCCAGGGGTGGCATGAGTTTTTTATTAATAAGGTCTTCTGACAGCGGTGTGATATGGATCCCTAAATATGTAAAGCCCCCCTTTGCGATCTGTAAATTACACCCCCTCTGGAGTTGCGGTGGTGGGCCATGAAATACATACAAAACTGCCTTGGTCAAGTTGATGGTGTATCAAGAAACCTGACCATGTAAGTCACAGATATTCAGGAGCACAAGGATGGATTGTCGGGGAGATGCCATATATAACATCACATCATCGGCATATAAGGAGATGCAGTCCTCACACCCCCCTGTCCAATGGAGCATGCAAATACTCGGTTCCCACTGAATCCATGCGGCAAATGGCTCCAGAACAAGGGCAAATAGAAGTGGTGAGAGGGGGCACCCCTGAAGCATTCCACACCCCGTGGGTAGTCCTCCGATATGTGGCTGTTTGCTGTAACATGAGCTAGGGGCTTTGTGTACAGTAGGTGTACTCAGGCACAAAACTTAGGGCAGAATCCTAAATGTTTCAGGACTGCAATGAGAAAGTGCCACTCAACCATATCAAAAGCCATACGAGCGTCTAGGGAGAGGATAACGCAGCTTCCTGAATACATTGTATACGCGTACTCCTATATGGCATGACGCTGGATTGGTCCGGGTGTATTAAGGCGGTGGGATGGGGTGTCAATCTAACTGCCAGGAGTTTAGCAAGAATTTTGGCCTCTGCATTAATTAGCGATATAGGTCAATATGAGGTACATTCCTCAGCAGGTTTCCCTCGTTTATGGATCGTCACTATGGTGGCAGTACGCTGATCTCACGGGAGTTCCCCCACTTCCAGGCTGGCCACATACATATTGAGAAGGTGCGGTACGATAGTAGTAGCTGTTTTTTTGTAGCGTTCAATGGGAATGCCGTTAGGCCCCACTGCTTTCCCCGACTGTATCGGTCCCATAGCTAATTGCAGTTCATCCCTGATGAGGTCAGCTTCGAGCGTCAAGGTGGCTTCCGGCGTCAGTGTGGGCATGCTAATATCTTTAAGGAAGGCACGTGCTTCCTCGATAGTCATTGAGGATATTGGTGTGTATACCTGTTGGTTGTTCTTGGCTAATCTATTCACTATTTCCTGGGGGTCAGTTAAGGGTTCGTTATTATCTGTGCGTAGCTGTGCGGTCCACCGACTGGCACATCCCTCTTATCGAGCCAGGCCAGAAGTTTCCCTGCCTCATCTCTGATCTCATATATTTTATGATGCGTCGCCTGCAGCTTGGCCCTTATAGTTTCCCCTAGGTATCCCCCATACTCCTGTTGTTTAAGACAAAAAACATGGGCCAACACCTCTGTTAGATTTTGGGCATGGAGCTGCTCCGTGTGGGCCAGTTCTAGTTCTAGGGTCTCTATCTCCTTCTTCTTTTCAAGTTTGTGGCCCACAATGGATTCGATGGCCTCGCCGCGGATAACTGTTTTATAGGCCACCCTTAGGGTTACTGGGGAGGAAACGTAGTGTACATTGTCGTGAAAATAGTGTCGCGTTGTGGTGGTGATATCTTTAAGGAATTTAGGGTTCTGTAGATATCCAGAATATATGGAGTAAATACGACGTCAAGCCGCATGCCTGCATGCATATATAATCATCACTGGGGCATGATCCTATATACCCCTGGTTAGGGCAGTGATGTCCATTACGTTTCTCAGACTATACACCAGCATTAAAATATATTCTATCTGTGAGAGGCTGTTGTTGACTCCAGAATGAAAGGTGAACTGCCGAGCCATGTGGTGGTGGAAACGCCAGGCATCCATGAGTCCAAGCACATTAAGAAACCCCACAAATCAGAATGCCCCACTGCCCCGGGCTTTGGCCAGTTGGCGATCTAGAGTGCCGCAGAATATGGCATTGAAATCCCCCGCAATCAAGAGCTCACCCTCTGGAAGTGAGAGCAAAAAGGCACTAAGGGCTGGGAAGGCTACTGAGTGAAGTGCTGGTGGAATATACACTTGCACTATGTTATAGGCTTGTCCCTCCCACTGGCAAGCTATGGCTGTGAATCCCCACCGGTCCATGGCTTTTCAGGAGGAACCCAGTAAGTGTGTCTCTTGAAGTAGGGCCAACGCTGTGGCCTGTCTTTTCAAGTATTGCAATGCCAGACACCTCTTAATTTTGTTGCCAAGCCCGTGGACATTCAATGTGAGCAATGATAGGGGGATACTCGGTGTCAGGGGAGGTGATGGTGGATCAGTCCTCTGCTGACCCTGCACTGTAGTTTCTACCGTATCTCGTACGTCCCTCACTGGAAATGTAGTGGCAATGTGTCAGAGGCACAATGCATAAACAATAGTGTCCAAACTCTGCCCATATTAAATTTGTAAACAACAAAAAACATAAATCAATGAACCGTCCCATTCTCCCCCCCTCCCTGACACCCTGCATGACGGAATTAGAACTACCAGGCACCCCAACTGTGCAGAGTGCTTAGTGCCCATCCCCAATATGGTACTAGGGGGGAGAGTCGTCCGCAGCCCCTCCCAACCTCCCCTTCCTTCGTAGTGTCCCTTAGTGGCATTGTCTTGTTCAGTGGTCTGTGCAATAGAAATGGAGCCCTGTTTCACGGTAAATAGTCTCACAAGTATCTTATAGGCCCATAAACACCATCAGAGACACATCCATCATAGTGCCTCCCACTCAACTGTAGAGTTCTGAGTCCCGCCGTACTGGCTTGCATTTAAGGTCAGCTCGTCCACCAGTGTTGGTATTCCTTCATAATGTGGGCGCGTTTATTATTCCTCGGCTGCTTGAGATAGCATTTTTGTTACGCCTGTCTCTCCTGATTCCTCCATTGAGTCACCCCGCACACTTTGCATGTTACTTCTGCCAGTCCGATCAGACCTTGAGACCCAGCGACACCCGTCCAGCCATTCCCGAGCCTCCTCAAGAGTTGTTAAAAACCATGCTTTCCCTTCGGCCTCGACCCTCAGTTTAGCTTGGAACAGCATTGAATATTTGAGTCCATGGTCTCTGAGCAATTTTTTATACATCGAGGAATCCTCGGCGCCGCTTCGTGTCTGCTGCCATGTAATCCGGGAATATTGTGATAGTACTGTTATCAAGGAGGAGTGGACGGGCGATACGTACAGTTTGGGTCTTGGAGGCGCTCCCGGCCTCGGTTGTCCCCATGGGACTCGGTGTGCCCTTTCCACTGAAAAGTAGTTGGAGAGACCTCCCGGCTGGAGGCAATTTGAGATGAGGTTCCCTGACTGTTCTGGCACACCTATGATCTTTATGGTGTTCTTCCTCGAGCAGCCTTCTTGATCTTCGAGCTTGGCGGCCATCAGTTTGTTGTCGGCCTCAAGCTGACGAACTTGTTTTTGGAGAGCGGTCGTATCAATCATGAGGGTGGTCGCAGTGGTCTTCACCTTCAACACTCTGGTGGAAATTTTATTGAAATCAGCCCGGATCAGCGAGAGTTCTGCTGGAAGTGACCCAATACGTAAATCATGGGAAGCGTGAACGTTATTTGATGTGGTCGTAATGTCCTGCAACGTGGCCTCTTGCTTCTCTGTGGCTGTAGATCTTGTCGCGGGTATGAAACCCTGGTCCGTGAGCTCTGGATCTGCCTTAGTGTAGGCGTACCTCTCGAGTTTGGCTTGATTTGAGGTGTTTTGGCTTTTACTTCCCATTGTGGCCGTTGTTAGGTTTGCCTGCTCTGCTCCGGTGCCGGGGTGGTACTCACCTCTGCCTGCCAAGGCGCTATTGCAGCACATGCAGCCTTTCGAGTTTTCCACCCCCCTTCATTTCGCCTTACTTGTATGCCACCCTTGGGGTAATCAGGCCGACAGGGTTGTGAGATTCAACATTCCCTGCCATTTTATATGTGGAACTGTGTGGCAAATGACGGTTCTGCTATGCGAGTGTGGCGGTGGATTGCTGGGAAATATGGACGCTTTTTCTGCTCATTTGTGGTGGGCCGGGGCACATGATGCACATGGAATATAACTGTCCCTGCTTGCTGCTGGGTGCTCCCCTGCAATTCAATCAGTAACAGGCGTCATTGCTCTCAACATCTCATCAAAGCTTCAGAGGCAACATCCGCCTTGGGGGGGTAGGGGAGACACAATCTACAATGTCAGTGGCCATGAGAGAGTGGGTGTATGGTGTGTCAGCTTGCAGTCTATTTCGTCTTCCAGGGTTGTCTCTTTGTGCCCCAGGAGGGTCGTGTCATTCCCGGCTGCTCCCGACCTCCTGTCAAGTCATTCCGCTAATTATCCTCCAATACTCACCCACGCAGCATGGTGCTCACCAAAGACTCCACTATATCGCTATTATGCTCTGAGCTCAGCAGTCTGTCATCCTGTCCCTGCCTGCTGCAAGCCCCGGCCATGCTCCGGAGTGCAGTACCTCTGCTCTTCCTTGCCGCGCGCCACGTCTTCACCGCCTCACTTCGTCTGGTGGTTGCGGCATCTGAGTCCGACCGGGCAGCCGTCTTCAGCCCTGATGTTTCGCTCCACCCTCTGTGTCTGCTGAGCTGCCATGTACGCCGCAGTCGGGTCTGGTCTAACTTTAGACCCCGGCTTGTGCTGCTGGAGTGGGGAACACTGCTATTGCTCTGTGCCGTGACTCCGAGAGGCAACCTATTGGATCAGGACCAAGAGCCCTTGATTCACTGGAATTTCCGACATCTCGGACACTGCTTCCAGGTGCGAGACGCTGGCGGATTACTTTTTGGATCTACGGGGAAGGTAGGCTGGTGACGGACACTCCCTAGGCTGCGGCCATTTTCTTCGACTGCTAGCCACACCTCTCCATTTCTTCACTTTTAATAGTTTATAATGCAAGGTGTGTCCCAGCCGCCACATATGGGTCTGGTGCTGTATTAATACTGCCTCTCTTCAAGCTGGGGAAAATGGAATCCTTCGGAGAGTCAAGTTCCTACCCCCGCCCAGCTCCAGATTCATCATTCATTCAGAGTTACATTTGCAACACATAAATGACAAGATCAATTTGACCCACTATTATTGTGGGTCAGTGTCTGGACCAATCCAGAGGCACCCCTATTCAGAAATATAATCTCGGATATAGCTTGGATAAGTGATGTACCATTTCCTGGTTAGATTACCTCTCTAAAACTCCCCATACATTGATATTGTCTAACTTGTTCACAACAGTAGAGAACATCGTTAAAAACAACAAGGATAGGGTTAAGAGCCTTTTCTCAGATCTCCGTCTGTCAAGTAGGCTTAACACTGAACTGTTGGAGCCCTCTGTGTTGACAGTTTATTGATCTTTCTTTTCTGTGGAACCTAATCTATATCTATGTAGTGTAGTTTCTATTTTCCCAATAGGCTCTGCGCATTGGAATAACATAAACAGCAGTGTAGACGTAGGACTGAGGTCATCAAGGTCTCTACTGACTATGTTAGACTTAATTTAGGTTTGCGCCAGCTAGCTCAGAGGTCACTAGAAACTTTCTTGAATGAATAGGGAGGGATGAACTTCCCTGATTCAGACAAGAAGAGATTCAGTTTCTGACAACCGCATAAACATGACAACTTTGCTTCCTCAGAATAAGAGTGTATCTCTATAGTCGTGTGAAAACAATAGGCAGCTATTTCACTCAGTCAACCGTGCATACTTAGTTTCACCAGAGTGCAGAGAAATAGAGAGACGGGCGTTTTCCATAAAAGGTGTTATTTATTGAGCAGTCTTCTTTCTCATGCAAGAGAAATGAATTGCCACAATTGCAATACTTATCATAAAGTAAAGTGCGTACAGTAAAAGTAGTATTATGAAATAATACTGTAAAAGCATTGATATGGTTTCTTAGCCATATGATACTTTAAAATGGATAAAATATATACATACATAAAAACATTGACTAACGTACCCAACTGGTGCTTCTAACTACGCCTACCCCTGTGTACCTGACCTAAGCCTAATACTTGGTAAGGAGTACGTAAGTAGCAGTTTAAGTTAAGTTGGTTAAGATTGTTTTGCCAAGAATCTGCATCAAGAATTCTCTTAAGGGTTTAGTCAGCTCCGTACCTTGGTAATAGAATGTGGGAGATCTGGTATCTCTTTCTTCAGGACTCGATCCCCCAGCAACCCGCAAGGGTAGGCTGGAAACACCGGAGCTGGATTTTTTTGGCTGGAGAAAAAGACAGCATCTCTCTCAGTATGTCAAACGGGATGGGCGGCTTCCGTGGGCTCTCGCATCAGCTGGGCTCTCGGGCAAGTAGATAGCCACTTTGCTCCAAACCACCGTGTGCTTCCTTAAGGCAACAGTTGGTGTCTTTATACCTGAAAGGTGCCGAGTTTGGCGTAAGGTTAGACATAAGACGTCACTAAGAACTAACAGTTCTTTCTGAACTTCAGGAGTTCTTGTTCAAATCAAAACAAAAGCAGGGGGGTTTCCCAGGCTGCTGGAGGCTTGGTTTGTTTAAAGAACGCGTTGTGCTTTCTAGGAGTCGATGGGAGTAGCCGTGCTGTGCTTTGGACTGCATGGGCTATTACTGAATATGGATATGATTCTTATGCCTTTATAAGGATATTATTGATTATAACCACATAAGGGCTTGAATCAGGAATATCGAATTAGGGTCCTAGATAGAATCACAACACCCACTCCATGGATTAATGTCCATCATTACTAAAAAACTAAGCAATAGTAAACATATAACGATGCATGTGTGTTTTCCAACCCACCCCAAAATACATATTTTCGCATGTGAAATGGTATATAGTAAATACGTTGGTACTGTACGTTTTATAAGCAGTGTCATCATTCAGTTAAATGCATATTTATATAAGCTGAATGAATTGCGAAAATTACACATGAAATGGCTCTTAATACAGAAAAGAAGGTCGAGACCATTCCATCACATATTTATACAAAATGCTGTATATGCGCTGGAGGCTGAGGTAAAATATTGTCTCTAGTATCCTAAAAATAGAAACTCTGTCCTCTAAGAATAGTTCTACTTTAAGCAGAGTACCATATGCCAAAAAAAGGTAAATATTTTGGAAAATGTAAAAAAAATAATTTCGCTTTCAGGGGAAAAAATAGTTCCAAATATTTTCGGTAGCTTTGTTTATCAAAACTGAAGGCCGAATTCAGAGTTCAGGGAACGCTGTGTGCTTGTTAAAATATTATCATTCTCGTTGCTCAGGGGAGAACATTATTTCAGACAGACTCGCAAAAAATTGGTCTACAACATCAGGTGAAAGTTAGACCAAGTTCAAAAATACTGCAACTGTGCAGTTCTCTGCATGATTGCTCTAATTGATGTTAGGATCAGCAATGCTCACAGAAGGTTGTACCTGTTTGGTGCTGCTTTCCTCTCATACCTCACCGCCACCTACTCGTAGTGGTGAAGTCTCAACGAATGCCGTCATCAGAATCGGTAGCCGCTGGGGACAACACGATGCATGAGTCATTACAGGACCTAGCAAAGTATTGATATCCATTGGTACTGTTGATGGTAGTGTAAGACAGAAGTACAACACGCATTCTTCTCCGCATAGCAGACATCGAAGCACAGGTATGATGCAATCTTGCCAGATCGGTCTGAATGAAAGAAACCAGGTTGTACTCACATCTCTTAGCCGGGCCAATCCGAGGACCTTAGTGATACGGTCTCGGTATCGTATTGCTAGGATTGTTTCTTCCATCGTTGCTGGAGTCCTGTCTGTGGATTGGCTTGCCATATCGTTGCAGAAGGAGCAAAAATAAAATTCCTGCCACCAGTCTCAAGATTAAGGGTAGGCCGCCAAAGACAGAATGGATAAAATACTGGAATATGCCCAGAACTGTTTCAAAGAATGCTAACAGTCCCGAAAAAACTGTCCTAAATACATGTGCAATGCCACTGGTATCAGATATGTTTAAGACATGTTTAAGATTTGGCTCAATATTTCTACGAAATGCACGGCGCAATTTGTCGATAAAAGGGAATGTATCTCTGCCGATGTCCTTGCCACTTGCATATAATACGCTCCTTTAGATTACGTTAAAGGCACAGTTGTCTGTAAAAGAATAGACTTTATTCTGCTTAAAGTATCAATTCGAATAGAAGAGATATTCAACGAAGGCCATAACGCAACCCCCATATCTGGATTGCTGTGTGGATACAATACTTGCATACAGCAAACGGCCCTGGAAGTTACAGTTTTCAGATAGGCTTTTCCTGGCAGCATGCCACAACAGCTGTGGTCACTTATTAAAACGTAACTGCCATTAGAAAGTGGTCTAAAAAATGGCTCTATCTGTTTTGCAGGTGTGCCATGCAGGTGACATGAAAGGTTATTCGAAGACCCTTCGCAGGCTCCATGCAAATTAATACCTTGACACAAAAGTGTACCGCTTAGTGATTTTTTACAATTGTTACCACTAAGGAATACTTCCTTTTTCCCTTCACTATTACATCTGTATGTATAAGGTAAACTCCAGGTTGATTTGATGTATTCTTTACCCAACCTTTCATACTGGCCCACAGGTATATACTTTTGGCAGTATTTAAACTGGAAAGTTGTTATCGGAATTGTAATCGTTCCGTGTATTATCCATTCAATGACAGGTCTCTCTGACATTGTCAATGGTAATCTCTCAAGTTTTTCAATGCTCAGAATTGTATAGTCTGCTCCTTTTTGTGCCAAACTGATTTGTTTATCAGTAAGGTTAAAGATACTGAATAATGACGTTGTGTTGATTAAACGCCATGGTACATAGCCTGAACGCAGGTTTTGCAACGTCCAACCTAGCTGTACAATAGAACGTAATTGAGACTGACCATGTTGTAACATTAGTAAGTCTTGCTCTATTATATCAAAAGCAGATGATACAATGCTGTCCAGTGAATATATTCTGGGGGTCAGAGTCGTTAACCCATTGTCCACTACAGAAAGTGATTTTTCCAAATTTATACGATCAATTTCTCGTATTTTTTCTGCTGTTTTAATTTGCATTACTTTCCAAGCTTCGTTGCACGCAGCGTATATACCTGCCGCTATGAAACGTTTTTGACGCTGTTTGCGTAGTCCCATTATGAAATCACGCAAGTCAGCACCATCTTTAGGTAAAGTCAAGTGTTGTTTAATTTCAGCCAGTGCGGATTTCTCTAGCCACTCAGGCTTAGTTTTCCTACACTGTATGTTGTAACTATCCCTGGATGTTGTCTCTGAGAGTATCTTAGGTCTGGCCTTGTCATTTTGAACCCCTGTGTTTTGTTCAGGAATCTATCTTGACAGTTATTTGTGTCTGTTGGCCAGATCAACCACTTTTTCCAATCAGGATGTGTTCTGTTTTGGTGTAAAATATGGGATACGTCTATCTCCACATCTGTAGTGCTATCACTATCAGTTATGGGTTTCGGAATAGACGGTTTATTTAAGTCTTTTATCTTATCTAGGCCAAGACAAGTAGTTTGTTGAATTGTGTCATTCAAGAATATCATTTGTTCTGGGATCATGCAGGCCCTAAATAATGCTTCTAGGCTTTGTACATGCCAATCTTTGGTACCCCAGATTGTTTTTGTTTCAATTGTGTTTTTCCAAAATTCGAAACCAAATGTAGACATTTTGTCATAACATTTTTCACAATAAATCAATGTACTGTTTGTCAACATTGTTTTCATTCCTGTCCTAGTTAACATTTTAAAATAAAACGTTTCTGGATCACTGTTGTTAAATCCTGAGAAGTACTGGAATTTCTCATAAAATATTTTCGAGCTGCTTTTGGCGGAGTTGGACAGTGTTCCCATTGGTTATACGACAAAACATTTCTAGGCTGAGCAGTTTTATGCAAATAGTGATCCCCAAAATGATTATAACAGTATAACTCTTCATAATTCGATGAACCCTGTAAGTAATCATGGTCTGTAAATTTGGCTGATATTACTAAATCTGACATCATATTATTAATGTTTTCAAAGTCCCAATCATCAGAAAAGGTACTGGGTGTCACAAAGTCACTTAATGAAACCTTGAACTGGTGTGGATATTTCAAGAGCTCAACCGGGCCGAAAATGTCATAATCAGTTCTGTCCCATGCTACCCCACCGGGTATTGGATTGGCTGAGATGTTTACTGATGACAGTTCTCTTTTCTCGATGTGGGAGGATGTGTGAGGCTTTAGGACCAAGTTGATGTTCTGACTTGCTGGGTCCATTGTACTATATTTTCCATCTATGAATTTTCCCAAACATAGAATCATGATGAGCCAAAGCAGGAGAGTAAGTACACCTAACATAATCCAAAATTCAATCCATGGTGAAATCAGATATGTTTCTTTTAGTTGGTGAAAACGTTCAATTACTTTGTCTTTGAAAGTTTTTGTTGCAGGCATTTCTTCATGTTTGCTTTGATCTTCAGAAAGGTCGTCGAAGTTGATGAAGTAGCCAGATGCAGTTCTGTCAATTGTTGGAATTATTTCCGGATTTTCATTTGCTTTTGCATTTTTCTTTGTTTCAGTAGCATAGTCAGAAGCTACATCATGACGAGCTGTTGCAATTTGGGTTTCAAGAGGCACAAGTTTCATGGCATTATTGCATAGTCCTTTTTTATTCACTGCAGGTTTATCATTTGTGATTAGTCTCTCAGTATGAGCCTCTTTGATTGTAGCAAATTCTGGTATTCTGCTATTTCTTGGGAGTCCACTGGGCCTCCTACTTATTATTGGCCACATAATTGTGGTTTTACCAGGTTGATAGATACAACTCTGGTCTCCTTTTTACCAGCAAGAGGCAGTAGTACAACTGATCTTGTTCCACTGACTGCTAAGACAGGTACTGCTTTTCTGTAAGAAGGCCCAAATTCCTTCTTCACCGCAATCTTCTCTCTGACCAGATCCCCAATCTTTGGAATCCAGACAGGTCTTGCTGGGACAGGTTGTTTTTCTTCAGTGGCTGTCGGCTGTTGTTTCAACTTTATGTTACTCAGGTTTTCTCTTGTTTCATTTAAATCCTGTAAAACAGCCAAACGGTCTTTGATATCAAAGGATTTTTCTTCTATCACTGAAGTGTGACAATCAAGATCCTGAATGTGCATTCTAGTGCCGAACAATAGTTCGTATGAAGTGAGACCTTTTAGAGAATTTCTTGGCAGATTATTAAGACTACGTTGGACACTTGTTAAATGTTTGACCCACCCAACACCGAACCTAATACCCTCGCCGTTATAGATTGCTTTATGTCCTGGTTTTTACTTTCCACTACCGCATTTCCCTCAGAATGGAAGGGAGAAGAATACCGCAATGCAATGCCCATGCTGTTCATGCCTCTTTGTAAGCTCGAGAGCTAAACGCAGGACCCTGATCAGAATGTAGCATGCCAATTGCGTATGTGCCGATAAAGACTCACAAATCTTTTATAACAGTTCTGGAGTCATCCGAGCTCTGGGGTCTACATTTTAAGTGAATTCAATCTTAATAATTATGGGGACGCATTTCTCCGGCTGGATTTCTGCTCTATAGATAGCCTGATGCTCTCTAATAGTGGTATCTGGGCTGTTGTCTGGTCCGGTTCACAACTGCAATCTCTGTTGCAGTCTTCACCATTTCTTGCAAAATAGTAGATCTTTACGCTCATTCCCGGCCACCAGTACTTTGATTGTAATTCTGTCAAAGATTTTAAAGTTTCTTGGTGCCTCAGCCCAATCCCCTGTATGCATCTTCAATCAAGAAAACTCTCTGGTTCGTGTTTGGAATTACTCTGTCCCCCACTCTAGGGATTTGAGCAAAAGGAACAGAGTTTGCATCAATTATGTATGTATTATTGAGTGGATAGTTGAGAGGTAATGCTGCATAATCACCTTATAATGAGTCTTTTACCGCCAGCATGGTTTCCCCATCTATTTGTTTTTCTGAACACTTTTTTTGTGGCTACGGAAGCAGGTTGAACCGCTGCCGCTGTGGCTGTGTTAGCCAATGAATTCCCTGCAACGTGAACGCCATCACGTTGATGACTCAGTGCGTGTATCACGTGAGTCTTTTGTAGTTCTTTCTTTAAAAGAACTACTTGTTCCCAAAGCGTTTTATGCTTTATTGTGGCACCTGTGTCATCTTTATAACCGTTTTTACTCCATTTCTGCATGTCACTGTTGTATGACTTGATGCAGAAATACGAATCACACACTATTAGTGTGGGGAATTTGCGATCCGCATTTTCAAGCACCATCTTTAAAGATCTTATTTCAGCTCGCTGAGCTGAACAGTTTCTGAGTGATTCAGTTTTGGTGATCATCGGTTTGAATTTACCAGAGCGCCAGCGACCTTTAACAATCGCGCATGCTGCATTGTAGTATTTTTTATCTACATCGTAGTGTTGTGCGAATCTGTCCATATAGATTACGGAGGTATAAAGTTCCAGAGGCAGAATTTCAATTGACAGAGGATATTCTTGTTCATCTAGTTTTTTCAGTTTTGGGTCAAAATAGTATTTCACGTCGTCTGTAGCAAAATAATTTTCCCATTGTATCCATTTTGGATCTAATGCCACTGTATTCAGATTACGTGGACTTGTTAATGACTCAAGGGCTGATTCTGCTGAAAAAACAGCTATTCTTTTGCCTAGGGCTAGGGTTCTTTCTCTTGTTACAGCAGTTTGACCCGCAGTCAGAATTTTTTCTGTAGAGCTGAATTTCATTTCAGCTTCAGTGTACAAATGTGATTTGTAAGCTATAGGTACCGTTTCTCCCTCATTAGAGGTCAGGTATGTGAATCCGCATCTTCCTGGGATGACCCGGATTACAAGATTGCGTATGTTTTTGCGAGTTTGTAATTTTGTTTTAGCTAACATGTCTGTTTGCAATGATCTCAAAATCTCTGTGTGTTTCTGAGTCCAATTGATTTGTTTGAAATCTGGTCTTATTAATTCATAGAGAGGTTTAATCCTCTCTGCATAATTTAGAATGTATGTTCTTCCGAAATTCAGTAAACTTAGTATTGATTGTAAATTCTTCAGCGTTTTTGGTGTTTGGAGTACAGCACATTTCTCTAAGAAATTGTCTGCCAGGCTTTTCCCTTCACTTGATAATTCATATCCTAAAAATAGGACAGTTAGATGGGCAATTCGTGACTGTTTAAAGTTGAATCTGTAATCCTCTGATGCGAACCCAAGTATTATGGTGTGCACTCTTTTTAAGTGAATCTCCAGGTCATCATCTGTGAGATAGATGTCATCGACATATGATAATGCCTCATCATCATATATTTGTAGTAACTCTGTTACCCTTGCTGAGAATAATCCTGGGCTATTCTTGAATCCCTGTGGGAGTCGGCAAATTTTTGCGATCCCATTATTGAGAAAGCAGTCAAATACCTGCTTTCTGGTGCAATGTTTTGACAGAAGAATCTATTAGAGATATCTAATGTTGTTTTATATCTTTTGCGCACAATGTTATTCATTAGTGCTGCACTATGTGAGTTATGTACTGCAAATGTTTTACAACAGGAGTTAAGGTGTCTGTAGTCCAAAACTAGATGATATGAATCGTCTGGCTTGGAGACAGGAAACAAAGGATTGTTCATTTGTGAGGTGCATGTTTCAATTACCCCTTGATATTCAAGTTGATCTAAGATCTCCCTGACTTGTTTTTTTTTTGCTTCTTGTTTAACTGGGTACTGCCTTTGTGCAGTGGGCTGATGTTTTAACTGGATCTTGTGGTGGGGCAAATCCTCATCCCATCCTACATGATTTTTGTATAGAGCAGGAGCTTGGGCCACTGCCCATTTTCTTGCCAATGTGTATTTTTTATGAATCGGAATATGATTTGAGAAGGCAGGCATAATCATTTCTTCGCCATGAGGGCACTCTGTGACAAACTCTGGTGGCCAGTCTTTTTCAGCTAACAGGTTGTCATAGCCTTTAGAAAGTTTTTCCCAAAACAGACCTTTTATTTTCCTAGTTCTATCTCCCTCTATATGTAATGTTATTTCATATAGTTTATGGGGCACACTAACTCGTGTGTCTGCAGTTTCCACCTGAATGTATTCATTCGTGCCCATTGTCTCCAGAAGATTCATCAGGATCTTGCGAGCTATGGTCACTTCTGCTGCGCTGTCTAGCATTGTCTGTGCCCACTCTCCGTTTTTTAGTTGTGTCCTCAGAATTCTCAGCATGTTTAATTTTAATACTTGCTACCTTCTTTCTGGGATATTGTAATTTTTTACTTTGATGAGCAGGTTCCTTGTCTTTGGAGTTGGCGTGCTCTTCTCTGTTTCTGACCGTCCTCTTCTTTCCGAATTCTGTGAGGAAGTCTGAAAAGATCGAGAGGGACGTGTATCAACATCTTGATATCTATCAGGTTTTTTTTCAAATTATCCCTATTTAAAAGTTTTAGCTGAGCTAAAAGTTCCGCGTTCGACATTTTTTCAATGTCTGGGTGTGGTGTGTAGCTGGCTAGAACCGGCCACGTGGCTCCTGGTCTACCTAGTGGACCGTGTCTGGTGATGCAATTTTGATGTTTTAGGGCGCCATTAAACCAAAGCAGGTGCTCTTGGTAATTTAGTGGGATTTCAACCTCCTCGAAAGGAGTGTATTCATCCGGAGGTTCCTCTATTTTGTAATAGTGGAAGTCTTTTGTCACAGCGTGTGCTGCTGGAAAATGTATCCATGAATAGAATACCTCTGTCTGCCGATATTCATGTGCCTCTACTATGAATATGACTGTAGCACCTTGTGATGTCAGTCCTTTTTCTATAAGTTTAAGAGTTATAGTTCTCCTTATGTTGACCGGAATGAGTATAACACTCGGGTCATTTTCTGGGAGAGTTGTGTCTTCCTCTATTAGTTGAGCTGCTATTTTAGCTCTTTCGTCGTCGCTTTCAGACATTTTTATTGACTGAAAGTTTTTTGTTTGCAGATCGAGTTTCAAGGAAAGAAAGATTAGGTGCACAATATTTTGGAACACTGTATCCTTCAAAGTTGACTAAACCAAAAACTAATACTTAGGATTCTCATCCTACTAAGTTCCGGCGGATATTAACCTTTCACCCACTCCAGACGTCTTTTGGACTTTTTACAGGAAAAAGGGGTCTGTGTGAAAAAGCACAACTGAGTTACTCTAATGTCTTGCGTTAGATTATCGCCTTACCAAACGTTGGGCGCCATGTAGTGTAGTTCCTATTTCCCCAATAGGCTCTGCGCATTGGAATAACATAAACAGCAGTGTAGACGTAGGACTGAGGTAATCTAGGTCTCTACTGATTATGTTAGACTTAATTTAGGTTTGTGCCAGCTAGCTCAGAGGTCACTAGAAACTTTCTTGAATGAATAGGGAGGGATGAACTTCCCTGATGCAGACAAGAAGGGATTCCATTTCTGACAACCGCATAAACATGACAACTTTACTCCCTGTGAATAAGAGTGTATCTCTAGAGTCGTGTGAAAACAATAGGCAGCTATTTCACTCAGTCAACCGTGCATATTTAGTTTCACCAGAGTGCAGAGAAATAGAGGGACGGGCGTTTTCAATAAAAGGTGTTATTTATTGAGCAGTCTTCTTTCTCATGCAAGAGAAATGAATTGCCACAATTGCAATACTTATCATAAAGTAAAGTGCGTACAGTAGAAGTAGTATTATGAAATAATACTGTAGAAGCATTGATATGGTTTCTTAGCCATATGATACTTTAAAATGGATAAAATATTAACATACATAAAAACATTGACTAACGTACTCAACTGGTGCTTCTAACTACGCCTACACCAGTGTACCTGACCTAAGCCTAATACTTGGGAAGGAGTACGTAAGTAGCAGTTTAAGTTAAGTTGGTTAAGATTGTTTTGCCAAGAATCTGCATCAAGAATTCTCTTAAGGGTTTAGTCAGCTCCGTACCTTGGTAATAGACTGTGGGAGGTCTGGTATCTCTTTCTTCAGGACTCGATCCCCCAGCATCCCGCAAGGGTAGGCTGGAAACACCGGAGCTGGATTTTCTCTGCTGAAGAAAAAGACAGCGTCTCTCTCAGTGCGTCAAACGGGAGGGGCGGCTTCCGTGGGCTCTACCATCAGCTGGAATCTCAGGCAAGTAGATAGCCGCTCTGCTCCAAACCACTGTGTGTTTGCTTAAGGCAACTGTTGGTGTATTTATACCTGAAAGGTGCCGAGTTTGACGTAAGGTTGGACATAAGACGTCATTAAGAACTAACAGTTCTTTCTGGACTTCAGGAGTTCTTGTTCAAATCAAAACAAAAGCAGGGGGGATTTTCCGGGCTGCTGGAGGCTTGGTTTGTTTAAAGAACGCGTTGTGCTTTCTAGGAGTCGATGGGAGTAGCCGTGCTGTGCTTTGGACTGCATGTGCTATTACTGAATATGGATATGATTCTTATGCCTCTATAAGGATATTATTGATTATAACCACATAAGGGCTTGAATCGGGAATATCGAATTACGGTCCTAGATAGAAACACAACACCGATATACCCTTGGTTAAGGCAGTGATGTCCATTACGTTTCTCAGACTATACGCCAGCATTAAAAAATTATCTATCCGTGAGAGGCTGTTGTGGACTCCAGAATTAAAGGTGAACTGCCGAGCCATGTGGTGGTGGAAACGCCAGGCATCCATGAGTCCGAGCACATCAAGAAAGCCCACAAATCAGAATTCCCCACCACCCCGGGCTTTGGCCAGTTGGCGATCTATAGTGCCGCAGACTATGGCATTAAAATCCCCCGCAATCAAGAGCTCACCCTTTAGAAGTGAGAGCAAAAAGGCACTAAGGGCTGGGAAGGCTACTGAGTGAAGCGCTGGCGGAATATACACTCACACTTTGTTATAGGCTTGTCCCTCCCACTGGCAAGCTATGGCTGCGAATCCCCACCGGTCCATGGCTTTTCAGGAGGAACCCAGTAAGTGTGTCTCTTGAAGTAGGGCCAACGCTGTGCCCTGTCTTTTCAAGTATTGCAAAACCAGACCCCTCTTAATCTTGTTGCAAAGCCCGTGGACATTCAATGTGAGCAATGATAGGGGGATACTCGGTGTCAGGGGAGGTGATGGTGGATCGGTCCTCTGCTGAACCTGCGCTGTGGTTTCTACCATATCTCGTACGTCCCTCACTGGAAATGTGGTGGCAATGTGTCAGAGGCACAATGCATAAACAATAGTGTCCAAACTCTGCCCATATTAAATGTGTAAACAACAAAAAACATAAATCAATGAACCGTCCCATTCTCCCCCCCTCCCTGACACCCTGCATGACGGAATTAGAACTACCGGGCTCCCCAACTGTGCAGAGTGCTTAGTGCCCATCCCCAATACGGTACTAGGGGAGAGAGTCGTCCGCAGCCCCTCCCAACCTCCCCTTCCTTCGTAGTGTACCTTAGTGGCATTGTCTTGTTCAGTGGTCTGTGCAATAGAAATGGAGCCCTGTTTCACGGTAAATAGTCTCACAAGTATCTTGTAGGCCCATAAACACCATCAGAGACACATCCATCATAGTGCCTCCCACTCAACAGTAGAGTTCTGAGTCCCCCCTTACTGGCTTGCATTTAAGGTCAGCTCGTCCACCAGTGTTGGTATTCCTTCATAATGTGGGCGCGTTTATTATTCCTCGCTTGCTTGAGATGGCTTTTCTGTTGCCCCTGTCTCTCCTGATTCTTCCATTGAGTCACCCCGCATACTGTGTACGTTACTTCTGCCAGTCCGATCAGACCTTGAGACCCAGCGACACCCATCCAGCCATTCCCGAGCCTCCTCAAGAGTTGTTAAAAACCATGCTTTCCCTTCGGCCTCGACCCTCAGTTTAGCTGGGAACAGCATTGAATATTTGAGTCCATGGTCTCTGAACGTTTTTTTATACATCGAGGAATCCTCGGCGCTGCTTCGTGTCTGCTGACATGTAATCCGGGAATATTGTGATAGTACTGTTATCAAGAAGGAGTGGACGGGCGGTACATGCAGTTTGTAAAATTACGTCTCAATATTTGAAAATATGGACAAGGATGGGTCTTGGAGGCGCTCCCGGCCTCGGTTGTCCACATGGGACTCGGTGTGCCCTTTCCACTGAAAAGTAGTTGGAGAGACCTCCCGGCTAGAGGCAATTTGAGATGAGGTTCCCTGACTGTTCCGGCACACCTATGATCCATATGGTGTTCTGCCTCGAGCAGCCTTCTTGATCTTCGAGCTTGGCGGCCATCAGTTTGTTGTCTGCTTCAAGCTGGCTGACAAACTTGTTTTTGGAGACTGGTCGTATCGCTCATGAGGGTGGTCGCAGTGGTCTTCACCTTCAACACTCTGGTGGAAATATTATTGAAATCATCCCGGATCAGCGAGAGTTCTGCAGGAAGTGACCCAATACGTAAATCATGGGAAGCGTGGACGTTATTGGATGTGGTCGTAATGACCTGCAACATGGCTTCTCTGTGGTCGTAGATCTTTTCGCGGGTATGGTCCCCTGGTCCCTGAGCTCTGGATCTGTCTTAGTGTAGGTGTACCTCTCGAGCTTGTCTTGATTCGTGGTGCTTTGGCTTTTACTTCCCATCGTGGCCGTGGTTACGTTTGCCTGCTCTGCTCCGGTGCTGGGGTGGTACTCACCCCTGCCTGCCAATGCGCTATTGCAGCACATGCAGCCTTTTGAGTTTTCCACCCCCCGGCACTTTGCCTTACTTGTGCGCCAACCTTGGGGTAATCAGGCCGACAGGGTTGTGAGATTCAACATTCCCTGCCATGTATATGCGGAACTGTGTGGCAAATGACGGTTCTGCTATGCGAGTGTGGCGGTGGATTGCTGAGAAATATGGACGCTTTTTCTGCTCATTTGTGGTGGGCCTGGGCACCTGACGCACATGGAATATAACTGTCCCTGCTTGCTGCTGGGTGCTCCCCTGCGATTCAATCAGTAACAGGCGTCATTGCTCTCAACGTCTCATCAAAGCTTCAGAGACAACATCTGCCCTGGGGGGTAGGGGAGACACAATCTACAATATCAATGGCCATGAGAGAGTGGGTGTATGGTGTGTCAGCTTGCATCTATTCCGTCTTCCAGGGTTGTCTCTTTGTGCCCCAGGAGGGTCGTGTCATTCCCGGCTGCTCCCGACCTCCTGTCAAGTCATTCCGCTAATCATCCTCCAATACTTGCCCACGCAGCGTGGTGCTCACCAAAGACTCCACTATATCGCTATTATGCTCTGAGCTCAGCAGTCTGTCATCCGGTCCCTGCCCGCTGCAAGCCCCGGCCATGCTCCGGAGTGCAGTACCTCTGCTCTTCTTTGCCGCGCGGCACGTCTTCACCACCTCACTTCGTCTGGCGGTTGCGGCATCTGAGTCCGACCGGGCAGCCGTCTTCAGCCCTCATGTTTCGCTCCACCCTCTGTGTCTGCTGAGCTGCCATGTACGCCGCAGTCGGGTCTGGTCTAACTTTAGACCCCGGCTTGTGCTGTTGGAGTGGGGAACACTGCTATTGCTCGGTGCCGTGACTCCAACAGGCAGGCAACCTATTGGATCCGGACCAAGAGCACTTAATTCACTGGAATTTCCGACACCTCGGACACTGCTTCCAGGTGCGAGACTCTGTCGGATTACTTTTTGGTCTATGGGGAAAGTAGGCTGGTGACGGACACTCCCTAGGCTGCGGCCATTTTCTTCGACTGCTAGCCACTCCCCTCCATTTCTTCACTTTTAATAGTTTATACTGCAAGGTGTGTCCCAGCCGCCACATATGGGTCTGGTGCTGTACTAATACTGCCTCTCTTCAAGCTGAGGAAAATGGCATCCTCCGGAGGGTCAAGTTTCTACCACCGCCCAGCTCCAGATTCACCATTCATTCAGAGTTACATTTGCAACACATAAATGACAAGATCAATTTGGCCACCTATTGTTGTGGGTCAGTGTCTGGACCAATCCTGAGGCACCCCTATTCAGAAATATAACCTCTGATATAGCTTGGATAAGTGATGTACCATTACATGGTTAGATTACCTCTCTAAAACGCCCCATGCATTGATATTGTCTAACGTGTTCACAACAGTAGAGAACATCGTTAAAGACAACAAGGATAGGGTTAAGAGCCTTTTCTCAGATCTCCGTTTGTCAAGTAGGTTTAACACTGAACAGTTGGAGCCATCTGTGTTGACATTTTCTTGATCTTTCTTTTCTGTGGAACCTGATCTATATCTATCTTTAGATTGTACCCACTGGGAGTTGTCTCTCCTCTTCTGCTTTAGAGCAGGCACAATCTGCTATCTCTTGTGTTTCTGGGATGACTCTAGTCCTATGGGGAGCTCTAGTGGAAGGCTAACATGGTTTTTGACTACAGGAACTGTTAATTCTACTATTTTTAACTATTTGAGCTATTTTAGGTTTAAGATATAGCCAGACAGCTGTCTTCTATTATATGAGTTTTTAAGATTTGGATTATGCTATATTAATGGTGTTTATTCATTTTGTTATTTGAATTTAAAAGTCAGGCATTTTCATTTATGGCCTTTTATGGCTGAATAAAGATTCATTGAATTGAATTTATTCAATTGACTAACATACAAAATATGTACGCAAAAATGCCTCTTTTTTTGTGGTCATTCTCATTTTTTGAGGACTAATACTGCTGTTTTCTAACTGATAGCTGTGGCACTTCTGTTTAGTTCTCAGAGTATATACTCTGACCTATAAAATATTGTCAAATTAGCTAACTCTAAATTGGCAGCTTACCTTACCTTCTGAGTAAGGCCACAGCATATGCTGTAGAAAATGTATCATTGGCATGGAAAAGTCAAAATATCAACTATGGTCTTCAGCACATGTGTGCCTTCTATTAGGCTGACGAAAGAAACAAGTCTTCAGGCCTACCTGTGTAACCTGACTCCTACAGCTTTAAATCTGCAGCCGTCAGGAAAGACTCTCTACATAAGCCTTGAAGCCCTCAAGATATTGTGTCTAGTAGTTAAAAGTGGTAGCTACAAGAATTAAATATTGCTGTGTACCTAAAATACCCTTTAAATTTAATTCTCACATTTAACAAACGTTTATCTCCTATGGGAAAAACTAAAGTTTAGAATAAAATCATAGCTCTGCTAACTCTACTTTGGGGCAAGGTAGTGGAACATATTTAAACACTACTTATAATGTTCATCAAAGTCCAATTTAGTGGTGAAGTCAGATTTCTAATAAATACTAATGGAAAGTGACTTTTCAAAAGAAAGACTTTGGGCCATATGTATCAACACTTTTCCCCATAGACACAGAATGGGCAAAACCCTTTGATACATCTGGCCTTTTGTCTGACTGCAACTCATGGCATTGGACTGCTGCAGATGGCCCTTCCTATGATTCTCTTTAATGAGATGTGGAAACGGCTCCGGAGCAGGAACAATAGCTTACAGCTTTAGACTGGAAGACCTGGCTGTGAGGTTAGTGACACATATCAGCTGAGTAAGAGAAGCAGAGGAGGGTTCAGGAACTTCAGTAACTTGAAACGGATCAGGGTGAGGCCTGCACAATTATTGCTAAGTGTAAATTGAGGTCGAGGGAAGAGAAGCCTTTTGTCTGCCAGGCTCTCTGTAACCAGTTTTGCACTTCCCCAGAGAAAAGGGAAGATTGTATTTAACTAATTTGGTATAGCTGGAGAGGCAGGGTTGCTCCTTTTCCTAAACACACCCTAGCTGGTACACAAGCTCCCTTCATGGATAAATAGATTCTGCCATGTTGAATTTGCCTCAGGACAGTGCACTCTGGGTCAGTTTGTAGTAATGCAAACAGTATGCCCTGCAAATGTGGAAAGGGTAGGTCCTAGGAAAAATTGTCCTCATTAGTAAGGTGAGTATGCAGGGTTCACCCCTGCCACTGGCTTGTGAATTCTACAAAAGTGGCACCTCACCCACAGCTCATTAGAACCCTTTCTGAGCCTTTACAAGAATGGAAGAGGATGGGACATCCTGTTGGACCTGTGAGGTGACCTGCAAGGCTAATCCTGCTCCGGTTTGTACTCGAGGCTAAATACAAATTTGGCTCGAAAATTCAGTTGGCTGACTTCCTTTGTTGCCACAGGTACACAGCAAGTTGCAAAAGGCCTTTTTGTAGGTGCCCACCTGGCCAGTAGCAACTGAACTTGAACTGGACCTTGGAGGTGGTCTCTGCTGGAGTGTGCCCTAGCCATTAAGATCTATATCCGATGTCCTGAGAGCCTTAGAAGTGAGCAAAAGGAGCTGTTCCAGTAACTCAGAAAAGTTGACACTTAGATCATTTTTGGCCATTCAAGACCATCAGAGCATGAGTTTGACCTCGCATTAAAGTTATTCGATTTCAAAGGGACCTCTTCAGATACTGCTTAAGGCTTGCGACATAGGAGGATTTAGAATACTATAGAAAAAGACTAAGTCCAAAGGAAGAAATCTTTTCTGGCAAGGTAAAAAAAAATTCTACCCAACGTGAGTACTTCTCCCCAATTATTGAAACTATGCTTTTACCTCAGAAAGTTTGTGGTCTTACTCCTATGGTGGACACCCATCCTTCCCAAGTAATAATCCACTATCTTGCAATGATGTACAGCAAGATAGATTCAACAAATTCATCTAAATGCTGTCTGAAGTAGGGAGAGATTATAGAGTGATAAACACTCTCTGAGGCACAGGAAGAAAACTGCCCTTCATATGTGTTGGTGCGTAGTGGAGGCTAAAATTAAATGTTAACGCGATAACGCACTAAAAGAGTTTTCAGTTTTTTTCTGGAAAGACACATTTTTTCTGGAATCTCAAATTCTCAGTCAGCAAATTCCACTGTGATGAACCATGCCAGGAAAATGGTTTCAATAAATGCTCTTAAAATTTGAATCTTCTTGATTTGACGCAAAGTATTTGGGGCCAGAAATACTAATATACTAGTCTAAAAAAAGTCACAAATTTCAACTGTATTTTTTGTGTATCGACATCTGTACTAATAGGTTGGCTGGCAAAATACCAAGGGGCATATCTACAATAACTGGCGCATCCCAGCAATGCTCTGGGGGCCCTATCTAGGTAATGCTGCGTTAATCCTTACGCCTGCTTCAGGCAGGCGCAGGGTTTTGACGCAGCATGGGCCTAAAAGTGACTGAGTGAAATCTTGTAGATTTCACTCAGCCACTTTTAGGAGGCGTTCCTGCGCAGGAACGACCCCGCCCCCTGCACAGGAACACCTACATGTGGCGCAGGGCATTACAACATGACGCATCTCCCAGATGCGTCACGTTGTAAGTACCCCCGCACCATGGAGCAGGACTTGCGCCGCGGCTGCGTCACAAAAGTGATGCAACGGCGGCGTAAATGAGGCGCAAGGGGCTTGTAAATCTGCCCTTAAGTCGTTGTTCACAGACTGGCCTGACTAAAGATTATTTATTAAGCAGCTCACAATTTGGGACCCACTGCTACTCCAGATGTGATGGTTGTCTGCAAAACTTGTGTTTTCTTTTTTAAAGTGACGCGATTCTACTAAAGGAAACAGGGCTTCTTAAAAAACAAATTTAAAAAAACGTCATTAGAAGTTGAGAGAGGAAAATGATAAGAATGATGAAAAGGAGGAATATAATAAGAAGAGAAAAGGGTTACAAAACTGTTGTTAGGAGAGAAGGGAGGAAGTATGGACTTGAGAGAGACTGAAAAGGTTAGGAGAGTAAAGAGTAAGGGTATCGAGATGAAAAATGGGGAGGAAAACCAAGAAGGAGAACAGAAGGAAAGACAGGCAGATTAAGGAGCTTGGAGAACTGCAAGTGAGGGTGCAACTATCATTAGTGCAGCAGGTGCAGTGACACCAAGGCCCTTCACTGCACCCCAATTATATCTATATTTTAATACTGACCCAGAGTGGGGGTGTTGAGAGGCCTATTTTCCTTGCTTGCATTTGGTCCCATGGTACCCAGGCTACAATACTGCATAAAATATATGAATACATGAATATCTTTGTGTTAGAACATTAATATTCGTTGAGATTAGTTGGGTCACCTGTTTTTCATAAATATAATTCTACTTGTCTTGCTATACTTTTTAGCGTGTTTTGCACTAGCATTAACATTGTATTAATTTTTGTTTCTTGATTTGCTGACTCCTGTTTAATGTGACCATAACCTGTACAGCAGGGTGTGATAAGTGGCCTTAAAAATACTCAGGCGTGAACTTCACTGTATGGTTGTGAAAATTACCAGCACGAGGTGAGCGCTAGGCCATGTTTCATAA
Organism: Lissotriton vulgaris; assembly: GCF_964263255.1. Classification (NCBI taxonomy): domain Eukaryota; kingdom Metazoa; phylum Chordata; class Amphibia; order Caudata; family Salamandridae; genus Lissotriton; species Lissotriton vulgaris. The sequence goes on from NW_028250454.1 coordinate 343,222, forward strand.
ATTATTCAAAATGCTTATGTGGCCCGACTTCCTTTCTTTGGTGCGTATGTTTTAAACGTCGATGTTTTCATTTCGGCAGAAAATTATATTTAAATTAAATGTAGATGTACAGTATATCTAAAGCTGACTTTTTCAAAAACCAATGTAAACTGCACATATGAAGAAAACAAAAAGCCAAAACATACGAAATGTAGCACAACATATAAAACACACGCGCAAGAGTGGGTGAGCATGAAAATATGGACAGTATCTGTGGCAAGCTTTGTGACGTGCGTCAAGCCCGGGGCTCTAAAGTGAAGTGAAGACTGCCTTACACCTCACCATGTCAGAACAGGGGGAGTCTCAGCTGCAGGAGCTCATCTGCAGATCTGAAGTGTCTGCGGAAGCGGTAGCATATGCATATTGTATGTTTCAAGGCAGTGATTATTCTTTTATGCCTGTCTTTGAACAACTGTGCATAGCATTACCGAGCAGCTGTTTGCTGGACCGTTGCCTCGGGCAGGAAAGAATGTTATTTTCTTTGAACTCTGTAGTCGTTCTTGCTTTCTGTATTGCATGCAGCCTGTGTGCTTGTTTTGTCCTCAAAATAGAAATCTGACAAAGCCTCACGAAGTGCAGTGCTTTTTTCTTTACAGTTTCAAAACTTTATTAGTGTATTAGCATGCTGATACATTGATAGTATTGTTAATAATAATACTCTGCTACCTCACAGTAGGACATTCGCACATGTGCACAAACTAGATCAAGCATCTAACGATTATCCAACCTCCAAGGGACCTATGTAAATAGACGCCAACACCATGAGACCAGATGGGACAGCTAGCAACGTTGCCCATGCAGACTGCCCAAAGAGACTCATAGGTGTTTTGATTTGTTTGTTCTTTCCAACAGGTTGGACTTTGTTTATTTATTTTTCAATAAAGTTTGGGAACGATGTAGTTTTCTGCTGGACACCGTCTAGTGTTCCAGAACATACCCAATGTAACCAGCCACTCCACGAGGGCTGCCCTTGAAACTCACTTCACACCCGTCCATCATAGGTGTCCCTGGTCAGGTGACCCTGACAATAAACGGGGCCGTGTGTATGTGCCCATGGGCTGTTTTAGTACCTTACCCTAAGTGTCTACATGTTATCTGCATGGCTGCATGAGGGGCTTGTGCCCTAAACATTATGCAACCGTAATCAAAGCCTAAATTTTTCTGTGCATCTTGCATGGGAGCATGTCATGCATTTCTCTTTAGAATTTTTATTTCTAGGTTTTTTACATAACATTATTCTTTGGGTGGTGGTATTTAATCATCCTTTTATGTGGATGACTCTTTGATAACAGGGATGACGTTACTTTAGATATGAAAATAAACGAGTATTATCTTCATCCATAAAACTGCACTGTATGCCTCTACTACTGCTTCTGTGAGTCCTCAGATGCAAGCCTGTCCCTCCTGACCACCAGTGAGTTGTACCTTTTACAGATAATGATTGGTCGGATGAAACCAGGGCTGGAGATTGAGGTATTCTAGCTAGCTTCTAGCATCCCTGGAGCACTGCGAGGGTTTTATGGTGAGATTGTGCCATGTTATTTCCTTAACGTGCATCAGGAGCTGTGAATTCACTGCAGAGATATCTTTGAACCTGTCTCCATGGATGGCCAGCCTGCAAAGATGAAGGACAACAGTGTGGTGGCTGAGAGTCCTCCTCGTCGGCAGTGGTTGTACCCAGGACATGTTGGTGGGTGAATTTTGGACTTTCCTCTCATGCCAGGACTCCTCTCTCACATGAATTTCCTTGGTGCTCTTTCTACCGGGTTGCCATTAGACTGTGTGGACTGTGCGTGGCCTCTATTAGGCTATGCAAAGGCATTGCTAAGGAACTGCCAACAGGACCTCATCCAAGTTGCTCGTGGAGCCACAAAGGGTGGTTGTCTGAGGGTCTGTGTGCTTTGGCCATTAGGGCTCCAATGCATGTGCCTTTGTCAGATTTTCTTTGGGAGAACAGTCTCCATCCGCAAACTCAGTGCATACTGGTGCCTGTTGTGGAGTTGCTGCAGATGCATCCCTCGTGTCTGGATTCCCTTCTCACTGGAATTCCCTGAGGCCTCTGGATTGTGACTGGCCTGTGTGGATTGTTCTGAACCTCTTACAGGCCCAATGACTGGGGTCACTGAGGAAGTCCAAACAGGACCACTACCTAGTCTCTCCTGCAACCCAAAAGTTTGAGGGCACAAATAGTCTAGTATGTTCTCTTCAGCAGACTTCAGGTTCACGGAGTATAACAGATGGTTTGTGGGTGACACCCTATCATGTTGTCAGGAATGCCTTGTTGCTCTCAAGGTATTTCTGAGACATAGTGTTCCACCCTGGATGTGCTCCGCAGGTGGTTCTAGTGACACACATGACAACAATGCCAATTACTGATGACTGTCGGTGATCTTATGTGTGACTAGTCTGTCACACTCTTTTCTCTCCTCTTATTCATGTTCTTCTTAGTGATGTGGTACTGTGGACTTGTTCCACACTCCTATTCATCTCTATTACTTTTGACGCTCCATCATGCCACTCTTCTTCTCCATTTTCCTCTTCTTCTTCATGACGTACCACTCTTTTCTTCCATTTGATTTTCCATGACATGGCATCATACCAAGCTCTTCTCCCTTTTGACCATGTCTCTTGATGTGACATGCACTTCACATAGACTTCCCTGGTCAATTCCTACTCCTATGACTGATTCTCTTCTACTGTGCTTCCTTACCGGGCCTCTTGATAGGGCCTTACTTCACAGTGACCTCCCTGGTCAAGTCCTGTCCTCTCTGTAGGACCTGACACTTGTCCTGGCAGTAGGATATGACTCTTCTCCTCATGAACCCCTCACAGGTCTTCTTTCTCCTCATGGGCCTCTCACAAGTCCTGTTCCTTCCATCAGAGATCTTCTTGGAGCTCCACTCCCTGGTTAGATTGTCACCCTTCTTCCTTCTACTCTTCTTCACTTGAGGACGCACTGCTTGCGCCTCAGGGCTATGCCGTCACATCACTTGGTTCTGCCCAGGTGCAGGCATGCTTGTCAAGGTCTGTCACTCCTTGTGACACATTCAGTGGGTCAACTGTAGCCATTCTGTGCTGGGGTTGCAGATCGGTGTGCCCTGTTATGCATCAGTGCTTCTTCTGCTCTGAGGTCTTTCTCTCTATTTCCCAGTGCGGCCTTAAAAGCACCACAAAACACGTGCTCTCAGTCTTTATCCATAGGCGCCCTCTGCTGGTGCGTGCATACCTAATCCTTTCTTTTCGGGACCCTCTGCTCCACGTCGTGGGCCTCTACTCTCAGGCCAACGAGCACCCAGCCTTCTCAGGCAACACTGGGCAGTACTTAGAGGCTAATTAGCAGGGCCTTGCATGCTTGAATGCCCGCTTCTGCTGCTCTGCTTCCTTTCTTTTTCTAGAGCGCCGCCTTTAGTTTCACTCACCTTGCTTTACTGACCTCATGGCAGCTCTCTTGACTGGCCACCTTTGGGCTTCTTCTGGGGTTCAGGAAATTCTTCCCTTCGAAATCCTCGAGTGAGGGCTGCGGGCAGGGTGGGGGAGGGGCAAGGTGGGCGGTAGTAAACTCCGGCATACGGTTGAACGGAGTTAAGTTAAAAAAAATGAATTAGATTTCACATGCTGCAACGCCAAATGGTGATGCAGTGTGTGTAAAGTAGGGGGTAGTAAATGCCGGAACTTACTACCCCCCACCCTGCCTCTCCGGTGCCCTGCCTCACTGCCACACAGCACTCCCTTAAGGAGCCGCCACTGTAGGCCGCCTACTGGGGGTGTGGGATGCACTCTTAGCAGACTTTTAATTACCTTACTGCTTTCTTTCCTTAGTGCTGCACTCTGTGTGCGTCCCATCTGTCTCATTTCTCCTACTGAAGAACAGGGTCCTTTAGACACACTGAACCTGTCTGTCCTTTGCTTGGCTGTGGTGCTTTAGGCTGCTTGAGTCTCTCTGCAGGGGTTAACACTCTCTTTTCTTGGCAGTTTGTGCCAGTGGCTGTTGCCACCACCTCAACTGTGGGCCACAGTGGCTTTCTCAGTGCTGCTGTCCATTTCTCTGGACATTTTCTTGGCACTGGTGCAGTCATCACCTATGGCCAATAGGTGGCTCTGCATCATGATGCTTAGGCCACAGCAGCTTTCTTGACTTTGCAGGCCTCATCGCTCCCGTTCTCTCTTCTTCACAGCTTCGGGCTGAAACCTGTGTCACCTCATGCCATGCCCGAAGGACCAGCAGGCAATTCGTCTGGTCCGCCACAGCCTCACTGGGTCGTGTCAGCAGGGCCTTAGACCAGCTCCCCCTTGCTCACTTCAGGGGACACCACCACTCCAATGCTGGCTCGTGGCAGGCAGCTGCAGGATAATGCACAGGAGCTCAGCATCTTCCTCGCCCATCGGGTGCAAACTGTTGGCAGGGGTGTCTTCAACACAGGGTACATTTCCCCCTTACCAAACTTCAAGGTTGCTGCGCACTCACACACGGGTCCAACTCCCTGCTTGCTATTGTAATATTTAGAGCCCTAGGCCCTCCTGCAGCCATGCAAATAACATGCAGAAACTTGGGGGGATATTCTCAAGAATGTGTGAAAATTCATTGTCAAAATAGTTTAATGCAGGCATCCATATCGCTGTCTATAGCGGGAAAATAACTCTGTTTTAACGTCACATTCTCAACACAGCAGTAACATGCAATAGTGTCCCGATATCACGTCAAATGTACCTGATAACATTACCAGGACGGTGATACAGATTCAAACCCGAACGTGAAAAAACTTGCGTTGGGCCCAACCGCGGAGACAAAATCAGTCATAAGCTGTGCCAGGCTTGCAATTCATACACGTCAGGTGGGAAATATCACTATAAAAGCAGAAACAAAACACAAACAAAAGCAAAACAACTGTGAAGCACAATGGAGGTCCAGAACCCCACAAGCCCCCTGGAGGCCCATTCCGGGACCTCGGGGTCAGGGAAGGGCAAGGACGAGAAGAAGAGGAATACACAGTTCAGTCCTTAGGAAAACAGGATCCTGATAACGGAGGTGATACATTACCATTAACAACTGTTTGTCACCTACAATGTGTCATTGGTGACAAAAAATGGAATATGGCAGTCCATCGAGGACAAGGTGAATGCAATCGGAGTGCTGAGGAGGACAATGGAAGAGGTCAAGAAGTGCTGGAATGATGTGAAGCACGAAACCAAGCAGAAACTTGACAACAATGCAGATTGGGGGTGGGAGTCCAGCACCACAGGAGGAGCTGGACGAGATGGAGGCAATTGTGTCCACAGTCATCAGTGTGCAGACGATGGCAGCAGTTGGGGGACTGGACACTGCTCGACAGTAGACGACACAACATAAAGAGGGTGAGTAACAACCAGGGACTGGGGGGACGGAGAGAGATGGGCATAATGGCTCACATGCACAATTGAGCATAGCACAGTGCACACTCACAATGACTCTGGAGCACGTCCCTGATCCCCTTGGCACACTGCAGCACACCTTGAAATGCAAGTAGGCCCTGTCGACTATGTGCCCAAAGGGGGCCTCCCAACACATCACTAATCTCACAACAAACCCATGCACATGTGCTGAACCCAGCAAAGCTGCGGGACCGTGACCCACACTGTCAATGCAAGTGACACTACATGATGATTAGCATGGCTGCAGTCCCATTATCATTTCATGGTGCACTCCTCAACACTGAGGTGGCTGAGTGTGGACCACATCCGTAAAGGAGCAGGTCACACTCTGACACATCCACGTGCACAAACAACCAATGACATCAGCAAGACATCTGCGGACAAACTATGCCCAAGAGTCCCAACTCCCACCAAGAGCCCAATTTACCCAAGTCTGCAACATCTCAGCACTGTATAAACACAGAATTGAAAGGCACACTGCCTGAAAGGGATAAGGGCCAGCAAAATCAGAGCTGCAGGGGTGACTCTCCCACAATGCAGCACACAAACATAAGAAGCAGAGCACTTCAACATTGACAACAATATGGTACAACCTGCAACACGTTCACAACAGAACAGAGGACACAACTGCTGCCGCTTGTGTGTGGAAACTGGCCAATCACATCTGGCATAGCAGGGGAATGTGAGATGATGATGTACAAGTAGAAACCCACATCTGTGATGTTGTCAAAATGTCCACTGCCCTGCATCAAATAGGCAGCTCCTCTCAAAAGTCACAAAGTACATTGTCATGCAGTCTGTATGTAAACTTGTACAATGCGTCAACATACATGTGAACACAATGTGAAACTTCATCTCCCCTACATATTGCAGAGGGAAAATCAACACCTCCTACAGAGCAGAACCCAACAACTCTTCACTGATGATGAAGAGGACCTCCCCAGCTTCGACAACCGACGCCCTCCAACAGCTCATGGACACCCTCAGCAACCCACCCCAGGAGCAGGGCAGCAGAGCTGCATTGAGGAGACCTCACTCCATGCACAGACCACGCAGCAGGAAGCACCAACCACCACAGCTGTCTCCCAGGACCCACACGAACAACACATGGCCTTCCAATAATGTTGGTTAGGGTGCTATGAAAAGATGGCTGATCAGGTGAGGTGGGGTTTGACCGCATGGCAGCCAAACTAGATGTGGGTGTCTAAGTCCCATCAGGGACCACTTATAGTCCCTAACATACACCCACAGTCCACTCCATGCTCTCCAATGATCCATGGATGACATCGCTGGAGTCCTGACTCAGAGACTCAGAGACCAGGACAACTGTCTAGTCATGGTGACTCCAGCGGTCTCATCCGGGAGTTGGTACACAGGCGGAGGACCACTGAGAACATGGAGCGGATGCAGGCAGAAAAAATGGCTGCCATGGCTGAACACCAGCGTGATGTAGCTGGTATCTACCATGCCTTACAGACCCTCATCATGGTGTTGCTGCGACAAGGCCCATCCACATCTCTGCCCCCTGATGTGTCAGTGCCACACAGTGCTGGAGACAGAACACCACCACCCAATTGTGAGGCTCAGAGGACGAAGATGCGCATAATTCTGCCACACTGTTAAGAAGGAAGCAGTAGCATTGATCTCCTCCATATGGCCTGCTTCTGCCCTCTGCATCATCACCTTCCAATGTCCCACAATGCACTCTGCGACACTCAAGATGGATTGCCATATTCTGTTTGGCCACCAATGACAAAGCTCTCAGACTGTGGACTGAACTCTTCCTCTTCTGATGTACTTGTCGTTCCCTGAAGGACTCTGGCTGGCCCTCCTGGGGCCAACACTGTAAAGTGGGGTTTGCATGGCCCTGTACTGCTCCAGCTACAATGCTCCACTGAATGTGCATTAAAGATTCAAATTCACACAGATGTGTCATGTCTATTCATTCAAGTGTTAAAGTATGGATGAATGTAGGGTCAGTGATTCCCCTTTACGTCCATGCTGTTCATGTTGTGGGACTTGAGTCACAGGGTGCAACATTACAGATTGCGGTCTGGGTGGCATTGACACTACAACAGAGACATACGCATTAGGTACTTCCTTGTCCAGGCCAGAACGGAACCACGCCAAGAGCCCTGGAGTCATTGTTCACACCCATACACTGGACTGGCATACACCAGGCAAGCCCACTCCGCTTACGACAACACATGTCCCAGGTCTTCCCTGTAGTGATCTGCTCATCACAGGTTTAGTTGTCAGCATGCCACAGCCATTCCTTGTGGGCTGGTTTACACCCACACCACACCCATCCAGCAGAGGCATCACAGGACATGTGACCCTGCCAATAAAACGGGCCGGGCACACGTGCTCAAGGCCATTTCCACAATCTATTGGAAAGTGTCCGTGTGGTCATTATTTATGCATGAGGGCCTAGGGCCCTACCACTTCACCTTCGCAACTGCTGGAGGTGACATAATGGCATCTGCACTACAAGACTCAATCATAAAGGGCCCATGACTTGTGGTGCACAGAGTAGGTGGCAGCCGAGGCACTTTGGCAGGCATGGTCCTACCTCCACGAGACGGTGAATTGCTGTTCACAGAGTTAGTAGCACCAGAGCTGAGCGTGTGTGCAGCCTGCGATGATGCATAGAACTTGATAAACCATCCTGCCAATCAAGATTCGATTTGAATTTTGAGCTCAGCTTGACCGCATGTATGCCGAAGGCAGCAGGCTGCACAGACATGTCTCCACGACGCAGTGCAGAAGGGTGTCCTGGGGGCCTTTGGTGCAGAATCCAGCAATTGACTGAGGAGGTTGCACTGGGAAATGGTGGGCTCTCTTGGAGACACACCAGTGGCAGCAGGTGAGTTTTGCGGCCTGGTGTGCAGGGTAGGGCAGTCATCACTGGGCCGCGGATCGGTCTGGTGGACAGGGCTGGGGTGCTTCCAGAAGACATAGGAATCATGCACACTGCCTGGGAAGTTTGTGACAGCATTGGTGAACAGGCCCCAGTGGTTCACTTTTGCCTGCACATTGATGGAATGCGTGTGGTGTCTGTGGCAGTGATTGTGTGCAGTGTCGGCAGGGGGCACAAGTAGCACATGTATGCTGTCAATTGCCCCCAACACGTGCAGGAAGCCTGCTATCGCATAGTTCCCTAGCTTGGACTCCAGCTGTTCCTGAGCAGTGTGGGGGAAGTGAAGGTGCAGGAGTATCAAGCTGATAGAAACTGTGATGCTTACAGGTATGATAAATCCTGCCTAATGAGACTGTAACAGAAGTTCATGTGGTTGTAACCTTCTTTTTCTTTCCTACGAAGGTTACGACCACACAAACTTCTGTTACTGTCTGTTTGTGCAGGATTGATTATTCCTGTAAGCCTTTTGGTTTGTCAAAGTGCAATACAGTATACCAGATTACGTTTGTGACTATATAGATGCATGACCATTGTCACCATTTATCCAACAGGTTTCTGAATACGGACTTTTGGAATATGGAATTGTATTGGGAAGTTCCCAGACCGCATGCAGTTATTTGGATCCACAAGTTGCCCTGATGAAGTTCCCCGTTGGGGATAGAACGTGTTAGCTGATGTTTTCGTGATGTTAATTTATGTTTTTGTAATAAAGAACTGTTTTTCCACTACTGTTGACTACTGGACTTCATGACCTGGCACACACCGATTTCAGAAACTACAATATTGGATCTGGAGAACAGAGGCACCAGGCAGCGGCTGGGGTTGGTTGCGCAGGAACATTACGAATTGGGACTAGCGTGTGGTGTGGATACAGGGGCCCGCCGTTGCTTTTGTGGACATGCATCCAAGACATGTGTGAGGACGTTTGATAGGGTTGGCTGTGACACTCCTCCGACTCTGGCAGTTGTTGGTTGGAAGGTACTAGAGGCCAGCAAGTGCAGCACAGTCAGCAGCTTTGTCTGTGGAGGGATGTTGGTTGTCAGCCTGTGGGCAATGTGGGACAGGATGCAGAGGATGTTTGTCCTTTTGAGCCTGTAGTGGACAATGAGATCCTCTGGCGATAAGTCTCTGATGCTGGTGCATTTTCGGAAGGTCTGCTGTCTTGTTCTGCACTGCCTCAGTGGTAGTCAGGGGGGGGGCGTCCTGAGTGCGGCAGTAGCCCTGGGGGTAGTGATCAGTGTCTCCATGACATGTGTTGGATAAGAGCAGTAGGTCTATGCCGCAAGCTCGTGCTCTTAGTCGCATGCTGGTACCAACCTAAACTGCACTAAGCACTTTAGCAATGATCAGGACCTCTCTGAAATAAGCTTTTTAATTGTTTTTAAGAAAAAGCTTTTTAACTGTTTTTTTACTAAGTCGCTAGCGGTAATTTGAACCTACCCATGTATCTTGTGTTCTGGGCCCCGTTCCACCGTGGCTGGTGCTGTTTGCTGTGGAGGGCAGACTGATCCGGAAATTCTTGGCTGACTTTTGGGTCAAAGGGTGCAGTCACTTGCTTGCACACCAATTTCCCTGCCACATTCATACGAATACGGGATGTAGCAGCGGACCCGCAGATAACAGCGGTAGGTCTATGCCGCAAGCTTATGCTCTTAGTCGCATGTTGTCACCGACCTAAACTGAACTAAGCAATTTAGCAATGATCAGGACCTCTCTGAAATAAGATTTTTAATCATTTTAAAGAAAAAGCTTTTTAACAGTTATTTACTAAGAAGCTAGCGCTAATTTGCACTTACCCATATTTCTTGTGTTCTGGGACCCGCTCCACCGTGGCTGATGCTGTTTGCTGTGGAGGGCAGACTGAACGGGAAATTCTTGGCTGACTTCCAGGTCAAAGGGGGCAGTCACTTGCTTGTGCGCCAATTTCCATCCCACATTCATACAAATACAGGATGCAGCAGCGGGCGCGCAGATAACAGCGGTAGGTCTATGCAGCAAGCTCATGCTCTTAGTTGCATGCTGTCACCGACCTAAACTGCACTAAGCACTTTAGCAATGATCAGAACCTCTCTGTAATGAGCTTTTTAATCATTTAAAAAAAAAAGCTTTTTAACAGTTTTCTTATTAAGATGCTAGCGCTTATTTGCCCTTACACATATTTCTTATGTTCTGGGCCCCGTTCCACTGCAGCTGGTGCCATCTGCTGTGGAGGGCATACTGAACTGGAAATTCTTGGCTGACTTCCAGGTCAAAGGGTGCAGTCACTTGCTTGTGGGCCAATTTCCCTGCCACATTCTTTCAAATACAGGATGCAGCAGCGGACACACAGATAACAGAGGTAGGTCTATGCTGCAAGCTCATGCTCTTAGTCGCATGCTGTCACCGACCTAAACTGCACTAAGCACTTTTGCAAAGATAAGAATCTCTCTGAAATAAGCTTTTTAAGAAAAAAAAAAATTTAACTGTTTTTTACGAAGATGCTAGCGCTAATTTGCACTTACCCATATTTCTTGTGTTCTGTGCCCATTCCACCGCGGCTGGTGCAGTTTGCTGTGGAGAGCAGACTGAACCAGACATTCATGGCTGACTTCCAGGTCAATGGGGGCATTCACTTGCTTGCGTGCCAACTTCCCTGCCACATTTGTACAAATACAGGATGAAGCATCGGACGCGCAGGGGGCAAGCCCGTCTGTGCCCGTCCGCGCCTTGACCGGGCCCAGTGCCACAACCCTGTAGTGTAGTTCCTATTTTCCCTATAGGCCCTGTGCATTGGAATAACATAAACAGCAGTTTAGACGTAGGATTGAGGTCTTTTAGGTCTCTACTGACTATGTTAGACTTAATTTAGGTTTACGCCAGCTAGCTCAGAGGTCACTGGAAACTTTCTTGACTGAATAGGAAGTGATCAGCTTCCCTGGCTCAGACAAGAAAAGATTCAGCTTCCGACAACCGCATAAACATGACAACTTTGCTCCTTCAGAATAAGAGTCAATCTCTAGAGTCGTGTTTAACATTAGACAGCTATTTCACTCAGTCAGTTGTGCATATTTAATTTCACCAGGGTGCAGAGAATAGAGAGACGGGCGTTTTCAATAAAAGGTATTATTTCTTGAGCAGTCTTCCTTTTCATGCAAGAGAAATGAATTGCCACAATTGCAATACTTATTGTGAAGTAAAGTACGTAGAATAAAAGGAGTATTATGAAATAATACTGTAAAAGCATTGACACTTTAAAATGGATAAAACATATATACATATATACATAGGCTAACGTGCTCAACTGGTGCTTCTAAACTACGCCTACCCCGGTGTACCTTACCTAAGCCTAATACGTGGGAAGGAGTAAGTAAGTAGCAGTTTAAGTGAAGTAGGTTTGTTGCCAAGGATCTGTTCAAGAATTCTCTCTAAGGGTTTAGTCAGCACTGTACCTTGGGAATAGAATGTAGAAGGTCTGGTATCTCCCTCTCAGAACCCGATATCCCAGTCACCCGCAAGGGTAGGCTGGAAATGCCGGAGCTGGATTTTCTCGGCAGGAGAAAAGACAGCGTCTTTCTCAGCGCGTCAAACACGAGGGGCAGCGTCCGTGGGCTTCTCGCTTCTGCTGGGCTCTCGGAAAGTAGATTAGCTGCTCTGCTCCAGAATAACCACCGTGTGTTTGCTTAAGGCAATGTTGGTATATTTATACCTGAAAGGTGCCGAGTTTGACGTAAGGTTGGGACATAAGACGTCAATAAAGATGTCACTAAGAACTGGCCATTCTTACAGTGCTCGCAGGAGTTCTATTACAAATCAAAACAAAGCAAGTGGGGCTTTCCCAGGTTGCTGGAGGTTTGGTGTGTCGAAAGAACTTGGTCTGCTCTCTAGGAATCCAAGGAAGTAGCTTTTGCCGAGCCTTGGACTGCAAGGGCGATTTACTGAAATATGGATCTGAATATTATACCATTATAGGGATATTATTGATTATAGCCGTATAGGGGCATAAAGTCACACAATTGAATCGGGTTCCTAGATAAAACACATCACCCACTCCACGGTTTTATGTCCATCAATTACTAAAAACTAAGCAATAAAGATGCATGTGTATTCCAACCCACCCCAAAATTCATTTTGCATTCGAAATGGTGTATGCAAAATACATGGAACGTTACAGGTACTGTACATTTTTAAGCAGTGTAATCATCCAAAAAAATTGCATATATCTTTAGCTGAATGATTTGCGAAAATTACACATGAAATGTCTCTTAATTACAGAAAAGAAGGTCGAGACTATTTCATCACATATAAATGAAATTGCTTGTGAGAGTGCTAGAGGCTGCGGTAACATATTGTCTCTAGATTTGCTAAAAATAGAAGCTCTGTTCTTAATGAATAGTTCTACTGTAAGCAGAGTATGTGTGCCAAAAAAAGGGTAAATATTTTGAAATTTTGAAAAAATAATTTCGTTTCAGGGGAAAATATAGTTCCAAATGTTTTCAGTAGCTTTTGTTTTTCAAAGCTGAAGGCCGAATTCAGAGTTTGGGGGAATGCTGTGTGCCGGTTGGCTTAAAAGTTATTCTTTTGGTTCAGGGGAGAACATGACTTCAGAAAGATGTGCAAAAAAACAGTCTACAGCTTCAGATGAAAGTTCAACCATGGTTGAAAAGGCTGTTACCGGGCAGTCGTGAGAATGATTGCTGTCATCGATTTCAGTATCAGCAATGCTCACAGAAGGTCGTACCTGGGTGATGTGGCTCTCATTCCTTGCTTCACTGCCGCCACAGAAGTCTCAACGAATGCCGTCATCAGGATTGGTAACTGCTGGGGACAACACGATCCATGAGCCGTTACTGGACTTAGCAAAGTATCGACATCCATTGGCACTGCTGATTGTAGTGTAAGACAGGTGTCTAACACGCATTCTTCTCTGCATAGCATACATCGAAGCACAGGTAAGATGCAGTTCTGCCATATAGGTCTGAATGAAAGAAACCAGGTCATATCCAGATCTCTTAGCCGGGCTAATCCAACGACTTTAGTTATGCGGTCCCGGTAGTGTATTGCTAGGATTGTTTCTTCCACCGTTGCCGGAGTCATGTCTGCGTTTTGGCTTGCCATATCAGAGCAGAAGAGTCAAAAATAAGATTCCTGCTATGAGTCCCAAAAGTAGTGGTAGGCCACCAAAAACCGAATGGACAAAATTGGGAAAGATGCCCAGGACTGCTTCGAAGGGTGTTAACAGTCCCGAAAATATTGTCTTAAATACATTTGAGATACCACTGGCATCTGACATATTTAAATTTGGCTTGCATTTCTACGAAATGCACGGGGCAATTAGTTGATAAAAGTGTATGTATCTCTGCCGTTGCCCTTGCAACTTGTAGATCATACGTTTCATTTGATGACGTGATGGGCACTGTTGTCTGTAAAAGCACAGACTTCATTCTGCTTAAAATATCAATTTGTATAGAAGAGATATTCAACGGAGGCCAAATCGTTGCCTCTGAGTCTCCAGGGCTGTTTGGATACAATGCTTGCATACAGCAAGTGACCATGGAACTAACGCTTACGAGATATGCTTTCCCTGGCCCCCTACCTCAACAGCTGTGGTCCGTTATTAGAGCGTAACTCCCATTAGAAAGTTGTCTAAAGAATGGCTCTATCTGTGTTGCAGGTGTGCCGTGCTGGTGGGACGAAAGGTTATTTGAAGTCCCCTCACAGGCCCCATTTAAATTAATACCTTGGCACAGAAGTATACCGTTTAGTGATTGTTTACAATTATTACCACTAAGAAATACATTCTGGTTTTTGTCACTATAACATGTGTGTGTATAAGGTAATTTCCATGATGACTTAATGTACCCTTTACCCAACCTTTCATACTGGCCTGCTGGTATATACTCTTGGCATTTTTTAAATTGGAAAGTTGTTATCGGAATTGTGATAATCCTGTGTATTATCCATTCAATGACAGGTCTTTCTGACATTGTCAATGGTAATCTCTCAAGTTTTTCAATGCTCAGAATAGTATAGTCTGCTCCTTTCTGTGCCAAACTGATTTGTTTATCAGTAAGGTTAAAGATAGAGAAAATGACGTTGTGTTGATTAAACACCAAGGCACATAGCCTGAACGCAGGTTTTGCAACGTCCAGCCTAGCTGTACAATAGAACGTAATTGGGAATGACCATGTTGTAACATTTGCAAGTCCTGATCTATTATATCTATAGCAGATGATACAATACTGTGCAGTGAATATATTCTGAAAGAGAGAGTCATTAACCCATTGTCCAGAACAGAAAGTGATTTTTCCAAATTAATACGACCAATTTCTCGTATTTTCTCTGCTTTCGCAATTTGAGTCACTTTCCATGCCTCGTTGTAAGCAGCGTATATACTGGCCGCTATGAAACTTTTTTGACGCTGTTTGCATGGTCCCATTATGAAATCGCCCAAGTCAGCATCATCTTTAAGTAAAGACAAGTGTTGCTTAATTTCTGCCAGTGTGGATGTTTGTAGCCATTCAAGGCATAGTTTCCCTACACTGTATGGTGTTACTATACCTGGATGTTGTCGCTGGGAGTATCTAGGGTCTGGCCTGGCCATTTTTAACCCCTGTATTTTGTTCAGGAATCTATCTTGACATTTATTTGTGTCTGTTGGCCAGATTAACCACTTTTTCCAATCAGGATGTGTTCTACTTTGATGTAAAATTTTGGATACGTCTATCTCAATATCTGTGCTTGTGTTATCAGGTATTGGCTTTGGAATAGACGGTTTGTTTAAGTCTTTGATTTTGGCGAGGCCAAAACAGGTAGTTTGTTGAATGGTGTCATTCAAGAACATTATTTGTTCTGGTATCATGCAGGCTCTAAATAATGCTTCTAGGCCTTGTACCTGCCATTCTTGTGTACCCCAGATGGTTTTTGTTTCAATGCTGTTTTTCCAGAAATCAAAACCAAATGTAATCATTTTTTCATAAAATGTTTCAGAATAAATCAGTTTGGTATTTGTCAGCATGTTTTTTGTCCCTGTTTTATCTAACAGTTTATAATAAAATGTTTCTGCATCACTTGTGTTAAACCCTGAGAAGTATTGGAATTTCTCATAGAATGTTTTTGAACTGCTTTTAGGTGGAGTTGCACAATGCTCCCATTGATTATATTTAAAAACATTTCTAGGTTGAGCAGATTTAGGCAAATAGTGGTCTGCATAGTGGGTATAGCAATACATCTGTTCATAATTCGATGAACCTTGCAAATAATCATGTTCTGTAAATTTTGCTGATAATACTAAGCATGGGTGAATTTTGCGAATCTGGCGTTCGCGAATTTGCGTATTTGCAAACGTGCATGTTCTTTGCTTGCATCATGGCCCATCACCCTTGCAAACATTCCGAGTCCATAGAATTAGACAAGAGCACAGAGGAAAAGCTAATGCAAGCGGGGGTGGGTACGCGCTTTGGACTACAAAAGTATTTCCATTAAACACCTCTCATCATTATAACTGTTCTGAGCTCCTGAAAACGGCCTTTTCAATAAGAATGCTATGAAAACAGGGTTTTCTTTTACCTGGCGTACCAATGAAGCTGAGCAGACTAGTCAGCAGCTGGCGGTTTGCATAGCGCATGCTGCCTGGTGTGGGGCGGGCGAGGAAAGGGCAGGGTGGAGGTATAGTAAACTCGGAGGAACGTAATAAACACTTTCTTCCGTTCTGTCATATATCTGAGTCAAAACGCTTACTCTAACAGCTGATCGTCGTAGTTCCCAGCTTCTGTGAGTGTACGACACACACCTTACCCAGGAAAATGATAGTACCCTCAACTCCCACCTCGTATCTTCGGCAAGTTCTATGGCCTGCCAGCCTTTGGTGCATCTTTAAAATCCATCTTTTAATTTTCACATAGTGCTAAAAGAAACATGACACTATCTGGTGCTTCATGAAAAACTGCAATTTCTTGGCTAGCACACAGTTTTTCAAAATGTGTTGCAAGCCATTTGGACACTCGGTTTGAAAGGGTGAACGCACTGCAGATTTCTCAACTCCATTAACCTCCCCCTACCCCGTCTCAAATTAGTTTACATGAAAACGACCCGGGCTCATCTAAACCTGGGAAGAATGCAGAGGGTCTTTTCAAATGTTCATTTTCTATGAATCCCTTAGATTTATAAACGTTGGTTGTTAGCCCAATAATCAATGTAACATAACAATTTTATACTCTTCATATTAAAAATTACATGGCAGTAGAAAACAGTTTGTGTACATCTCTTTGATTCAATGATGTGTGGGAGCTCGCACAGCGTAAATGTTCCAAATGGTAGCGTAAAGGTAAAAGGTTGTTGTGTGCAACCAGAGTTGACACCGTCTGGCCAAGCGGTGTAGAGAGTCAACAACAGAATTCAGGGGTCCCCCTACTGGGAGGGGAACACTCTAGTGCACAACACAAGGACCGTAGTCTTATTCCATAAACAGATTAGTCAATAGTCTGAAAATATATTTTCATGAGTTTTTATTCTCTTGATGTGAATATTTTTCTTGTGTTCATATTCATCTTTATGTTTCAAAACAAACTAGTGTTATGGCACACTAGGTACATCCACATTAGTAGTCCTCAACAAAGATCCCGATGCATTTCGGGCCAGAGCCCTTTCTCAAGGGAATACTCTACAATGAAAACATAGAATAGAACCAGAATCAATATATGGGCTGGAAAATAACCCTAGATAAATCAGACTGATGCATGCAAAAAATGGTGAAAAAGATCGTGCGAAGATAGAAGCCAAGTCACAGAAAACCATGTAAAAATGGTGTAGAGAAAGAAGCTAAGCCACTCGAAAAATTAAAAAGGTCAGTCAGGTGAAAAGCGGTAATCTGAAGTGATGAGGTAGTGAACGAGACCGTATTCAAAGTGAAATGAAGGATTTCTGAGTGTGCACAAACCCAAGAGTGAATAAAACATTACGGCGCGCGTGTCCAAAGTCTTATAGTCGAATTCAAACGCGGGTGAAAACCTCGTGCATTTAAGTCAAAAAGCCGGACAAGAACTCCCCGAATGTTACTTACTTAGTGAATGAGAAAGAAGTGCCTTGCGATGTGCCGGCGAGACGGAGGTGCAGCCATCCAGTGTACGCGTGTGTGGTTAGATATCGAAAATGGTAAACATAAAAGAGGGATGGTAAAGCGCGAGTGGTGAGAGAAACTGTAGAAATAAATAACGGACCATGCAGTGCAAAGGATAGACAAAAAATGTCAGCCTCCATGATGGAATAGTCAAAAGGACATAATAAAACATGAGAAAAATGTAAACGAAGGTTCTTAGAGTGTCATTGTAAAGAAACAATTATAAATAACATAAAAATTCAATGCGATCATTCAACCCGTTGGGCGCCATCGTGGCAAGAAATCGGATCCAGTAATTTTCTCGCTTCAATAAATTGTTCTTGTTGTTCTGGGTGATTTGAACTTGTTCCAAAACCTGGAATTTTAGTTGAGCAACAGTGTGTCGGAATTCGGTGAAATGGGAAGCCACACTTGATTTGATGTTGTGGGTACGGATGTTACTTTTATGTTCTAGAATCCTGGTACGGATTTTTCTTTCCGTGTGACCTACATAACATTTGCCGCATGGACATTTGAGAAGGTAAATGACATTTTTTGAGTTGCAGGTGGCATTCACTTTGAGTCTAATGGAGTGTCCTTTCATGGGGTGGCATATGATGTTACCAGTGATGCAATTGTTGCAATTCGAACAGTTATGACAAGGTTTCAATCCCTTATATACCGTGATTTTATCTTCCTGGTCACGTTTGCACAAAAGATCTTTCAGGTTTCTACCTCTTGTGTAGGCAAAGATAGGTGGTTGTTTGAAAAGACCCATGAAGTCTGGTTCTAGTGTCAGAATAGACCAATGTTTTCGGATGATGGCTTGAAATCGATTTGAAGTATTGAAATACTTGGATACCACGACCATCCGGTCAGATTGGACTTTGGGTTTTGGTTGCAGCAAGGCAGACCTACTTTTTTTCTCACTTCTAGTCAATGCCAGATCCAAGATAGGTGGAGGGTATCCCCTAGCTTTTAAACGTTCAAGTGTGTGCTTCATTTGTATTTTGCATTGATCTTCCTTAGAGACTATGCGTTTGATGCGAAGTAGTTGTGCATAAGGGAGATTATTCTTCAAACCAGGGCGGTGAAAACTCTTATAATGGAGGGTAGAGTTTCTATCCGTGGATTTTCGGTATACTGTGGTGAACCATTCTCCCGCATTCCTGTGTATTTCCACATCAAGGTAATGGACTTGTCTTTCACTGTGTTCCCATGTGAACAGTATTCTGGGATTGAAATGATTCCATGTGCCTAGAAAAATGTTTAGAGACTCAATGGTGCCCTCCCATAGGAGGAAAATGTCATCAATAAAGCGCAGAAATAATCTGCCATGTTCAAGCCAACTCGTTTGGCTTAAAATGTAAGACTCCTCAAATTGCTGCATGTAGAGATTAGCATAGCAAGGAGCTGCCGAATTTCCCATGGCGGTGCCGTTGAGTTGTAGAATCCACTTGTCTTTAACTGAGAAGTAGCTGTGATAGAGTGTGAATATTGTGAGTTGCATGAGGAAAACTTTAAGATCAGCGTCTAGCTCAGAAGCAGATAAGGTGTTCTCAATGGATTCTATACCTCCGTCATGAGGGATGGAGGTGTATAGTGAACAAACGTCCACCGTACACATTATGAGCTGAGTGTTTTTGAATTCATTCATGATGGGTTCAATTTTCAGGAGGAAATCTGTTGTGTCTTTCACATGTGATCTGGTGGCTTGAACAAAAGGTTGTAAGTATCTGTCCAAGAAATTACCTATGTTCTCATGTAGGCTGCCTCTAGTCGACACTATGGGTCGAAATGGGGGATGCGTAGCATGCTTGTGCATTTTGGGAAGCATATATAGAGTAGGTGGTTTGGGATTGACTGGTGTCAAAAATCTCCGAGTTTTTTCGTTGATTGTTCCTTGATCAAAGGCATTCTTGATGATGAGTGTCAGATCTTGTGAATACTCTTTAGTGGGATCACCTGGTAAGGGATCATACGTGGCTCTGTCATTGATATGTAAATCAATTTCTTGGTCGTAAAAAGTGGTGTCCATAACGACCAGGGCACCACCTTTATCGGCATTTTGGAATGTGATGGATTTATCGTTGGCCAATTTTTGCAAGATGTTTCTCTCCTTACGGGTTAGGTTTCCTCTTTTTATGGTCGATTGGAACGGTAGTTTCAAGATATCTTGTTTGACAAGATTTTCGAAGGCATCTATGATTTTGTGGCTTTGAGGTGCCAGGAATACACTGTGTGGTCTTAATCCTCTAAGCATGTCCTCTTCTTCACTGGGAGTGGAGATGATGTTCGTAAAGTAGTGTCTTAAGCGGATGTTGCGAATTAGTTTGAATGCGCTAACCTCCAACTCCAATGTGTTAATGGTAGTGGTAGGGACAAAAGATTGACCCTTTTGTAGGATGTTGATTTCTTCATTGGTTAAAATAGTTGAAGAGATGTTGATAACAAGATTGTCTTGAGTGTTCAACGTCTGCCTTTGGGTTTCTTCTTGGTTTGAGGAGGTGTTTTTTCGATGTCCTCTGCGGGTTTTTCCCCCCGGGATCTTTCTGTTGATCCAGACCTGATTCTAAAAAATGCACAGAGAGATCAGTGGAAGTGCTCGGAGTTTGTGAATCTGTACTTGGTGTTGTGCGGGTTGTTCGGGATCTGGTGTCGTCTTCTGAAGATGATGTTTCCGTAGCTGATGTGGGATTGTAAGGTTTGTTAGAGCGTCGGCGGGCGTATACCTCTGCCCAGGTATACACCTCGCCGAGCTTATAGTCTATGGTGTCCCTCTTGAATCTGCGTAGTTTTCTCTCCTGTGTTTCGCGAGTATGTTTATCCAGTTGGATATTGATGTCCTCCAACATCTTATTCAATTCCTCAGCAGACATGGTGTCGGTCAGCTCTTTTTTTTTTTTTTTTTTATACTTGTTATCTCACGTGTTAGTTCCTCCAAGGATTTGGAAAGTTCCTCTACGATCAATAAAATAAGATCGAGGGAACATTTATTCAATATAGAATACCAACGTTCTACAAATTGGATGTTGTTCTTGCAGAGAAGTGGTTTGAGTGGGACCCTCAGGCCACGAGGGATCCGTTGTACCCGATGGTACCGAATCAGGGTGCTCGCATGAAGTTTCTGGTTGGATTCCTTATTCAGAAGGTAGAGTAATTGTTTGAGGTTACTTTCCGCGCTGCGGGTGTTGCCAGGCGCGGTAACTTTTTCTTGAATTAAGTTGTAGATTTTGCTAGCATCTTCTATTGTGTATGCAAAAGTGGTTGCTTTTTGATCGGTCATCCCTGACACAGTTTCAAAATTCATCCTGAAGCGCGTGCTGAGGTCCAAGGACAGATAATATAGAAATTCAATGATGTGTGGGAGCTCGCACAGCGTAAATGTTCCAAATGGTAGCGTAAAGGTAAAAGGTTGTTGTGTGCAACCAGAGTTGACACCGTCTGGCCAAGCGGTGTAGAGAGTCAACAACAGAATTCAGGGGTCCCCCTACTGGGAGGGGAACACTCTAGTGCACAACACAAGGACCGTAGTCTTATTCCATAAACAGATTAGTCAATAGTCTGAAAATATATTTTCATGAGTTTTTATTTTCTTGATGTGAATATTTTTCTTGTGTTCATATTCATCTTTATGTTTCAAAACAAACTAGTGTTATGGCACACTAGGTACATCCACATTAGTAGTCCTCAACAAAGATCCCGATGCATTTCGGGCCAGAGCCCTTTCTCAAGGGAATACTCTACAATGAAAACATATAATAGAACCAGAATCAATATATGGGCTGGAAAATAACCCTAGATAAATCAGACTGATGCATGCAAAAAATGGTGAAAAAGATCGTGCGAAGATAGAAGCCAAGTCACAGAAAACCATGTAAAAATGGTGTAGAGAAAGAAGCTAATCCACTCGAACAATTTAAAAAGGTGAGTCAGGTGAAAAGCGGTAATCTGAAGTGATGAGGTAGTGAACGAGACCGTATTCAAAGTGAAATGAAGGATTTCTGAGTGTGCACAAACCCAAGAGTGAATAAAACATTACGGCGCGCGTGTCCAAAGTCTAATAGTCGAATTCAAACGCGGGTGAAAACCTCGTGCATTTAAGTCAAAAAGCCGGACAAGAACTCCCCGAATGTTACTTACTTAGTGAATGAGAAAGAAGTGCCTCGCGATGTGCCGGCGAGACGGAGGTGCAGCCATCCAGTGTACGCGTGTGTGGTTAGATATCGAAAATGGTAAACATAGAAGAGGGATGGTAAAGCGCGAGTGGTGAGAGAAACTGTAGAAATAAATAACGGACCATGCAGTGCAAAGGATAGACAAAAAATGTCAGCCTCCATGATGGAATAGTCAAAAGGACATAATAAAACATGAGAAAAATGTAAACAAAGGTTCTTAGAGTGTCATTGTAAAGAAACAATTATAAATAACATAAAAATTCAATGCGATCATTCAACCCGTTGGGCGCCATCGTGGCAAGAAATCGGATCCAGTAATTTTCTCGCTTCAATAAATTGTTCTTGTTGTTCTGGGTGATTTGAACTTGTTCCAAAAACTAAAATTCCAGGTAACCTCAAACAATTACTCTACCTTCTGAAAAAGGAATCCAACCAGAAACTTCATGCGAGCACCCTGATTCGGTACCATCGGGTACAACGGATCCCTCGTGGCCTGAGGGTCCCACTCAAACCACTTCTCTGCAAGAACAACATCCAATTTGTAGAACGTTGGTATTCTATATTGAATAAATGTTCCCTCGATCTTATTTTATTGATCGTAGAGGAACTTTCCAAATCCTTGGAGGAACTAACACGTGAGATAACAAATATAAAAAAAGAGCTGACCGACACCATGTCTGCTGAGGAATTGAATAAGATGTTGGAGGACATCAATATCCAACTGGATAAACATACTCGCGAAACACAGGAAAGAAAACTACGCAAATTCAAGAGGGACACCATAGACTATAAGCTCGGCGAGGTGTATACCTGGGCAGAGGTATACGCCCGCCGACGCTCTAACAAACCTTACAATCCCACATCAGCTACAGAAACATCATCTTCAGAAGACGACACCAGATCCCGAACAACCCGCACAACACCAAGTACAGATTCACAAACTCCGAGCACTTCCACTGATCTCTCTGTGCATTTTTTAGAATCAGGTCTGGATCAACAGAAAGATCCCGGGGGGGAAAAACCCGCAGAGGACATCGAAAAAACACCTCCTCAAACCAAGAAGAAACTCAAAGGCAGACGTTGAACACTCAAGACAATCTTGTTATCAACATCTCTTCAACTATTTTAACCAATGAAGAAATCAACATCCTACAAAAGGGTCAATCTTTTGTCCCTACCACTACCATTAACACATTGGAGTTGGAGGTTAGCGCATTCAAACTAATTCGCAACATCCGCTTAAGACACTACTTTACGAACATCATCTCCACTCCCAGTGAAGAAGAGGACATGCTTAGAGGATTAAGACCACACAGTGTATTCCTGGCACCTCAAAGCCACAAAATCATAGATGCCTTCGAAAATCTTGTCAAACAAGATATCTTGAAACTACCGTTCCAATCGACCATAAAAAGAGGAAACCTAACCCGTAAGAAGAGAAACATCTTGCAAAAATTGGCCAACGATAAATCCATCACATTCCAAAATGCCGATAAAGGTGGTGCCCTGGTCGTTATGGACACCACTTTTTACGACCAAGAAATTGATTTACATATCAATGACAGAGCCACGTATGATCCCTTACCAGGTGATCCCACTAAAGAGTATTCACAAGATCTGACACTCATCATCAAGAATGCCTTTGATCAAGGAACAATCAACGAAAAAACTCAGAGATTTTTGACACCAGTCAATCCCAAACCACCTACTCTATATATGCTTCCCAAAATGCACAAGCATCCTACGCATCCCCCATTTCGACCCATAGTGTCGACTAGAGGCAGCCTACATGAGAACATAGGTAAATTCTTGGACAGATACTTACAACCTTTTGTTCAAGCCACCAGATCACATGTGAAAGATACAACAGATTTCCTCCTGAAAATTGAACCCATCATGAATGAATTCAAAAACACTCAGCTCATAATGTGTACGGTGGACGTTTGTTCACTATACACCTCCATCCCTCATGACGGAGGTATAGAATCCATTGAGAACACCTTATCTGCTTCTGAGCTAGACGCTGATCTTAAAGTTTTCCTCATGCAACTCACAATATTCACACTCTATCACAGCTAATTCTCAGTTAAAGACAAGTGGATTCTACAACTCAACGGCACCGCCATGGGAAATTCGGCAGCTCCTTGCTATGCTAATCTCTACATGCAGCAATTTGAGGAGTCTTACATTTTAAGCCAAACGAGTTGGCTTGAACATGGCAGATTATTTCTGCGCTTTATTGATGACATTTTCCTCCTATGGGAGGGCACTATTAAGTCTCTAAACATTTTTCTAGACACATGGAATCATTTCAATCCCAGAATACAGTTCACATGGGAACACAGTGAAAGACAAGTCCATTACCTTGATGTGGAAATACACAGGAATGCGGGAGAATGGTTCACCACAGTATACCGAAAATCCACGGATAGAAACTCTACCCTCCATTATAAGAGTTTTCACCACCCTGGTTTGAAGAATAATCTCCCTTATGCACAACTACTTCGCATCAAACGCATAGTCTCTAAGGAAGATCAATGCAAAATACAAATGAAGCACACACTTGAACGTTTAAAAGCTAGGGGATACCCTCCACCTATCTTGGATCTGGCATTGACTAGAAGTGAGAAAAAAAGTAGGTCTGCCTTGCTGCAACCAAAACCCAAAGTCCAATCTGACCGGATGGTCGTGGTATCCAAGTATTCCAATACTTCAAATCGATTTCAAGCCATCATCCGAAAACATTGGTCTATTCTGACACTAGAACCAGACTTCATGGGTCTTTTCAAACAACCACCTATCTTTGCCTACACAAGAGGTAGAAACCTGAAAGATCTTTTGTGCAAACGTGACCAGGAAGATAAAATCACGGTATATAAGGGATTGAAACCTTGTCATAACTGTTCGAATTGCAACAATTGCATCACTGGTAATATCATATGCCACCCCATGAAAGGACACTCCATTAGACTCAAAGTGAATGCCACCTGCAACTCAAAAAATGTCATTTACCTTCTCAAATGTCCATGCGGCAAATGTTATGTAGGTCACACGGAAAGAAAAATCCGTACCAGGATTCTAGAACATAAAAGTAACATCCGTACCCACAACATCAAATCAAGTGTGGCTTCCCATTTCACCGAATTCCGACACACTGTTGCTCAACTAAAATTCCAGGTTTTGGAACAAGTTCAAATCACCCAGATCAACAAGAACAATTTATTGAAGCGAGAAAATTACTGGATCCGATTTCTTGCCACGATGGCGCCCAACGGGTTGAATGATCGCATTGAATTTTTATGTTATTTATAATTGTTTCTTTACAATGACACTCTAAGAACCTTCGTTTACATTTTTCTCATGTTTTATTATGTCCTTTTGACTATTCCATCATGGAGGCTGACATTTTTTGTCTATCCTTTGCACTGCATGGTCCGTTATTTATTTCTACAGTTTCTCTCACCACTCGCGCTTTACCATCCCTCTTCTATGTTTACCATTTTCGATATCTAACCACACACGCGTACACTGGATGGCTGCACCTCCGTCTCGCCGGCACATCGCGAGGCACTTCCTGAATTCTGTTGTTACATCTCTTTGATGACAGTTAATAGCTCTCTCTGCTATGTTTGGCTCGTGACTTTAAAATTGCAAGTAACAGAAGCATTTCTCTGACAAAATCAGTAACCCATTGAAGTATTGCACTTTTGTGATATGCATGGTACACGTTCTTTGCATGATAAACCTCTGTGCATCATCATTGCCTTGGGCCCAGTTCCAGAATGGGGAAGTGCATGGTCAGGCATTGGGCATGAAAGTGTATTTGATCAGTGGCGGACGGTGACAATTGCAAAAGGTAGGACATAGCAACCGAACAACCTAAGGGAGGATCGGGGGGGTTTTCCCGAGAAAATTTTGAAAAAAAAGTGGAAAAATTGTGCATTTTCAAGCAAATTTTAGAAAACAGGAAGGTTAATAAAGCAATTGAGAAAGTGCAGGTATTACAATATTAAAGAGATGTCACCCCACCCAAAGACATCAGCTGCTTTCAAAAGATGACACCCCATTGTGCCCAGTGACAAGGACAGCTGAACGCTTTCATGCCACCCATCATTAACAAAGGAGTTGGGTGGGCGCAGGTGCGAATTGGGGATACACTCACTGGGGGATCAGTACCGTCTGCTGACACACACCAGGCGCAGAGATGAGACGAGGGGCAGGAGGGCTGGCACTGATGGGTGGGGGTGGGGAGATGTAGAGGAGGTCTCGGCTGGCACTGATGAGGGATGGCAGATGAAGCCTGGCACTGACGAGGAACGACAGAGGAGGCTCGCCTGACTGACACTGGCAAATGACGGTAGAGAAAGCAGGGTGTCATTATCCCATTACGCACGCCCAGCGCTGCGAGGCCTGTTGTTACGGTGTCGCTCAGGACAGGTCCTCGGTGGAATGAACATTTGTATGGAGGCAAAGGGTTGTATATTCTGCCAGTGCCAGGGGGTGCAGCAGACCAGACCAGTACATTTGATGGGGTGTGGGTGGAAGGAGTTCTGTGGCCTGGTGTGTAGCATCTTACAAGCCTTAAAGTTCACGCACCATGAAGTGGGCACGGACTGACAGAGTGGATGCACTGCAGCCTGGCTTCCTGTGGAGGATGCAGGACTGAGCTGGTGTGGGGTAATGGTATGGCGGTCGGGTTAATGCGACGTAATTGCGCCTTTGGCGGGTAATGATCGTCTAATAATGGGATCCAATTTCTATTACCATCAGGCAGGCGCAGAGATAAGACGAGGCCAGGGCCAGAGGAGGCCCGGCTGAGTCTGACACTGACGGCGGTGGGGGGATTTAGACTAGGAGGCCTGGCACTGATGAGGGATTGGCTTGGCAAGTTGGCAGATGAGGCTCAGTCAGGCCTGGCAGTGGCACTGACGAGGTCGAGGAACAACAGAGGAGGCCTGCTGCTGTTGGCCTAGTGACACAAACACGGCGGCTTCACCCAAATGGTTGCATTGGGAGGGAGGGCGAGGGGGAAATGAGCAGTGAAAAAGGCTGCTTTATTGAAACAGGTGCACATTAAAAAATGTAAAACCTCGGCCAATGCCTTACAAAACTAAACCTCACTAAATAATAATAACTTCCTTAATTTCCACCATCCCACCCCCACCCCTAAAATGTCATTGACCCCGCCCCCACAATCAAGCATTACATTATTACAAATCCAACAATGTAAACACCCCGCATAAACATTTCAACTTATCAAACCCTCCAAACCAATAAAACAAACTCCACAGTTTGCCCTCAAACCCCTCTTGGTCCCCCAATGTATGCAACAATCCTAAACCGTCAACATGCCCAATTCCCCCTGCCGAATGTGCCAACCAAGTAAAAACCAACCACAAACTTACCAAGCCTGACAAAAACAACTAAACCCCGCACAGCACCTGTTCCAAGTGACAAGTATAACAAAAACAGAGCCCATGTCCACCTGTTCCAAATATAAACGCCTAAAATGAAGGCAAAAAGGAAGAAAAAACCCAAGGAATGAAAATTCCTAAGAAAGGAGGAAAAAGGATACCCAGAAGAAAACGTATTAGAAAAAACATACCGAAAAAGAGGGACCGAGGGAAAAAATTCTCTAAGCTAACTCCCGGCCACCAGGTCACCAAACCTAAAATGGTGGCTGGGAGGATGAGCCAGCAGCATTTATGCTTGGGCTCCTCTATTAGGAAAAAAAAGCCCAAAAATCAAAAAACGCCCAGGGCCTGAGACACCCACCCCCCCCCGCCTGACCCTCTCAAACTGCCGGGGGGGTTACCTCCCAAAAGTCAGCTGCCCCCCCTAAGACCCCTTTGGGAGGGAGGGCGAGGGGGGAGTGAGCAGACCACCAGAAGAAGTATATAAGTGTGAAAAAGGCCGCTTTATTGAAACAGGTGCACATTAAAAAATTTAAAACCTCGGCCAATGCATTACAAAACTAAACCTCGCTAAATAATAATAACTTCCTTAATTTCCACCATCCCACCCCTAAAACATCATTGACCCCGCCCCCACCCAAGCATTACATTATTACAAATCCAACAATGCAAACACCCCGCACAAACATTTCAACTTATCATACCCTCCAAACCATAAAACAAACTCCACAGTTTGCCCTCAAACCCCTCTTGTCCCCCAACGTATGCAACCATCCCAAACCGTCAACATGCCCAATTCCCCCTGCCAAATGTGCCAACCAAGTAAAAACCAACCACAAACTTACTAAGCCTGACAAAAACAACTAAACCCCGCCACCCAGAAAGTGGGGGGGGAGAAATACACCCCCCTTTCTGCCCCCCAAACATTGCAAATACACTAAAAAGCTAAGGAAGAGGGAAATTAACCAGCAAACTCCTGAATCTTCAAACAGCGAGACAAAACTTCACGCAATTCCAAAAGATACAAGTCCATCCCCAAACGAGAAAGGTAAACACCATCATCCCGAAAAAACTCCACTGCATCAAACCTGATGTCACCATGTGACACACGACCAAAACCCAACTCCCTGCAAAACTTGGAAACCTCTGAGTTGATCTTTTTCCGTGCCTTATCAATTGCCTTGGGTTTGTTAGCTCCTCTCCAAGATCTCCTAGGGACCAATTCAGTCCAAAAGACATGACAACCCTCCCACTGCTGCTTCAATAGAGAAAGATCTTTTTTATAGCAGGTAAGAGAACCACTCCCTTCACCTTGCACAGATCATTTCCCCCCAGGTGAATAACTAAAACATCAGGACAATGGCCCCCACCCAACCAGGAATTAAGAGCAGGAATCAATTCCTTCCAACACATCCCCCCTCTACCTCTCCAAACAACATTGAAAAAACGTTCATTGAAACCAAGCAGTGCTCCAAAATAGCTATTTCGTGCTTGAATCTGTGCCCACTTCACGAATGAATGACCCACAATCCAAATGGTCAGAGCCGTTGACCGGGGACCAGCCACCGAACCTGGAATGAGAAAAGCATCATCAAATTTCAAGACAAAGAGGATGACGCAAGCGCCTCGCCCGCTTCAGGTCATACATAGCGCTGAAAAAACTTGGATGACCAACGCCCTAAGCGCATGATATCTCGCCTAGACCAACCCCGATTATGCGCCTCGTGGCTGCCCCAATTCGGAAGAAATGAGTGCCAAATTTCTTCCAGACCAATGCTCTTTAACACTTTGCGTAGTACCATGCGCAATTGATAATCAGTAACCCTGACGCCATTTGCGTGCTGAAAAACACCAGCTTCCATAGCCCCACCAGAAACAGTACACCATCTCCTGACCCACTGCAGGGGACACGTTGCAAAGGAGGAGGAAGCTTCCAACCAGACTCCTTTACCTTTACCTCTTTGATCCGTTCTTGAACGATGCAGCCATACATGAACACCTTTCTCGGACAAATGAACATCCCCCCACCTAACACCCACATTAAACTTAGAACCCAGCAACTCAGAAACCCTGAATACTCCAAAGAACATCCACACCATAAGTGTGGAAAACAGGCAAACCTCAAAATCATCAGTACAAACAAAAGGAAGTGCCACCACCACCCGGGCCAGAGTCTGCCACGACAAGAGATTCCGGACTGACTGATGTACACTATGTTCTCAGGCCCACCCTTCCAACAATCTCCTCCCTACTTCACCTGCTGAAGGAGAGTAACCCCAAATGAGTTTACCCATGAAAGAGATGCCCGCTAACTTACCAGCAATAGTAACCCTGGATAACCCTTTATCAATCAAGTACAGAATAAATTGAACCACATCATCCAAACGCCTCCCGCCAGGGTCACGCCTGCGAGCACCAGATGCCACAAATTCCCTCCAAGCCAGGTCATATGCGGCTTGAGTAGATGAAGACAACAAACCTACCACCAACTGTAGGACCCTGTGTTGCCGACCTCCCATAGGTGCTCCGGCATGTGTGTAGGTGTTCTGTCCGCCTCCGAGGCAAGCCCATGGAACCTCTCCGACTGTGAACGAGACAAAGCATCCGCAATGTCATTGTCCACACCAGGAATGTGCAGAGCCCTAAAGCTGATGTCATACCTAAGGCACCCCAACACAAAGACTCGCAGCAATTTCAGAATCTGGGGATCCCTGGCAGACTGCTTGTTAATGATGTCCACCACAGCCTGATTGTCAATTAGAAACAAAACCTTCTTGTGAGCAAACTCCAGCCCCCACAGCATCAAAGCAACATCCACCGGAAACAGTTCCAAAAAAGCAATGCTTCTGCCACCATCCTTCCACAGTTCCGGTCACTTCTCCGCGCACCACCTGCCTTGCCAATACAAACCAAAACCATCACTGCCTGCTGCGTCTGAAAAAATTTGAACCTCCCACAGCCAGTCCTCCTCACGAGCCAAAGGAACCCTGTTAAAAGAATGCAAAAAGGTGGACCACATCCGTAAATCCTCTTTCACTCCAGCAGTCAATCTCACACGGTGATGAGGTAAATGATGTCCCGACAGAGCTTTGCCTAGACACCTACAGAAAGTTCTGCCCGCTCTCACCACACTGCAGGCAAAATTCAAATGACCCAACAGGACCTGTACCTCTTTCACAGTAACCTTTGGTTTTGCCAACATTGTCTGTAGAAGATCCAGCATTTTCACCTTCTTATCCTGTGGCAAGCGAGCCTGCATGGTTCCTTAATCAAGCTCATTTCCCAAAAAAGACATGGTCGCGCAAAGACCCATGGTCTTTTCCGGAGCCAAAGGCACTCCTAAATAATCCATAAGTTCTTGAAATGTGTCCAATGCTTCCTGACACTCAGATGATCCCTGAGGCCCCGCAAAAAGAAGTCATCCACTGTCGCCCCCCTGTCGATCTAGGCCCCCAGCATTTGAATGAAGGGTGTTTCCTACCACATTGGGAGCATTCATGTCGAAATCTGCAGAATTCCCTTGAACGCAACTCTTTGTTAAAATCCCAACAAGCCCCCCCTCCTGATTGTGTGGCTGCTGTGCTTCCCACCCCTCCCCTGGTGGGTTTTCCTTGAAAGGGCCGGTAAACTAACGGTAAGCCACTAGCTGTGAAAATGGTCTTACCACCCACTGAAACACCCATTGTGTGTAGCTAAAGATCATTGTCCAATTCACCCCACTTGGCGTCAGGGTCCCATGCCATACGGACCCTGAACTCCTCATCATATTGTGCCCAAGCAAAACCACTACCAGTGATCTGCACTTTCCTGATAACATCCATGTATTTAAATAATGCACCGCAGCGCTCTGGAAACTTTTCGCAGTACACACTAGCGTAAATTAAAAATGCTGACGTCCAGTTCTCAATAGTCAGCGGTACCTTAGGGCGCTTAGCTAGCTCATACTCTTCCTCCTTAGCACGCACCTCCCTATATAGCAGCTTTAAAAGCTCCACATACTCACCTTTCCAAATCCTTTCGTTAGTGGAAACCATCATCTGTGCTCCTAAAGGCTTAGTGACACCCATGTAGGGTAATATCCTAATGTTTGAGGCATGTGGGCTGCTGAATTCATATCTGTGCATAGATCGCCTCCTAGTGTTGGGTCCGGATGATTACACATTGTTGTCCTGGAAGAGTCTTTGAAGTATCACGAGATAGGTGGCTCCTCCCCTGGACTACAGTGCGCATGGGCATCCTCTCCATCCTCAGATTATTTTTTTCCGCCATTGGGTTCGGATGTACTTTCTCGACTCTAGTTCGGAAACTTTGTATTGACTCTTTCCTAAGGCCAA
The DNA here is from genome assembly GCF_964263255.1 of Lissotriton vulgaris. Lineage (NCBI taxonomy): Eukaryota > Metazoa > Chordata > Amphibia > Caudata > Salamandridae > Lissotriton > Lissotriton vulgaris. Next base: position 374,589 of record NW_028250454.1, read on the forward strand.
AAGCCCTTCGAAGCGTCGGTATTGTCTCGTTCGGTGCCTGTTTCTTTCCAGTTCTTCGAACCGGACGTCGGAGGCTGGTTTTTGCTTTCAACACCAAAGGCCCAGACTACGACGACAATGGATCGGAGCCCGTTCAAACGATGCCCCGTCTGTAATTCAAAATATCCCCACATTGATGTGCACCCAGTGTGCAATAAATGTTTATCCCCCGAGCACGACGAGGCCAACTGTATGGCCTGCTTGAACTTCCGCTCCAAGAAGACGCTTAAACTTCGACGCGCAGTCATCGCAAAAGTCGGCGCCCGAGCCGGTCAACATCTTCGAGGCCGGTGACGAAGAAGGCGCCAAAGAAGAGGAAGAAGAAGATGAAACTCCTGACGAGCAGTCAGAACCAGCGTTGGAGCATGACTCCAACTTAGAAGTGGACGAGCAAGTTGAGGAGTACGTCCACGAAGAACACGTCGTCGAGGTAGGGGACGACGAAGGGGCCATCGGAGCCGTCAATGACGACTCCAGTGATGAGCCAGGACCAACCGCAGTAGTGGGGTCTACAACTGACAATACGCTCCCTGCGGCTCAGGTCGAGGCATCGCCGAGAGGCCTTAGCCAAGATCTACCTTTACATTCTATAGCCCCGCGTCCAAGCCAGGCTAAGAATACTTCGAAGGAGCCATCGGTTGATTCTTCAAAATCGAAACCCAAAACAACAGAGCCAAAATCGAAACCGAAACTACTTAAGATGGTGGTCGGTTTGACGTCGACGCCAGTCAAATCAAAGACTGTCAACGACCCATCGGCGTCAAAAGGGGCCGTTGCCTCAAAGACTGGAGCATCAAAGCAGAGCTCGACCGTCAAACACGTCACCTCAACGCAGTCGGCGTCGACGCAAAAACATGGCGACAAGGCCAAGGGACTCCAGACCAAGAAGGCTGTCGAGCCGAAGATTTCAGCGCTCAAGCCACTACTGAGCAAACACCTCGAGTCGACAACCAAAGCCAACTCAAAACAGCAAGTGTCATCGACGCCTAAGGCGCACCGGTAGCTCGAGTCAACGCAATCAAGCAAGCGTCCTACTGAGTCGCCGAAGCAGCTCGGATCGACCACTACTGCGAGCTCCAAAAAGGTCAGCCACCCTCCAATTAAGTTCGGTCTTCCGCCGACGACTTGGGCCAAGCATCTCGAACACCACAAAGGCACCGACACTTCCAAAACAATGTTGACGCCTTCGAAGCCCACCCCTGAAGGGGTTGTGTTCCACGAGCCCTCATACGACAACCAGTCGAAACTCTTCATCAACTCGGAATCGGGCAGGCTTACCATCCATAAACGGAAGATCGCACCTGAACATCCCTTGGAGGGTTATAAAATTCCTCTTAAACGGAAGAAAGACTCGGCCACCTCACCAGTTCTCTTTGAACACGTTCACAGCTATCCACAACAAATGGCATATACTCCAGCACAAAGCGAGGAGGAAATGGGTGATGATTAAGGCCAGGCGGCCTTCTCTTATCACGCTGACGCTGATCAGGAAGAACCTCAACAGTGGTCTGAAGATGTAGATCAAACTGTAGATCCTGATGATCCACAAGCTGCACCGGACGATCAGTCCTACTACGCCAAAACCTCGCCAACTGAGGACACAGCTGCGTTTAACGCTTTGATAGAGAGGGCAGCCCTCAACCATGACGTGGAAATGCACGCAGAACCTGTGGAACAAGATTTCTTATTTGACACTTTCTCCACCTCTGAAAGATCCACTAAGACTTTGCCTATGCTTAAAGGGGTCCTCAAGCATGCTGCGGACATTTTGAAAGAGCCAACAAAAGCAAGGGTTATCAACCCACGAATTGAAAAAAAATATAGGCCTGCTCCAGTGGACCTCACCTACATCAGAGGCCAACTCCCATTGGACTCCCACATAGTGGCCAATGCCCGCAAAAGGGCAAACTCGCAAACTAGTGGTGACGCTCCTCCTCTGGACAAAGAATCAAAGATGTTGGAGGCGTCAGGAAAGCGAGTAGCAGCGCAGGCCGCTAATGTTTGGAGGATTTCAAATACACAGGCCCTATTGGCTAGATACGATAGGGCTCACTACGACACACTAGAACAGTTGTTGTAGCACCTGCCTGATGTTTATAAGGAGGGAGCAGAAATGATCATACAGGAAGGGAAGTTGATTTCTAATGCGTCCATCAAATGCACACTGGATGCAGCAGACACAGCAGCTAGGGCCATTAACACCAGTGTAATGTTAAGACGTCACGCATGGCTCCGCATCTCTGGGTTCAAACCCGAGATTCAAACAACTTTGCTCAACCAGCCGGTTTACCCAGATTTCCTTTTTGGTCCCGAGGTAGACACTACCCTCGAAAAGATAAAAAAGAACACTGAGACAGCAAAATCCATGGGGGCTCTGCAATCACAGCAGTTGCTGGGCAGTTCCTTTTGTCGCTCCGGTAATAGGGGAGCCTCAAGAGGACAGGCTTTACAGCAGGCCCAGTACACCAAAGGGAGCACGCAATCCACCTACACAAAGAATACAAGGGGTGGATACCGTTGGTACAGCGCCAAGGGCAGAGGACGTGGCAATAACAACGCCAGATCCTCAGCTCCCAACAAACAGTGACACCTTGTCACTGCCCCCCGCCCATCTAACACCTGTTGGGGGAAGACTTTAGCAGTTCCTGCCAGTCTGGGAAGGCATTACCATGGACAGGTGGGTGAGACAACTTATCCAATACGGCTATTGTCTAGAGCTAACCTCCACCCCCCCCCCCCAACATACCTCCAAGGCACCGTCCTATGTCCGCAGAGCACATGCACTTATTGCAGCAAGAAGTACTCTCCATGCTGCAAAAAGGGGCAATAGAGCTCGAGCCTGCCGAAGAACGAGTTACAGGAGTGTACTCTCTGTACTTCTTAATTCCAAAAAAGGACGGTTCCCCGCTGCCCATTCTAGACCTCAGGCCCCTCAACCAATACACACTGTCAGAGCACTTTTATATGTTAACCTTGCAGCAGGTCCTGCCGTTGCTCAGTCAGGGCGACTTCCTAGTGACCCTGGACCTCAAGTATGCATATTTCCACATTCCCATTCACCCAAGTCACAAAAAATATCTCAGGTTCACCATCAACAATCAGAATTACCAATTCAAGGTCCTGCCTTTTGGGGTCACCACTGCCCCCAGAGTGTTCACAAAGTGCTTAGCGACTGTGGCTGCGCACCTTCGAAGACAACACATTCATGTCTATCCCTACTTGGACGACTGGTTTGTTCAAGCCAAGTCAGCACAGCAGTGTGCCAGCCACATGTCGCGCACAATTCACCTCCTTCACAGTCTGGGGTTCTCACTCAACTAAGCAAAGTCACACCTGCAGCCCGCCCATGTGCAACAGTACCTGGGGGTGACATTGAACACTCTGACGGCAACAGCACAGCCAAATTCCGCCAGAGTCAACAGCATGCAGCTGCTCATTCGGAGGTTCAGGCCTCAACAATTGCTCCCTGCGCAGGTGTTCATGCAGCTCATCGGTATGATGGCATCCTGCATATTCATAGTCCCGCACGCGAGGCTGCACATGCGTCCCCTCCAAGAATGCTTAGCACGACAGTGGAACCAGGCTCATGGCCATCTGAAGACCTAGTGTTGGTGACTGGTCGTGCATACAACTCTCTGCATTGGTGGAATCCACAAAACCTTTGCAGGGGACGACCGTTCCAAGAGCCTGTCCCACAGATAGTGCTAACGACGGACGCATCTCTCCAGGGTTGGGGAGCGCATGTCCTCCATTACACTGTGCAGGGACTATGGACAACACAACAGCAGAAGATGCATATCAATCTGTTAGAGCTGATGGCAATCTTCATGGCACTAAAAGCGTTCAAGTTGCACCTGTGCAACAAGGTCGTGTTGATCTGGACGGACAACATGACTGCCATGTATTACATCCAGAAACAGGGAGGCACACACTCCCCGCAGCTATCTCACCTAGCCCAGAGCATGTGGAAGTGGGCCATTCTTAGGAACATTTTCCTCATGGCGGAGCATCTCCCGGGCATAGATAACCAGATGGCGGAACTGCTCAGCATGCACAGTCATCAGATTCACGAGTGGGAAATTCACCCCTCGGTGGTCCAGCCATACTTCCTGCAGTGGGGTCATCCAGAGATCGACCTCTTCGCCACAAAAGAGAATGCAAAATGCCAAAGCTTCGCCGCCAGGTTCCCCCCATCGCAGTCTCAGGGCAATGCGATATGGATAAACTGGTCAGGCAGATTTGCGTACACTTTTCCCCCAGCCCCACTCATACCGCTGGTGGCGCGCAAACTGCGGCAGCACTCCATGACGCTCATCCTGGTTGCTCCATCAGGGGCACGGCAGGCTTGGTACACCACGTTCCTGGAACTTTCAGTGGTGCCCCACCAACGGCTGCGCCTCACTCCCAGCCTCCTCACTCAGAGCCATGGAGACATTCAGCACCCAGATCCGCAACAGTTGAGCCTAGCGATTTTGCTCCTGAGGTCATAGAGTTTGGCTACCTCAACTTGCCCCCTGAGTGTATGAACATCATCAAAGAGGCAAGGCGACCTGCAAATATGGCGTGCTATGCAGCCAAATGGAAACGTTTTGTCATATACTGTTCAAACAATGACATTAATCCGCTAGATGTGTCCACGCAGAACATCATATGTTACTTGCTGCATCTGTATCAATGCAATCTAGCATATAGTTCCATCAGGATACATTTGTCTGCTATAGCCGCTTATCTTCAGAACAGGCAGCACCTTTCCCTCTTCAGAGTGCCTGCCATCAAAGCCTTTTTAGAAGGCCTTAAAAGAGTGATCCCTCCCAGACACCCTCCTTCGCCTGTCTGGAACCTAAATATCGTTCTCACCAGGCTCATGGGGCCCCCCTTTGAGCCTCTCCATTCTTGTGAGATACAGTAAAGATTTGAAGCAGACCAATCCATCTCTCGAGTGTGAAGATATGTAGGGGCCAGCGAGGTCGCGCTGGACCTGCCTCTGCTGACCTTGCCGGGATCCCCCGACGGTACGGAATGTGCCGCGCTAGGCTCCACCCTCCCTTCTCCTCGATGAAAATGGGCTGGACTCCGCCCTACCAAGTCTGCTGTCCCACGCCGGTACCTAACCTGAAAAGAAAAAGGCTGGACTGATGTGCCGGGACCCTGACAACGAACCACACCAGGACCAACTGACCCCCTTACAACATCTCCCTGCATGAACCCTTTGTCTTGCAACACCACATCACCTGACTGAAAACAAACCCTACAAGGAGGAGGGGAAGGCTCCACCAACTCATCCCCACTACTCCAATCCAGCATAGCCTGTAATACAGCCGACGCAGGACCTTGAGCTTGGCCTCCAGACGTCACCTGTTTCTGAACTAAGACACCACGAGCCTCTAACATTTGACTCCCCAAACTAGGCTTATATAAGTTCATAACCTGCCCTGACTCTCCCTGAAAACTAAGGCCCACTCCACTCCTGCCGCTGGCAGAGTCACGAATACCCTCAGACCATGAAGGAAAAGCATCCAGACCTTCCCAAGACCGTGCTCCCACACCAAGCCCTTTTTTCACCACCCCCGACAGAGAAAGAGAGCCAGCCTGCAACGAATTAATAGGAACCACCCTGCTAGACCCCAAGGAATAAACTGGGGAAGTTACCCTACTTGTTTCCTGCCCAAGCGCCCCAAAAGACATATCTACCCAACCCCCTGTCTGAGCCCACTCTCCTTCCCCTACTGACCCACTATGGACAGAAAGTACTTCATCCCTAATAGAAACTACTGGGGAAAACACCAAAGGGCTGAATTGACCTGTCGCAACCTGATCAAAAACTTCTTCTGCTGCTTGCACTTGTAACCGTTTTTGCTGCACCATGACCTCCTGACCACTCAAAAGGGGACGAACATGCGGAAAAGAGCTCACTTCCTTCCCCAACACCCTAAAATTTGGCACCGAGTCAGATCCCGAGGCCTTAGTGAATGCCTGGCCCCCTCCCTCAATCGGCAAAGAATGTAGCTGAGGGAGAGTCGGGGAGCACGTGACGCGCACCCGCTCCTCCCCCCTTCATGAGCAACTGCCTCAGACATCAACGCGGAGGCCGAAGCAGAACGCTTCTGGCTGCCGCGCTGCGCATCTCTCCTCCCCCGCTGTGCTGAAACAGAGCCCGCCCTTACCGAGGTCGCAGGAGCAAGAGGCAGCTCCTGCGGCCCCCCCAGCAGACAAAGCCCCCCCAAACGTGGGTCTTACCGACACCGAAGACCGCTGGGCTTCAACATTCGCCGCCTCCTCCATCCTCCGCTGGGCCGACTTCCTAGAACGAGAACGGCCGCGCTCGCTCAGGCCCCCCGAGCGAGAGCGCTTGAGGGTGACACAGGCCGCCACCACAGCAGCAACACCGTCGGAGGCTTGACGGTGGGGCCACGACGGGCCCTCTGTATTCCCGATAACCAAATCAAGCCTCCCAGCCTCACTGAGAAGCCGAATGGCTTCTAGAACTCTATAATCTTCAGTCGCCATAACTCCAAATAATTATGTCGAAAAAAAATAATTCTCTAAGCTAACTCCCGGCCACCAGGTCACCAAACCTAAAATAGTGGGCGGAGGAGGAGCCAGCAGCATTTATGCTTGGGCTCCTCTAGTCGGAAAAGAAAGCCCAAAAATCAAAAAACGCCTGGGGCCTGAGACACCCAACCCCCTGCCTGACCTCCCAAAAGTCGGCTGCCCCCCCAAGCCCCCCTTGAATGCAACTCTTTAGTTGTGCATGTGCAGCAATGGTGGTTGCACAACTGCAGCGCAGAATCAACGCACTCTCTAGTTTAACACATTTTTTGGTAATTTTATTATTATTCCTAATCCGCACTAGTCACATTGAGAGGTAAATGTCACATAACTAACATAAAGTGTTAACACCAAAATGACATACATAAAATACCACTCAAAAATGCACATTCTTTTACGCACAAAAATATACATAATTATAAACAAGTCACATACAAACTACACCGTTATAACTTATAAGAACAATTTGCATGTGAATTAATGAAGTTCTCAATTTCCCAATTGCAACAAGAGCCGAGATTAGCCAAAATACAATTATGGTTTGTCTAAATTAGTAATTTGGCAGCCAGAGTTTTTCCTGTATTGAAGTAAATATCGTTCTTTTATGTTATCCGGCATTTTGATAGACATGCTAGTTTCCTGAGGCGTACTTTCTCAAGCACAAAAGCAAGTGCCATCATTAACCTCTCACAATGTGCCCAGAGGTGCAAAATGGTGGCACAGCAAGTTTTGTGACTGAGGCACCTGGGTAGGCTTTCTTTATCATGGTAGTAACTAGAGCAATATTTTCCCACTATTCATACCCAGTGCTGCAATATAAGCCACTGAACCACATACGCCGTAAAAGTAGAGCAAGCAATAAGCATGAATTGATTTAAGAGTACTTTGAGCTTGTGCTGTATCTTATTAGAGCAAAAAGAATTGCCGTATTAGATAGCGCCGCCGCCAACAACTATCTTTGGCAACAATCATCTCCTCATCTGCAAATGATGTGGGTTAGTCCTCTGACCTCTGCTTCTATTTCCAACATACTCTCATTTAACCACATGAATGCTAAAGGTAATCCTCCAGGATGCTGACTTTTCTTGATTCTCATTGTTCATGACGAGCACAGCTCGTCATGAGTGTATGGAGGTGTACATCATGACGAGCTGAGCTCGTCATGAGCGTCCAAGGAGTTAAAAAAAGAAGCAAGGCTTGCATGTGATGTGGCCTCTTGAGAATTATAGTAACGGGTAGACTCAGAAGCTAGCCTCAGCCTGGCACTGGTTAGGGGAGACGGCATGGCAGAGGAGGCCTGCTGGCGCACAGTCACTGACTGTGTTGAGAAAACTTACGTGGACGCGGTGGTGGTGACTCAGGTGACGTCGTCGTCGACTGCTATGGAACTTCTTCTCTTTGTACTCGATGACGTCTTCCGACCGACGCTGACTGACTCGACAAGTAAGTCAGTGGCAGTCTGCAGATAGTGCACACAAGTGACACAACAAAGCACCAGGCAGTGGTCCGTCCGTATTTGGCACAAACAAACTGTACAACGAGTCAGTCACGGCGACAATCCACTCTTCTTCGTGACTCTGACTGACTTAGATCTACTTTAAGTTTCACTATCACTTTGAGTTTGTTGTTGTTGTAGCACTGGTGCGCCCGTGCGGTGACGTCACTGCAGCTTAGGGAAATGGCCAATCACCTCGACATGGCTTGATATAGCCGTATGTGATTTGCCATACAGTGCAGAGCAGCCAACACCCACGTGCAGCACCATCCTGTTGCAGCTGTGCCAATCCTGGCACAGCGTTAACAGCGCCACTGCGCCAGGATTGGCTACGAGTAGGCAACAATCGGCCCATAATGAGACCGAGGCCCCGGGTCCCTGCCTGTGTCTCAGTGCTATGGGGGGGGGGGGGGGGGGGGAAGGTCTAATAGGAATACGCAGGCGCGGGCCAGTCTAAATAATGTGTACTCCTGGCTGTCACATGCGCAGTCACCCGCGCTGCTACTACGCTATTCTGCTCTGGCTGGCTGCCTGTGCACTGTCACTCTCTGCCGCAGCCCACCCCCCATGGCCCACTTCCTAATGTGATGCCCGATTCTGTTGGGCTTGTCCCGGGGCCGGTAGCGCGCAGTGCAGGTGCCTTCAGTGCGCTCAGATTTATTTAAAAAAATCAGTTTTGTTAATGCATGTTGGCAGTGACAGTCGTCCATGGCTTAGTGGGGCAACGCCCCAATGCCCCCAATGGACGCACCGCCACTGTATTTGATCATATTACAAAATCAGGAAATCCTCTCATTTTTTAAATCGTAGTAAGTAATAGTAAATAGCACTTCTGTCAATGCCGACCACTGAATTGTCAACACTAAAACCTGGCAATCAAAGGCACCCCTTTTCACCTACACTGATTTTTATTGGCATCGGTTGACTTTGGCATATAATGTATGTGTTTGGTTAACTAAATTGTTATACTCTTCTTTGCAGCACCTGGTGAGCCTGACAAACCTCACCTAATTTCTGGGTAAAGAACAAGGGGACCCAGCCTCTTTTGCTGCTCTTGTACCACTACAACACAACAACCCCAGCTTTTGAGGTAAGGAAACTAATGCTATATTTTTTTACATTGTAGTTAAGGGCTATGTAAGTGGACTACATGGTCTACATGGTGGGGAGGGTGCACATCAGTATCAATTTGAGGCAGGGAACTGTGTAATCAGTATTAAAAGATAGACAATGAATTGGCTCAGGGATAAAAATTTGTGCCTGTGAGTGGTACTGTGACCTGAGAAGAACTTGGCAGCATTTCTAGCACCCCCAGATTATGTTTCTTTGCTCTCTAAAACTGCTGCTCTCTACTGATGTAGGGCTCAATACAGAAACACGTGTCTAGAGATATACAGCAATGTCTTCACCAACTTTGGTGAAAAACTCCAGCTATTTTTGAAGTAAGTTTGAACTGTGTACTGCATTTACCAGGATGCAAAGGGGCAAACTGTGCTGGGACTGTGAGGCAGTGTGCTCCCAACCCCCATTCAGTTTAAAAGGCTTCCTTGAGCCAGCAAGCTGTTAAGCTTTGGAGACGCACCTGTGTGCCTGTGAGTGGTACTGTAACCTGAGAGGAACTTGGCAGCATTTCCAGCAACCCCAGATGATTTGTCTTTGCTCTCTAAAACTGCTGTTCTCTACGGATGAAGGGCTCAACCCAGAAACACGTGTCTAGAGATGTACAGCAATGTCTGGACTAACTTTGGTGAAAAACTCTAGCTATTTTTGAAGTAAGTTTGAACTGTGCATTTACCAGGATCCAAAGGGGCGAACTGTGCTGGGACTGTGAGGCAGTGTGCTCCCAACCCTTATTCTGTTTAAAAGGCTTCCTTGAGCCAGCAAGCTGACAAGCTTTGGAGATGCGCCTGTGAGTGGTACTGTGACCTGAGAGGAACTTGGCAGCATTTACAGCAACCCCAGATGATTTTTCTTTGCTCTCTAAAACTGCTGTTCTCTACTGATGAAGGGCTCAACCCAGAAACACATGTCTAGAGTTATACAGCAATGTCTGCACCAACTTTGGTGAAAAACTCCAGCTATTTTTGAATTAAAATTTGAACTGTGTACTGCATTTACCAGGATGCAAAGGGGCCAACTGTGCTGGGACTGTGAGGCAGTGTGATCCCAACCCCCATTCTGTATAAAAATGGCTGGTGTAAGCCTTCTGCTCCAACATAATTACAATATCTGTCTTTCTCATCCTTTTTAATTGTGAACATTTTTCCCTATGCGGATGGAATGCAATAATAGCTTTATAGCCAAGCTGCCTCGGGCTATACCAGTTTTTGAAGGCACTATGTCATGCCTTGTTATCGGTCCTCACCTGTTTTTCAAGATATGTCTGCTTCAGTGCCATCAGCAACCAGTATTTATAGGCAGTATCTATTAGTCCATATTTTTAGCAGTCATATTGTGCAAAGGGGAGTTGTTTACGATATATTGCGCTAATGCACAAGATATATATTTATACTGAAATTTGATGTTTTTGCACCAAACCTTATACATTGTACTTTGATTATTGACAGATAACTTTATTTTTGGTAAGACAACATGAATGACAGGCGCCACCCGTACCTAGGGGCGTGGTACCATCAGTGGCATCTCGGGCAGGAACCGGTCTGTTCTCTCTTTCCTGTAGGTGGACGAAAGTAAGTGGGTCGGGCCCTGCTGACATCATACAAGGGCACAAGTGGTCCCTCACATGCCACTTAAACTATAAAAGCAGCAGGAGAGGCTGAGAAACCCACTTTGTCCCTTCCAATAGCTCCAGAGGCGGTAGACCAGCTGCAAATTACCAGGGATTTGGCGTTTCAATATCTACGTGTGCGGGTGAGTGGTCAGGCCACAGTTTTGGGAGTTAGGGAGGGGGCCTCATAGCGTAGTCAGATTTTGATGGCTTAGGAAGGAGAGGGCAGGTCGTCTCTCTCCCAAGACGCAACTGGGGGCGCCACACCCTTGGGTGTGGTTGGCGCCGGTCAGAAACTATGCAGTAGGAACAGCCCTGGGAATGCCTTGGTCTTATTTCAAATAAAGGTATATGTGTCGATACTCGGTGCGTCATCCCGGCATTTCGTAAACTCATACAAGAATTAATAATATTAAAAGTATTTATTCTTATAAGGCCTCCGTTCTGGTACTTGACTACTCACTCTGGTATCGACAGGCATCATTTACACTTCTAGTTCTACAGAGAAGGGTAGGAACAGTACAGAGGAATATATTGTTCTGGACAAAAATATCACAAAAGAAGGCAAGAAGTGTATACATGTTTTACATTCCTGTGGTGTGCGATCACCTGCAATTTATCCACTAGGGGGCACCAAAAGAACCCATTGCACTGTGGGTGCAAATGTTATGCAATCTGGAAGTAGAGGCCTTCTTTTAGTAGAAGATGAGAAATGCCAGCGCGTGTTCATAAATGTGCGTTTAAGAATAAGTAGCATATATAACTCTCAAATAAGGATTTCATCATAGAAAGGAAAGCGCCTTGGTTATAACTTTACAAGAGGGGATAGTGGAGGTTGCTCTCTTCTTTAAGTGGGTAGACATTCAATTCAAAATTTTGCAGTCTGCTTGCACTGTTCTGGTCAGTTTCTGGGCCATAGAGAAGGGGCATTGCAGGCTTCGAAGGGGAAGCAAACACTATCGGCAGAACCCACGAGCTGTTGTCCTCCAAGGGCAGTGTATTACTTCTCGGGTTCTTTTTCCAGGGTAAATGTAGCCTGTCCTCCCCCCATCCATTTTAGCTTGGGTTGGTCGGGATACCCGGTTGCGCATGCGACCAGATAGGGAACTGTACAATAACGCAGTGGCAGAAATGATCATGTGCCTATCGCACATGCTTATGCTTCTGGGTCGGCCCAGCTCTCTTTGTCAGCCTGAACATACGGTGAGCTGGAGTTACCGCTGTCTTCACCGTGGGGGAAGCGAAGGAGTAGGGAATTCCACCTGCTGCGTTAAGGGACTCAGCAGTGATCAGTAGCTTAGGTAACATATTGGGAATCCAAACTGTGGCATTTATGAGCTAGGCATATCACCTACAATATTTACAGCTGTGGTTGCCGAATAGCCCCCAAATTCAACACCGACGCTGCAAGTGGTAAATGTATGGTGGGGGTGGAACCGAACCTCAGTGCGCATGTGTGTAGATAGGCCCACCGTGGCTGTATTTCAGTTGGGTGGTCTGTATCATCCTCCGTAATTATCGGGACAGTTTGGCTTTACTCTGGCCTACAGGGTGCAGCTCATTGACTTGGAGCTAAAGGAACAGAATAGACAAAAATGCATTGGGTGGTACGAAGCTTCTGCCACCGGGCTCTTAACATTCGAGGTGGGGGTATGATCCAGGCCTCCATTTATACAATGTGGCTCACCCGAAATTACCTCAGGGAGGACACAGTCAAAGTAGGTTAATCTGCTGGGGATTCCACCACATGCTGCATACATTTACATTCACACCAATTAACCTGTGTCAGCATAACTTGTCGTCCACTTTGGCTAGCATTATACTTGCAAGAAAGGCACACAGATGGCTGTAAGAGTATCATCGCCCCTCTCTTTCATTAGCAAAGGGGTATGACTTGCTGGCTGGGGTGGCCAACTGGGAAGTTGGTGGGCCAGGGTAGAGTCTTGCGGGAAGTGCAGTCATCCTGTGGTTCTGGGCAAATCCCATGAAAGTCACATGTTCTAACCTCCCTTGTGCCTAAGGGTGAATGTCAGTAATTCAACCACTGTCCACGTGAAGCCCATGGAAACTTTCAGGTCAGGTTCACGCTAGGTAAAAATACAAACTAATTGTGTTTGGGGTGGACGGGTCCCAGGAAGTCCTTCTTGGAGAGACAGTGTTTTCACATATATGAACATAAGGCTTTAGGTGATGTTCTCTTTAGGGAGGGCAGCAGAATCGAAGGATGTAGATTCAGGTAGGCCCCTTAGCCCTCCTTGCTCGGAGATGCCACTGAGCTCCTAACAAGACTTGTTTGCTTCCGTTCATGGAGCTAAATTCATGTCCAGCTACATAGAATAATCGTTGAGAAGGATCTTGGTGGTGTATATTTAACGCCCCCAAATATATTCCTAGTGATGACTGGCAAAGTGCAAGTTCTAAAGGCAAACTAATTTAAATTGATGGTCACTTGTTAAGTAGGGTGTGATAATTATAGAAACAGCAATATGGTTACCAGTAAAGCAATTGAAGCATTGGAAGCAGCCTTATGTGGGACACTCGCATAATCTAGCATTGTGTCCGGCGTGAGGCACAAACACATCTGGTCTCCTTGACTTACAGACAGATAAGGATATCAGAGTCAGCAATCTCAGCTGCGAACCTTTGCAGCATTATAAGAAATTTGCAAATCTCGAGGATTAGGTTCTTATTTTAATCAGTGTAACATGAATGTCACATATTGGGTTCTGGTATCCTAAAGCAAAAGGGATGATTTAAAATCAATTTTCAGTTGTGCAATTATGGAAGTGTATCCGGCACAGTTAGTGGGGTTTCCATCCACAATGGAATAAAAACGCCTACAGTAGATGGCAGCACATAAGTAGTAATTTTATGGGTCATTAAGGTTCTACATCCCTTGAAGGTGCAGTGCAGGCTGTGCTCACAAATCTCGCGGAGCGCCACGACCAGAGGCAATATACCTGGCCTTCACCAGGGAGGTGGTTGCTTTTTGGTTGGATCTCAGGTAAACTGGGCCTGCCACCTGCCTTTAGTGGTCTCTAAATGGGCAAACAGTTTAACTGGTATGGTGCTCCGCTGTTATCAGCAGGTGAATTGAAATGGATATTCGGCATGAGATATGCATGGCGCCACTGGGTGTGGCACCACAAGATGGAATACCACCCTTCCATGGCTCTGGGGTAGCCTCCTTTTAATGGCTAGGGCCTGAGTCGGTGAGTCACAGGCTATTGGGGGGAAATATGGTACAGTGTGGCAAACAAGTAAATGTAATAACACAGTGATCTGCGCGGAAATCGGGATAGGCACTGAACATCTTCTTTCTTTATTCTCTATGTCAATGGGAGGCAACCAGAATTTACGTTTAGCAGGAAGGGATTTTTCAGGCCTCCAGCCATATGGATACATTATGGTTAAGAGATGTCTGTTGTTTCAGAGACCTTTAGGGAACAAATCGTGGTTGGGGTTGGGTACGCTGAGGTAGGTGTTGGGCACTAGTACCGTTATTACCAGCGCAGAGACAGTAAATGAGGCCGTAACCTGTTTAGCCTGTAATAGCCAGGCCCATCCGCAAATGACAGAGGGGGCAAACAGTTTGCCGTTAGTGGATTTACCTGTATAGCATATTGCGTGGCACTCCTCATTGGGTCCCTATCATTTCTTGTAATGTTGACCTTTATGGGCAGGGCTATAATCAAATAGCTGTGGACATCATATAGAGCATGAGGTATGCCAGCAATACTCAGGTACCACCCAGCGAGGGGCAGGATCTTAGGAGTTGGATCCTCATTCCCCACTGTCAGGAATAATCTAATCCTGATAAAAAACACAGAGTTATAGTAGCCGGATGGAGTGCATCTGTCTAACGAAGGGCTTGAGCTGATTATCAAAAGCATTCCAGGGTCCAATGAAGTATGGTCGGGCGGCTAGGAGGGGGGGGGGGGTTGAGCGCACCAGTGATCTCCTCGCCCTGTGGCGGTGTCCCAGGCAAGAAAATGGAGTGGACACCTTTTTTGGCATGGACTGTCTGACCCTGGAACAGGGCGAGCATTCAACGGGGCTCCGGGCTGGCGGGAGGGGGGACTGACCTGCTGGTGGTCCTGGACTCTCCTGCCCTACCTGAGATGCCTGTGTGTGTAGTAAGACATTGGGGTGTATCTGGTGTTTAGGAACCCTGGTGGGGGCAAGGTGTTAAGCGGTTCCCTGGTGGTAAGTGCCTCCAGGATGGAGGACTGGAAAGTTACTGCTGATAAAACAGTGGGAATTGAGGCCTGCTGGCACACCAAGCACAGGGGGATTGATTCATGATCGGAGTGCGTGTCTTGATATCCTGATGACTTAGGCCATGTCTGGAATGTAAATACAATCTGCCTACCTCTTCGGTGCTACAATATCTGTGGCTTGGGTTACCTATGTCTAAATAAAATGATCCAGTGTTTTGACACTATGCAGTAGAGCCGCTACTTGCAAGGCCATTCAATGTACTGAGATGTGAAGATAAACTGATTGAAAAACAATTTGGATCTGACTGGCCAGACTAAACACTACAACAAAGTGCCCAAGACATAGGGAAGACTTGCAGACATACATTCTCAAACACCTGGTACAGAAAGGTTCGCGTACAGAGTGTACTTCACAAATTCTCTGTTTGGCTACCCCTGCTGTTTGATTTTGACATTTCTTGGACAAAAAATAGACTAACAGACCTAAAGGATTTATCAGATAAAGCAAAGATGCATGGACACACAAGAATCTATATGGAAAACCTGATGAGACTAGAAATGTTGGGAGACACACTAATTGAAGCCACCATAAGTGACACGTACAACAAAACACTAAATAACCAAATGAAGAAGTTGATAGGAATAGACACGCACTGTCAAATATATTTTATTGCATTTGTTTCTGTGGTGCTTTTGAACAGGCATTATGAGGGCATTGTGAATCTGAAAGTGTCTTAAATATTGCTACATTCAGAGGCCTCGTGGATTTATTAGCAAACAGAGAATATGAAATTGAAGGACATTTAGCTAGTGCTACAGTTTGTAAGGGTACCCCTAAAACAATACAAAATTAACTAATTCAGTCTACAGTAAAAATTATAAGAAGCCATATTGTTCAACAGTTGAAAAATACAGACTTTGTGGCAATTCAGGCTGATGACACCACTGATGTGGTCTCTAAACCACAGTCCGTATTCATCTTTTGGTACCTTCACCATGACAGTAGAGTTGTGGAGATGTTCTATGGCTTTTCGCATTTAAGTGACTCTAGTGCAGAAACCATTACTTAAGCTATACTATGGGAACTGAGCTTAGTTTTTCTATAGCAGCCTCAAAAATAAACACTTAACGCACAAAGCTGTGATAGTGCTTCAGTAATGACAGGAATCTTTATTGGAGTACAAAAAAGGAATGAGAGATGTGTAACCTAATGCCCATTATGTGCACTTTTATGTCCACCAACTTTATCCGATTATGCCATAAGCAGTATCAAAGATCTCTAAGACAACATTTTTATTTTTGGCTATAGGAGGCATGGCAGCATTCTTCTCACGCTCCCCTAAAACAGGAAAGTGTGGCTAAAAGGCTACCAAGGGGATCCTAAACTCATTGGAACTTTCACATATGTACCACCATCCTAATATTCCAATATAGAGTTCACTTTGAGAAATGTTTCCACACCATAGAAGCCAATGCTGGCTTTGAATCCAAAAGCAGTATTGACGCCTGTGGCTTTGCTAGAGCACTACAAGACCGAGTGTCAATTCTTCCTGTTTTTATTTCATGAAATAATGCCTCATGCCGACATATTAGACAACCAGGATCCCACACCATTTTTTATGAATAAACTCAAGACTAACACTACAAAAATCTAATCAGTGGAACCTGAGATCTGTAATTAGAAAGATTTGACAGAAAATAGCGCCAGAAAGCACCAACTGTGAAAACTGGTTGGCCCAGACTAGCACAAAATCACAAATTCAGTCAAACCGCAATTCAATGTGGGCTGGTAATGGGGACCCAGTTAAGTCCCGAACAAGTGTACCTTAAGTCCGGTTTGCAGAGTATTGCGACGTCCCATAGCGAGAATGCGTTGCGAGCCGAAGTGATGTATTGGTTCTGAGGTGCTGTAAAGTAGTGATGCAAGGTGCTGCATCATCTTCAAAGATCCTGTCAATGAGGGCTTGCCATGGGACGTCCAGCATTGAGGATGGATCTCTCAGTGGAGGCTATGCATAGGTTCTTAGAGCTGAGAAGCTGGGAAGCAAGAACATGCATCGTCATCCAGGCTGTCGACGATGAGAGATTTGAACTACGAGGTCCTACGTCAGTGAATCTTTGCACAGTAGCGGTTCTGATGTGGGCTGTGAATTTGATGCGGAGTCCTTGCACAGGGAGAACGCTCACAGTGACATGATGGGCCAGTTCTGCTCGGAGTTGAGCCACAAAAGCAGACGGGATGCCATACTCCTGCTGGTCCACAGATGGGCTGGAAAAGCACCTTTAGACCCACTTCCAAGTGGACCCACTTGGCAGGGTAGGACACAAAGATGGCAGAGTGCAGGTGCTGGGTTCAAGGTTATTGGAACCTTCTGTTCCTGGGGCTCTAGTCAGGAGGCTAGCCAACTAGTCTTTGGAGTCCTGGGTTCAACCAATGCAGATCCTCTCGTTCTCACTCAGGGAACAGTCCTTCAGAACAGGAGTCCAGCAGAGTGGCCGTCCTTTCATTAGCAAAGAGAAAAAGGGGGGGAGAAGGAGGATAAACCAAACTAGGTCAGCCTCCAGTCTATATCAAAAAATCAGGAACCCAAAGTAATGGGTCCAGAGACCTAGTTTGTGTGTAAGGTAACTGTGTAATTCTGTCAGTATCTGCCATAAGAAGAAAGAAAAAATTATTATTAGAGTCCCCACACTCACCGGGGTCTCCCCACGGTGACATGCTTCATCATTGGGGCCATCCCAGTTCTCTACGAAAAGGGGCGTGCTGCGACTCGCGGACTACGCAGGAGCACTGTATTTGTGAAAGGCTATGTGTGGTGTAAAGTGTTATGGTGGTGGAGTGGTTGTGTGATTAAAAATACCGTGCTAGTGGGCCTCAACAATTTATTCTGCTCCTAGTTTGGAATATTAAAATGGGGTAACACTGTTATCGAACCTTAAATTGGGCTAGATCAATGTTTTGTGGTCAACATGTTTCAAGCTCCCCAAGCTTTTCATCAGGACCATACAGGGTCCAGCCCTGTATTTTCCACTCCTATATTTAAATAAATAGGATTGATTTGATATATCTCTATTGCGCTGTTAGTTTAAAACATGCGTTTTTATACATACGATTTGTATTTCAATGGCTTATCTGAAAAAGAGAATGACACTTGATTAGTGGCAAACATCCCCCCTAAAGAGCAAGGGGATCACACATGCAGCTCACATTGTCCAGGGCGTGAATGTGCCTTATGCACCTTATTGGTGCGTGCAGGCTTTCAAATCCAGTGCAGAGATAAAAGAACAATGTGAAAAAAACGTGGTTTTGTGAATTCACACATAAAAATAACACAGGACTTGATGTGACTATAGACAGGACACACAACATATATATACACATAGTTTTGTCATGGCTGGGCATATTTACATGTATTGGTGCTAAATTGCACTTCATGGTCTCAGGCGAGGGCGGGATCACCTCGTGAAAACATTGCTGTAGGGTTTTTAAAGCAATAATTAAAGTCACGTTTTTTCAAAAAAACGCGTTTTAAATAAAGAGTCTGAACCCTCTTTGCGATCGTTATAGCGGTTTTTACTCTTTTAGTTCTGTTTTGCTGTACTTACTTCCTTATCGGCGAAACCGCTCGGTATTAACTGCTGGATCCTCACCCGACCGCATATTGCCGGTGATCGGGCAGAACGGTGTATTTCATGACACCGCCCTTCCGGGTTCTGAGTGTTAGAGGCTAGACCGTTTCGTATGTAGCGGCCATATTGGGAGGATATGAAAGTGGTGAGACGAGTGTGTTGGAAAATTCGCTCGCAGATGCCGTTTTTCATGGGGATTTTCAGATTTAAAGTTTTTACGTGGATGTCCCAATGATTTGCTGCTTTACTGTGTTATTTACAGCATTTTTTGAAAAAAGAAAAAACGTTAGTAATTTCAAATTTTGTTGAGTGGAAAGGCTGGATTAATGAAGACCAGGTTTTTGGTGCACTTGGTTCACTTATAGTTACATGATTTAGTATCCTAGGTGCACTTGATTGGTTGATCACAACTCAGTGTGATGTTTAAGCATGGGCTAATTTTGCGAATTTGCGATCCGCGAATTTGCGAATTCGCGATCCGCAAAATTCGCGAATTTGTGCGAATTTGCGGATTTTTGTTTTTTTGCGTGTTCGCGGGGTTTTTTGCGTGTTCGCGGGGTTTTTTGCGTCTTCGCGGGGCTTTTTGCGTCTTTGCGAGCCGCTTGCATAGCGAAGTTACCCATGCAGTCGTTTATGGGAGAGGGAGAGAGAGATAGGTAGATAGATAGATAGATAGATAGATAGATAGATAGATAGAAGGAGAGAGAAAGAGAGGGAAAGAGAGAGGGAGAGAGAGAACGAGAGAAAGAAAGAGAGGCCGGATCTCTGAAGGGCCATATTCCTGAGTTGCCCCTACAGAACATACAGCTTTTTTTTTTTAGCAAAATGCATATTAAAATTGTGCTGTAAAGGTATCTTTTAGTTTAACCCCTCCTGACAACTCAAAATGGGTGTATTTGCCATACTCTCCCTTCTTTCTGTTTTTTATATCTGTAAGTGCTTCCTGATGAGGTTTAATTCCTTGGACAGGTGCCTCGTTGCCTACTTGTAACTATTCTCTGACCCTGCTTCAAGGGTCAGAGCAGGGTCAGAGAATAGTTGCAAGTAGGCAACGAGGCGCCAGGAAGCAATTAGCAGCAGGTGTCCAAGTTGAAGTTAATTTGTTTGTAACCCTTTTGTAAAAGGTTACAAATAAATTAGGTTCAACTTTTGCACCTGCTGCTGTAACCCTTGCTTGGCTGAAAATTCGTCCCCGCTGATTCGGGGTTTTTACCGCGATTTCGCGAGATTCGCGGATCGCGAAATCGCGGAAAGTCTGCAAATCCGCCCGCGAAACGGATTTTACGCCCACCCTTAGTGATGTTCTTATAACTGTTTTGTGAGATATCATCATATTGCTCGATGGTGTTTGTGAATGATCTAATGAGACTGTCAACGGATACCCACAGTTTTTGAATGGTACGGTTTTGTTAAACAGGGACCGTTTTAGTCTCTGAATGCACCCCATGGAATTTCATCATTTAACCCAAGGGTGTCTGTATGTAATCTGAACACCCATCTTTGTTCTCGTTCATGCAGAATCCGTTCCAGGTTGTCTTTGTTTTTTACAGTTTCTAACACTACCCATGTCAGATCATTGGGTGTGTGGTTCTGCTCGATGAAATGGTTCGTCATACGGGTAGTGGCTCGTTTGCACCGAATATTGCTCCTATGTTCCACTATGCGGGTACTGACCTTCCTGGTGGTCATGCCTACATAGTATAAATTGCAGGTGCATGTTATCAGGTATACCACTCCACAGGTGTTACAATTGGATAAACCTCTTAGTTCCCATTTTGTGTTGTTGTTGAAAAATACAGTTTTTGTTACTGAAGTTAAATGACAGACACTGCAATTATTGCAGGGAAAATGTCCACTTGGTAGTGGTTGAGATCTTACTGTGGGGTTTGTGAGTGTTGGGCGAGTGTGGACCAGGAAATCTTTCAAGTTCTTTCCCCGGCGGTGGCTGAACATAGGGGTGGGTGTTGTCAGTCCGCCACTGTTGACTACAGGCCAATGTTTTTTGATTATCTTGGCCACTGTGTCGGATACTTGGTTGAATGTTGTGATGCAGATTGGTCTGGTGTTTTCTGATTCTGATTTCTCTTTCGGTTCCAGCAGGGCATCTCTGTTGTTATTTCCAGCCCGTTTTTTGGCTTCTTTTATTAGTTTGTTGGGATATTTTCTGCATCTCAGCTTTTTACTCAAGTCCTCTGCTTGGATCATGTAATCTTCTTTGTGGCTACAATTCCTTCGTAGTCGCAAGAATTGACCAAAAGAGAGGTTCTATTTGAGGTGGCGAGGATGGAAACTGTCATATGTTAATAGACAGTTGCGGGCTGTCTCCTTGAAATGGGTTGTGGTGATAAGTTTTCCTGAGTTTGCATATATGTTCAAATCTAGGAACACTAGGTTGGTCCTGCTCATAGAGCTCGTGAAATTCAGGAAAGGGTCTTGCGTATTCAGCCATGTCAGAAAGGAATTTGCTTCTTCTTCTGTACTCTGCCAGATTAAAAAAACGTCATCTATGTAGCGTTTCCATTCCAACATATGGTGTCTGTAGGGATTCCTCTCATTGAGAATTTTAGTTTTCTCCAGTTGGTGGACATACAGGCCCGCTATGCTCGGCGCAAAACTGCTGCCCATGCTGGTCCCGTGTTGTTGTTTGTATAGTATGGTCTCAAAGCGAAAAAAATTCTCAGAGAGTGCTAGTTGGCAACACTCCATTATCACATGTCGTGGGGTATGGTATTCCCACTCACCCTCAAAAAGTACTTCTTCCAGTATTTGCAAGGTCTCTCTATGTGGCAGACTAGTGTATAGACTCTCCACATCCAGGCTGATAAGGATGCTGGATGTGGGGTCAAAATTCAGATCTTTTAGAAGGCAGAGTACGTCCTTGGTGTCTTTTAGGTAAGTTTTAGTCTTCTGTACCAAAGGTCTTAAGAAGGCGTCAGGAAATTGCGACAAAGGTTCTATGATTGAACCTATCCCCGAGACTATAGGTCTCCCTGGTGGATTTTCAAGTCTCTTGTGGATTTTGGGCATTGTATAAAAGTAAGGTGTTATTGGTTTTTTGTTAGTCAGAAATTCTATTTCTTTTTTACTTAGCCAATCATTGGTCAGGCATTCCTCAGTTAGATAAGCAATTGAAATTCTCAGACGCTCAGTGGGATCCTCTTTTAGTATGATATAATTTCTTGTGTCTCCTAGAAGGCGAAGGCATTCCCTTCTATAGTCTGTAGTGTCCTGTAGGACTATTGCTTCGCCTTTGTTGGCTGGTTTGATGGTAATTTGGTCATTCCTGGATAATTCTTGTATCGCTGTTAATTCCGCCTTGCTGGTGTTGTGGAAGACTTTGACTGTACGTGGATCCAGCTCTTGTACCTCTTTTATTACTGCTTTCTCAAAAGCTAATATTTCAACTGGTAAACTATGGGCTGGTGGGACAAAACTGGACTTTTTTTGTAATCCTGTGTCACTCTTTTGTCGTTCCCCTGGTTTCTTGTCTTTGAAGAATACCTGAAGTTTAATTTTTCTGAGGAATTCTTTTAGTTCACAGCAAAGTTTAAATTTGTCTGTGATTGGAGTTGGTGCGAAACCTAGACCCTTGTTCAATACTTGCATTTGTATATCTGTCAGCGTTAAGGAGGACAAATTGACCACTAGATTGGGTTGTTGCTCATAGTCTGCTCTGGTGGTCCCTTGCTCCGTGTGTGGCGTCCTGTTGTTACCACTGGTTCTGCCCATTGTACAACCTGATTGGGTTTGTTTTATGCTCGTTGGGTTGGCCGGCCTCTCCCTAAAAAATGTTTTCCTTGATTTCCTTGGTTGTTACCCTAGTTTTGGTAATTGGGTTGATGGTACATAGGTGGGCCGTAGAAGAAAGGTGGTGGTGGTGGACCATAAGTGTAGGGATCTTGATACATAGGCCACATCGGTGCTGGGTTCCCTCTATGGTTCCTCATATTGCCTCGTCCTCTTCTAGGTCTTCTGTTGGGGGTGGTATTGTAATTGCCTGTTCCCCCTGAGCTGTCAGATCCTGTATCTGAGCCATCACTGTCAGTGTTGTAGCCTGGATTCCTACTATTGGTTCTGTGTTACAGGTACATGTTATCAGGTATACCACTCCACAGGTGTTACAATTGGAGAAACCTCTTAGTTCCCATTTTGTGTTGTTGTTGAAAAATACAGTTTTTGTTTCTGAAGTTAAATGACAGACACTGCAATTATTACAGGGAAAATGTCCACTTGGTAGTGGTTGAGATCTTACTGTGGGGTTTGTGAGTGTCGGGCGAGTGTGGACCAGGAAATCTTTCAAGTTCTTTCCCCGGCGGTGGCTGAACATAGGGGTGGGTATTGTCAGTCCGCCACTGTTGACTACAGGCCAAAGTTTTTTGATTATCTTGGCCACTGTGTCGGATACTTGGTTAAATGTTGTGATGCAGATTGGTCTGGTGTTTTCTGATTCTGATTTCTCTTTCGGTTCCAGCAGGGCATCTCTGTTGTTATTTCCAGCCACGGGCTGTGGGAGTTTTCTCTTGATACTATTATAATAGGTCACCTGCACTGTAAATCTCAGGTGACCCATTTACTAGACGACACACACAGAACAACACTAATTTTATCATGGCACAAAACACAGGTCTGTCTTTCTCAGAAGACGAAGTAGACAGGGCTATTGCCTCAATGCTACCCCATGCAGGGGCACCCAATGGAGAGAACAGTGATGCAAGTCAGTGTTGGGATGAACTCACAGAGTTAAAAAGGACGCAGATTAAAACGTTGATACATGGAATTATGATGGCAGAATACCTACAAGCCAATGCAGCACCAAGGGGCCTGATAGTCAGAAATGAACCCCCAACAGAAGACCTAGAAGAGGAAGAGGCAATATGAGGAACCATAGAGGGAACCCAGCACCGATGTGGCCTATGTATCAAGATCCCTACACTTATGGTCCACCACCACCACCTTTCTTCTACGGCCCACCTATGTACCATCAACCTAATTACCAAAACTGGGGTAACAACTAAGGAAATCAAGGAAAACCTTTTTTAGGGAGAGGCCGGCCAACCCAACGAGCATAAAACAAACCCAATCAGGTTGTACAATGGGCAGAACCAGTGGTAACAACAGGACGCCACACACGGAGCAAGGGACCACCAGAGCAGACTATGAGCAACAACCCAATCTAGTGGTCAATTTGTCCTCCTTAACGCTGACAGATATACAAATACAAGTATTGAACAAGGGTCTAGGTTTCGTACCAACTCCAATCACAGACAAATTTAAACTTTGCTGTGAACTAAAAGAATTCCTCAGAAAAATTAAACTTCAGGTATTCTTCAAAGACAAGAAACCAGGGGAACGACAAAAGAGTGACACAGGATTACAAAAAAAGTCCAGTTTTGTCCCACCAGCCCATAGTTTACCAGTTGAAATATTAGCTTTTGAGAAAGCAGTAATAAAAGAGGTACAAGAGCTGGATCCACGTACAGTCAAAGTCTTCCACAACACCAGCAAGGCGGAATTAACAGCGATACAAGAATTATCCAGGAATGACCAAATTACCATCAAACCAGCCAACAAAGGCGAAGCAATAGTCCTACAGGACACTACAGACTATAAAAGGGAATGCCTTCGCCTTCTAGGAGACACAAGAAATTATATCATACTAAAAGAGGATCCCACTGAGCGTCTGAGAATTTCAATTGCTTATCTAACTGAGGAATGCCTGACCAATGATTGGCTAAGTAAAAAAGAAATAGAATTTCTGACTAACAAAAAACCAATAACACCTTACTTTTATACAATGCCCAAAATCCACAAGAGACTTGAAAATCCACCAGGGAGACCTATAGTCTCGGGGATAGGTTCAATCATAGAACCTTTGTCGCAATTTCCTGACGCCTTCTTAAGACCTTTGGTACAGAAGACTAAAACTTACCTAAAAGACACCAAGGACGTACTCTGCCTTCTAAAAGATCTGAATTTTGACCCCACATCCAGCATCCTTATCAGCCTGGATGTGGAGAGTCTATAAACTAGTCTGCCACATAGAGAGACCTTGCAAATACTGGAAGAAGTACTATTTGAGGGTGAGTGGGAATACCATACCCCACGACATGTGATAATGGAGTGTTGCCAACTAGCACTCTCTGAGAATTTTTTTCGCTTTGAGACCACACTATGTGGAAAAGTCAGCCCACATGACAACCGATGCCCGGGCTGCTGGCGCAAGACGTCTCTTAGTTCCCATTCTGAATAGTTACCAAATAAAGAGACGGGCGCTGGGAGCAGGAATCAAGAACAGAGTTTATTACTCATGAGGAGAGCCTGTCATTTCAGACACGAAACAAGGTGCCATCGGGAGGTGCTCTAACAAGTGCTCTGAGACATCGCCTTTTATACCTTACAGAACATTCCTCATTACAATAACAACATTGTGAAACAAGGAAAAGACATCCCCATAATCCTCGTGTCAATCCCACCCCCACATGCATCCACAATAGGGGTCCTCAACCTGCTGATAAGAGGAGGGGGCTATCACGCAGCTGAGTGTTCCGCTGATTTTTAGGACGTGTGCGCCTGATCGTATCCCAGGGGGTGGGGAGGCCAGGATCAATAGTGGGCCCTTTGAAGAGGAGCGACTCCACACAATAGGGGGCAGTAAACTGTATCTCCCGGCTTAGGCGATGGCCTCGGACCTGTGTGGACAATCGGACTCAGTGGAAGGGGTCATCAAAGGAGAGGTATTCATGCAGCGTGGACAATCAGGCGCAGAGGGAGAGTTTACCAACAGAGGGGTATTCATAAAAGGAAAGGAGGTGTTTGGTCAGGCGCGAGCGTGACTCCCAAGGACAGAGTCGCACAGAAGAAGAAGGTTTATGACTTGCCCATGTGAGGGAGGAGGGGGGAGCCAGGGTGCGCACAGGGACAGAGTCGCACAGAGAGAGAGAGTTCTTATGACCCGTACATGAGAGAACGGGGGCAGTCAGATACAGCTGGGGGGGTTTTGTCAGCCGAGGCGAAGGATGCTTCTTCGAGAGAAAAATGGGGGGGGGTGCATGGGTCAAGCAGGAGGGTTACTTTTCAGAGCAGGGTCGCGCAGGAGGGAAAGGGTTTCATGGTCTATGCATGTGAGAGAGGGGGGGGGGTCAAATACGCGCAGAAGGAAAGCCGGTGATTCTAATGAGCGGGCAAAAGGCCAGGGTGCCTAAAAATGGCTATCAGGTACATGTGGGCACGGGCTTTTACTGGCGGAGTGGTGCGGTTAACGTACAGGGAAGGGAATGGGAAAAGGAAAAATGAACGCTGCTTATGTACATCAATTTCGTTATTTTCCACAGTCGCCGCTTTTTACATAACAAAGTTCATTTTCCTATCCTTCCTAGTTAATGGGCGTACATATAAACATGTGTGGTTGATGAAATAGCATTTGTCAATACTAACATATATTGCATATAATCATGAACAGTTGGTGTGATTGGCAGAATGCAGTACATTGGGAATTGCATTTGCAAACGTACTTCATAGCATAAATGCTTCCGACTTTCTCAAAAAGGTGACCAATGAACATTTTGACCAAGTAATTGAGGGAGGAATTCAGTCCAACAAGATCTCTTCGTCACAGTGTCTTTTTAGCAGTGAGCCATCACTGGTAGGCTCTAGTCCGTGTCCTTTCGTTGGCGCTGTTGAGCACCGGCGGTGGAGCTATAGGTCCAGCTCGGATCCATCCTTACGCGTTGCAGGGTGCGGTCAGTCCTCTGCTGTTAGACCACAGTCCTGTTCCCTAACCAATCCTTTTAGTGGCGCCTTATACTTGGCACCTATATTTCCGTGGCATAACCTCATTTCCACCTAAATGCTGTTCTTTCTTTCGGCAAAAAGTCACGTGGAAAAGGGGGTATGGTTCAGTAGTCGATGGGAGAGAGAGGGCGGAGTGGGCTCAGATTTCCTGGGACACACCAAAGGGACCAAGGGAGCAAAGGATAACAAGCAAGCAGGCCCATCAATCGGGCTTGAAAAGGGGGGGACGGAGGCTCCAGGCACGCGTGGGTAGGCGGACAAAAGGGCTTCAGGACAGCCTTTCATCCTTTCGTTTACCGCATTGGAGAGTGCTGCCTCGTCCCGTATTCCTGTTGCGCTGTGGCTCCACCTGTGGTCGAGGTCGCATGTGTCCCATGATCTGCAGCCAGGCTGTGTGTCACGTCCGACCCTTCTCCTCCGATGATCGCATATCTTTGAATGGGTAAAAACAAGTTTTAGAGAACTGGCAGGAGAAGAGATTTTTACATTCGAATTCCACCCGCAATCCTAGCACCTGGGGGTTATGCTCATTGGTCATAGTCAGAAGCCTAGTACCGTATAGTAAGTATGTGGGTATTTCTACTGTGTTTGCACCAAGTCTAATCGGCGTTCATTCATGACACATATGGACAGAGGTCAGACTCCCATATTTCATAGAAAAAACTCAAGGATAAACATTCAGGGGAGACTCGTCCTTCCAACCCGATCCTTAACAGTCTTACATTTCCCCTTTTTGAGCTGGCTAACTCCTTCAAGCAGAGCGGGGGTGTAATCATTGAAGGACAGTGTTAACGCATTTTTTTCTCGAGGGGCGACAGTTGGTCATGGCCATTAGTTATGCATCGGGGACAGCAGCTGGGGTCAATCAGGTGGGGCGGGGACGCATCGGGCATTTGCGCTTGAGCGTAAGGAGGTGGGGCAATCTGGGCATTGGGGGCCAATCTGGACATTGGAGCTTGTCTTTAACGAACTGAAAAATAGGGTGCCATTGACATATAGTTCCCTTGTAGAAGGCCAGATTAGGGGACCTTAGTCGTCTTACCTGTCCTTTCTTTCTTAGCCAATTCAAGTTCATTCATTTTGCAGAAAGGAGAGGTAGTAATATGGCAAATTACAATCATTTTAGTTTCTGTCAATTTTGCTGAACACCTTCGTGTTCAATAAGTATCCATTCAGACCGGTGCCAGCGAGGCACAATTTTACCATAAAAAGGAAGATGGAACAGGGGGACCCTCGTAGAGAGTGAGAGTCGCCCGCAACCTAAACGAGCCATTCGGTACACGTATGACATGTAGAGAGAGAGGGAGAGAGAGAAGGATAGATAGAGGGGGAGTGAGAGAGAGAGACGTGTACGAAAATAGGTCATTTAGTGCGCTCACAACACAGAACAGCAGGGGTCAGGTAACAAAGAGACGCGAACAGAGGGGAGACATAAACCCTTACATTACATACACACAAACTCATTCAAAGAAAAGACAGTACATGTATTTCATACAAAAAAAGGTTCATGACAAAACATAAAACAGCTGTTGGCCAAAAAAAAAAAAATCTTTCTGCATGCTGCGCATCTTTAGTATCCTATTTATCCACGTCCTGAGCTCTTTTTACCTTTCCTCCTCTTCCTCTCGTTTGCTATTTTTGCGAGCGCTCTCAATTGCCAATACTTACACCTCGGTCAGCCGGTCAGAAATTAACCTGGTCGGGCTATTGCCCATGGTTGGATCTTAAACCACTTTTGAGTTTCTTCTTTTGGTTGGAAGTTCTCCAGGCTGAGGCAACAGAGGGTATTGATCAGGAGAACAGTCAGACAGCTTGGTTATATCTATGAGAGTGTGAGAAGGAGGTGGTACATTTCGAACATCAACAACGTTTCTAACTTCCCAGACGGGTGGTGCCTGGGAACCCTTACCCCAGGACTCTTCTTTGTCCTTCCCCTATCTAGTTAACCGTCATAGTTACATTATCTAACGTGCTAATTCGAGTCAATTCCCGTTATACAGTACCCGTCAATTTTCTATGTCAGTCCATCCTCCCAGTCGCTACGTTCTAAGGAGGAACAGTCATCTCTAAGTCTAGCATAAGTACTATGCTCAAATCCCCTCCTTCCCTTTCCGTCGGTTGTTCGATCATCACTCCTCCATACTTCAGCCGACGTTCCGACGTGACCTGCAGAAGGGAGGAGAAGGAAGGGGGTGGGGGCAACATTCAAAATACATCAACTTGCATAAATCCGAAAATGTTTTTACCTACCACATACTTGACCTAAATCCACGGGCCACATTCTCTACCATCTCGGCGTTTAAGCCCAGAGGGATCAGTAGCGTCAGATAGATAATCATCGATGGTCTGTGTATCTACATGAATCACACGATCGTGGCCTTATAGGTCGTGTGCAAGGGTGGCGGTCAGGTGGTATATCTGCGGTATCGCTCGAGGGCGTCTAAAAACACTTTTCCGGCTGCCTGTGATACATAGTGTAGCTGCTAAATATCGGGCCTTTTTTACCCTTCAACCTTAATAAAGCTGCTTATTTTTCGCTTATATTAGAGACAGTAGTAACACATTAAAAACTCATTAATGCAACTGCTACATTTCATACTTCCTTTTTCGAAATACCTTTAATTAATAATGTTGGTGCACAAATACGGGCCTACAACCCAGTGGGCCAGCCACGGAGCAGACTAGAACTGTGCATAAGGGGAACGAGGTCGGTGATCATTTATTTCAGAAAAGTGCGGCAGTGTAATAAAATCATATCAAACTGTCCTACACTGCAAGTATGATGCATGTCAATAATTCAATTTTTCAATAATTTTATCTCATTGTCCAATTATTACTCAAGACCTAATATTTACCAATTCATTGTCCAAATGTTCAATCAGTTCCTATTTCATACCAATTCATTTCTTCCAACACATAATTAGTACCCACTCTAAATCAGTTCACCGTCCCAGCACATAATCAATATCCCTCTTATATCGCTTTCTTTTCCAAGCACATACTCAATATCCATCTTATCCACTTTCATTGTCCAAAAACTGCATACATATCTTGGAGCATAAAAGCTGAGCTATCAGGGTGCAACAAGGATTTTTAAAAGTCTCATTTTGTATCGGCGCCATTTTGGGCGAGGTCAGGCATGTCCCAGTAGAGTCGGAATGCTTCCACTGACTCGTGGTTGGACCAGAACCTCTTTGGCAGTTCAAAAAGTTTTTCGCAATGGGGTAACAGACTAGCAATATGGACCATCAGTCAAAAGGTGGGGAGGGAGGCAATAATCTTTCCTACCGGGTCATTCTGATGTTCCACCGGAACTGAACAAATCTGTATCCTGGCTGAATTTTAGTCATTTTCCAAACTGAGGCTGGTGCCGGCAGGAGTGCGCCGATGTCGCTGTTCCCGGCGAGGGGGACGGGGGCGCCCATGTGGAGGGGTCGGGGCCCCCCCGGCTCTCATAGAATCTTCAAAGTTGAGGAGAGAAGGTATAGGACGTGTGCTCGTCCCAGGCAACGGACCGCTTTTTCATATGGACCCTCTTTAAGCAGGAGCGTTGGGGTGTCGCTGGAAGCCTCCACCTGGAGGGAGGTGGGGGAGGCTCGTTCGCGCCGCCTCCCCCGTCCAGCGACCCCGCGCCGTTCTCCGGCTCCAGCGCTTCGGTACGGCCGTGCCAGGCAATGAAGATGGGGGGGGGGGGCGGTGGCTGAGGCAAGACATCCCCCCCTTCTGACATGTGGCGGGACTACCTGCAACTCTCAGGTGCTGCCATGTGGCGGGACTACCTGCAACTGTCAGGCGTGGCCATGTGGCGGGACTACCTGTAACTGTCAGGCGCTGAGTGCAGTTGCAGCCATTATTGCGCAAAGAAGCGCTGCCGTCCTCGCCTTGGCTTCGGCCTTCGACGAGAGCCGGATCAGGTGAGAGAGGGGGTGGGGGTCGGTGGCTGAGGCAAGACATCCCCCCCCCGTGGCCTGCAGGGCAGCAGAGGAGGGAAAAAGGGAGAGATCATTGCGATTTGCGGGCCGTCCGCCCTACAGCTTCCCCTTTTTACTGCGGCCAGCCGAGCCCTGCACGCATCGAGGCCTCGCCTTCCGGATGGGCGTAACCGCGGACCTGTTGCACTTCGGGAGCTTCCGGAATGGGGGTAGGTATCTATTGATTTGTATCTATTTCATGTTACCGTTATTTGGGCGTGGCGGGTGGTGGGATAGACATGTTTGGAGCAGTGAGGGGCGGTGAAGCCTAATCTACCTCGTGTCTGCCTTGGTGTCAAGCTTGTCTTCCTTCGCCATCTTTATGTTTCTTATTGCATGTTATTTCTAACGTTTCTTATTTTATTTTTAGCAAAGTTGATAATTCATCAGTGGCCTACTGATTTCGCTCGACTCTTTTTCTTATATTTTTATGCCATAACCTATTATAAGCTATAGCGACTAGTCCACACTTAATGAACATGTCCTTATTAGGTGTGCCCTCCAGTGGAGCTGGATGGTTCATCTCTAATAAGCGGTCCGGGCTAAACAGGCTACCAATCAGTGGGGAAAAGATAGGCATGACAGATTACAACGGGGACAAAAGTCTGCACTACCTATCTTATCACGGCGGGCAAAGACTAGACAGAATATTTCTATTCTCCGTTGTTTGCAGGCGGTGAATACCTCAAAAGAACCAATACCGAACAATCAATGTTCGGTCAATCAAACAATCAGTGGGGAGAATAAGTGGGTACGAAAAAGGTTTGCGTTACCCACTCTTTCTCTACCTGCAAAGCGAGACCTTGTTCTTCCCTGTTTGCAGACAAAGAATCTCCAGACAATAATCCACGAACGACAGTTCGGGAAACAGTGGGGGAGGAAGATAGGCACGACGGATTACAACGGGGACAAAAGTCTGCGTTACCTATCCTTCACTGTTTGCAAAGAGAGAGCCTGTTGTTTTCTCCGTTTGCAGACGGTGAATCTCCAGAGGTATCAATAAAGCGTAATACTAGTATTATCCAAACCAAACAATCATTTCACAATTTGTCGCATTTACGCGACCTTACCCGGACCGGACCGTGTGAGCAGTTCTTCGCCTTCCTTCTTCCAGCGCCCGATCGTTCTCTTACTCCATGATTTTACCGCAGCAGTCCTGTGGGATCCCAGTCAGGACAATGGGTCACTCGAGAGAGGTCCGTTCGGAATCGGTGAAGTTCATTCAATCAGCAGCCGGACGAGGGTCCTCTCAAGGCAGGTATACTCTGATCGTTTAGATGTTCACCCCATCGTCTGGACCTCTCTTACCGGACCTTATGTCGCTGATGGGCCCCGCATTGGGCGCCAATTGTGGAAAAGTCAGCCCACATGACAACCGATGCCCGGGCTGCTGGCGCAAGACGCCTCTTAGTTCCCATTCTGAATAGTTACCAAATAAAGAGACGGGCGCTGGCAGCAGGAATCAAGAACAGAGTTTATTACTCATGAGGAGAGCCTGTCATTTCAGACACGAAACAAGGTGCTATCGGGAGGTGCTCTAACAAGTGCTCTGAGACATCGCCTTTTATACCTTACAGAACATTCCTCATTACAATAACAACATTGTGAAACAAGGAAAAGACATCCCCATAATCCTCGTGTCAATCCCACCCCCACATGCATCCACAATAGAGGTCCTCAACCTGCTGATAAGAGGAGGGGGCTATCACGCAGCTGAGTGTTCCGCTGATTTTTAGGACGTGTGCGCCTGATCGTATCCCAGGGGGTGGGGAGGCCAGGATCAATAGTGGGCCCTTTGAAGAGGAGCGACTCCACACAATAGGGGGCAGTAAACTGTATCTCCCGGCTTAGGCGATGGCCTCGGACCTGTGTGGACAATCGGACTCAGTGGAAGGGGTCATCAAAGGAGAGGTATTCATGCAGCGTGGACAATCAGGCGCAGAGGGAGAGTTTACCAACAGAGGGGTATTCATTAAAGGAAAGGAGGTGTTTGGTCAGGCGCGAGCGTGACTCCCAAGGACAGAGTCGCACAGAAGAAGAAGGTTTATGACTTGCCCATGTGAGGGAGGAGGGGGGAGCCAGGGTGCGCACAGGGACAGAGTCGCACAGAGAGAGAGAGGTCTTATGACCCGTACATGAGAGAACGGGGCAGTCAGATACATCTGGGGGGGTTTTGTCAGCTGAGGCGAAGGATGCTTCTTCGAGAGAAAAATGGGGGGGGTGCATGGGTCAAGCAGGAGGGTTACTTTTCAGAGCAGGGTCGCGCAGGAGGGAAAGGGTTTCATGGTCTATGCATGTGAGAGAGGGGGGGGTTCAAATACGCGCAGAAGGGAAGCCGGTGATTCTAATGAGCGGGCAAAAGGCCAGGGTGCCTAAAAATGGCTATCAGGTACATGTGGGCACGGGCTTTTACTGGCGGAGTGGTGCGGTTAACATACAGGGAAGGGAATGGTAAAAGGAAAAATGAACGCTGCTTATGTACATCAATTTCGTTATTTTCCACAACTATACAAACAACAACACGGGACCAGCATGGGCAGCACTTTTGCGCCGAGCATAGCGGGCCTGTATGTCCACCAACTGGAGAAAACTAAAATTCTCAATGAGAGGAATCCCTACAGACACCATATATTGGAATGGAAACGCTACATAGATGACGTTTTTTTAATCTGGCAGGGTACAGAAGAAGAAGCAAATTCCTTTCTGACATGGCTGAATAAGCAAGACCCTTTCCTGAATTTCACGAGCTCTATGAGCAGGACCAACCTAGTGTTCCTAGATTTGAACATATATGCAAACTCAGGAAAACTTATCACCACAACCCATTTCAAGGAGACAGCCTGCAACTGTCTATTAACATATGACAGTGAGGTTCCGTGACAATTTGAACCCGTGTTTTCAATATTGTCGGAAATACATCATATTGGTATCAGCGAACCGCAAATGATCCATTTAGCATATCCTGGTGTTTTCGCTATGCTACGAGCAAGAGTACTCCTGCTACAAACACATTTCCGATCTACCCATGGCATCCATCTTAGATCATGGCAGCCATTTTGTGTTTCTTGCCCTCACATACGCAATAACCTCTGATTTCTCCATTTCAATCAAGGACACGTAGGCTTAGCCGGAGATTCACCTCTCTAGTGACACGTGCACCTTAGAAACAGAACACGCTGTAGCTGCATGACTCGACAAAGGCTGCCTCCTCTGCCCGAGGCCAGTCCTGCTATACTGGTTCTCGTGTCCGTTGGCCTGATCACGATTAGGCGGCCGAAGCTGGTAGCCTTGCCCATTTACAACCTACAAACATCCCTTATCCTACTTTCCTATCTTCCACACCTGGCTCCGTTCCTTTCTTCCTGAATCTTTATTAGGGGGAGGTAACGAAATTTACGATGAGGCGGTCCGGCTCTTGAATGCAATATTGACAAGGGATTGTGATGAACTAGGGGGAACCCCTCTTCGTAATGTTTGACATCAGATATTATCGACGATTCCTGTGTAACGCCAAATATTTATTGTTTAGGACACAAAGGTTTGGGAATGTATTACATGTAAAGAATTTGCCTCAAGCTCAAATTTTAGTATATAAGGAGCAACCCTCTTTGTACAAATCGAACAGGCTCCTAGATACTGCCCATGTGTAGTTTCTGTGACTTCTGTGTCCCTGCAGTAATAAACCTTTGGTCTTTGACGCCACCATCGAGAAGCCCGTGTTTCTGTTTATTCATGCACCGAGACAGGTAGAACTCCGGGGTCTTTGGGTGTTGTCCCCTGACACCTCTGGACGGAACCAAAAAGTCCAGAACTCCAATTGGCGCCCAACGTGGGGCGACGTCATTCGGTACCGGTCCAAAAGCCTGAAGAGTTTGAGAAGCTTCGTGTGAAGATTCCTGAGGGAGGCGCCCCACTTCATCGATCCCGGCATATCGCAAAAGTGGCCCGAAGTTCTCTTCCACGAGGGTTCCCGTTCAGGACGGCTGCAGTGGGCCGTTGCCTTGACCGTCGCCCTGTCTTGGACCCGAGGTGCAGTCCTTAGTACGGCAAGACAAGACGGGTTTCTCCTTGGTGACGTCTTCAGTACCTCAGTTAAGTATTTAGTGGTTGCTCGTTGGTTACTTCGTGAGGGTTGTTGAAATCCTTTTTGGTTCTTGGTTTGGTTTGGTTTAGTAAGATTATCACTGGTTGTTGTTCTGGTTACGATAATCTATTGGTTTAGTTTGGGTATCGATACATTTGTTCGCTTTTGGTAGGCCTAAATTCTTGGTTCAAGTGCACATATCTGTTTCTTGTTTTGTTTGTTCTGTGTTCCGGATTGCAAAATGGTAAGTCGGAAAAATTGTATGTTGTCGTGTTTTGGTTGCAACGGTGATTCACGGTTGGAGGACTCATGTCTGGTTCCTCCGATTGGGACTCCTCTATATGATCTGTATTGTAAGCATGGTGTGGGTCCTATATCATATAATGAGGTGTGGGTCCGCTATACGGAAAAGGATGGTGTCCTTAGTTGGCCACTGCATGGTAGTTTTGAACCCGAAATCCTTGATAATTTAGAAGCGAAATTGTTTAGGAAGAAAGCCCGGCCGGCAATGTTTGATTCTTTCCGTTACTGGCGAAAAGAATCCAAACAGAGAGAAATTAAAAGGTTGAAGAAAGAACAGAAAGAGCAAGAATTGACTTTAGAACAGGCTGTTAAGCAGCTGCAAGTCAACGAGTCTGAGAAGGCCGTAGAGGTGGCCATTAGAGAGCATAAATTAGCGATTGACAAGTGCTATCCTGCCTTGCCATTGAAAACAACTAAGATAGTAGAGGACCCCGAAAACGATCCTCTGTTGTCTTACTTGTTACAGTCACCTCCACCGTATGCACAAGGTGCTACGGCTCCGCCTGTAGCGAATGTTCAATTGCCGGTTGCTGGACAACCTGGTATTCCTGCTCCTGCCCCTCAGAATCAAGCTCCTGTACCTCCTATAATTAATGTGAATATTCCTTCGGCACCTCCTCTTCCTGGGTTGCCGGCTTCTTTGCCTATACCTGTATCGCTTACACCTACTGTTTCACAAGCTATCTTACTTGATACTCCTACCGTCCCGCTATCTGTTCCTACTGCTTCTGTGTTCTCTACATCTGCTAGTATTATGACTCCGCTTTCTGTTCGTCGAAGAATCACTGATTCTGTCTCTAATATTCTGTCTCCTTTCTATAAAACTTTAATTAAGACTCCTGCCTCTGACTCTGTACAGAGACGTAGTCAGCTTCCAAGTACTGAGGAACGGGGAATATTAGATTCCACGGCTCTCAGATGGATTTTGAAAAGTAGGAGATATAGTACGAGAGATGTACTAGATACATTTATGCAATGGAATGAACCAACGCAACGATACGTCTTCGACGAGATGTGCTCTCTTTTACGTGAGGAACTAGAAGAAGATGACTCTGAATCGAATTTAGAAGACTTAATTAAAGTTCAGAAAGAGTTTGCTGCAGGAATGATAGTAGGTCCAAATATAAAAGAAGCGATGGAACTAGTATTAAGCTATAGAAATGATCCATCACTTCGTTCACCGAGAGACTTAGAGAAAAGTAGTACGAAGCAGACTCGCCAATATGAGGGAGGTTCCTCCAATTTGGCGCGAAGCTGTGCAAGCTGATGCCATTAATGGTATTGCAGCCGCTCCGGCGCAATTCCAGAGAGTATGGATACACATTCCGTGGAAGCGAGCCGAAGTGTTAGCAGTGAAACAGGCCTTGCCAGATCCGCGCAAGAATCCTGCTGGATATTATAAGGAGTTAGCACAGACAGTTGAGGCTTGTGTAATGAATCTAGCGGACATCGACATGTTATTTGGGAATGTAGTTCCACAACCAATTTGGGCTAAGATACGTAAAGAGAATCATCCAGTTGCCCTAGGTGGTGATTGGGCAGCTATCATTGCAGCAGATGGTCAGCAAATAGGTGGTTCCAAACCCGAACCTCTAATTGCTAATCTTCCAGGTAGGATAATTGACTTAATGAAGAACCTGATGCCAGCATTGCGCGTCAATTGGGACAAGCTGTCCGCATGCAGGCAAAAGAAAGACGAAAGTGTCTCCGACTTCTTCACCAGGTTTGAAGAGACTTTTGTAGATCATAGTGGTCAGGATATGAGCACAGAAGGAGGACAGAGATTGTTTGTCGATAAATTTGTACACAATTTACTACCAGAACTCTGCAACAAATTGAAAGATTCCGAGAGTGCGTGGGCTGTCTCTACAACTGCACAAATACTTGCAACTGCACAGTATTATGAAAATAGGGATAAAGAGGAGAAAGAGAAATCAGATAAGAAAACGAAAGATTTAAAGACTAAAGTTCTTTTGCAACAGGCGTATCCGCCTCGCATGAATCAGACTAGTACACAGCAAGGATCATATCAAAGGACAGATTATGGTTCCCAGAGACCACAATATCAGTGGAATCAGTGTGCGTATTGTAAGAAAGAGGGTCATTACAAAAATGAGTGTCCAGTCTTAGCGCAAAATAATGCAGCCGCAGCTCAGAGAGGTCGTGGTGGTTTTGTACAGAATTCTAGAGGTCGAGGACGAGATGCTATGCCTCCACAGATGAATGATCGCCCTTCCAATCACTTTGATCAACGAAATGGACAGTCTGCCCAACAAAATAGATCTCAACAATATCATGTTGAAGACTATTGTGAAGTGGGTGAAGGATTTCAGCAAAATGAGTACTAGGACAGCCATGGACAGAGAGAGGGAGTAGTATCAGTTCCAGTGGATCAGAGTGGG
This sequence comes from Lissotriton vulgaris, assembly GCF_964263255.1. Lineage (NCBI taxonomy): Eukaryota > Metazoa > Chordata > Amphibia > Caudata > Salamandridae > Lissotriton > Lissotriton vulgaris. The sequence continues at coordinate 411,801 of NW_028250454.1, forward strand.
CCTTATGTCGCAGTAGCAACATCAGGTGTAGTCGAACCGTTTCTGTTGGATACTGGTGCAGCAAAAAGTTCTATCATTCATGCGAAACTCCCTGGCGCACCTTTGTCCGGCTTAACAAATGTTTCTGTAGGTTTTCCAGGCGCCCCTGTTTCCAACCCCATATCTGGTCCTTTGTCTATTTCTGTTGGACCGTGTCAATTGAAAGCACCCTTGATTTTGACGACAGGTTGTAATGAAAATCTGCTTGGTTTAGACTTGTTAAAACGCCTATATGCGACATTGTACTGTTCTCCGGAAGGAGTACAGCTTACGTTGGGTAAAAGAATCACCTCTCCGATGTACTTGTCAATGGATGCACTCCCGCCGGAGCTGCGTTCACTCCCTGATACTCTTTGGGCGACTGGTCCTAATGATGTAGGCCTTTTGGAAATACCACCATATGTAGTCACTTTGAAAGCAAATGTAAAATTTCCACGAATTCCTCAATACAAAATCTCTAGTGAAGGTGAACGTGCACTTTTATTGATTGTACAAGATTTGATTAAGAAAGGGGTAGTTGAAGAAACTAGAGGAAATGTCTGTAACAGTCCTGTATTACCGATTTTGAAACATACTGATCCTACAAAGCCTCCAGTTTATAGGTTTGTTATCGATCTCAGAGAGGTTAATAAAATTGTGGTTCCGCAGTTCCCTGTGGTTCCAGACATTACTGCCTTGTTAACATTGATTCCTGCTACAGCCACATGGTTTTCAGTCATCGACTTGAAAAATGCCTTTTTCAGCATTCCGATAGCCGAGGAAAGCAGAGATATTTTCGGCTTCTGTCTAGTAGGTCGAAGCTTCAGGTTTAAACGCGCTCCACAAGGCTATTGTGAGAGTCCATCCATTTACAGTCAGGCATTTAAAAGTCAGTTAGATTCTTTTGTACTTCCTCAAGGTTCTGCTCTAGTCCAGTATGTAGATGACCTTCTAGTGGCTGCCGATGACAAGGAAACTTGCAAAGCAGCTACGATTTCGGTATTGCATCATTTGTCCAATTTGAATCACAAGGTGTCACCTTCGAAAATGCAATACTGCTGCCAAGAAGTGACCTACCTAGGTCATCTCTTGTCAAAGGAGGGAAGGAAGTTGACCCAAGAGAGAATAAAAGCAATTACACAGATGAGTGTTCCTAGCACACAGAGAGAAGTACGTGCCTTTTTAGGTATTACCTCGTACTGTAGGCAGTGGATCCCAAATTTTTCTCTTTTAGCAAAACCATTGGTAGCTTTGACTGGGAAAGGTGTTCCGAGTCCGGTGCCATGGTCTGATGAATGTCAGGAGAGTTTTTCTGAGTTACGAAAAGCATTGTGTTCAGCTCCTGTATTGGGTACACCTGACTACAGTAAGCCATTCACGCTCTATGTTCACGAAAGAGAAGGTTGCGCGTTGAGTGTTCTGACACAGAAATTTGGTGATAAACAACGCCCTTGTGCGTATTTTTCATCAACATTAGATCCGGTAGCTAGAGCGCTACCTAGTTGTTTGAGAGCTACAGCGGCAGCTGCGGCTTCCATTCGACAATCTGCTGGTTTGGTGATGAACAACATGTTAGTGGTTATGGTTCCTCATGCTGTGGATACACTCATGAACAGAACCAAGACACAACACCTTACCAGTGCTAGATTATCTGGCTACGAGCTGACACTGCTAGCAAGTCATATTCAAATCAAAAGATGCAATGTATTGAATCCAGCAACCTTGTTGCCGACTAATCAAGAGTCGAGTGATTCCGAGCCCCATGATTGCTGTTTTAGAACTGAGGAAGAGACAAAAGGACGAATTGATTTAAAAGACACTCCGTTGTCAGATCCAGATGGCACGTTGTATGTGGATGGGTCATGTTTTAAATTGGAGAATGGTGATGTGACCGCTGCTTATGCAGTAACGACTTTGAGGACGATTGTGGAGACTGCAAGAGTGAGTCAGAATTCTGCCCAAGCTGCAGAATTAATCGCTCTAACAAGAGCGTGTGTTTTAGCTAAGGGAAAGAGAGTGAATGTGTTCACAGATAGTCAGTACGCGTTTGGCGTGGCCCATAGTTTTGGTCGTTTGTGGAAAGAAAGAGGTTTCATTACGTCCCATGGGACTAAGATTTAACATGGTCAGCTAGTTAACGACTTGTTGGAATCTCTAACCTTGCCGACTGAAGTTGCAATTGTGAAATGCAGTGCTCATAAAGCAATCACGGATGATGTTGGTTGTGGGAATGCTTTTGCTGATGAAACCGCTAAACAGACAGCTAGAGATATGATGAGTAGAATGTATGTTGCAACGTCTGCAAGATGGATTTCCGAGTCTGGAATGTGTGAGGATACAGTGGAAAGTGTGAAAGAGATTCAGAAAGAGGCAACTGAGGAGGAAAAGCGTGCATGGAAAGAAAGTACGGGCAAGTTGGATTCGAGTGGGTGTTGGATTGATTTGTCGGAACAACAGCGTTGGATGTTGCCTGATGCGTATGTGCTTGCAGTGGTGACAATGGCACATGGAGTAGCGCATATAAGTTCTAAAGGAATCTGTAAGATGTTGGCTCCAGTCTGGAAGAATGATGGGATTAGTAAATGTGCAGAGAGAGTGGTGAAAAATTGTATGGTATGCCTGATGCATAATCCTGGCAAGGGAATCCCAACTCCTGCTGGTCATTTCGCTCCTCCTTCCTGCCCCTTTGAAGTAATTCAGCTAGATTTTATACACATGGATCGTTGTAACAATCTAAAGTACGTCCTGGTGGTAGTCTGTGCATTTTCCAGATGGATCGAAGCATATCCACTAAAGGACAATACTGCCCTATCCACTGCCAAAATTCTTCTCAAAGAATATTTCCCTAGATACGGAATGCCACGGATTGTATGGTCAGATAACGGAAGTGAGTTTATAGGGAAAGTTATGCAGAGTGTGTGTGCCGGTTGGGGCATTAAACAAAAAATCCACAGTGCAAACCATCCCCAGTCTGCTGGTTTAGTTGAGGGTTACAATGGCACCCCCAAACTAAAACTAGCTAAAATACAGGCATTCACGGGTTTATCCTGGCCAGATGCACTACCCTTGGCTCTGTTATCCACGAGAGCGACTGTACATTTTAGAGTAGGGCTTAGTCCATATGAAATTGTCTTTGGTCGTCCCGCTAATATTTGGGGAGTGCCAAGGCCAAGGGAATTTTGTTCTCTGGAATATCCAATGTTGATTGATTACCTTTACGACTTGACTGCTAAATTGAGTCTTATTCACCAACAGGTTTTCGATGCATTGCCAAAGCCACCGGAGAGTCCAGGTCATCAGCTGAAACCAGGTGACCACGTTGTGGTGAGAAACTTTGCGAGGACGAAGAACCTTCAGCCCAGATTTGTTGGCCCCTTCCAGGTGTTATTGGCGACGAGAACTGCTGTTCGTGTGGCTGGTCGCAAGCATTGGATCCATGCAACACACGTCAAACGTGTGCCCCTGCCACTTCCTTATGACAACTGGATTAAGAAGGGAATTGGTGTCTCTGAATTCGAGCAAACACCCAAGTTTGTCCCTTTCGGCGATGCCGAATTAATAACTGACACTCCGAGCCCTAACTCTCCTCCTGAAAATACTCCCTTGAACTCTGAACATTTGTCCTCGTCATCAGAAAAAACTCTGCCATCTGCGAACCCGAACACTGCAACATCTACTAATGATACACTATTTTCCGATCAAACAGTTCCTGCAAAACTAAGATACAATTTACGATCTCGTAATATGGACAAATAAAGCAGGAAACTGCCTTTTGTGATATTTGAATTTTTAAAACTTTTGCCATCAGCCAGGAAGTTTGCTATTGTTTTATTTTTTTTAAAATTGCCTTGCCGTTTGGGTAGCCGTAGGGTCGTGGCTGTGTGCCTAGTTGAATCTGCGGGGGTCAGACACAAGGTCGATCTTTCTGTTGGTTCTGGGAACTCTCAGGGCTAATAGAGGCATTTTCATCTACGTACACATCATCAGTGGTCGCGAGCGGATTGTAGAAGATGGAGCTTCCTGCGCTGCAACGAGAAAATGTGATTTATGTTCGCAAAAACAGACTTTACAAAATTCTTCATAGTAAATGTTTTCTGATGCAATGTGCTATTACATTTTTAATTGTTTTAATAATGTTGGTGGGTGGAATCGTTTTTGGTATAAATTTAATCTTTGTGCCAGTAACGACAGTACCTCCCCTTGACCCTTCTACTTCTACTGTTTCTTCTATACACTCTTTTCACTCGTTTCCTGAACATGAGCAAGCTCGACGCTCAGAATTCATCAATAACACTTTCGTACAGCTCTTGCACCAACACCAACTGGTAGTTAACACTACAGACTGCTGGGTGTGTGGCTTGATACCCCACACTATGGGTAAAGGTATTCCCTATCTGGTTTTGCCTTTCAGCTATAATGGATCATTTCAGGCCTTTCAAACTATCTTTGCTTATGCCCTTGAAACCTATCCTCCGCGTCCACCACGTTCCACTAAATATAACTCTGCCAACAAAGCTCTAGTTCAGGGTATTATTGATATGATCAAGGACGTCAATAACACTCCATCTTACCCTAGAGACGAATTAAGAGTATATTTGAGTTGGAACTCTTCAGAGTATCGCCTTAGTTTTGGAGAAAGCAAGCGTAAAAGCTCAACTCCAATCTGGGTCGTACCTCACCGATGGAGTTCTGGACTTTTTGGTTCCGTCCAGAGGTGTCAGGGTACAACACCCGAAGACCCCGGAGTTCCACCTGCCTTGGTGCACAAATGAACAGAAACACGGGCTTCTCGATGGTGGCGTCAAAGACCAAAGGTTTATTACTGCAGGGACACAGAAGTCACAGAATCTACACACGGGCAGAGACTAGGAGCCTGTTCGATTTGTACAAAGAGGGCTGCTCCTTATATACGGTTTTTTATGCTAGGGGCAAATTCTTTACATGTAATACATTCTCAAAACCCTTGTGTCTAAAACAATAAATATTTGGTGTTACACAGGAACCGTCGATAATATCTGAGGCCAAACATTGCGAAAAGAGGGGTTCCCACTAGTTTGTCACAATTCCCTGTCAATATTGCATTCAGGACCCGGACCGCCTCATCGTAAAGTTCGTTACCTCCCCCTAATAAAGATTCAGAAAGAAAGAAACAGAGCCAGGTGTGGAAGATAGAAAAGCGGGATAAGGGATGTTTGTGGATTGTACATGGGCAAGGCTACCGGCTTCGGCCGCCTAATCATGATCAGGTACAATGGACACGAAGACCAGTTTGGCAGGACTGGCCTCGGGCAGAGGAGGCAGCCTTTGTTGAATCATGCAGCTACAGCGTGATCTGGTTTAAGGTGCACGTGTCATGTAAGAGGTGAATCTCCGGCTACGGCTACGTGTCCTTAATCAAAGTGGAGTGAATGAAGTGATCAGAGGCTATTGCATATGTGAGGGCAAGGAAACACAAAATGGCGGCCATGATCTAAGATGGATGCCGTGGGTATATCAGAAATATGTCAATGGAAGGAGTGCTCTTGCTCGTAGCGTAGCGAAAACACTAGGATATACTAAATGGATCATTTGCGGTTCACTGATACCAATATTATGTATTTCCGACAAACTTGAAAACACGGGTTCAAGTCGTCACGGAACCGTCACGGAACCTCAGACCCTCCTTTTGCCCTTACATAGGCAATTACTCAGTCTATGTCAGAATCTAGTTCTATGCTCATCAGGTCAGTGACATGTTGTTGTATCATCATCCTTTCTCGTGTCTTTTCTCCAAACGCAGGTGGTTTTCTGAGACAAGTCGCAGCACAAAGACTACACAGAGCAGGACCACACTGGATAATCAGACAACATGAGAATAGGAATACTAGGATGACACCAATGACCATTAGAACCTTCCATCCCCACGCTGAGATCAGAGTCCAAAACCACTCCATGAAGGACCAGTTTCCCTTGTCTACATGTATGGAGTCTGAAATCTTGTGCAACTTAGAGATCGCCTCATAGACTGTTGGAGCATTATTAGGAATAAAGACACAGCAGCTCGATTGGATCATTCTGCATACCCCACCTCGATCTGCAAGTATAACGTCTAGAACCATACGGTTCTGCAACGTCATAAGCCTATCCGCCTGAAGCTCAGCTGTCAGATTGCTAAGGGCACCAGCAGTTTCAGTAATAGTAGATTCAACTACCCGTGTTAGCTGACGTATGTTTCTACTATTGGCCATAGGTCCCCAGAACGGAAGGAAGCCTTTGAAGAAGTCTCCGGCTTCCTGACCAGCGGTATCTTCCTTGCTGAAGACACCTCTCGCTACTCTTGTTCTGTGGTAATCAGGTGAAGCAGTGTATGTCGGAGGCAATAATCGAGCAATATAACATGATCCTGAGAAGTCGGCAGGCAACCATGTATAAGCTCTGTCTCGACAAATGAAATAGGTACCCCTAGCAGTAAGAAAGGCAGGGGAAGAGTTAGCCGGAAACACATAAGTCTCTACGCACTCACTCCTCCCTAGCTGAGCTCTCGGATTTCTCCCATTACCTTGCAAACAGACCTGACCTCGGTGAGGTACGACCCAGATTGGAGTTGAGCTTTTACGCTTGCTTTCTCCTAAACTAAGGCGATACTCTGAAGTATTCCAACTTAAATATACTCGCAATTCGTCTCTAGGGTATGATGGAGTATTATTGACGTCCTTGACCATGTCAATAATTCCCTGGACTAAAGCTTTGTTAGCAGAGTTATATTTAGTGGAACGTGGCGGACGTGGAGGATAAGTTTCAAGGGCATAAGCAAAGATGGTTTGGAAGGCCTGAAATGATCCATTATAGCTGTAAGGCAAAACCAAATAGGGAATACCTTTATCCATAGTGTGAGGTATCAAGCCACACACCCAGCAGTCTGTAGTGTTAACTACCAGTTGGTGTTGGTGCAAGAGCTGTACAAAAGTGTTGTTGGTGAATTCTGAGCGTCTGGCTTGCTCATGTTCCGGAAACGAGTGAAAAGAGTGTATAGAAGAAACAGTAGAAATAGCAGGATCAAGGGGAGGTACTGTAGAAACTGGCACAAAAATCAAACTTATGCTAAAGACGATTCCACCCACCAATGTTGCTAAAACAATCAAAAATGTAATGGCACATTGCATCAAGAAACATTTGCTGTGAAGAATTCTATTAAGTCTGTTTCTGCGAACGTAAATCACATTCTTTCGTTGCAGCGCAGGAAGCTCCATCTTCTACAATCCGCTCGCGACCACTGATGATGTGTACGTAGATGAAAATGCCTCTATCAGCCCTGGGAGTTCCCAGAACCAACAGAAAGATCGACCTTGTGTCAGACCCCTGCAAATTCAAACTAGGCACACAGCCACGACCCTACGGCTACCCAGACGGCAAGGCAATTTTAAAAACAATAAACAATAGCAAACTTCCTGGCTGAAGGCAAAAGGTTCAATATATCAAAATCACAATATGCAGTTGCCTGCTTTATTTGTCCTTTTTATGGCTTCTAAGGTTGTATTTCTGCTTCGCTGGTACTGTCTGATCGGAAAATAGTGTATCACTAGCAGCTGTTGCAGAGTTTAAGTTCGCAGATAGCAAAGTTTCTTCTGATGCTGGAGACAAATGTTCAGTGTTCAAAGGAGTCTTTTCAGGAGGAGAGTCAAGTTTCAAAGTGTCAGTAATCAAATCGGCATCGCTGAAAGGGATAAATTTCGGAGTGATTTCAGATTCGGAGGCACCAATTCCCTTCTTCACCCAGTCGTCGTAAGGCAGCGGCAACGGAGCACGCTTTACGTGAGAAGCGTGAATCCAGTGTTTTCGGCCAGCGACACGTACGGCTGTCCTCGTTGCCAGCAGGACCTGGAAGGGGCCGATGTAGCGAGGCTGAAGATTCTTTGTCCTCGCGAAGTTTCTGACCACCACGTGGTCGCCGGGTTTCAGCTGATGCCCTGGACTCTCCGGAGGTTTTGGCAAAGCATCAAAGACCTGTTGATGAATAAGACTTAATTTAGCAGTCAAGTCGTAAAGGTAGTCTATCAACATAGGATATTCAATGGAGCAAAATTGTTTAGGCCTTGGCACACCCCAGATATTTGCCGGGCGGCCAAACACAATCTCGTATGGAGAAAGCCCTATTCTAGAATGCACTGTTGCTCTCGTTGATAACAAGGCCAAAGGAAGTGCGTCTGGCCAGGCTAAACCTGTGGATGCTTGTATTTTGGCTATCTTAAGCTTCAGAGTGCCATTGTAACCCTCGACTAAACCAGCAGATTGGGGATGGTTTGCACTATGGAATTTTTGTTTCAATCCTAGGCCGGCACACACACTCTGCATAACTTTCCCTATAAACTCACTTCCGTTATCTGACCATACAATCCGTGGCATTCCATACCTAGGGAAAAATTCCTTGAGAAGAATTTTGGCAGTTGATAGGGCAGTGTTGTCTTTTAGTGGGTATGCTTCTATCCACCTGGAAAAAGCACAAACTACCACCAGGACGTATTTTAAATTGTTGCAGCGTTCCATGTGAATGAAGTCTAACTGAATCACTTCAAAGGGGCAGGAAGGAGGAGCGAAATGACCAGCTGGAGTTGGAATTCCCTTGCCAGGATTATGCATCAAGCACACCATACAATTTTTCACCACTTTCTCTGCACACTTACTGATTCCCTCATTCTTCCAGACCGGAGCCAACATCTTACATATCCCTTTAGAACTTATATGCGCTACTCCATGCGCCATCGTCACTACTGCAAGCACATATGCATCAGGCAACATCCAACGCTGCTGTTCTGTCAAATCAATCCAACATCCATTCGAGTCCAACTTGCCCGTACTTTCTCTCCATACACGTTTCTCTTCCTCAGTCGCTTCTTTCTGAATCTCTTTCACACTTTCCATAGTGTCCTCACACATTCCAGACTCAGCAATCCATCTTGCAGACGTAGCAACGTACATTCTACTCATCGTGTCTCTAGCTGTCTGTTTAGCAGTTTCATCAGCAAAGGCATTCCCACGACCAACATCATCCGTGATTGCTTTATGAGCACTGCACTTCACAATCGCAACTTCAGTCGGCAAGGTTAGAGATTCCAACAAGTCGTTAACTAGCTGACCATGTTGGATCTTAGTCCCATGGGACGTAATGAAACCTCTTTCTCTCCACAACCGGCCAAAACTATGGGCCACGCCAAATGCGTACTGACTATCTGTAAACACATTCACTCTCTTTCCCTTAGCTAAAACACACGCTCTCGTTAGAGCTATTAATTCTGCAGCTTGGGCAGAATTCTGACTCACTCTTGCAGTCTCCACAATCGTCTTCAAAGTCGTTACCGCGTAGGCAGCAGTCACATCACCATTCTCCAATTTAAAACATGACCCGTCCACATATAGCGTACCATCTGGGTCGGACAGGGGAGTATCTTTCAAATCGATACGTCCTTTTGTCTCTTCCTCCGTTTTGAAATAACAGTCATGTGGCTCAGAATCACTCGACTCTTGATCAGTCGGCAACAATGTTGCTGGATTCAATACATTGCATCTTTTGATCTGAATATGACTCACTAATAATGTCAGCTCGTAACCAGATAATCTCGCACTAGTAAGGTGTTGTGTCTTCGTTCGGTTCATGAGTGTATCCACTGCATGAGGAACCATGACCACTAGCATATTGTTCATCACCAAACCAGCAGATTGTCGAATGGAAGCTGCAGCTGCCGCTGTAGCCCTCAAACAACTAGGTAACGCTCTGGCTACCGGATCTAATGTTGATGAAAAATACGCACAAGGGCGTTGTTTATCACCAAATTTCTGTGTCAGAACACTCAACGCGCAACCTTCTCTTTCGTGAACGTAGAGCGTGAATGGCTTGCTGTAATCAGGTGTACCTAATACAGGAGCTGAACACAATGCTTTTCGTAATTCAGTAAAACTCTCTTGACATTCATCAGACCATGGCACCGGACTCGAAACATTTTTCCCAGTCAAAGCTACCAATGGTTTTGCTAAAAGAGAAAAATTTGGGATCCACTGCCTACAGTAAGAGGTAATACCTAGGAAGGCACGTACCTCTCTCTGTGTGCGTGGAACACTCATCTGCGTAATGGCTTTTATTCTTTCTGGGGTCAACTTCCTTCCCTCCTTTGACAAGAGATGACCTAGGTAGGTCACTTCTTGGCAGCAGTATTGCATCTTGGAAGGAGACACCTTATGATTCAAATTAGACAAATGATGCAATAGGGAAATTGTAGCTGCTTTGCAAGTTTCCTTGTCATCGGCAGCCACTAAAAGATCGTCTACGTACTGTACTAGGGCAGAACCTGGAGGAAGGACAAAGGAATCTAGCTGACTTTTTAAAGCTTGACTATAAATGGATGGACTTTCACAATAGCCTTGTGGAGCGCGTTTAAATCTGAAACTTCGACCTCCTAAACAGAAGCCGAAAATATCCCTACTTTCTTCGGCTATCGGAATGCTAAAGAAGGCATTCTTTAGGTCAATAACTGAGAACCATGTAGCTGTAGCAGGAATCAATGTTAACAAGGCAGTAATGTCTGGTACTACAGGAAACTGCGGAATTACAATCTTATTAACTTCTCTAAGGTCTATGACAAACCTATAAACTGGAGGTTTTGTAGGGTCAGTTCGCTTCAGAATCGGTAATACAGGACTGTTACAGACATTTCCTCTAGTTTCCTCAACTACACCCTTCTTAATCAAGTCTTGCACAATCAATAAAAGTGCACGCTCACCTTCACTCGATATTTTATACTGGGGAATTCTTGGAAATTTCATATTTGCTTTCAAAGTTACTACATACGGTGGAATTTCTAGGAGACCTACATCATTAGGACCAGTCGCCCAAAGAGAATCAGGGAGTGAACGTAGCTCCGGCGGGAGTGCGTCCATTGACAAGTACATCGGAGAGGTGATATTTTTACCCAATGTAAGCTGTACTCCTTCCGGAGAACAGTACAATGTCGCATATAGTCGTTTTAACAAATCTAAACCAAGCAGATTTTCATTACAACCTGTCGTCAAAATCAGGGGTGCTTTCAATTGGCACGGTCCAACAGAAATAGACAAAGGACCAGATATCGGGTTGTACACAGGGGCGCCTGAAAAACCTACGGAAACATTTGTTGAGCCAGACAAAGGTGCGCCAGGGAGTTTCGCATGCATGATAGAACTTTTTGCGGCACCATTATCCAACAGAAACGGTTCGACTACACCTGATGTTGCTACTGCGACATAAGGCCCACTCTGATCCACTGGAACTGATACTACTCCCTCTCTCTGTCCATGGCTGTCCTAGTACCCATTTTGTTGAAAACCCTCTTCTACTTCACAATAATCTTCAACAAGATATTGCTGAGATCTATTTTGCTGAACAGATTGTCCATTTCTCTGATCAAAGTGATTGGAGGGACGATCATTCGTTTGTGGAGGCATAGCACCTCGTCCTCGTCCTCTAGAATTCTGCACAAAACCACCACGACCTCTCTGAGCTGCTGCTGCATTATTTTGCGCTAAGATCGGACATTCATTTTTATAGTGACCCTCTTTCTTGCAGTACGCGCACTGATTCCATTGATATTGATGTCTTGATGTACTATAATCTGTCCTTTGGTATGAGTTTTGCTGCGTATTAGTCTGATTCGCGCGAGGCGGATACGCCTGCTGCAAAAGAACTTTAGTTTTTAAATCTTTCGTTTTCTTTTCTGATTTTTCCTTTTCCTCTTTATCTCTATTTTCGTAGTACTGTGCAGTCGCAAGTATTTGCGCTGTCGTAGATACAGCCCACGCACTTTCTGAGTCTTTTAATTTATTGCATAATTCAGGTAACAAATTATGCACAAATTTATCTACAAACAGTCTTTGCCCTCCTTCTGTACTCATGTCCTGACCACTATGATCCACAAAAGTCTCTTCGAACCTCGTGAAGAAGTCCGAGACACTTTCGTCTTTCTTTTGCCTACATGCTGACAACTTGTCCCAATTAACACGCAATGCTGGCATCAGAGTCTTCATTAGATCAATTATTCTACCTGGCAGATTAGCGATCAAAGGTTCAGGTTTCGCACCACCTATTTGTTGATTATCTGCTGCAGTGATAGCTGCCCAATCACCACCTAAAGCAGCCTGATGATCCTCTCTACGAATTTTAGCCCACACTGGTTGCGGAACTACATTACCAAACAACATATCAATGTCGGCTAAGTTCATTATACAAGCCTCAACTGTCTGTGTTAATTCCTTGTAATATCCGGCTGGATTCTTACGCGGATCTGGCAAGGCCTGTTTCACTGCTAACACTTCTGCTCGCTTCCATGGAATGTGTATCCACACTCGTTGGAACTGTGCTGGAGCAGCTACAACACCATTCGGTGCGTCAGCTTGCACAGCTTCGCGCCAAATTGGAGGAACCTCCCTCATAGGATATTGGCGACTTAGCTTCATTTTACCTTTCTCTAAATCTCTCGGTGAACGAAGAGATGGATCATTCCTAAAACTTAAAATGAGTTCCATCGCTTGCTTTATATTCTCACCCACTATCATTCCAGCAGCAAACTCCTTTTGAACCCTAATTAAATCTTCCAAATCTGATTCGACATCGTCTTCTTCTATCTCTTCACGTAACAACGAGCACATCTCATCAAAGACGTATCGTTGCGTTGGTTCTCCCCACTGCATAAATGTGTCTAGCACATCTCTTGTACTATATCTTCTACCCTTCGAAATCCATCTGAGAGCCGTGGAATCTAAAACTCCCCGTTCCTCAGTACTTGGAAGCTGACTCCGTCTCTGAACAGAGTCAGGAGTAGGAGTCTTAATCAAAGTTTTATATATAGGAGACAGCATATTAGTAACCGAATCAGTGATTCTTCGACGAACAGAAAGTGGAGTTAGTACACTCGCAGACATAGAGAATGCAGTGGAGGTAGGAATAGATGAGGAAGCAGTAGGAGTATCGAGGAAAATAGTTTCTGGAGCAGTAGGTACAGGGGTAGGTATAGGGGTTGGCAGTGTAGGAAGAGGAGGAGCTGTAGGAACATTTACATTCACCACTGGAAGTACAGGAACTTGATTCTGAGGGATAGGAGCAGGAGCACCAGGTTGTCCAGCAACCGGCAATTGAACATTCGGGACGAGTGGAGTCGTAGCACCTTGTGCATACGGTGGAGGTGACCGTAACAGATAAGATAGCAGAGGATCGTTTTCGGAGTCCTCCAGTATCTTAGCCATTTTTGATGGCAAGGCAGGATAGCACTTGTCAATCGCTAAGTTATGCTCTCTAATGGCTACATCTATGACCTTCTCACACTCGTTAGCCTGCAACTGTTTAGTCGCTTGTTCTAGAGTTAACTCTTCTTGTTCTTTCTGCTCTTTCTTCAACCTTCTCATTTCTCTCTGTTTGGATTCTTTCCGCCAATAACGGAAGGAATCAAACATTGCCGGCCGGGCTTTCTTTTTGAACAATTTCTCTTCTAAATTGTCGAGAATCTCTTGTTCAAAACTACCATGCAGTGGCCAACTAAGGACACCATCCTTCTTACAATAGCGGACCCATATCTCATTATAAGTTATAGGACCCACGCCATATTTGCAATATAAATCATATAGGGGAGTCCCAATCGGAGGAACCAGACAAGAGTCCTCCAATCGTGAGTCACGGTTGCAACCAAAACAAGACAACATTTTCCGACTTACCATTTTCAGTCCGGAACACAAAACAAACAAAACACGGAACAAATATGTGCACTCGAACCAAGAACTTAGGCCTACCAAAACGAACTGATGTATCGATACCCAAAACTAAACCAAATAGATTATCGTAACTAGAACAACCAGTGATAATCTGACAAAACCAAACCAAACCAAGAACCGATCAAGGATTTTTAACAATCCTCACAAAAGTAACCAGCTAGCTATCACTAAATACTTAACTGAGTCACTGAAGACGTCACCAAGGAGAAACCCGTCACGTTTCGCCGTACTAAGGACTGCACCACTTCGGGTCCAAGACAGGGCGACGGTCAAGGCAACGGCCCACTGCAGCCGTCCTGAACGGGAAACCCTCGTGGAAGAGAACTTCGGGCCACTTTTGCGATATGCCGGGATCGATGAAGTGGGGCGCCTCCCTCAGGAATCTTCACACGAAGCTTCTCGAACTCTTCAGGCTTTTGGACCGGTACCGAATGACGTCGCCCCACGTTGGGCGCCAATTGGAGTTCTGGACTTTTTGGTTCCGTCCAGAGGTGTCAGGGTACAACACCCGAAGACCCCGGAGTTCCACCTGCCTTGGTGCACAAATGAACAGAAACACGGGCTTCTCGATGGTGGCGTCAAAGACCAAAGGTTTATTACTGCAGGGACACAGAAGTCACAGAATCTACACACGGGCAGAGACTAGGAGCCTGTTCGATTTGTACAAAGAGGGCTGCTCCTTATATACGGTTTTTTATGCTAGGGGCAAATTCTTTACATGTAATACATTCTCAAAACCCTTGTGTCTAAAACAATAAATATTTGGTGTTACACAGGAACCGTCGATAATATCTGAGGCCAAACATTGCGAAAAGAGGGGTTCCCACTAGTTTGTCACAATTCCCTGTCAATATTGCATTCAGGACCCGGACCGCCTCATCGTAAAGTTCGTTACCTCCCCCTAATAAAGATTCAGAAAGAAAGAAACAGAGCCAGGTGTGGAAGATAGAAAAGCGGGATAAGGGATGTTTGTGGATTGTAAATGGGCAAGGCTACCGGCTTCGGCCGCCTAATCATGATCAGGTACAATGGACACGAAGACCAGTTTGGCAGGACTGGCCTCGGGCAGAGGAGGCAGCCTTTGTTGAATCATGCAGCTACAGCGTGATCTGGTTTAAGGTGCACGTGTCATGTAAGAGGTGAATCTCCGGCTACGGCTACGTGTCCTTAATCAAAGTGGAGTGAATGAAGTGATCAGAGGCTATTGCATATGTGAGGGCAAGGAAACACAAAATGGCGGCCATGATCTAAGATGGATGCCGTGGGTATATCAGAAATATGTCAATGGAAGGAGTGCTCTTGCTCGTAGCGTAGCGAAAACACTAGGATATACTAAATGGATCATTTGCGGTTCACTGATACCAATATTATGTATTTCCGACAAACTTGAAAACACGGGTTCAAGTCGTCACGGAACCGTCACGGAACCTCACCGAGGTCAGGTCTGTTTGCAAGGTAATGGGAGAAATCCAAGAGCTCAACTAGGGAGGAGTGAGTGCGTAGAGACTTACCTGTTTCCGTCTAACTCTTCCCCTGCCTTTCTTACTGCTAGGGGTACCTACTTCATCTGTCAAAACAGAGCGTATACATGGTTGCCTGCTGACTTTGCAGGTTCGTGTTATATTGCTCGGTTGTTGCCTCCAACATACACTGCTTCATCTGATTATCACAAAACCAGAGTAGCAAGAGGTGTCTTCAGCAAGGAAGATACCGCTGGTCAGGAAGCTGGAGACTTCTTCAAAGGTTTCCTTCCGTTCTGGGGACCTATGGCCAATAGTAGAAACATACGTCAGCTAACACGGGTAGTTGAAACTACTATTACCGAAACTGCTGGTGCCCTTAGCAACTTGACAGCTGAGCTTCAGGCGGATAGACTCATGACGTTGCAGAACTGTATGGTTCTAGACGTAATACTTGCAGATCGAGGTGGGGTATGCAGAATGATCCAATCGAGCTGCTGTGTCTTTATTCCCAATAATGCTCCAACAGTCTATGAGGCGATCTCTAAGCTACACAAGATTTCCGACTCTATACACGTATACAAGGGAAACTGGTCCTTCATGGAGTGGTTATGGACTCTGATATCACCGTGGGGATGGAAGGTTCTGATGGTCATTGGTGTCATCTTAGTATTCCTGTTCTCGTGTTGCCTGATTATCCAGTGTGGTCCAGCTCTGTGTAGTCTTTGTGCTGCAACCTGTTTTAGAAAACCACCTGCGTTTGGAGAAAAGGCACGAGAGAGGATGATGATACAACAGCATGTCACTGACCTGATGAGCATAGAACTAGACTCTGACATAGACTGAGTAATTGCCTATGTAAGGGCAAAAGGAGGGTCTGAGGTTCCGTGACAATTTGAACCCGTGTTTTCAATATTGTCGGAAATACATCATATTGGTATCAGCGAACCGCAAATGATCCATTTAGCATATCCTGGTGTTTTCGCTATGCTACGAGCAAGAGTACTCCTGCTACAAACACATTTCCGATCTACCCATGGCATCCATCTTAGATCATGGCAGCCATTTTGTGTTTCTTGCCCTCACATACGCAATAACCTCTGATTTCTCCATTTCAATTAAGGACACGTAGGCTTAGCCGGATATTCACCTCTCTAGTGACACGTGCACCTTAGAAACAGAACACGCTGTAGCTGCATGACTCGACAAAGGCTGCCTCCTCTGCCCGAGGCCAGTCCTGCTATACTGGTTCTCGTGTCCGTTGGCCTGATCACGATTAGGCGGCCGAAGCTGGTAGCCTTGCCCATTTACAACCTACAAACATCCCTTATCCTACTTTCCTATCTTCCACACCTGGCTCCGTTCCTTTCTTCCTGAATCTTTATTAGGGGGAGGTAACGAAATTTACGATGAGGCGGTCCGGCTCTTGAATGCAATATTGACAAGGGATTGTGATGAACTAGTGGGAACCCCTCTTCGTAATGTTTGACATCAGATATTATCGACGATTCCTGTGTAACGCCAAATATTTATTGTTTAGGACACAAAGGTTTGGGAATGTATTACATGTAAAGAATTTGCCTCAAGCTCAAATTTTAGTATATAAGGAGCAACCCTCTTTGTACAAATCGAACAGGCTCCTAGATACTGCCCATGTGTAGTTTCTGTGACTTCTGTGTCCCTGCAGTAATAAACCTTTGGTCTTTGACGCCACCATCGAGAAGCCCGTGTTTCTGTTTATTCATGCACCGAGACAGGTAGAACTCCGGGGTTTTTGGGTGTTGTCCCCTGACACCTCTGGACGGAACCAAAAAGTCCAGAACTCCAACAGTTTCCATCCTCGCCACCTCAAACAGAACCTCCCTTTTTGTCAATTTCTGCGACTACGAAGGAATTGTAGCCACAAAGAAGATTACATGATCCAAGCAGAGGACTTGAGTAAAAAGCTGAGAAGCAGGAAATATCCCAACAAACTAATAAAAGAAGCCAAAAAACGGACTGGAAATAACAACAGAGATGCCCTGCTGGAACCGAAAGAGAAATCAGAATCAGAAAACACCAGACCAATATGCATCACAACATTCAACCAAGTATCCGACACAGTGACCAAGATAATCAAAAAACATTGGCCTGTAGTCAACAGTGGCGGACTGACAATACCCACCCCTATGTTCAGCCACCGCCGGGGAAAGAACTTGAAAGATTTCCTGGTCCACACTCGCCCGACACTCACAAACCCCACAGTAAGATCTCAACCACTACCAAGTGGACATTTTCCCTGCAATAATTGCAGTGTCTGTCATTTAACTTCAGTAACAAAAACTGTATTTTTCAACAACAACACAAAATGGGAACTAAGAGGTTTCTCCAATTGTAACACCTGTGGAGTGGTATACCTGATAACATGCACCTGCAATTTACACTATGTAGGCATGACCACCAGGAAGGTCAGTACCCACATAGTGGAACATAGGAGCAATATTCGGTGCAAACGAGCCACTACCCGTATGACGAACCACTTCATTGAGCAGAACCACACACCCAATGATCTGACATGGGTAGTGTTAGAAACTGTAAAAAACAAAGACAACCTGGATCGGATTCTGCATGAACGAGAACAAAGATGGGTGTTCAGATTACATACAGACACCCTTGGGTTAAATGATGAAATTCCATGGGGTGCATTCAGAGACTAAAACGGTCTCTGTTTAACAAAACCGTACCATTCAAAAACTGTGGGTATCCGTTGACATCCTTATTAGATCATTCACAAACACCATCGAGCAATATGATGATATCTCACAAAACAGTTATAAGAACATCACACTGAGTTGTGATCAACCAATCAAGTGCACATAGGATACTAAATCATGTAACTATAAGTGAACCAAGTGCACCAAAAACCTGGTCTTCATTAATCCAGCCTTTCCACTCAACAAAATTTGAAAATTACTAACGTTTTTTCTTTTTTCAAAAAATGCTGTAAATAACACAGTAAAGCAGCAAATCATTGGGACATCCACGTAAAAACTTTAAATCTGAAAATCCCCATGAAAAACGGCATCTGCGAGCGAATTTTCCAACACACTCGTCTCACCACTTTCATATCCTCCCAATATGGCCGCTACATACGAAACGGTCTAGCCTCTAACACTCAGAACCCGGAAGGGCGGTGTCATGAAATACACCATTCTGCCCGATCATCGGCAATATGCGGTCGGGTGAGGATCCAGCAGGTAATACCGAGCGGTTTCGCCGATAAGGAAGTAAGTACAGCAAAACAGAACTAAAAGAGTAAAAACCGCTATAACGATCGCAAAGAGGGTTCAGACTCTTTATTTAAAACTCGTTTTTTTGAAGAAACGCGACTTTAATTATTGCTTTAAAAACCCTACAGCAATGTTTCCACGAGGTGATCCCGCCCTCGCCTGAGACCATGAAGTGCAATTTAGCACCAATACATGTAAATAGGCCCAGCCATGACAAAACTATGTGTATATATATGTTGTGTGTCCTGTCTATAGTCACATCAAGTCCTGTGTTATTTTTATGTGTGAATTCACAAAACCACGTTTTTTCACATTGTTCTTTTATCTCTGCACTGGATTTGAAAGCCTGCACACACCAATAAGGTGCATAAGCACACTCACGCCCTAGACAATGTGAGCTGCATGTGTTATCCCCTTGCTCTTTAGGGGGGATGTTTGCCACTTATCAAGTGTCATTCTCTTTTTCAGATAAGCCATTGAAATACAAATCGTATGTATAAAAACGCATGTTTTAAACTAACAGCGCAATAGAGATATATCAAATCAATCCTATTTATTTAAATATAGGAGTGGAAAATACAGGGCTGGACCCTGTATGGTCCTGATGAAAAGCTTGGGGGAGCTTGAAACATGTTGACCACAAAACACTGATCTAGCCCAATTTAAGGTTAGATAACAGTGTTACCCCATTTTAATATACCAAACTAGGAGCAGAATAAATTGTTGAGGCCCACTAGCATGGTATTTTTAATCACACAACCACTCCACCACCATAACACTTTACACCACACATAGCCTTTCACAAATACAGTGCTCCTGCGTAGTACGCTAGTCGCAGCACGCCCCTTTTCGTAGAGAACTGGGATGGCCCCAATGATGAAGCATGTCACCGTGGGGAAACCCCGGTGAGTGAGGGGACTCTAGAAAGAAATTTTCTTTCTTCTTATGGCATATACTGACAGAATTACGCAGTTACCATACACACAAACTAGGTCTCTGGACCCATTACTTTGGGTTCCTGACTTTTTTTCGTCCTTTCATTAGCACAGCAGTCCTTCTTCCTGGCACAGTATCCACAGGTTCAGAAGCACACTAAAGAGCTGGTGTCTGAGGTTCTTTACGTACACCCTTTCTTTGAAGTGGGAGAAGCTTTTAGAGGTTTCCCTTTGAAGTACACAGGCATTCTGCCGTTCCTGTCGTTTCCATGGAGGCAGGGCATAGAATATTCTTGTGTGTGACTTTCTAGGAGGAATACACAAAGCTCAGCTGTCAGCTGCAGCCAGTCATGTGACCCAGAGAAAGGCAGCAGGTACTAAATGGTTCAGGCTGAATGATGCCAACTTTCTAAAAGTGGCATTTTCAAACTTGTAGTTTTAAATATGACCACCAAAATTATTTTTCATTACAATTTCAAAGACACCAAACAAGAACTGATTACCCACTCCCATTTGGAAATTATTACTTATTTGATGTTAAAAGGTAACTCCAATGTTAGCCTATGGGAGAGGAAAGCCTTGCAGTACTGAAAAAAGAATGTAAGGGTTTTTAATTATCGGGACATGTAAAACTATAATGTTTGCGTCTCTCTTTTTAAATATACTGCACCCTGCCCTTTGGGCTTTTCAGGGCCTTGTTATTATGTTTAAAGGAGAGAGAACAAGCACTTTAGCGCTGGGTAGCAGAGGTAAAGTGTGCAGAGCCCTAAGGCCACAATAAAATAATTAAGTAAAAGAATTGAGGGCAAGGCAAAGGCAAAAATGTTGGTTACACTGCGGAGAGGCCCTGGTCCAGCAGTATCTATCTACCTGTCTGTCTGTCTGTCTGTCTGTCTGTCTATCTATCTATCTATCTATCTATCTATCTATCTATCTATCTATCTATCTATCTATCTATCTATCTATCTATCTATCTATCTATCTATCTATCTATCTATCTATCTATCTATCTATCTATCTATCTATCTTTGTTTAAATGTTGTCTTACTTCTCTTCCCGGGCACTCCTCTCATCCCATGGGTCACTGGTCACCTCTGTGTCACTTTCGTGTAGGGAACCACTGTGGCCAGCTGCTATCTCTATGGTCTTGGGCCTGTCTTCTTTACTGCCCTCTGTTGATGCTTTAATAGGAAATTAGTCCGTCCATGAAGATGTCACATTGGCTACCCCAAGTGCAGGTTACTCACAGTACATTCCATGTGTCTGTGACACATTCACCTATGTAGTACTGACTGCTGAAGCAAACGTCACACCAACATGTAAGCATATTACTACCTGATGCATCTCACCATCCACAGACTGATGCACATGCTCAACCCCAACATTCTGCATACATCCTTATCATTGACATGGCAATAAGAATTGGCTAAAACAACTGGAACACAGCAAACATGTGTGTCATTACATAAAATTGTAACCTCTCAGATGTCATTCAGCAATATCATTTGGTATGTATGACTCACTATTTCATGTTAACCAAAATTGGTATGCCCATCACTCATACATATAGTCATGTACGCATTGGCCAACATGAACATCTGGTGCCTGCAGATGGTAAATCGTCGATATCCTCAGATCATGTATGTGACAGCAGTACTTGTGACAGTACAACACATAAAAGTACACTTGGCTGCATGTAGGCATCCAAAAAGATTGCATTAGTGGTGTTAGCCAACTCATAATACTGTACTCTCCCAAAATACCAAGGGTACATTGTATGCCATGCCACAAGTATGTGGTGCACCATCACATAAAACACAGTAGTAAGGTAGCTACACTGCAGCCACAAGGATTACAAGTGAACTGTGGAGGACCACTTACACACATGACATAATGGGGCAATGTAGAGTCATAACACTGCCATGTGGATCTGCAAAAGTTAAAAGACATGTTTTAGTGGACCCTGCTCAGTTCCTGTCAACATGACCTATAGTTAGTGGTGAACACTATGCACCTAATACTATACCTATTCATGCAACAACTGTGCTATTGCATGAAACATGAGTCAGTTCCAAGCTTGTGGGGAAGAATGCAGCCTGTAACAAAAGTTAGTTGGTCATGCACAGTGTTACACTCAGGCCAATACTCACCCCTCACTTGCTACTGTTGGGCTCTCAACTGCCCATGAAGATCTGGGTGGGCTGGTAACTAGAGAAAATATCTAAAAAAAATTATAGAATGGACATAATATCGAAGTAAAAATATAGAATGGAAAAAATATCGAATGGACACAGTATAGTGGTTAAAAATATCGAATTGTTGGTAAGTAATATAATATTGTTTGTCAAAATATAGAAGTCAAAATATCGAAGTATATATTATAGGTATTAAAATATATCGAATTTTTAATAATATCACATTTTTAAAAGTGTTTTGTATGTTAGTATATGTGTGAAAAGTGTATATTATTTTTGTAATGTATAATTAATTTATTTTAAGTAATGAATTTTATGTTATTTATTTTGCGTAATTTAATTCTGTAGCATGTTGTGGGTTTATAGGGGATTAGGGTGGGAAGTAATTTAATTATATTAAATTAAATATTAATTTTAGGCAATTATTAATTATTTTTAATTTAATTTAGCTTTTTAGTTCTTTAGCGGGTTGTGGGTTTATAGGGGAATAGGGTGGGAAGTAATTTCATTATAAATATTTAAATATTTGTATTTATTTATTGGTATTCATTTTAAATTTATTGTAAATTAATTTTTAAATAGTAATACATTTTAATAATTGGTAATTAATGTTTATTAATTGTATAATTGATAATTATGTTAATATAAATTTATTTTCCGTAGCGGGTTGTGGGTTTATAGGGGAATAGGGTGGGAAGTAATTTAATTGTAATTAAGTAAATATTTTTTTTGATTTGTTGGTATTCATTTTTAATTTACTGTAACTATTTTTTAATTGGTAATTAATTTTTTATTGGTAATTAGTTTTAGTTAATTAATTATTTGATAATTATGATAATTGTATTAATTTATTTTCTGTAGTGGGTTGTGGGTTTATAGGGGAAAAGGGTGGGAAGTATTGTAATTGTAATTAATTACATATTAAAATACTTTTTGTGTATTGATAATTAATTTACTGTTAATTAGAGGTATTATTTTTTATTATTAATTAGTTGTTATTGAAAATTAATTATTTGTTAATTAATTATAAAAATGTAATTCATTTTTAGTAAATTATATTTATTTGTATTTCTAATTAATTATTACATAATATTAAATTGGTAATTTATTTTAATTAATGTTTTATTGGTATTGATATTTAATTTATTGTTATTAATATATTAAATCCTTACTTTCCCTACTGTTAAACTCACTGGAGTGGGAATAGTAATTTTTACCCTTACGCTATCCAACGCTTTCCCTACTGTTGCACTCTCTGAGTGGGAATAGTAATTTTTACCCCTATGCTATCCAACGGTTAGGCCAAGTGCATTGATGCTCATGGTACATAGTGGAGAGTAAAATAGTTTATACAACCTACAAGGTCAAATGATAAGGTCCTCTGGTATGTGTGACACTCAGAGCTACATCGCTTTAGGGGTGTGTGGAAATATGCACTACTCAAGTTAAATACCTTGTGAGCCAGAAAAAGTCCCTCAAATTTGTACTGCCTTCAGAGGACACCTCTTTAGCCTCATATGACACTGTAACAGAGAAGACACTAACTTTACATGTGTATGTGATTTGTGAGTGGGAATTCTAAACATGTGATCCACACCTCAGTCTCTCACCAACAGTGACCCGAAATCTTCACTGTACATGTCTCAGATGTGCAATCAGGAAGTATACTGGAAGCTATTCATTTAATAAACTGTCAACAGATCTGTGGGAGTTGGGAACAGTCATTAGGGACAGACACACATTCACACTGTTGGTCAATGTAAACAACTATCAGGTGAGAGCTACACAATAAAGTACGAAACAAACACCCCTCAACGAAGCGCTCCTACCCCGTAAATACATCACGTATAAGAGACCTAAACAAAGTACGAAACGAACCCCCTTAACCAAGCGAACGCGAACCCCATAAATATGTCACGTATGAGAGAGCTACACAATAAATTACGAAACATACCCCCCTCAACGAAATGCATGCGTAACCCTAGAATAGCCCAAGGAGTGTGCAAACAAGTCGCACAACACCACAAAACATATCTCCTGTGTACAATCCATTGCAAAACAATGTCCTGGCCAAATCCAAACTGGCAAACAGAGGGCCCAGCTCAGTCCCACCCCTTATAACACATCCACCAAAAATTCAAACTAAGCCACACCCACTAATGGACCAATAAAAAGGGCCCGCACACACAAACCAGCATCCTTTGCAACATACCCATTTACCTACAGAGACTGACAACACACCAACAACTGCACTCATCCACCTTCACACATACCCCCAATCACATTCAAACCCACACACCCCCTTCACATTCAGACCCACAACCCCCCATCCATAAACACCATCACACCCCCCCCAATCACATTCACCCCACAACATGTCAATGAAGTAATCAGAGTAGAGCCACAGCTGTTTGGCGCATTGGTCAGACAGACCAGCACAGATGACAAAACCCGGCTGTGGGAGAGGATCGTCAATAGGGTCAATGCTGTTGCACCCATCAGACGCACCAGGAAGGATTGCCTGGCCAGGTGGTACGATCTGCGGAGGCTGGTGAAGCGGAAGATGGATGAGGACTACGCCCAGAGCCAGCACACTGGAGGTGGTGGTCCCCGCAGACCAGTTCTGTACCAGCCCTGGGAGGAGAAGGTCATGCCCCTGCTACCACCAGAATGGGGGAGGTGAATAGGACTCCCAGCAGTGCCCAGACACATGAGGGGTGTGTGGATATGACTCCCAGCAGTGCCCACACATGAGAGGGGTGGGTGGATATGACTCGCAGCAGTTCCCACACATGAGAGGGGTGGGTGGATATGACTCCCAGCAGTGCCCAGACATGACAGGGGTGGGTGGATATGACTCCCAGCAGTGCCCAGACATGAGAGGGGTGGGTGGATACGACTCCCAGCACTACCCAGACATGAGAGGGGTGGGTGGATATGACTCCTAGCAGTGGGCAACAGTATGGGGTGGGTGCAAGGCTTAGGGCCAGAAGGGTGCAAGGGGGAGGACCAGAAGGCTGCAAGGGGGAGGGTGAGAAGGCTGCAAAGGGGATGGTAGGAGGGTTCAAGGGGGATGATGAAGAAGCTAATACTTTGGCCACCGTTATCACCAATACTGTGCACCCACAAGAATAATTGCACTCATCCCATATGGCCCAGGTACACACCCATGCACCATGATCAATGTACAGGAAGTGAGAAAGTATGGACAACATAGCTGACACTGGGCCCTGGTGTATGCAGCACAAGGCCCTCCTGTGACCAGTGCAAACACTAACATCAGGACAACAAGGTCAGATATCTTGCAATGGAACTCACAACCACAGTCATGGCAGCATGCTCCATGGGGGCACAGGCACACCATGAGTGATGCCCAGTTACAACTCGAACTCCAACTACCAGCATGGCCTGTCACACACACCCCTTACATAAACATAGCCAGCTGGGACAGGCAATGTAGTGCCCCACTGTCACAATCGTCATGTAACACAACAAACGATCTGATGAAGCATTCAAGGAAAAATGCACAGGGCTGATTCACAAGTCCCTTGCACTTATACCACGATGCCGTAGCTATACCTTACTGACGCAGCGGACGCACAAATATTAGTGCAATGGTGCTGGGCATTGACAAGGCGATGCACCTGGGAGATGTGCCACATTCTAAAGCCCTGCGCAAAAAGTAGGTGTACTGGTCATGGTGTGGTCATGGTGTGGTGGGCGGTGGCTGCCCGTCACGGTGCAGCAACACCTTCCAAAAGTGGCTGAGTGAAATCTTAAACATTTCACTCAGTCACTTTTATGCGCATGCTGCCACAAAACCCTGTGCATACCTGAAGCAGACGTAAGTATTGACACAGCATTTTGCAGATAGGGCCACACAGAGCATTGCTGGACCTGCGTTGCACCAGCAATGCAACTCCAGCAATGTGCCACTTTCATGGCACAGATGCGGGACGCAGCTGTACTGTTATCACACTATGGTGATCCACAGTGTTAATGTGTTGCATCCATGCTGGCATAGCTGTGGTGCACAATGACTGCCAAATCCCTGCTGATATGCCTGGCTGTGTCATTTATTGTAAATAGATCCTCACATTAAAATGAGTCCTGAACACAGATCAATCTGACACCACAAGTGTACAGTGTGAAAAAGCTAAAGCAGGTGTAACAGTGATAACGGCAATGTATATGAAAATTTGACTTTGCATTAAATGGCATTAACATCGTCTGTCTCTCACACCCACAGGACAACGTGCACAATCTACCCCCAACCAGGGGGGAGATGGATCACAGTCCCAGGCACCACAGGACCCTGAACCCACCAACAGCAACGCCTCTCACCACTCCATGGATGACCCCAACCAACCTGGCACCTCTGGATCCCAAATACGTGCAGCAGCTGGATCAGAGGCATCTGCACCAACCACCACACCCATTCCTGCCACATCACAGCAGACAGCTCGGAGCCCTGCCCACAATTCACAACTGAGCCAGACTGACAATGAGGGACAAGGTTCGCCGGGCAGCCAGGAGGTAGCGGACAACACCACCACTGTCAACCCTCAGGGGTCCCGTCGACTCGATGTGCCCACAACAGCTGGCCAGGCTCGTGTGGGCAGGGGTGGTGGGAGTGGCACAAGGTGGAGGTGAGAACCTGACCAGCAAGCTGCAGGGCCCGGTATATCTGAACTCAGAAACATCATGGAGGAATATCGGCGTGAAAACGGGTCTGAGTCCCACGACTGAATGCAGAGTCGGCCCGGTGGGTGCTGTCTATCTTAGAAACAGTAAATGAGTCTTTGTAACCGGGACAGCCGTCAGCGATATTGTTTCTCAACTGGGTTGGTCAGTGCGGAGCAGAATTTCGTTGCCTCTGCCGGGCGTCCTCAATGTGCAATACTCCTGGGGACGTTGACGGCTGTCCCAGTTACAAAGACTCATTTACTGTTTCTAAGATAGACAGCACCCACCGGGCGGACTCTGCATTCAATCGTGGGACTCAGACTCGTTTGACTATATGGTTGATTTCCCGGACACGCCCACACTTTGTTCTGGTCTCCAATTGACTGAGAGACCTTGGTCCTGACGAGAACTCACCAATTTGTTTGAGTTCGAAACCCGTAGACTTTATAAGCCTAAAACTGAAAAACTAAAACTGTGAAAAAATTCTCAAACGTTTTTTTGACAAAATACGAATGTTTTTTTGGCTTTCTTGTAATCTAAGTGATTACATTGTTGAAATAATTTATATTGCTTCTTGTTGATGTGTTTGTATATATAGTGTAAATAGCGTGGTTTGAAAGTTGTATGACTGATCGTGTGTTACTTGTTTTGTCCAAAGTGTCCTAATTTTTCTATTTGTAAAAAATTGCTCATTTTGAATATATGTCATTTATTGTTTATGTTGTACATAAGGTCTTAAATAATGAACTTGAAAAAATCTGATTTCTTTTGAGATAAAAATAAATAAGTCCAATTTGAAATAAAATAAATAAATGACACATTGTGGTCAATATAAACATTTGTTTCATTTCTGATGTTTAACCAAAAATAAGGCAGGCAAGTTATTAGCAGCACATGCATCTTCTGTTGTTTATTATTAGCTTGTGGCAAGCGGTGCTGTTGGGAGCCCAAACCCATTAGTTTTTGTTTAAGGCAATCCCACACAGAGCCTGTGGTTGTGATGTCACACACAATGTCAACCAGTGAAATCTGCAATGTGTCTGGCCCAAGGTTTACACACATTGATGCATTCACCAGAGTCAACACTCAACAACAGATGACTGTCAAGAAGGGTGACTATCCAGTCATGGGAGTGTTGCAACATGCAATTTGATCCATGTTGATGAGACATGTATGTATGGTTATACAACATGCACCGAAACATTTCCCACACATTCCCAAACCATACCAACCCAAAACAGCCTGTTTTGATATCTTACCCAAACGGACATTTCCACATGTCTATGCATGGAAAGCTGATTCGGCACACGTTGCAATCATCAGGATGAATAGCAGGAGTACTAAGATGACACGAACAGACAACAGGAAGAGCAACATGGAAATGACAGGCACACAAGGGGACACATTCAAAAATGTTCCATACAGACATGGTCATGTAAAAAAACATCACAATGTAGTACACATGTACTGACCAAAATCACTCATTGTGCATATACGTGTGTCATGACATCATCACTTGTGTGACACATCACAACAAACATCAAAGTGACTTTTCATACAGTTAGCTAAACACCCAGTATGCAACACATGCCACTCTATGCCACAAGCTTGCATACTAATTTCCAGTGACTCAGCATTAAGAAAAGAAGTTGCGTATGAGCTGACTCCAGATATCATCCTCCTCCTCCTCATCACTTTCATCATGGCCAAGCCCTTCTCCCTCAACGGGTGGGTGTTCCAGCTCCTTAGGATCTAGGATGAGTGGCACAGCCTTCTCAACTGCCATGTTGTGCAGCATGCCTCACATGATGAAGATGTTACACACCTTGACCGGGGCATTTGGGAGGGATCCGCCGGTCTTATCAAGGCACCGGCATCGGCTCTTCAGGAGTCCAAAATTTCGCTCAATCACTCGCCTGGTCTGCTTGTGTGCATTATTGTACCGCTGGTCTGCAGCTGTTCTTGGGTTGCGGAGAGGTGTCATGAGCCACGGCATGTTGGGATATCCCGCGTCTCCTACAAATAAACATCCTGTAAATAATTGGGTAATGCGATCACCTTTAGCTTTGGTGTCAGCGCAGTCGGATACCTATGTCACAGTTGGAGATGTGGTTCCTGGCACTCCAACGAAAACCCACATACAGCTGTTGTTTGTGAACTGAACATTACATGCACACTAAAGAGCTGCTGGGCAAGTCTGAGTGAGCAGAGCAAGATATCACTGGAGCGACACACGTCCCCAGACATGCATTAGTAGGTTGTCATCCCATTCAGACAGCTGACTGCAAATCACACACCCAGGTCACATTGTATATCTATTGGACATATCAGAAAACTTGCTAATAAGGTGTGCATGTGACAACGCAACACCACAACCATTGTCACAATGCAGACATGTATGCATGGGGATCAATGATGTATGATGCCATCAGACCCAAAAGCCATTGGAAATGCACATGTGGCATGGTACACGTACACGTTAAACCGTTTCAATCACAACACAGACCCATTATAGATCCACCAACAGCAGATGCATGTTACGGAACACAAACAGCAAACTCAAGCTTTAACATGACACACACATTACATTGTCACATAGGGTCATGATGAGCGTCAAATTGTCAAGTGAGAAAGTGCCATGGTCTCTGGCATCATGAGACAAGTGCCCGTAGTGATGACTGTGCCATCCCAGTGTTGATGTGCATGACAACATGTGCATGATGATACACATGGGACAAGTGGAAAGGTGATGTGTACCATATAGTGCCCCATCACACATGAGTGTGCAACAGGTCATCACACATCGATTGTGGAACAAGATCAGATGCCCTGTGCTATATCAGTGCCTGGCACACCTAGGGCCTGCTCATGTAAGTATGCAATGACAAGAACTTGATGGACATCCTTGTGTTAACCGTACATCTACATCCATGCCATGTGTGCGCCTCGTATCATTATTGTGATGTGCTATATGTAGGCGTGTGCAATGATCTGTCCCCCTGCTTTGACTCCAGCGTGTGAAACGCACCGTGTAAAATGCATCGTACCCCTGCATTCATATCAGCGTGTGAAACGCACCGTGTAAAACGCATTGTACCCCTGCATTCACATCAGCGTTTGAAGCGCACTGTGTAAACCGCACAGTACCCCTGCATTCACATCAGCGTGTAAACGCACCGTGTAAAACACATCGTACCCCTGCATTCACATCAGCGTGTATAAAGCACTGTGTAAAATGCATTGTGCCCCGACATAATGACATAACGTGCGTGTGTGCACATCGTTTCACGATTAACATGGTGCCATACGCGGGCAAAACATACCCCGACATTGCATGCGTGTGTGCGCATCGTTTTACGATTAACATGGTGCCATACGTGGGAGAACCGTACCCTGACATTGCGTGCGTGTGTGCGCATCGTTTCGCAATTAACATGGTGTCAAAAGCGGGCAAACCGTACCCTGACATTGCATGCCTGTGTGCGTATTGTTTCACAATTAAAAAGGTGGCATACGCAACGTGAAACACACCGTACATGTGTGTGTGTAGCCCAAAAAATACATAGGGGACACCTAGGGGACGAGTAGTAGGGCCAGATAGCAGGCTGGTTGTCATAAATGCTGAGATTTGAGTGTGTGCTACAGGTGTCCTGCAAAAGTCAGTTGGGCAAAACTATACAATGTTGCAAAATTGTTGTGGAGCAGAATCTTAAAATTTGAACCATGCAAATGTGTGTCAGGGCCTTATGTTGAAAGTGATTGGATGAAACGTAGGAGGCTAAGTAATCTGACCCATCACACTGTACTCCTGAGACTGTAAGCCCCTCAGCAGCACTGATTTAAGGCTTCATGTGGCTGTGAGAGGGCACTTGCCTGCACGACATTGGAGTGGACCACACTGCTGCAGCCTCTGCATTCCCTGGACTCTGATTTTGCTTACCATGGAGAAGGCACCAGCATTCAGTGAGGAGGAGAACCAGGCCCTTCTGGATGCCCTCCTACCACACTACAGCAAGCTATATGGGAGACCAGGGGAGCAGGTGAGTGATGACTGCACTAGCTCTGACTGTGCACCTGTTGAGTGTCACTACAGCCATTGTGTTTTAGTGGAACAGACATGCAATGTGGTTTGGAGTGAGTGCCGGGTGTGTACATTGTGGTGTCTCCCATGCTGAGCATGATGTAGTTAAAGTTTGTTCACTCCTCACTTGCATTATGCTAACTGTGACATTCAATGATGCATACTCAATGACACATTCTGCTGTGCCATACCTTGCAGGTGTTTTTGCCATAATTTACTTAGGTGTAACAGTGTTCCCCACAGAGTGACATCTGAATGTACTCAATAATGTTGATGACTTTTGGGGACGTGTGGTGATGTTGTACAAATGCTGTGTTTAAACTCATGGGCATTGAAGAGTGTGAATGTTCCTTGTCACCTGGCCGAGTGTGTATGTGATGTTTTGCACCACGATATTAATAAACAATGGTCCTAGACCTATTGATAAAGATAATTGACACTATCAATCTTCATTAATTAATTTTGACATTCCAGAGCACCTCCACTGAATCTGCTTCAATTTAGTCAATAGTCTTAGGCGAAGGAACACAGCAAGCCACTACAACCAGACAGAGATACAATGTATTTAATTCATTGTCTCATGTTTTTAAATTCATTTTATACAATAATGTATTGTTTCAATAAGTAAAAACCAACAGATAGGTTGCCCAAACAAGGCGTGCAAAGGAGAGTGATCAGAGTGTTAAGTGAATAAAGAAAAGAAAAGGAATTCACAGCAATAAACATCACAATTTCACATTACTTGTCAATTAATAGCGGTATTCTAATTTTTCCGTATTGAGTACCTGGCCATACAGAAAATATTTTAAACAACCATTACATTCAAGGTTTTACAGGGACATTCATGCCCTCAGTGTGCACTATGTAAGGTTGGGGTGATGGTCCAAGGTAGGGAAGAGGGTGATAGCGTCGACGTTTCGACTCAACTTAGGGCCAACCGGTCATTTGAACCTGGGGCATGCGAGTCTTCATCAGGACAGAGGGATGGGCAACCAAGGGGTATCGATGACCCTGTAAAAATATAAAAAGGGGGTTTACCTAGTCGTAGTGGCGGTAGTGGTTCATTCAATGAACGAAAAAGGGGGAGGGGAGCCTTGCGCTAACCCTAGGTTGAAGAACCAACGAGGTATATATCCTCCTACAACAATGCGGGATCCTGTAAGACAAAATTGTACAGTGCGTCTAGACTTAATCAATTCAAGTTTACAGATCAACCGTCCAGACCCATGTATCTGAGTCATTGCGGATGGAAAATTACCTTAATAGTAGACGAATCAATCATCCAATTAAGGGAAGAGCACAGTGTTCCATATGTGCACCAAATATGGTTTGCTAGCCACACAAGGTGACCTTGGTTTATTTTCAAAAAAGTTGCTGCACAGTTTTTGTTACCATGTTTCAGACTTTTCACTTCTTGAGCTGCATCAATCCCATTAACTGAGTAATGGGAGTGTTGTGCAGGTGAGGTGTGATGGGCCTGCCTGTTTGGCCTTGTCAGTTGTGAGCTGTGGATGTAATTTGTGAGGTAGAGTTTTCACCATGCACTTCCTCTGTGATGCTGGACAGTGCTGTCATTGGGGGCTTTACAGGCTATATTGTTTGCTTACAGAGAATATTGTGCATGAAAATCTTTTGCAACATGTATGTAGTTGTGGTGCAATGCTGTTTTGTCTAAGTGTGCACACTACTGTGTTCACATTTTCCATGTGGTTAAGGGTGTGTCCATGATGAAGCAATGATTTTGTTATTCACAATTGCAGGCACATTAGCTTAAGCATTGTCCTGATGTGGGACATGTGGGCCATTTGACATGACAGCCAGTGTGTGTTATGTGCTAGCAACTGTATGATCTGGTGATGCCCCTGCGAGGAGTTTCACATTTGAAGTGATCTCACATTGATGAATGTACCTTGGCACTCCCAACACTTGTTGAGAGTTGTTTAGGTTTGGAATGTGTTCATATGACAAATTGTGTAGGTTACACTTCTGTGTCTGCATTATAGTTGTCTCACAAGGTAGTGCACACCAAACAACATTTGCAATGTTTTGTAATAAGCCGGCAGCTTTAGAAGGAGGACAGCTTTAGTGATTATTGGTGTGCCTTGATCTCCATAGACATGTCTCCACAGTGGTATTGAGTGCTTGAGACTTCTTTGGTGTCAATTGTACAGACTAATGTGTGTCAATCCATCAAGACCTACGTTGGACGATGTATATGGTATATGGTCCACGTCATTTGTTTATAACAGTGTCTCATCTGAAAGTGTACAAGCTGTTTCAATGAATGTGCCTATTTTGTTTGGGTGCATTTCCTTGTGAGAGATCTTTCATGCAGGCACACATGTATTATGTTCACAAGATGGCTAATTTGCACATGCAATACATGTTGAATGTGTGAAGTATGCTGAGTCCCAAGATGCCAAGAATTTGTGACATTATTTTCACCAAACAGTACTTCCTGGGCTCTGGGTGTGGTGTCAGCTCGGGGAGTGAGGTGTGTTAGTTTGCCCTCAGGGGCAACACAACTGTTTATTTATTTGTGAACTTGATGTGGCATAGCTTCATTGTATAGATCAGCTCTCCTGTAAACAAACATAAGCTCCTCAGTGGGACTCTCATTCAAGTTGTGGCCTGGTCTGTTATTTGGATCCTTGTGTCCAAGTAGCATTGTGTCTATACCAACTGTGCATTAAGACTCTTAAATATGTGCTGAGTTATGTGGCTGTTACTCACGATGCATGCCATGATTTGCAATGTGCCCAACTGATTTTGTACTCATGTGTCAGATGTGTACAGGTGACTGATGCATTTTTGTTCCTTCTCCTTGCCAACAGCACCATCAACCGACACAGGAGGAGACATGAGAACGGACCAGGGGGAGGGACCCAGCCACAGTGCCACCAGCGCTGAGGAGTCGGAGGGAGCCAGTGGCACGGAGGGTGAGGGGAGTCAGGCACCGGACCTTTGGATGCCGACACTTCTTACCATGCGGATGGCTCGGCTTCTGATTCCCAGGAGGAGGGGGAATACGCGGCGACAGCATCTTCCATCACTGTGTCTGTCCCCACCTCCTCCAGACCCATCTCCACCCTCCCAGTTGCTAGTGTCCCTTCTGTCCGTGCTGCCCCCATGTCTCCTTCATCCCTCGCACCGCAGCCCCTGCCCCTGTCTCCCCTGCTGCCCTCAGTGCCGAGTCTGTGGACCTACTCTGGCAGATTCATGTTGGTCAGACATCAATCCTGACTGTCCTCCATGGCCATACTCGGATACTGACACCGTTGTTGTCATTCATGGAGGGCATGTCAACTAACATTTCTGACCACCGTCGGATTCCATGGATTCCTCATTGACAGCAGCAGTTGTCCTCCTGCAGCGGTCTGTCCCCCACTCCTTCAGACCGATCCACATCCCCCTCTCCCATACCTGTCCAAAGAACACGCAGACATACAAGATCACTCACACTGTTAGACCTGGCACCTTGGCGTGAGTCTCCCTTCCACTTTTTGCTGATGTGCCTCCGATGTTTTGCTGGTTTTCCGATACTCAGGGCACTGCGCCACGGCTGATCCGTGCCGCAGTGCAAGTGCTCCCTACTGTAAATTGTACATACGATTGGTATCCCTGATTGGTGCATTGGATTTACTGTTAGTCCCTAGTAAAGCGCACAAGAGAGTGCCGGGGCTTGTAGATGCCAATACTGCTGGTGGGCCTGCAGCGCTGGTTGCGCCACCCACCGAAGCAGCCGTAAAGATGTGTCTGGGAACTGCGACCGCAGAACCCGCGTGCGGTCCCGTACTGTCACGCTAGCTGGGCAAGTGTCCCCACTTGCCAGCCCCGACCCTTCCCTTGACTACATACTAGTCACCCCTATGGTAGGCCTGCGGGCAGGGTGCGTTGTAGGTGCAAGGTAGTACAAGCCCTGATGTGCGTGGCATGTCCTAGTAGTGACTTACAACGAAGACCGTATTTCACTATTGAAGGCTACCTGCTCCATTAGGCCAGACTGAGCTGCGAGGATTATTACACCCTATAATCCCCGCAGGCTCAAGGAGCATGGTAGCGAGTCATGTTTAGTATGCCTGAACTCAGGATGATAAGATATTTCTTGTAGTCAAGTTTATTTTAGTATCCTGGGTTTGCAAATGCTACTTTTAGAAAGTTAGCCTTTGCTTGCTTAACCATTTCAGCCGCCTCTGCTGGTATGTGTATCTGACTGTCTGGGATGTGTGATTGACAGGGCTGGAGGGTTGACAGGGGGTGAATGCGCCGATTACACCTTAGTGGGAGGTAGGAGTGCCTCTTGACTCGAACTGTCACTGTGCTCGACCACCACAATGCTGGCTCCACCCTCCTGGGGAGCGGCGGATGACTCTGCCGGCACCTGGCCCAGGAAGGGCGAAGCCCCCATCAACAAGGTACTCTGGCCACCCCTGTCCGGACAATGCTGGCTCCACCTCCTGTGGGGCGTCTGATGCGCCTGCCCCTCACACTGAAAGCAGAAGCCGGAGTACACCCGCGGGGGTACTCCAGAACTGAGAGTGGCTATGCAAAGGCCCCCCTGGCCTGCGAGAACAAAGGAATTGGCCTATAAAAGAAGGAGCCCTGCTCCTTGAAAATTAGATCCGGTTTGGGCCACAGAAGGACTCTGCCCTACGAGAAGGACCGTGAGAGACAAGGAAGGGTGCTGACTCTTGCCTGTGTCTGGTGCCTTACTGCCGAAGGAGAGGAAGACAAAAAGACTACAAAAAGACTTTTGCTCTACTTGTGCCAAACTCTGCTAAAGAGATCTCCAAGGGCTTGCAACGGAACTTGCCCCCTGACCAGCGTCCCAGGACCAGTGGACGCTACCCCCTTGGAAGAAAGCGACTGCGGGTGCTGACCATCGCCGCAGCACTGACGGAGGAATCTCCTCTAAGGCATCAACATCCTCCCGACCACCGTGACCGGGGCCCAACGCAACAGCGGAAGCAAAGTGAGGACCAGCCGCCGCTGGCCCGAACACCGTGACCGCAACTGCACCGGGAACCCGAGAGCAAAGCAAAGGAGGACCCGTCCGGTCCGAGCTCTCGAGGTGACTGCATAACGAGCAGCCACTCACCTGCAAAGACGGACAGTTGCCCTACGAGAATCCGCAAGGTCGGTAGCCTGCCCGACAGCCCAGCTGTGAGCCACAGCTGCACCGGCACTTGGCTGGGTACGTCCTGCACTTGGGGACCGTACTGCCACTTGCCACCACCGCACAGCCGCCGCCTCCAGGGTTGGAGCGGACGACGAGGAGAGGACCCTGCCGCCACAGAACACCGCTGCCCCGGATGACCAGTGACCTGCTCGGCTGAAGAGCCGCAACGATCAGCGACCCCGGGAAGGCAACGCGACGTGGGACAGATCCCCTGGAAGCCGCCGGCTCCACAAGAACTTTGAGTAACACCGGCCTACGGGCCTCAAGAGAACTGCATAAGAACTGTGGTAACCCGAATTGAGTAACCTGCAACCGTTTTCATAAAGTATATTGACTGTATTCGCAAGCCTGCTTAAAATCTATATAAAGATATATATTTTTACAGAATACAGTCTGGTCTCGTTGTGTGGTGGGTTGGTTGTGAAGGTGTACTGTTGCAAGTGTTTAACCCTATGTGCCCCAAAGATTAGCCTACGACTGCTTAAGCCACACTACCTAGAGGGTAAGCAGAGGTTGTCTGGACGGTAACCCTCAGCCCTGACGAGGAAGAGAGAGTCCCTGCTTGTCGCTAGTGTTGCACTGCGCCAACTAGAGCCTCCCCCTTCCTACATTGGACGCAGCGGTGAGGATTTCGAATTTACACTTGCGATAGTTATACCTGAGCTTCTGACCACTACACAAGGATTACGGTCCAGTTACTAAGCCACAGACTTTGCTTGTTGAATTTTGCTGAAAGAAGATTCCGAGTGCAGAAGCCATGCCGGGCACAAAGAGCCTGGATGGAGCGGAGTCCACGACCTCTGAGGTGTTGGAGGTGGAGTGGGACGCCGCAAAGCTGGATAAATACACCAGAGTTGAACTGAAGTTTTTCTGTAGGAAACTCAAAGTTCCGCACGCTGGCTGCAAAAACAAGCCGGAGCTCTACAAGGCCCTGAAAGCCTGGGTGGAGTCCAGAAAGACCCCGGAGGAGCAAGACGTCCTCGCCGAGCAGAATGCAACGACGGAGCAGAATGCACTTGGGGATCTGATCGATCTCGAGAGGCAAGACAGCGAGCACAGCTTTGGTAAAGGCCTGTCACCAGAGGAGCTGGCGGACAGGAAGGAAACCCGGAATCACGAAAGAAAGTTGGCAGAATTGAAAATTCAGCTGGAGCTTGAAACGAAAAGAATGGCGCTGGAAGAGCGAAAGCACCAGATGGATTACGAAATAAAAATGAGGGAGATAAGTCTCAAGGAGAGAGACTTGGATCGGCCTCCCTCTGGTGGCAGCACATCGCCAGTGCAGGTAGAGTCAAGAGTGCACATCCCAAAGGACGTAGTTAAGGAGTTCTTTAAGGGGGATGACATAGGACAGTGGTTTAGGGCATACGAGGTAGCCATGTCCTCCCACCGGGTCCCTGACAAGGATTGGGGAGCGGGGTTGTGGGGAAGGTTCCTTAGCGAAGGGAGAGATACCTTGCTAGATTTGCCCGTTGAGAATCAGAGATCCTATGCCCACATGAAAGAAGCTTTATTAAACAGGTACGGGCTTACCCCTGAAATGTATAGACAGAAGTTTAGGGGATGTACTAAGCGGCCTGGGAATACGTATGTGGAGTATGTGACTTACTTTTGCAGAGCACTGGATGGTTGGGTGAAAGGTAACAAAGTTAATGATTTTCAAGGTCTCTTTGATTTAATTGCATGGGAGCACTTGTCTGATCACTGTTTTCCTGAGTTACGCCAACACCTGATCGATAGCAAGCTGTCCAACCCGAGGAAGCTTGCTGAGGAGGCGGACCGCTGGCTCAGCACCAGGGTCCACAAGGGTCCCGTGGGAGATTCCTCCAAGAGTGGGCAGGGTCCCCAGCAGAAGAGTGGGGGGGACAAGGGGGGAAAACAGAAAGGGTTCCAAAAAGGCCCCCAAAGTAGTTCCCAAGGGAATCCGCAGCAGGGTTCTCAGCCTCCCCCACCCCCGAAGCAGAATGGGGCCCCGACAGGTAAACCTGTTCCAAAGGGGCCCTTCAATTGTTTCAAATGTGGCGAGCCTGGGCACATATCCAGTGACCCCAAGTGTCGCCTATTTGGAAAACCCGCACCCACTGGTGCTCCGCCCCGACAAGTGACTAGCGTTCACCTGGGAGAAGAAATGATGGTCCCGGGGGGTGGAGATCCCGTTCAGATGACCCTGGTCTCGTTAGGAGACAGCGAGATGATCCCGACGAACTACCTGCCCTCAAACACTAAGAAATATGGGCAGGTGGTGATCATCAATGGTAAGGAAGCTGAGGCTCTTAGAGACACCGGAGCCAGTGTGACTGCAGTGAGGCAGCACCTGGTGTCTCAAGAGCAGGTTGTACCCCATGCCTACTGTAGGGTTATCAACGCTGATAATTCTGAGAGTCAGTGTCCGATGGCTCAAGTTCCCTTCGAGTGGGGGGGGGTCTCTGGTACTCTGCAGGTCTGTGTGAGAAAAACCATGCCTGTTGACTGTTTGCTAGGGAACGACTTGGAGCACTCCCCTTGGGAAAAGGTGGAGAAAACGACTCACCTGCGGATGGTGGGTCTGCCTGACTGGGCGTGCGTGACCACCCGGTCGATGGCAGCCAGTAAGGGTGATCGAGAGGTCCTGGGGCCTGAGGGAGAGGCCCAGGAACCGGCCTTAGGGAGAAGGCGCAGGGGGCGCGGGAAACCGGCCCCTGAAGTTCCTACGGTCCAGGAGGAGGCAGACCTTGAGGGGGATGCCCTGGAGCCTACGGGGGAACAGATCGCCGAACTGGGGGACCTGCCTGAGCTGACCCATTGGCAGCAAGAAGGAGGACCCTCCAGGGAGGAATTCTGCAGGGAGCAGAAAGAATGCCCTTCTCTCATGGGTATGCAGCAGCAGGCTGCAGACCAGGCCAATGGTGTTCAGGCCAAAACACATTACGTGTACTGGGAGAACGACCTCCTGTATTCGGAGCCTAAGGCTGCTGAACCTGGGTCAGCCCGTGTGCTGGTGGTACCCCAGAAGTTCAGAGCCTTCCTACTGGGTCTGGCTCATGATGTGCCTTTAGCAGGACATTTGGGGATGGACAAGACCTATGACAGGCTTGTCACCCACTTTTACTGGCCCCAAATGCACAAGAGTTCCGATGCGTATTGCAGAACCTGTCCAACTTGCCAGGCAAGTGGGAAGACGGGAGGGAAGAACAAGGCTCCCCTCCAACCCTTCCCTGTGGTCGGTACGCCATTCCAGCGAGTGGGTATTGACATCGTTGGGCCTCTGGACCCCAAGACAGCCATGGGCAACAGGTTCATCCTGGTCTTGGTGGACCATGCCACCCGGTACCCTGAAGCCATCCCTCTGAGGACAGTGACGGCTCCCGTGGTGGGGCGTGCACTGATGGGAATTTTCTCACGAGTAGGATTCCCTCTAGAGGTGGTGAGCGACAGGGGGACCAATTTCATATCGAAATATATGAAGTCCCTTTGGCAGGAGTGTGGCGTAACGTACAAGTTCACCACACCCTACCATCCCCAAGGTAACGGGTTGGTTGAAAGATTCAACCGAACCCTCAAAGGCATGATCATGGGCCTGGAAGGTCCGATGAGGCGTAAGTGGGACGTCCTCTTGCCATGCCTGCTGTTTGCATATCGCGAGGTACCACGGAAGTCCCTAGGGTTCAGCCCCTTTGAACTGCTGTACGGTCACCCCGTGAGAGGACCACTGAGTTTGGTAAAGGAAGGCTGGGAGCAATCTCCCAGGAAACCTCCCCAGAATGTATATAGCTACATGCTGGCCTTCAGAAACCAAACCAGACGCTTCAGACAACTTGCCGAGGCAAATCTGGAAGCGAGCCAGGAGGAAATGAAGCGGTGGTACGATCAGAAGGCCACTCTGGTCGAGCTTCAGCCTGGACAGGAGGTGTATGTCCTGGCCCCAGTGGAGCCCTGTGCCCTTCAGGATAAGTGGACAGGACCATTTGAGGTTGTGGAGCGCCAGAGCCCCGTGACATACTTGGTGGACATGAAGACGCCCAGGAACCCTTTGCGGGTCCTACATGTCAACCGCCTCAAGCCCCACTTGCGAAGGTCCGAAGTGGGCATGTTGTTGGCAACCGATGACGGAATGGAGGAGGAGTCGGAGCCTCTTCCTGACCTCTTGGTGGCCTGTGAGAAGGATGGGTCAGTGGATGGAGTTAACCTCTCACCCTCCCTGACCGCCGAACAACAGGAGGACTGCCGCCAGTTGCTGGGGCAGTTTCCAGACCTGTTCTCCCTGGTTCCGAGTGTCACAGATTGGTGCGTCCATGATGTGGACACTGGAGACAGCTTACCGGTGAAGCATAAGGCTTACCGGGTAACTGACAGGGTACGGGCCTGCATCAAGGAGGAGGTCTCCAAGATGCTTGCCCTCGGGGTGGTTGAGTCTTCCAGCAGTCCTTGGTCCAGCCCCGTGGTCTTGGTGCCGAAGGCTGCTGCGCCGGGAGCCACACCCGAACTACGGTTCTGTGTGGACTACAGAGGACTCAATTCAGTCACGAAGACTGACGCGCACCCCATCCCCAGAGCTGACGAGCTCATTGATCGGCTAGGGGCTGCCCGGTTTCTCAGCACGTTTGATTTGACGTCTGGGTACTGGCAGATCGCCTTGACCGATGGGGCAAAGGAGAGGTCGGCATTCTCTACACCAGATGGGCATTTCCAGTTCCGGGTTATGCCATTTGGAATGAAGAATGCCCCTGCCACCTTTCAGAGATTGGTCAACCAGGTGTTGGCTGGACTGGACGAGTTCAGTGCCACCTACCTGGATGACATCGCGGTGTTCAGCGGCACCTGGCCCGAACACCTGCGACACCTCTGGGAAGTGTTGATGGCCCTGCGCAGAGCAGGCCTCACAATCAAGGCAAGCAAGTGCCAGATTGGGCAGGGTTCAGTGGTGTACTTGGGACACCAAGTTGGGAGTGGCAAGGTAGCCCCCTTGCAGCCCAAAATCGAAACCATCCTGGCTTGGGAACCCCCCAAGACCCAGACTGCAGTGAGAGCCTTCCTGGGGCTCACTGGGCATTACAGGAGGTTTGTCAAGGGCTATGGCACGATCGTGACCCCCTTGACAGAGCTGACTTCGAAAAAGCAGCCCAGGAATGTGATTTGGACTGACACCTGTCAGAAGGCTTTCGACACCCTGAAGACTGCCATGTGCACGGCGCCCGTGCTCCTGGCCCCCGATTTCTCCAAGGAGTTCATTGTGCAAACAGACGCTTCAGAGCATGGTGTAGGGGCTGTTCTTTCACAGATGACTGAGGAGGGCTTTGACCAACCCGTAGCCTTCATAAGTCGGAGGTTACTTCCACGGGAAAGTAGGTGGAGTGCAATAGAGCG
Source organism: Lissotriton vulgaris (assembly GCF_964263255.1). Classification (NCBI taxonomy): domain Eukaryota; kingdom Metazoa; phylum Chordata; class Amphibia; order Caudata; family Salamandridae; genus Lissotriton; species Lissotriton vulgaris. The sequence continues at coordinate 452,734 of NW_028250454.1, forward strand.
AGAAGCATTTGCTGTGGTCTGGGCGCTGAAGAAGCTAAGACCCTACTTGTTTGGGTCTCACTTCCGAGTTCAGACGGACCACAGGCCCCTCAGATGGTTGATGCAAATGAGGGGTGAGAACCCGAAACTGTTGAGGTGGTCCATTTCTCTACAGAGTATGGACTTTACGGTGGAACACCGCCCTGGCACCGATCACGCCAACGCTGACGGTCTGTCCAGATTTTTCCACCTTAGTGATGTGGAACTCCCTGGGGAAGGGTAGTTCCCCCCACATTTCAGCTGGAGGGGACACATGTTAGACCTGGCACCTTGGCGTGAGTCTCCCTTCCACTTTTTGCTGATGTGCCTCCGATGTTTTGCTGGTTTTCCGATACTCAGGGCACTGCGCCACGGCTGATCCGTGCCACAGTGCAAGTGCTCCCTACTGTAAATTGTACATACGATTGGTATCCCTGATTGGTGCATTGGATTTACTGTTAGTCCCTAGTAAAGCGCACAAGAGAGTGCCGGGGCTTGTAGATGCCAATACTGCTGGTGGGCCTGCAGCGCTGGTTGCGCCACCCACCGAAGCACCGTAAAGATGTGTCTGGGAACTGCGACCGCAGAACCCGCGTGCGGTCCCGTACTGTCACGCTAGCTGGGCAAGTGTCCCCACTTGCCAGCCCCGACCCTTCCCTTGACTACATACTAGTCACCCCTATGGTAGGCCTGCGGGCAGGGTGCGTTGTAGGTGCAAGGTAGGACAAGCCCTGATGTGCGTGGCATGTCCTAGTAGTGACTTACAACGAAGACCGTATTTCACTATTGAAGGCTACCTGCTCCATTAGGCCAGACTGAGCTGCGAGGATTATTACACCCTATAATCCCCGCAGGCTCAAGGAGCATGGTAGCGAGTCATGTTTAGTATGCCTGAACTCAGGATGATAAGATATTTCTTGTAGTCAAGTTTATTTTAGTATCCCGGGTTGGCAAATGCTACTTTTAGAAAGTTAGCCTTTGCTTGCTTAACCATTTCAGCCGTCTCTGCTGGTATGTGTATCTGACTGTCTGGGATGTGTGAGTGACAGGGCTGGAGGGTTGACAGGGGGTGAATGCGCAGATTACACCTTAGTGGGAGGTAGGAGTGCCTCTTGACTCGAACTGTCACTGTGCTCGACCACCACAATGCTGGCTCCACCCTCCTGGGGAGCGGCGGATGACTCTGCCGGCACCTGGCCCAGGAAGGGCGAAGCCCCCATCAACAAGGTACTCTGGCCACCCCTGTCCGGACAATGCTGGCTCCACCTCCTGTGGGGCGTCTGATGCGCCTGCCCCTCACACTGAAAGCAGAAGCCGGAGTACACCCGCGGGGGTACTCCAGAACTGAGAGTGGCTATGCAAAGGCCCCCCTGGCCTGCGAGAACAAAGGAATTGGCCTATAAAAGAAGGAGCCCTGCTCCTTGAAAATTAGATCCGGTTTGGGCCACAGAAGGACTCTGCCCTACGAGAAGGACCGTGAGAGACAAGGAAGGGTGCTGACTCTTGCCTGTGTCTGGTGCCTTGCTGCCGAAGGAGAGGAAGACAAAAAGACTACAAAAAGACTTTTGCTCTACTTGTGCCAAACTCTGCTAAAGAGATCTCCAAGGGCTTGCAACGGAACTTGCCCCCTGACCAGCGTCCCAGGACCAGTGGACGCTACCCCCTTGGAAGAAAGCGACTGCGGGTGCTGACCATCGCCGCAACACTGACGGAGGAATCTCCTCTAAGGCATCAACATCCTCCCGACCACCGTGACCGGGGCCCAACGCAACAGCGGAAGCAAAGTGAGGACCAGCCGCAGCTGGCCCGAACACCGTGACCGCAACTGCACCAGGAACCCGAGAGCAAAGCAAAGGAGGACCCGTCCGGTCCGAGCTCTCGAGGTGACTGCATAACGAGCAGCCACTCACCTGCAAAGACGGACAGTTGCCCTACGAGAATCCGCAAGGTCGGTAGCCTGCCCGACAGCCCAGCTGTGAGCCACAGCTGCACCGGCACTTGGCTGGGTACGTCCTGCACTTGGGGACCGTACTGCCACTTGCCACCACCGCACAGCCGCCGCCTCCAGGGTTGGAGCGGACGACGAGGAGAGGACCCTGCCGCCACAGAACACCGCTGCCCCGGATGACCAGTGACCTGCTCGGCTGAAGAGCCGCAACGATCAGCGACCCCGGGAAGGCAACGCGACGTGGGACAGATCCCCTGGAAGCCGCCGGCTCCACAAGAACTTTGAGTAACACCGGCCTACGGGCCTCAAGAGAACTGCATAAGAACTGTGGTAACCCGAATTGAGTAACCTGCAACCGTTTTCATAAAGTATATTGACTGTATTCGCAAGCCTGCTTAAAATCTATATAAAGATATATATTTTTACAGAATACAGTCTGGTCTCGTTGTGTGGTGAGTTGGTTGTGAAGGTGTACTGTTGCAAGTGTTTAACCCTATGTGCCCCAAAGATTAGCCTACGACTGCTTAAACCACACTACCTAGAGGGTAAGCAGAGGTTGTCTGGACGGTAACCCTCAGCCCTGACGAGGAAGAGAGAGTCCCTGCTTGTCGCTAGTGTTGCACTGCGCCAACTAGAGCCTCCCCCTTCCTACACACACCAACAGAGCCACCCAGCACACCACCACTGAAGTCTAGGAGCAGTTCTCCTGGCACGCAATCTCAGGGGGATGCAAGCACACCCACAGGGACTGGGGTCAGATGGCAGGCACGCAGACACAGACAAAGTCCACAAGACTCAGAGCCCTCTACCTCCACTCCCATTGTGTCCCTAGGTGCAGGTGGTGGTCTGGCTGAACTGGCAGCAGTGCAGTGCTGAATTTCTTTCCAGCTTTGGCACAAGCCACTGAGAGGATTCCTCCCCCCCTGCACACACAACACCTACCCTTCCCTCTACTGTCCCTGCGGTGCCGGTCACTGACCCAGATGATGCCCCCTATGGGTCCACAACCCTTTAACTCCATCATGTGCAGGCAAGTTTCGGGGTGACAACCTCCTCAACGTACCACCAAAAAAACACATTATTGTGGACTGGCCATTGGCCTTCTTTGAGCCAGGACTCATTTCTGAACACATTTTCCTTTTGGAGCTGAATAAAGCATTTTATTTTTCATTCTAAATTATTGCAGTTCAGGATCTTGCTTTAGGTGCTGTGTGCCTAGGAGTTGGTGTCATGGTAATGTTTTGGAATTGTGAAATATGTCTATTTTATGATGGTAATGAGGTGGACCATGGTATCTATGTACCATCACAATGTAGCCGCAAATTATCTTTGTTTGTGTGTGTTCAGTTTGCCTACAGACATTGTCCTAAAGAGTGTCCCTTCTTCAGTGACACATGAGATCTTCACTACAGACAGTTGTGCTGACTTGTGTGCAGATTTTCTATTTAGTTGAACGTTCCCTTGAGCAATGGCCATGCCTGCTCACAAATGAGTTCTGCTCATTAGTCTGTGCCATCCATGCTAATCACTGTACTTGTGTTTGTAGTATGTAGAAATGCCTTCATGGACACCATCAGCCTTTTTCACACTATGCAGATGTATGATCACAGCCTTACCCTTATGTTTGGATTTGTTCTGTAGTGTATTTGTGCACACGACTCACAATTTAGTGCTTCATATCTAAGGGGTTTCAACCCTGTTCCTTCCATGGGAGAGTACAAGTTTCACCACCTGGACATTCATATCAGGCCAGGGATATATATGACAGTGTGTTTTTCCTTTTATCTCTATTTGTTTAGTGGGCTGTTACATGACTATACACTATTGAGTCATGATGGTAGGGTGTGTAGGTTGCCTGCAACCTCCATGGGTGGATATGCATGTGGGATCTGACATCACACCCACATGTGGTGTGTCACGCCGTGTGTGAAAGAAATCCATCATCCGTGGAGTGGGACACTGCTGTAAGTGAAGTGTTGCTATGGCACTATCAGGACTGTCACAGGTTAGGGATGTAAACATACATCCATGAAGTTGTTGTATGATGATGATAATGCCCCCCCTTTAACTGGGCACTGCTGGCAGTCCTCTACAGGAATACTGTTGGGCACTGCTGGGAGTTCTGTGCACCACCCCTCTCATGTCTGGGCACTGATGTGAGTCCTGTGCAGCCACCCCTCTCATGTCTGGGTACTGCTGGGAGTCCTGTACACCCATCCCTCTGATGTCTAGGAACTGTTGGGAGTCCTGTGCACGCACCCCTCTCATGTCTGGCCACTGCTGGGAGTCTTGTGCACCCACCCCTCTCATGTCTGGGCACTGCTGGGAGTCATATCCACCCATCCTTCTTATGTCTGGGCACTGCTGGGAGTCCTGTGCACCTACCCCTCTCATGTCTGGGCACTGCTGGGAGTCAACTTTACCCACCCCTCTCATGTCTCTGCACTGCTGGGAGTCCTGTGCACCCACCCCTCTCATGTCTGGGCACTGGCGGGAGTCCTGTGCACCCACCCCTCTCATGTCTGGGCACTGCTGGGAGTCATATCCACCCACCCCTCTCATGTCTCGGCACTGCTGGGAGTCATATCCACCAACGCCTCTTATGTCTGGGCACTGCTGGGAGTCCTGTGCACCCACCCCTCTCATGTCTGGGCACTGCTGGGAGTCCTGTTCACCCACCCCTCTCATGTCTGGGCACTGCTGGGAGTCATATCCACCCACCCCTCTTATGTCTGGGCACCGCTGGGAGTCCTGTGCACCCACCGCTCTCATGTCTGGGAACTACTGGGAGTCCTGTGCACCAACCCCTCTCATGTTTGGGCACTGCTGGGAGTCATATCCACCCACCCCTCTTATGTCTGGGCACTGCTGGGAGTCCTGTGTACCCACCCCTCTCATGTCTGGGCACTGCTGGGAGTCATATCCACCCACCCCTCTTATGTATGGCACTGCTGGGAGACCTGTGCACCCACCTCTCTCATGTATGGGCACTGCTGGGAGTCATATCCTCCCACCCCCTCATGTATGGGCACTGCTGCGAGTCATATCCACCCACCCCTTTTATGTCTGGGCACTGCTGGGAGTCATGTGCACCAACCCCTCTCATGTCTGGGCACTGCCGGGAGTCCTGTGCACCCACCCCTCTCATATCTGGGCACTGCTGAGTGTCCTGTGCACCCACCCCTCTCATGTCTGGGTACTGCTGGGAGTCCTGTACACCCATCCCTCTGATGTCTAGGAACTGTTGGGAGTCCTGTGCACGCACCCCTCTCATGTCTGGCCACTGCTGGGAGTCCTGTGCACCCACCCCTCTCATGTCTGGGCACTGCTGGGAGTCATATCCACCCATCCTTCTTATGTCTGGGCACTGCTGGGAGTCCTGTGCACCTACCCCTCTCATGTCTGGGCACTGCTGGGAGTCAACTTTACCCACCCCTCTCATGTCTCTGCACTGCTGGGAGTCCTGTGCACCCACCCCTCTCATGTCTGGGCACTGGCGGGAGTCCTGTGCACCCACCCCTCTCATGTCTGGGCACTGCTGGGAGTCATATCCACCCACCCCTCTCATGTCTCGGCACTGCTGGGAGTCATATCCACCAACGCCTCTTATGTCTGGGCACTGCTGGGAGTCCTGTGCACCCACCCCTCTCATGTCTGGGCACTGCTGGGAGTCCTGTTCACCCACCCCTCTCATGTCTGGGCACTGCTGGGAGTCATATCCACCCACCCCTCTTATGTCTGGGCACCGCTGGGAGTCCTGTGCACCCACCGCTCTCATGTCTGGGAACTACTGGGAGTCCTGTGCACCAACCCCTCTCATGTTTGGGCACTGCTGGGAGTCATATCCACCCACCCCTCTTATGTCTGGGCACTGCTGGGAGTCCTGTGTACCCACCCCTCTCATGTCTGGGCACTGCTGGGAGTCATATCCACCCACCCCTCTTATGTATGGCACTGCTGGGAGACCTGTGCACCCACCTCTCTCATGTATGGGCACTGCTGGGAGTCATATCCTCCCACCCCCTCATGTATGGGCACTGCTGCGAGTCATATCCACCCACCCCTTTTATGTCTGGGCACTGCTGGGAGTCATGTGCACCAACCCCTCTCATGTCTGGGCACTGCCGGGAGTCCTGTGCACCCACCCCTCTCATATCTGGGCACTGCTGAGTGTCCTGTGCACCCACCCCTCTCATGTCTGGGCACTGCTGGGAGTCATATCGACCCACCCCTCTTATGTCTGGGCACTGCTGGGAGTCCTGTGCACCCACCCCTCTCATGTCTGGGCACTGCTGAGTGTCCTGTGCACCCACCCCTCTCATGACTGGGCACTGCTGGGAGTCATATCCACCCACCCCTCTCAAGTCTGGGCACTGCTGGGAGTCCTGTGCACCCACCCCTCTCATGTCTGGGCACTGTTGGGAGTCCTGTGCACACACCCCTCTCATGTCTGGGCACTGCCGGGAGTTCCTGACACCCACCCCTCTCATATCTGGGAAGCCCCTGAGTGCCCTGTGCACCCACCCCTCTCATGTCTGGGCACTGCTGGGAGTCATATCCACCCACCCCTCTTATGTCTGGGCACTGCTGGGAGTCCTGTGCACCCACCCCTCTCATGTCTGGGCACTGTTGGGAGTCCTGTGCACACACCCCACTCATGTCTAGGCACTGGTGGGAGTCCTGTGCACCCACCCCTCTCATGTCTGGGCATTGCTGGGAGTCCTGTGCACCAACTCCTCTCATGTCTGGGCACTGCTGAGAGTCATATCCACTCACCCCTCTTATGTCTGGGCACTGCCGGGAGTCCTGTGCACCCACCCCTCTCATGTCTGGGCTCTGCTGGGAGTCCTGTCCACCCACCCTCTTATGTCTGGGCACTGCTGAGAGTCCTGTGCACCCACCCCTCTCATGTCTGGGCACTGCCGGGAGTCCTGTGCACTCACCCTCTCATGTCTGAGCACTGTTGGGAGTCCTGTGCACCCACCCCTCTCATGTCTGGGCACTGACGAGAGTTATATCCACCCACCCCTCTCATGTCTGGACACTGCTGGGAGTCATATCCACCCAGCCCACTTATGTATGGGCACTGCTGGGAGTCCTATGCACCCACCCCTCTCACTTCTGGGCACTGCTGGGAGTCCTGTGCACCCACCCCTCTCATATCTGGGCACTGCTGGGGGTCATATCCACCCACCCCTCTCATGTCTGGGCACTGCTGGGAGTCATATCCACCCACTCCTCTTATGTCTGGGCACTGCTGGGAGTCCTGTGCACCCACCCCTCTCATGTCTGAGCACTGCTCGGAGTCCTGTGCACCCACCCCTCTCATGTCTGGGCACTGCTGGGAGTCATATCCACCCATCCCTCTCATGTCTGGGCACTGCTGGGAGTCATATTTACCCACACCTCTTATGTCTTGGCACTGCTGGGAGTCCTGTGCACCCAACCGCTCTCATGTGTGGGCACTCCTGGGAGTCCGGTGCACCCACCCCTCTCATCTCTGGTCACTGCTGGGAGTCCTGTGCACCCACCCCTCTCATGTCTGGGCACTGCTGGGAGTCCTGTGCACCCCCCTCTCATGTCTGGGCACTGCTGGGAGTCATATCCACCCACCCCTCTTATGTCTAGGCACTGCTGGCAGTCCTGTGCACCCACCCCTCTCATGTCTGGGCACTGCTGGGAATCCTATGCACCCACCCCTCTCATGTCTGTGCACTGCTGGGAGTCATATCCACCCACCCCTCTTATCTCTGGGCACTGCTGGGAGTCATGTGCACCCACCCCTCTTATGTCTGGGCACTGCTGGCAGTCATATCCACCCACCCCTCTCATGTCTGGGCACTGCTGGGAGTCATATCCACCCACCCCTCAGATGTCTCGCACCGTACCCCAACATTCATGGAGTGTGTGTGGCTCATATCACTATTGCACTGGTGATATATGGGAGCGTGTGACACACCGTACCCCAACACTCATGGCGTGTGTGCGGCTCGTATCTCTATTGCAATAGTGATATACGCGAGCGTGTGACACACCGTACCGCAACATTGATGGCGTGTGTGCGGCTCGTATCTCTATTGCAATGGTGATATACGCGGGCGTGGGACGGACCCTACAGGTACACCTCCGTTGTTGCGGTACGTTGTTCTCACAGTATGCACCGTCGTCGCTTTCTGTGCACCAGGTCGTAGGCGTACAGGACTGGGATGACACGGTCGATGGGGTTCATGGCGTGTCTGTCGCGTACCGGGGTGCGGGTCGGGCCGGATCTGCTTTTACAGACGTTTTCACTCCCTTAGCAATAGGGTCGTACAGAGTGTCACTGACACGAATCATACTGCCTGGGCTAGAAACTGCTGCCTGTTTATGTACAGACGGCACGTACAGCGTGACCCGGATATGAATCGTATGTATTTTTTGGTCGTATGGTGTTAGGTACGAATCGTATGTAGATCTACTTCGGGTTAGGATCGTACTTGATTGTATGTACGGGGACGTTGTAGGTGTACAAATCATACTTGAAAAACGCTGCGTACGTCGAATTGTGGGAGATTTTACCAGATCGGAATTGACCCCAAGGTGTCTGGGAGTTGGATGAATCTCACAGTCAACTGTTGTGCAAAGTCTGATGTGGGCTGAGTGGGCAGTATAACAGTACAATTGGATAATATCATCCTCTATTTCTCAATACAGTATGCAGACATGGCTCATGGTGAGATTCTTAACACCATTGCTGCATGCAAGATTCCCCTCCTGTGCTGGGCCCTAATGTAAATGGGTGTGCTCATGACGAGCTTAGCGCGTCATGTGCACACGAGAGGTATACCTCCTGACGAGCTCAGCTCATCATGAGCATCGGAGGGGTTAAACAGACCAATGCACATATACCATGATGTGTCTATCCAAGTCAATGTAGCTACCATGACTTAGAGTTATTTGCTAGAGATATGCATGTAAAACAAGTAAAAATCAGCCACTTCACTCATTTGAATCCGGGCCACCTCTCCACAAACCCCTGGGGCCCATATGCCTTTACATGTGTTTCCCATGTAAGGGTTTTCCAATGTATGCAATTGACATAATTCACACACCCTTAGGCTCATTGTAACCAATTGGATCAGAAGCTAAGCAGTCAAATAAGGCACAATGAGTGCTTAAAAACTTACTGGTACCTCTGGTGAGCCTTATAGCCTGCCAAAGAGGGGAAGGACGTCATCAACCAGCACTACAAGATCCTCTGAAGTGAATGGATGAGCCTTCCCTTTAGTGCACAACATGAGTGCTCCCAGAGGTGGCAAACAGCAGCAGGTGATGGGAAATTGTAGTCATAAACAGTGTCTGGAGGCAAGTGATATATTGTCAACAATTCAAGGTGTACATAGGCCACATAGACTGCCTTCAGTGAAGATGGCCAGCAATATTGGAAGGCGGCGGCTTCATTTTTCAACATTGCCTATGACTGTGACCGTCGTGACTGAACAAGCCACCGTGCAATTCAAATCAGCCGGCAGTTGCAGAATAAGCCGGTCCCATTGATGATGTCTGGCATTCACATAGGCGATCTCCACTGTTGTTGGACACATCCCTTGAACCGTCACGGTCACAATAACATTATTCAGCTTGTGGCTGTGACCAACATGGCTGAACATACCTAGCGTGTGTTTTGAAAGCACCGTCGGTCGGGAATCCTGAAAGTCTGGGTTTGTGATATATACCTGATGGGAGAAGATTGATATATTGCATTGTGGGATTTGTAGTAGTACTGATTGTAATATGGTGGAAAGAGCCAAAGAACGTAACTCACATGGTTGTGGTGAAACGAAGTGTATAGTCTTAATTAATCACCTGTAGGGTGTTAACTTGAGTGGAATCTTACTAAAGCGGTTTCAGTAGCATATAATTCAGTTTGCATTTATGCGAGACCCGCGCGCCTCGGCGCACAGGACAACAGAAATATGAAGTCACAGATTTTAAATCAATTCATTTGAAATCGTTTTTTATGATGAATCAGCATGTCACGGTAAGTATTTTGAAGTTTATATAAATTCTTTTGTCTTTAAAAAAGTGGTACTGCTTTTACCATGTATAAGTGGTTGAGTTACTGAAAATCATGGTGCTATTGTGTTACATTTACTATATGTTAATGATGGAGCGAGATTTAGAAAATATTTTATTCTAGCTCGTGATGTCATACTCTCATAACTTGAAATAATATATTAATGAGTGTTTGCATGATTTGTTTAATTAACTCAACCTAGATTAAGTTTGCACCACACATGAACACGCGGGAAACTAATTACATGTGCTCTTGTTGCATTTGCAAGTCTGTTTTGTAACACATAACTGATATTGTTTTGTCTGTTATGTCTGTCCTATTGTCTTTGTCACTATTAATATGCTGCTGATCATTCATGGCATGTGTTTTTATATGTGCTTACATGTTTGTCCTATGTTGTGTTTGTCTGTCTGTGTATTATTTAATCATCTTTTTACTCTTTCAGAAACATAAAGCTGGATTACATGAAGAATGGTAGTTATTTTATGTGTTGCTTTATTTGTTTGCTTTTGCTAAATGTCTTTTATTAGTGGGTTAATTAATAATTAGCAAGGGCTGGGTGGTACAGAAGGGTTTGTTTTACCTGAATTAATTATTCTTTTGTGTTTGTTTAAATAATAGTTTTCTGAAAAAGTGACGCAAGCTGAAAGTGGCGCTGAAAAAGTGACGCAAGCTGAAAGTGGCGCAGTGACGCAAGCAAAAAGTAGTGCAGAGGCCTGCTGATGCTAAACCACAGGAGAAAGTTTATTTTAAAAAAAAAATGACAGCCTACAAACTTTTATTCTGAAATCACTTGAAAATGAACTGCTAAAGACAACTCTGTGGAGTGGGTTTGGATGTGCCACGGAAATCTCAGAACAGACAGGCTCAAGGTTGAAAGGAAGAGACGTGACAGATTTTGTATTGCTTGAACATCTTTGCTACAAAATGTAGCAGACTAAGGAACTGTTGCCAGGACTCTATGCATGAACAATGGCTCTGTGTAAAAAGCCTGATCTTGTGGTGGAAGATGTCACAGTTTACTGTGGCGTGAGGTGGTTTAGCCAATGGAGAGCCAGAATTCAGCTAATGGAATGTGAAAAATAGTTAGCTCAGCTTAATTTAGGGTATAAGAATAGGCTTCAGCTGCAGATTTTTTGGCTTACGCTTCTTGATTCCAGAGGGATGTTCTGCTGTCCGATGAATACACGTTAGGAAAGGTAACTTTTAAAGACTTTGTTTCCAGGCGATGAGGGTAGAGACAGAGAGTTAGTTAGGTTTGGAAATACTCTTTTTCACTTATTTCTGCTAATGAATAATATTATCTTGAATTAAGCTCTCTTTATAAATGCTGAATAAAACTTTCTTATGACTTTTTCTAATGCTTGCTTAATAAAATTCCAAACCTAAGTTTTCTTAAATATGTTTTAATAAACTTTTAAAATGACAAGCTGGTCTTGTTTTTTGAAAATAGTTCAATTTCAACATATAGGATCTATTCGCCTCATGATTCAGCTACTCTATTGTTTCTTATGGGCCTAGTATTGATTGGTAAGTATGGTGGTAGATATGGTGGTAGATAGTGACATCATTTATAAAGAATTTTAGTTGCTGCGCTGCAACATTAACAACGTGGGTATAGAATTTGACTGAGTACAGCTTGTAAGTGTTAGCCTGTTAATACATATGTCAGATTCATTTGTAGCGCTTTTTCCATAGGCCTATTGCTAAAATTAACATTATTGTTTTCATTTTCACGTGTTGTTCAGATTTCAGTGAAACATTATGTTGATAGACATGTTTAAAATAATACTGTTGCTTGTACTTTTAGATACCCCTGATGAAGGGAATTCATTCCCGAAATGCATTGGGTTTGACAAAATAAATCATGACATGGAACCCACATTATGCTTCTGAGCCTATTTCGAACATTAATGTTAAGCATGAATTGAACATAATGAATTGAACGAAAGTAAGTTGGATGAGAATAAAAGGTGACACAAATGAAGAAAGCAGGTTGAATTATAAGGATTTAATTAATTGGATTCAAGTAAATATGTGGTTGCGCAGCCTGTTGGAACCTAAAAAAAAGAGTTCCCTTGTGGTTCAGTAGTGTTGCAGCGCAATGGGACGAAACGCGAAGCAGGTATTGCATGCCGTTACCATTTGAATGTAGTATATTGTGTTACCTTCACAGATTACTGACATTTCTGTTGTGCACTTCATTGGGTGCCTGTTGTGTTGTCTTTCTTTTCATTTATGGAGACCTGGTAGATTTCTGGATGAGCAGGTGGACATGTGCCTCAGAAGAGCTTTTTGTGCAATGTGTGTAGTCCATTAGACATGGGGATCAGATTATTGTTGACATGGCTGCCAAGTGGCTATGGGGAAAGGAGAGTAATACTTCAGGTCTAGTGCTTAGGCAATAGACTTGATGGTAGCTTCAAGTCCTTTCATTCTTTCCCAGTCCAAACCTGGGCAATGGCTGCCTACCTGTTAGGTGAACCTGAGTACTGCCTTGGCAGCCAAGTGGCTATGGGGAGAGGAGAGTAGTACATGTATTTATTTATTTTAGAGGTTTTATATAGCGCTGGCTGGACCAAAAGTATCAGAGAGCTTTACATGAGTATAAAATAGTTACAGTCACAAGAACGAAAATCAGCAACAATCAACAGCAGTGAATAATAACAGGTTACAAAAGAAAGACGGTTTGTAATTATACAAATGCAGGTATAGGAGCAGGAGCAAATTACAAATCTAAAAGGAAAGATAGGAAAATGGGTATTTGTAGATGATGTGCACTTTGAGGTCCTTTTGAAAGCTGAGATATGAAAGTTGCATCGCAGGTCTTTGGGGAGGGCATTTCAGGTGCTTGGGGCATTACCAGAGAAGGAGCTGGATTGAGTGGATTTCTTTTTTAACAGGGGTGGAAAAAGTAGGAGAGCTTTCGTACTTCTCAGAGCTCGGGAACTGCTTGCTATGCAAAGTTTGTTGGCAAGGTAAGGCAGAGTGTTTTGGTGGAGGGCTTTGTCTGTAATGCAAGCATTATTGTTGGCAGACCTGCCTACGATAGGGAGTCATTGGAGAGTTTGGAGGACTAGGGAGATGTGGTCAAAACATTTTCAGTTGGTGATGAGTCTAGCTGCAAGGTTGAGAACAGATTTGAGAGGAGCTAGGTGGATCTTAGGGATTCCGTTGAGGATGGCGTTGCCGTAATCAATTCTTGAGAGGACCAGGGATTGAGTTACTAGTATAAAGTCTTCAGATGAAATAAAGGGCTTGATTTTATTGAGATGGTGGAGAGTTAAGAGGGCTCCTTTTGCTGAAGTTTTGATGTGAGAATTGAGATTAAGTTTATGATAAATGGAAATACCATGAGATTTGACTGAGTTGGACAAGGAGAGAGAGCAGTTGAAGGCATTGAGGTCGGAGAACCACATTTGTATGGGGAGAGGGTTGGTTTTAGGGGAGAAAAGAATGATTTCAGTTTTTTTAGGGTTCAGTTTGAGATGATTTATTTGGAACCAGGATTAAATCTTGGCGAGGATGCTGTTAAGATGTAGGATATTGGCGTGGGTTTTGATCTTGTAGTACAGTTGAGTATCATCAGTGTAGAGGTGGTAGATGGATTCAAGCAAGCCGGGCTGAAGACGGCTGGAATGCCAGAAACCAGTCCTCGGAAGCTTGTTTCCGATCCAGGGAAGGCATGGCTTGGCAGTTCGGGCTGGACTGTTCCCAGGAGGCACAGGGTCAGACTGATTTGCATATGGCCATGTCTGAACTGGGGTGGTGTGGAGTGCAAAAAAACAATGGATTTAGGCCCAGATCTCGGTACTGGGGTGAATGTATGACATTGTTCTGCATTCTGTCCATCAACTGTGTTTTTTGCGTTTGTCACCCCGAGTGGGATGGGTATGCTCAGACGTGAGTCCCATGCTCTCCACACCACTGGATTCAAGCAAGCCGGGCTGAAGACAGCTGGAATGCCAGAAACCGGTCCTCGGAAGCTTGTTTCCGGTCCAGGGAAGGCATGGCTTGGCAGTTCGGGCTGGACTGTTCCCATGAGGCACAGGGTCAGACTGATTTGCATATGGCCATGTCTGAACTGGGGTGGTGTGGAGTGCAAAAAAACAATGGATTTAGGCCCAGATCTCGGTACTGGGGTGAATGCATGACATTGTTCTTCATTCTGTCCATCAACTGTGTTTTTTGTGAGGTAGTAGTTGATTCCAGCTTGTTTAAGGATAAGAGTGAGGGGTTTCATAAAGAGGTTAAAATCAAATAGGGATAGAATAGATCCCTGGGGGACTCCTAGGAATACCAGAGTGGAGCTAGAAACACAGTTGTGAATTTTGACTTGCTGTGTTCGGTGTTGTAAGTAGGAGACAAACTATTTATGGGTGGAACCATTAAGGCCAAAACGATCTCTGAGAACATTAAGTGGTGCAGAGTGGTTGATGGTATCAAATGCTGCAGAGAGATCAAGGACAATGAGTAAACACATCTCGCCATTGTCAAGAGAGTGATGGATGTCATCAACAATATTTAGCATGGCAGTTTGGTACTAAAGCCTTTTCTGAAGCCTGATTGAAGGGGGTTCAGTAGGTTAACATTTTCAATGTGTTTGTCTTATTAGAGCAAGACACATTTTTTGAGAGCTTTAGAAAGAAGGGGGAGGTTAGAGATGGGGAGGAGAATATTTAGGTAATTGGAATTTTTAATAATGGGGGAGATTTGATCAAGTTGAAGAGAGATAGGGACAGATCCTGTGGCCAGGGAGGTGTTGATGATTGTGTCCAGGATGGTGCAGTGATGTGTTTTAGGTCCTGGATACGGTTTGAGGGGAGGGGGTCTTTGGTGTGGGAGGATGGCTTAGGTTAAGTGATGATGTTGAGCACTTTGTACTCAGTAACAGGGAGGAAAGTATTCCAGGATGCATTGTTTTTTAGTAGTGAGTTAGAGTGATTGGGAGAAAGAGGAGAAGTGTGGATGGGATTGGGGAGAGGTTCTGGGGGGATGTAGCAGTGGGTGTGTATGTAGGGGGTAAGGAGAGGTGGAGAAGCAGGCATGTGAGCGGGGGTCATGGAGAGAGCAGTGAAGGGTTTAGAAGTGATGTCAGGAGAAGGAAGGGGGCTGGTTGGGGTAGGACATCTAGCAGTTGAGGAAAATAGGAAAGGCAGTGTGGTGCAGTGGAGGTTTGGTTACGAATTATGTTAAATAGTTCTCTAGGTCTATTTTTGGCCCGATCAAGTTGGGTACAGAAGAAAGATGCCTTTTTGTTAAAAATGTGTTTCTTGTATATTGATATAGCTTCTCTAAGGAGTGTTAGGTTAGCAGGAGAGAGATGATGCCTCCAAGTTCTTTCCATCAGTCTAAGAGAACGTCTTTCCTTATTGAGCTAAAGGTTAAACCAAGATTTGGAAGGGATGTTCTTTTGATTTTTAAGTTTGGTTGGGGCAATTTAGTCAAGGACATCAGTGACGGCTTTAATAAAATGCTCAGTATGATCATTTGCATTTTGAGAGAGAGGGGTGATGAACAGTTTGGGCTTGGAGTTTGGACTCAAGAACACCAGGGGGGAGCTGAATAAGGTTTCTAGTCAATTTCTTTGGTTTGATGGACTGGGTCAGAGATGTAGGTGACGAGGTACAGATGGTGAACAGTATGAGGTTGGTGTCAGACCAGTCAATAGGGATGATGTTGGCCAGGAAGGCCAGGTCCATATGGGAAATATTGGCATCTAGGATGGCTGCTTTGGTGTGTGTAGGAACCTGACAAAGTTGCTGGAGGTCATTGATCTCGAGAAGATTGGAGAGGAGGGTGGTTGTGGGGTCTTTGGAGTCATTTAGGTGGAGGTTGAGGTCTCCAAGGAAGAGATTTCTAGAGTTAGATATAGAGGATTGGGTGATGTTAGAACTGGCTATTTCTGGTTGGCTAAGGCTGACGCCAAAGCTAGGCAGAAACCACCATTCTAGTCAGGGCAAGGGAGTCACACGCCAAGATAACCCCTGCTCACCCCCTTGGTAGCTTGGCACGAGCAGACAGGCTTATCCCGGAGGCAATGTGTAAAGCATTTGCGCTAGCACACAACAGCAACAACATCCTAGGCACACCACAAAAGGAACTCCACACAAGGTTATATAAAAATAACTTCTGTATTGTAAAAACACATCAGATAGAAGTCGCACATGTACATTGTGCCAACTGGCACGGGCAATATTCACAAGGGATTATTTACAGGACAGGGCCACATGGGCCACTGTCAGAATCAACACTTTTAGAAATAGCACTCCTTGAACTTAGAATAAGTATATCACAAAATACCAGTTATAGATCACATCCAGTAACTACTGGGAACAGGTAAGTACCACCTACGCAACCCTAAATACCTTAGGAGAAATGTCACGCACGGAACCAGGACCTCACTAGGACCACCTGTACTAGAAAGAAGAACCACCTAAGTATCACATTACACATGATGCATCCCAACATTCAGAGGTGTAAGGAAGGAAAAACACATGATGCATAAACCAACACATTCAGAGTTGTAAAATCAAAGAAGACACCTGATGCATAAAACATTCA
Organism: Lissotriton vulgaris; assembly: GCF_964263255.1. Taxonomy (NCBI): domain Eukaryota; kingdom Metazoa; phylum Chordata; class Amphibia; order Caudata; family Salamandridae; genus Lissotriton; species Lissotriton vulgaris. Next base: position 469,320 of record NW_028250454.1, read on the forward strand.
GAGGTGCCAGAACATAGCTCAATAGCGCAAAAACACATGATGCATAAAACATTCAGAGGTGTAAGATCATGGTGCGTAATCATATTAAATGCATTACAGTTCCTAGCACCACATAACATTGCGCAAAACTCACATTCGGCCTAACCAGTAAAAACTACAGTAGGCAATGTCTCACTAGTCTAAACACACATAGGTAAGCACACAGCAAAAACACATAAGCCACCACTTGTGGCAGTCCCTAGGCCAACCGGCTTGTTGGGGCTACGACGCCCTGTGTCCCAATAGTCAAGGGTCTAAACGTTGCAGGTGCCCACTACTTGCTGGGCACCTGGGAACATCCCAAGACCTAAACGGTGCAGCTGCCCACTAATAGCTGGGCAGCTGGGAATCGAAAATGGTGACAGGGTCCTCACTGACCCTAGAACAGAACTGCACCAAAATGTAGGAGCCACACAGGCTCTGGACATCACACATGCCCCAAACGTTGGAGTCCCCCCTCTGGAGACTCGTGATCAGAAGAAATTCCCCCTGAGCATTGGAGCCACACAGGGCCCTAGACACGACAATGCTCCTGGGGCACCAAATAAACTGCCCCTTCAGCTCTGGGGCCTCGTAATAACCCACTGTGCCCCCGAGCCCCTCACAGGGACTCTTAAACAAATATGCCCCCAGTCACACTGATGGAGCCCCTCACTGGGCTTTAAACAAAGCTTTGCCCGGTCGGGGACTTGAAATTAAGGTAAGGCCCCATGGCCTCTCGCAACACATCTGGCGCCTTGAGCCTCTCTGGGCTCGGAGAGCAACTGCTGGGCCTTCATTGGGGCCCCGCGGCTCAGTACTAACGTTGGGGCGGTCCACTGCCCTCCGGGGCCGCCCTAGATGTACCAGCACCCCAGGGGCAAAACGCCAAAGCCCCACTCACCGGTCCTGTGCGATGTGGACTCCTCCGGCGATCCTTCACTTGTGGTGGGGGCGGGCCCCGGCAATGTGCCCCGCGCCCCCTCCGCCCTCTCTTTACTGCTGACTGGTGCCTGCGGGGCTCTCCCTCAGCAATGGGAGCCCCGCACCGGCGGCACCGGTAGCCATCTCCCGGGTGCCTTCTTCTCTCTTCTTCTCCAGGGCTCCCTCAGCACAGGGGAGCTCCGCTACTGGACGCCACACCTCCGGTCTCCCTCCATCGCATTGGAGACCGGCAACAAACAACCAAGGCTTCCCCCTATGCCGCACAGCTCACGGACCACGAGGAGGCGGTGTAGGCTCCCAACCTCCTCTCTCCACCACTTCCTGTTGTCTTCCTCGTCCCGCCCCCGGCCTGCCTGACTTCGGGCCGGGCAGCGATCTTGGCCAGAAAACAAATGCGGCAGTGAGCGCGGCCAGGCCGGGTGGGCACCGGCAATGGGAAATAAAGTGCTTCCAAGCACTAAGGAAAATGAGCAGAGCGCTACTAGCGCTATAATCAGAAATAAAGCGCTCCTAAGCGCTATTGTCCCAGTGAAGTGCTCACAGGCGCTAAAGAGAAGAAAGACAGCACTCCCAGCGCTAGAAGGACAATAAAGCGCTCTCTCAGCGATAGATGCAAATAAAGCGCTCCCTCAGTGCTACAGGAACAAGTCCAGCAAAGTCCTTAAGGAGTCCAGGACCTCAGCAGTCCAGGACATAAGGTGGAGCACAGCAGCTCCCAGAGAAGGAACGTCCATCAAGTGTCCAGGGGCTGGGCAGGGCTCAGGGAGGCAAGCCTTCTCCTGAGCCCAAGCAGCAGCACGCCCCTGGTAGGATTCAAGTCAGAAACAAGAACATTTTTAGATTGTCACAGCTCCCTTTTTTTATACCCAAAATCCTTTGTCTAAAGGGTGCAGGCAGTGTGAGAACCAGCTAGAACTGGTTATAGGGAATTCCTTTCACTGACCAGGCTAGGGACATCAGACACACCCCAGGGGGTGGAGCCAGCATTGTTTGGGGAAAACCCAGCCTCATTCAGGACCCTCAAACCAGACGGTCAATCCACAAGCAGGCCCGGGCTCACTCCTCCCCTCACATCAGCATGCTAAACACTCCATTCACCACCGGGGCAGACCCTCCCAGACTCTTGGAGCCAGGCTCACCAGCCAGCCTCAGCCAATCACACGCCAGACACAAATTACACAAATATGCCAACTTCTAGAAGTGGCACTTCTACACTAGACACAATCATGCCGCATATACCATTGCGCAGCATTCAATCTCACGAGTTCATACATACCAAACTCGACCCTGCACTCCCCACACATCAGGAACTACCATGGGCATACATATTCCCCATTCATTCCTATGGGAGGGAAGGTCACTCGCCACACATGCACAGAGAGCTCACTCACTTTACACTGTACCACAGTGAAAAAGTGTGCAGAGGCCTAAAATCACCACCACCAGGTTCCAGAAACAGGCTAGAAAAAAGCAAAAAGTCTTTGGGTGAACCTGCCAAAAGGGCCGGGTCCAGCACAACCCCCTTCCAGCCAAAACGCAGGGTAGACCAATCACTCCACTGATGGGCTTCCCTGCTTTGGGCGACAAAACACGGACACGGACCCACACGGCAGGGACACCCTCCGGTTTATCGCCACTCTGAACCCACATGGTTACCTTCAAACCTGATCTCTCTGACCCAACTAGGATACTTACTCTCTAGCAGTCCACGGCCAGGACCACTACCTAGGCCATCCAAATATCACAGGTCCTGACCAATCCACAGAGTAGGGGCAGTAACCCCTGGCACACAATAGCCATTCTCCACTCTCCTTCTCAGTGTAGCTACATCTACCACTGATCCTACAACCTAGGGTCCATACCCTCAGGCTGACCAGAGGTCACGGGCAAGAATTCCCCACCCTACCTCTACTTCTGGGTTTCCGCACCCTCACAGGAAAGCCCTTACCAGAACACCATTCTCCTACCAGATCAGGACCTTACTCCATCACTGGTCTACCACCTGGAAACTATTTCTTTTCTGAGGTACAAGGCACAGAGCACAGTTCCTCTTCAAGCAGGTGGGGGGACACAGCAAAGTCCCCTTTCAAGCAGGTGGGGGGGACACCGCACACAGCAAAGTCACCTTTCCTCTACCTTAGTGGAAACAACAAACTGCAGGTGAGCCCCAGATCACACAGCAAGTGCAGCCCCCTCAGTCTCTTCAGCTGATCCACTTTGGTAGAGATTCCTCTTGACTTGGAAGCTTCCTAATCTCCCAACCTAGGATCTAAACACACAGGTTGCACCAGGTCAGAAGTACACCGTCCCTCTGCACCCCCTTCCAGAGTTCTGCACCCTCCCACCTTGGAGCGGTACCCCTGGAAGCCAAAACCGGTCAGGACACGGAGTACAGATGCCCTTCCCTCCAGGTCAGACTGAACCTGAACCTGGCCTCCCCCCCTCCTCGGGAATGACCTCCAGAGGCCCCACAAATGGTCAAGCACTGTAGACGGTCAAATGCCCAGCGAACCAGGACTTCTGCACCCTCCACTTATGAGCGATACTGCCCAACACCAGGACCGCCAGAGTTCGGGTTACAGATACTCCCCGTCCTCTAGACACAGGAAGATCCTCCTCAAATGACCTGTATGTACAGCCTAGGCCCCTGACCTGGCGCTCCCTTAGGGAACCCTCCAGGCCCTGAGACAGGGTTTCGGGCCAACGTGGGACACACCGTCCCACACTCATTCCGCCTCCACTGAGACAGGACGTGACCCCCTATACCCCTACCATCCTACTGGGACCTAGCTGGGTTACACATGAACCTCTTCCCCTACACAGGCTCATCAGATACACAAGCCACTACTTTTAGAATCACTCCCTTATGCCTCTGCAAGACATCTAGCACACTGCCAGATGTCCACCTTCTTGTCCAGTGCCTCTGCAGGACCTCCTGCACACCACCAGAGGTACACCTCCCGTGCAAGCTTCTATAAAAAAGAACTCACACCAACTCCTCCAGTTTAACACACCACTCATCCACACACTCCCCTCCCAGACTGGTGAGACAGTTCCTCACTGCCTCTGACTCTCAACCTGTACCCCTCTTACTGAGCACCAGGCACCATACTCTGGGAACTTGGAATGGGACTTCACGCACTGCAAACCTTTTAGCTGCCACCACCGGATCCTACCACACTGGGGAATCCAGACACACACACTACACTCAGGGGAAAACCACCCTCCCGAGCTAGCCATTCCTCCTTCACACTCCCTCTCTTCCATCTACCCACACAGGGACAGGAACAGGGATTGGGCACTGGACCCAGCAAGGGATTCCTGATCTATGGGAACCTCCCCCTCTACTGGCGACCTTCCCTGTCATTTTCTCTCATCTGCCACTAAACATAAAAGGGCAGGAACACCATCTGGAAATGACACTCTTGTGGAAAAACAAAATCACAAACAATAATCCCAAACATGTGACTATCTAAAAACTGCAGAGTTTTGTAATGTAGCCAGCTGTCGCTGTGGCACTGCGCAAACACAAGTCCTAATCCTCACCGCTGTCCAACAATGTTAGAACTGGCTATTTCTGGTTGGCTAAGGCTGACGCCAACGCTAGGCAGAAACCACCATTCTAGTCAGGGCAAGGGAGTCACACGCCAAGATAACCCCTGCTCACCCCCTTGGTAGCTTGGCACGAGCAGACAGGCTTATCCCGGAGGCAATGTGTAAAGCATTTGCGGCAGCACACAACAGCAACAACATCCTAGGCACACCACAAAAGGAACTGCACACAAGGTTATATAAAAATAACTTCTGTATTGTAAAAACACATCAAATAGAAGTCACACATGTACATTGTACCAACTGGCACGGGCAATATTCACAAGGGATTATTTACAGGACAGGGCCACATGGGCCACTATCAGAATCAACACTTTTAGAAATAGCACTCCTGGAACTTAGAATAAGTATAGCACAAAATAACAGTTATAGATCACATCAAGTAACTACTGGGAACAGGTAAGTACCACCTACGCAACCCTAAAAACCTTAGGAGAAATGTCACGCAGGGAACCAGGACCTCACTAGGACCACCTGTACTAGAAAGAACAACCACCTAAGTATCACAATACAGTTAGGGGTATAAACAATAACACATTACACATGATGCATCACAACATTCAGAAGTGTAAGGAAGGAAAAACACATGATGCATAAATCAACACATTCATAGGTCTAAAATCCAGGAAGACACATGATGCATAAAAACATTCAGAGGTGCCAGTACATAACTCAATAGCGCAAAAACACATGACGCATAAAAACATTCAGAGGTGTAAGATCGAGGTGTGTAATCATATTAAATGCATTACATTTCCTAGCACCACATCACATAGCGCAAAACTCACATTAGGCCTAACCAGTAAAAACTACGGTAGGCAATGTCTCACTAGTCTAAACACACATAGGTAAGCACACAGCAAAATCACATAAGCCACCACTTGTGGCAGTCCCTAGGCCAACTGGCCTTGTTGGGGCTAGGACGCCCTGTGTCCCAATAGTCAAGGGCCTAATCATTGCAGGTGCCCACTACTTTCTGGGCGCCTGGGAACATCCCAAGACCTAAACGGTGCAGCTGCCCACTAATTGCTGGGCAGCTGGGAATCGAAAACGGTGACAGGGTCCTCACTGACCCTAGAACAGAACTGCACCAAAATGTAGGAGCCACACAGGCTCTGGACATCACACATGCCCCAAACGTTGGAGTCCCCTCTCTGGGGACTCGAGATCAGAAGAAATGCCCCCTGAGCATCGGAGCCACACAGGGCCCTAGACACGACAATGCTCCGGGGGCGCCAAATGAACTGCCCCTTCAGATCTGGGGCCTCGTAATAACCCACTGTGCCCCCGAGCCCCTCACAGGGACTCTCAAACAAAAATGCCCAGTCACGCTGATGGAGCCCCTCACTGGGCTTTAAACAAAGCTTTTCCCGGTCGGGGACTCGAAATTAAGGTAAGGCCCCGCGGGCCTCTCGCAACACATCTGGTGCCTTGAGACTCTCTGGGCTCGGAGAGCAACTGCTGGGCCTTCATTGGGGCCCCGCAGCTCAGTACTAACGTTGGGGGGGCCCACTGGCCTCCAGGGCCGCCCTAGATGTACCAGCGCCCCAGGGGCAAAACACCAAAGCCCCACTCACCGGTCCTGTGCGACGGGGACTCCTCCAGCGATCCTTCACTTGCGGCGGAGGCGGGCACCGGCAATGTGCCCGCGCCCCCTCCACCCTCTCCTTACTGCTGGCTGGTGCCTGCGGGGCTCTCCCTCAGCAATGGGAGCCCCGCACTGGCGGCACCGGCAGCCATCTCCTGGGTGCCTTCTTCTCTCTTCTTCTCCAGGGCTCCCTCAGCACAGGGGAGCCCCGCTACAGGACGCCACACCTCCGGTCTTCCTCCATCGCATAGGAGACCGGCAACGAACAACCAAGGCTTCCCCCTTCACCGCACAGCTCACGGACCACGAGGAGGCGGTGTAGGCTCCCCACCTCCTCTCTCCACCACTTCCTGTTGTCCTCCTCATCCCGCCCCTGGCCTGCCGGGCGGCAGCGGCGATCTTGGCCAGAAAACAAATGCGGCAGTGAGCGCGGCCAGGCCAGGTGGGCACCGGCAATGGGAAATAAAGCGCTTCCAATCGCTAAGGAAAATGAACAGAGCGCTACCAGCGCTTTAATCAGAAATAAAGCGCTCCTAAGCGCTATTGTCCCAGTGAAGCACTCACAGGTGCTAAAGAGAAGAAACACAGCGCTCCCAGCGCTAGAAGGACAATGAAGCGCTCTCTCAGCGCTAGATGCAAATAAAGCGCTGCCTCAGTGCTACAGGAACATATCCAGCAAAGTCCTTAAGGAGTCCAGGACCTCAGCAGTCCAGGACATAAGGTGGAGCACAGCAGCTCCCAGAGAAGGAACATCCATCAGGTGTCCAGGGGCTGGGCAAGCCTTCCCCTGAGCCCAAGCAGCAGCACGCCCCTGGTAGGATTCAAGTCAGAAACAAGAACATTTTAGAGTGTCACAGCACCCTTTTTATACCCAAAATCCTTTGTCTATAGGGTGCAGGCAGTGTCACTGACCAGGCTAGGGACATCAGACGCACCCCAGGGGGTGGAGCCATCATTGTGTGGGGAAAACCCAGCCTCATTCAGGACCCTTAAACAAGACAATCCACAAGCAGGCCCGGGCTTACTCCTCCCCTCACATCAGCATGCTAAACACTCCATTCACCACCGGGGCAGACCCTCCCAGACTCTTGGAGACAGGCTTATCAGCCAGCCTCAGCCAATCACACGCCAGACACAAATTACACAATATGCCAACTTCTAGAAGTGGCACTTCTACACTAGACACAATCATGCCGCATATACCATTGCGCAGCATTCAATCTCACGAGTTCACACATACCAAACTCGACCCTGCACTCCCCACACATCAGGAACTACCATGGGCATACATATTCCCCATTCATTCCTATGGGAGGGCAGGTCACTCACCACACATACACAGAGAGCTCACGCACTTTACACTGTACCACAGTGAAAAAGTGTGCAGAGGCCTAAAAACACCACCACCAGGCTCCAGAAACAGGCTAGGAAAAAGCAAAAAGTCTCGGGGTCAACCTGCCAAAAGGGCCGGTCCAACAGGTGAGATGGTCAGAAAGTTCATCAATAAAGGGATGAGGATCACCAGGAGGGTGGTAGATGTTGTGCAAACGGATAAGAAAGGAACCTTTAATTATTAGTTTAGCTACGAGGTATTCAAAGGTGGATTGGCCCGAGTTGCTACGATGGAGAACTGAAGGTAATTTTTAAAGATTATGGCTAAGCCACCTCTTGTTCTATCGGGTCTGTCTTTCCTGAGGATAAAGTATCCGGGGGGAGAGTATGTCGAGCGAGCTCGTAGAATAGTCATTGAGCCTGGTTTCTGTGAGGAACGCAATGTCAATAGATTTTCTTAGGATGGAATAAGAGATTTCGATTGCATGTCAGACAGCAGATCGGCAGTTAACCAGAATGCAGGAGAGGGGTTTTATTTTTAGGGGGAGGGCCGGAATGGATAGTGGTAGGTTGAGGAGGAGGTCTAGGGGAGGAGGGAGAGGAGGGGATTCTGTTGGTCCCAAGGATAACAGGGATATGATTGTTATGGGGGAGGGCAGGAGTGGACAGTGGTAAGTTGAGGAGGGGGTCTAGGGGAGTAGGGAGAGGGGAGATTCTGTTGATCCCAAGGATATCCGGGATGTTAGAGTTGTGGGGTGGGGAGTTATTGATTGCTAAATTGGGCAGGTACAAGTTGCATAGTTCAGAAAGGTCAGAAGGAGAGAACTGGTTCAAAGTACAGTGAGGCCTGTGCAGATGGCAGCGGAGCGAGGTAGTATACCGAGGAAGATTATAGTTAGAGGGGAGTTTTCAGTTTGGGGGGACCTTGCACAGAAGATTGGGGAGCTAGAGGTGAGGGAATTGAAATCTACTCTAAGACTGGAGAGTTCCTTCGTTACCCTAGAGAGACTCCTAGAGAGTCTCCTTTTGTGACGCTGACTTTCCTTTCTCTTTTCTTTTGGAGCACCTTGGGGGGCTGCAGAGTTTACCCCTGACGTCCATTTGGTTCTGTCCTACTCTCAGTGGGTGATGTCAGGTATCCATTTTGTCCTCCTGTTGCTGTTGTTGTTGCGAAGACGCTCCCTGTCTCTGTACTTCCCTCTACACATGACATGGTAATAAAAATAGGACTCTCGACGCTGCTCACTTCTGGGAGCCATCCTGCAACGCCATCCCTCTCCCTACTCATACTACCCTGGTGGAGCTTTTAATCTAGCCTGCACTTTTATCAATGAATCATTCAAGTATCATTCGTTCTCAACATCTCCTTAAACTTTACCTACTCCCTGGTCAAACATTTCTTCCCCTACAACCTTGATCTACAGACCGACAAGCCATAACTGGACGGGATCACAACTCCAATTTATGGCAAATTAATCACACTACCTGAACGACCATTAGTTTTTTTCCTTTAACCCACCCCCTACGTATCATTTTTTACCTCCCCTAACTTTGAGCCTTTTCTCTGACCGAAATGCCAGTCTTTGTCCTTCCAATACCGCTCCTAACATTCCTCCCCTTAGGCTAGCAGTAATGATGTAAATATTTTCCCTGTGGATACCATTATTGGAATTCATTGTAAGTAAATGTGATTCTTTAATTCATGCAGCACAAGAGCTAAGTACAGAACCCTAGTTATTTTTGTTTATATATATATATATCTTGTGATTTCTTATTACTGCACTTAACGATTTTGTTGCATTTCCTTCTGTTACGCTATTAATGTGCCTACCCCAAACATTTTCTGATGTAACTGTAATGCGTAACCTTAAATCTATATTCGTAATTTATAGTCTGCACTTTATACATGGTTTTTATTGTGAACTGTTGTATATTTTGTATGCTTTTTCTGACTTGCTATGTTAATGCTGTTTATGTGCATTATGTTTGTATTTTATTCTCTATTGCTTATGCTTTGATTGTATGCGCCCTGTGATTTGACGTATTCTCATACCCTCACCATCTATACTGCTTTTCATTGTTTATGTTACATCAACATACCCCCACCTACCTACTGCCCCCATTCTGACTTCACCCCCTTCTAGCTCCATGGTCACTTGTTGTCGACTACTCGCAAGCCATTCCCCCCCTTTTTTACCAGCTCCGCGCTTTGCAGTCTGGGCGTCGCTTTTTACATTGCAATGTGATGTACCCTTCGTCTTGCAGGTATCGCGTTGTCTATTGCTTGTGTTGTGCAATTTGCTCCATTTGACTAGTTGTGCCCCATCTCCACCTTATAAGCTGCATTACACTGTTTACTCGGTCGCAGCAATCTACCCCTACCTATCTCATTTCCCTTTGCTTAGCCCTCCCGCAACTAAACCACACTTGCCTTTACAGTCCTATACTCCTTACCTAATCTCTATTTATTATAAACCAACTGATCCTGGCTTACACCCCCGCTCCATTCTCTCCCAGTCATGCCTCGCCTCACCTACCCCCCCACTATCACATCTCCACCCATCCTGAAGCTCGGCCCCAACTCTTGGTCCATCCTCTACCCTCCCCACCTCTCCAAACACTGGAAGAAGAACTTTAAACACAAACTTCTCTGTCAGCATCCCGAAACCCTATTTGCCGACCACCACAACAGCCTGAACTCCTCCATCACCACCAACTATATCTTCTTCTCCAAGTGCCCTTCTAAATGGAAAAACCTATTTATACAACACCTCCCTATCACCACCTCCTGCAAGATCCCATACGGTCTGAAACTCTCCACCACCCCATCTGCCGCCTTCACCGGTGAAGTAGACATTTCCATCTTCAAGTCTGGAAACATTCTCATCCAAGCCTCCGACCTTCACCTATACACCTTTGAACTCCACTTTCATGCACTTTCTCAACTCCTTTTACCCCATCCACCCTGCAACCCTTCACCTCTCTCCTCTTCCCCTGCCCCCATGTATCCTCTCTCTAATTCACCCCAACCCCGGGGTCCATCTCTTTCCATGGTCTCTCCCACCCCCTCCCCTTCCCCCGATCTCACCGTCTGCACCCCCATCTGTATTCTTGATTCCCAACCTCTTCAGTCCACTAGTGCCACTAACCCCCCCCACTACCCCTAACGCCCAATTCCCCAGCCCCAGTTTCCCCCCTCACAAACCCACCCAAAATTGAACCCAACCTCCTCTCCTACCCCCGCCTCTCCCCTTCCCATACTAATAATGTAGTTTCTTCTACACCGCCATCTCCCTCTGAATTCCTCCTCACTCCACCCTTTATTCATTTCTCCCTCACCCTCCCCACTTAACATCCCCCCACAGCCCCTTTCTACTTCCCATGTCCCCCCTCCAATTCCTCCCTCCCACACTCCCCTGTTCTCCCATGCAACACAAAAGACACCAGAAACGCCACCCCGATCCCCCTGTCCTGTTCTCCAAACCCACCACCCAACCTGAACGCCTCATCCCCATCTATCTCCTGTGCCCCCGCTCTACCCAACCTGAACGCCTCATCCCCGTCTATCTCCAGTGACCCCGCTCTTCCCAACGTCGAACATCACCCTCATCACAACCCTCCCCCAGGCTATCTCCCCATCCCCCCATCCTCCCATCTAGCTCAGACCCTTAGACCACTCCTACCCCTCTAACTTCATTAACCCTATAGAACCACTTCACTCCTCACTTCTTACCCAATCATTCCTTAATGTTAAACTTCTCCTATCATCCCTTGCCATTGAACTCACCTCCCTTAGAACTGATGTCTCTCTCCTCACCAAAGCACACTCCTTGGTTCATGCCCACACATTTATACCCTCACAATACACCATCCCCTCTTCTATACACTCTTCTATGCACTCCAACATCCCTCGCCTCACCCCCCCATTAATTGCCCACATGGCATTGTTGCCAACACCGACACTGTTGCCAACACTGACACTTTTCCTAGTGCTGTTACCAATACCAACATTCCCCCCTGCCCAACCCCCCGAACGGCTCTACCCTATCTGAACCTGCTGAAATTACTATAATCATCCCCCCTTCTATGCCATCACGCCCCCACCTTCACAACTTGACACCTGCAAGACAGCCCTGGAAGTTACCTCTATTACAAGATCTCTCATCTGCCCATCTTCATCCTTTCCCTCCACTCCCCTTAACTTTCAGTCCACTATCCCAGTTCTCGTTGGCACAAACAGACTTCCCCTACTTCCAGCGTCTCCTAGACCCCTCCGACTACTCAGACCCATCCCTCCTGTCCCCCCTCCCAAATGCCCAGCACCTCCCCCCTCTCGTGCTTGCTGATTAACTGCCGATCCGCCTCCTGCCATGCGAGTGAGATTGAGGAAACCATTCTCCGCGATAACATTGACATAGCATTCCTTAACGAAACCCGGCTCAACCCTCACTCCACTCCTTAAGAAAGATAGAAGTGAACAAATAGGAGGTGGTCTTTCCCTAATCTTTAAAGAAGATCTTAATCTCTCAAAAGTCCGTGTGCAAGACCCTTCCACATTCGAATACCTTTACGCTGAGATTAACTTTCCTGGCTCCCTTGCCATTAGGTTTCACACTATCTACCACCCTCCTGGAAATTGTATTGCCTTTACTGAACAGATGTCTGATTTTATTAACCAGGCATCACTCTCCCACTCTAAAAATCTTTTTCTTGGGGACTACAACATCCACTGGAATAAAAATGATGACACCGCAGTCTCCTTATTCAACGGCATCATGGACATCACTGACCTGACTCAACTCTGCAAATCCCCAACACACGCCAAAAGTGCCACCCTTGATGCGATTCTGACCTGCAAGGATCTGGGCTCCCTCTCAAACATCCTTCCCGTTGACTGGTCCGACCACCACCTTATCCTCTTCACCCTGAATTGCTCCATTACACGCCCCACTCCCATCAGCAATCTACCTCTGAAACCTACTCATAAACTTCACCTTATTCTCCCGAGCAAATTGGAATCCACTATTAAAACTCCCTTACTCCTTGCCCCTCTCTCCCTTAGCACTAATGACCTAACCGACCATTATAATAATTCTATTACTGAAGCCCTGAACCAAATTGCCCCAATCAAGATCAAAAAACAAAAAAACCTTCCACCCAAATAATGGTTCCATTCTGACTTCAATAACGAAAGATGGGCCCTCAGACAATCTGAACGGACCTGGAGGAACCATCCCTCCTCTGACAATCTGGCCCTCCTCAGAAAGGCCAGAACCCTATACAAAAAACACATCTTCAATGAAAAAGCCTCCTATCTCCTGTCCCAACTGGACCAGGCCAGAAACCGCCCCAGAGAACTATTTAACATTGTTAAAAAACAAACATCCTCTGGCCCCCCCAAAATGCTAGCGTCGGTTGAACGATGCGAATAAATCGCCAGCTTCTTCTCTAATAAAGTCAACTCGATTGAACTCTCCTTCACCTCTACCCATCTTCCTCCTCAAACTCCCCACAATCAACTCCCCCCCACAACATCACCAACACTAGTTCATCCCATTCCTCCCCGCCACAAAGCCCCCCTAATTCCCTAAATGGTTGCCCCCAACTTGTCTCTACTATCACGCACCACCAGGCTAAAAACCTTGCCTCCTGGAGCGAATTCACCCCTGTTTCCGAATCCGCCGTCACCAATATAATCTTAAAACTCAAACCCTCCTCTCACACTAAAGATCCTCTCCCCGCACACCTGGTCCAAGAACTTAAACATGTCATTGCTCCAGTCTGGACCAACATCATCAATTCCTCGCTGTCCACGGGCTGTGTTCCTGCTTCCCTTCAGCTAGGCCAAATCTCACCCATCGTCAAAAACACCTCTGTTGACCCTAACGACCTTAACAACCTACGTCCCATCTCTAACCTAGCTTTCCTCTCAAAAGCCCTGGAAAAATGTGTCCTGACCCAACTTGACAACCATATCACCTCATTCAATCTCCTAGACATATTCTAATCTGGTTTCAGAAAAGGATGCAGTACTGAAACGGCCATACTCAATATAACAGATGACATCCATCGCTCCTTAGACAAAGGTGAATCCTCTCTACTAATACTCCTTGACCTCTCGGCTGCCTTTGATACTGTCCATCATCCCACCCTTCTTAACACCCTCGAAGTTCGCTTCGGTATCGAGGGCACCGTACTCAAATGGTTCTCCTTATTCCTTCAAAATAGATCCCAACAAATGAAGCTCAGCTACTGCCTCTCCAAGGCCCAACCTGTCTCACTTGGTGTTCCCCAAGGCTCCATCCTCTCCCCTTCCTTATTTAACCTATTCATGGAACCTCTCACCCTCATCCTTAAACAAGCTAAAATATGCTACCACCTCTATGCGGATGACACCCAGCTATACTACAGGATTAAATCTCACAATGACATCCTTCATCTCAACGAGACCCTGATTAAAATCCAAGCCTGGTTCCATCTTTATCATCTCAAACTAAGCCCAAAACAACTGAAATCATCCCTTTCACTCCTAAAAACAACTCCCTCCCCATTCACCTCCGGATCAAGGATATTACAGCTCTCAATTGCCCCCTCTCCCCCTCGAATACTGTCAAATCCCTAGCCATCAGCATTGACCATAACATGAATCTCATCCCACACAATAAAAATGCCGCCAAGGTTGCCCTCTTCACCCTCCACCACCTCAAAAAACTCAAACCTTTCATACCAGCAGACGACTTTAAAACCGTTGTCCAATCGGTTGTCCTTTCCTGTATTGACTATGGTAACGCCACACTCGCTGGCACCACTGAAGCCCACGTAGCACCGCTCAAATCTGTCCTCAACCTTGCCGCCAGACTTATCTCCGATTGTGAAAAATTTGACCACATCTCTCCGGTCCTAAAAAACCTCAATTGGCTCCCAATAGAAGGTAGATCCACCTACAAGATTGCATGTATCACGCACAAAGCCGACGAGACCCAATTTGGCTTCCGCCGATTTCATGGTCCGGAGACGGCTTTATTTAAAGCTGCGGACGACATCAGATCCGTCCGAGACGATGGTGGAACAGAAGTGTTAATACTGCTAGATTTGTCGGCTGCTTTCTACACGGTCGATCATTCTATTCTGATCGACCGTGTTGAAAACTTGGGTTTCCAACAAACAGCCAAGAAATTGCTAGCATCTTTCCTGGCTGATAGGACTCAGGCTGTCACACTGGGCTCCTTTCAATCGTCCAATCTGTCGCTGCCATGTGGGGTACCTCAAGGCTCATCCCTAAGTCCGATACTTTTTAACATCTATGTGTCGGACATAGCTAACATCATTCGAGCACACGGGATGAGCCTTACCTCCTATGCAGACGACACGCAGTTGGTCCTGGCCATTAAAAATAACGGCCACAAAATAGCCAAAAACTTCAAAGAGGGCATGTTGGCAATTGGGGACTGGATGGCCTTCAATTGCCTAAAACTTAATTCCGATAAGACGGAAGTGGTCATCTTTGGACAACTGACCCCAGAACGGTCCTCTGTTTGGTGGCCCATGTCCCTTGGACCCCCCCCCCATAACCTGTCAGTAAAGTGAGGAACTTGGGAGTGATCTTCGATGTCCGCCTCAATTTTCTCCCACATGCCAATCAAATCACTTCCTCCGCCTTTCATAAACTAAAACTCATAACAAAAATTCTTCCCTTCCTCCCTGAAACGGCAGGTAAAACCTTGGTTACTTCCCTAGTATTGTCCACCCTGGACTATTGTAATGCTTTGTTCATAAATGCACAAGTTAGGGTCATCAATAAAATGCAAGTCATCCAGAATTCAGCAGCCAGGCTCCTGGGCAGAATTCCTAAATATCATTCCGTTACAGAAGCTATTAGAGACCTACGCTGGTTACCCATTAGAAATAGGATCAAGTTCAAAACCCTCTGTATTGTCTACAAGGCTCTGCACAATCAAGGACCTGCTTTCCTCACACAAAATCTGATTCCTTACTGTCCCCCTAGACCGTTACGCTCTTCCACTCAAAACGACCTAATGGTTCCCCGTACCCAATTGGTTTCTTGGGGGGACATAAGGTTCCTGGTCTCAGCTCCAAAACTATGGAACACTCTGCCCCATGCAATAAAAACAAGCCCTTCTCGCTGGTCCTTTCGTAAACAGTTAAAAACCTGGCTGTTTAACCAGTAAATTTAGACCCTCCCCTCTTGGAGTAAATACCTGCAGATATTCAGCGCCGAGACGCCCATGGGCCTTTGTTTGCGCTTTATAAATATCATTAATAAATAAATAAATAAATAAATAAATAAAGCCCTTCAACTAAACACCCCCTCCTACCTGGCTGAGAAACTGCAAAAAGCTGGATGCTCCAGGTCCCTGAGGAGCACCAACCCCCTTGTCCTAATCCCTCCCAGACTCAAGCACAAAAAACCCAATCTTGTGCTTTTTCTGGTAACGCCCCCACATTGTGGAACTCTCTCCCCAAAGATCTTCGATGCAACCCCTCATACCCTCTCTTCAAAAAAAGACTGACAATACTCATTCACAACAAATATTGGGGAACCTAACCTCACTGATGTCTGACTCTCTACACTCCTTGCTCCCTGATTCTCGCCTTCTCCTCAACCCCACTCCACGCCTCTCATTCTGCATCTCCCCTTTTCTTCACTCCCTTCTCCCTCTGAACTTCGAAACCCCCACCTCCTATTGATCTCCATCGCCCCTAAACACTCAGCACATTCTATTACCCTATTTTATGTAACTCATGTTTTTAATGCACATTGTTTTACTTTATTTTAATTGTTTACCTATCTTGTAAAGCGCTCTGATACCCCTGGGTCCAGTAGCACTATATAAAACCTTGAAAATAAATAAATAAATAAATAAATAAATAAATAAATAAATAAATAAATAAGTAAATAAGCCTGGGTTAAAAGAGTGAGGGGGAAAAAGTAGGAGTTTGGGAGGGATGTTCTGTGTTAACGCTGGAGGTAGGTAGTCTGTTATGTGTTGGGTGTGTGGGTCCAGTGGGGGGGGGATTAGGAGTGATAAGGCTGTGGGGTGCAAGGGGAGGTGTGAGGGGGGCAGATTAACAGCCTCTTGGAAAGAGGATAAAAAAAGTTGCAAGGGTGTGAAGAGTATAGAGAAAGGTTGCTTTGGTGGTTAAAGGTCGAGTGAAATTGGGTGGGTGTGATGAGGGGTTTTGGGAGGGAGATGGAGAGTATTGGGAGGCATGGACAGGGAGCCGGGGGGGAGGGTAAGGATGTAAGTTGTGGTAGAAAGGAGGGAGGAGGGGGTTAGGAATAATATTAGTGGATGGGGAGGACAATTCATTGTAAAGCATGAGTAATTGGGAGTGGATATGTGAGGTGGGGATGTCAGGAGGTGGAGGGGCACTAGGGTGAGGGGATGATTGGGAGAAAGTGATTGGGAGATAGGATAGGCATTGGTAACAGCAGCATAGAGGGCAGGGGGCAAAGGTGATTGGAGTGTGGCAGAGGTAGGGGGGAAATAGGAGGTGGGGTCTCTAGGGCGAGGGGATGATTGGGAGAAGGAGATTGGGAGCTAGGAATCACATTGGTAATGGCAGCGGAGAGGGAGGGGTTAAAGGGGATTGGAGTATGGTGGTAGTAGGGGGATGATAGAGGGAGAAAGGGGTAGGAGGTAAGAGGGAGACGTGAGGGAGGTTAAGCTGATGGGTAGATGACGGGTTAGGAATAGTATTGCCTAAGAGGCGAGACAAGGAGCAGAAGTGGTGTTTGAAAATGGAGAGGTGGGATTCTGTAGCTTGAATGAGGATGTTGCCGGATTTGAATATGGAGATGTCCATTTTACCTGGAAAGACTGGAGAGGGAGCAGTGGATTGTTTAAATCCATAAGGGATTTTGGTTGGGTTAATGACTGGGAGATGTTGATGGAAGATGCTTTTCCATTGGGAGGGATGTCTAGAATAGAAGATGTAGTTAGTTTTAATGGGGGAAGTGAGGATGAGGTAGTTATCTACAATAAGAGTTTCAGGGTAACGGATAAGTAATCTGTGTTTGAAGTTTTTCTTAGCATTTTTAGATAGATTCGGAGGGTACTGCAGAGCCCGTGATTTGGACCATGTTTGGAGTGGGTGGAGTCCGGGGGTAAGAGTGCGAGGGGGAGAGGAGGCATGTTGGGTAAGATATGGGATTGGTAGAGCCAGACACAAGCAGAGCAGGCAGTAAGGGATGAGAATAAGGGGTAGTAGGTGAAGAGCTTGGTGGAAGAGGGCGGGGTGGAGAGATTGAGAAGGAAAGAGGGTAGAATTAAAGGCCGGGAAAGGGGAATCTTGGAGGGAGTGTGAGGACGTGGGCAAGGAAACTGCAGGAGGGGGAAGCAGGTGAGTGAGTTTAGGGAGGGGACGGGTAGGGGTATGGTGAAGACAGAGAGCAACTGGAGGGACAGGTCAATGGAGAGGTTAAGGAGGCCGCGGGGAAGAACTCAACAAGTTAGTGAAGGGAACAAAAAGAGTCACAGGTGATGAATAATAGAGAATAAACTCGTAGGGCATCAATGCAAGCACAATTTACAAAAATATTAAGTAAACAGTGGAGATAAGGAATAATAGGCTAGTGCATAGTAGGAATTACACATACACGTACAAGTACATGTAGGTATGCAGGCAACAGGGCCTCCCATCAGGCAATAGGACCTGTTGGTAGTTGCAGCCCTTTCATCCTTTTCCAGCCCAAACTTGAACGGCAAGCAATCCTGTTATGTTTTAATGAATTATGAAATATAAAGAATGAAACAATCTACAATCAAGTCCTTGAAATTGCTCATCCTCAAGAAGCCATTTGTTGTTATATTGTGTTGCGCTTTGAAATATATGATACAAATATATTTAAATATGTATCTGATATAAGTACTCTGGTGCTGGGTCATCTTGTGTGTTTTAGTTATAAGTGGTTTTCTGATCACTAATTGGGAAACATATAGGCCAACTTTAGGAGTGGTGGAGAGTGCTGGTCTTGTATAGCTCTGACCCTTGTAGCAGTTTGTTTGTCAAACTTGAACGACGGCTACCTACCAGAGAGGTGAACCTGAGTAGTGTCATGTTAGCCAAGCGGAGATTAGTACATGTTGTTAGTTGTTGAGGCAAATGTTTATATAAAGAAGACAAGGGTGAGGGATTGTGAGTCCCTTTCCCAGGTGTGGAGGGGTAAAGAGGTACTTGAATCTTATGGAAGAGTGACAGGAAGGATATATACTCCTGAACTACTCCATACACACTCAAAATATCCCACCTACGGTTGTAACGCTATCTGATGACCTAAAGTTAACGTAGAACTCAACCTACCCGGACATAGGGAAGGAAAGCGTACCCCTCACACACTCTTATAGTGTCATTCTTCATCATCGGGTTTACCCTAGGTCAGGGTGGGCTCAACCATGTTCAAGAGAGCACTTAGAGAAAAAGACCAGGGAGCATTAGGATTAAAAAACCTCTGGCTTACTCCGAAGTATCCCTTTATTAGTGGAGTAGTTGTGGTTGTTAAAAATAATATGAATGTTCTATTCGGATATAATGGTCCTATGACCCTGTACCAACATGTTTTAGCCCTACTATATGACCCAAAAAAGGTCCAGGGCTTTCTTTATGGTGAAAATAATCACCTCTCTGGTGTGTTCAATCTGCGCTAATCCGCGTGATCTCTTGTTCACACAAAGATGATGCATGTAACTACCTGCATCTGGGGTCAAAGAGTATACTTATCCTTTTTGTTACTTTTTTCTGTGTTTTTCTGTTTGAATCTAACCTGATAGTGTTGGACTTATCGCCTCTCAGGAGAGTGAACAGATAGGGGTAGCCTTGTAGTCACACTTTTGGCAAGGGTCCTACCCTAATGGCCATTCTTATTTGGTCTGCTGCTCCCAGCTCCCTGGAATATGGTAGAGCCCATCCTGACCTTTAGGAGTCAGGGTGAACCAGATGATGAAGCATGACACTATTGGATTGTGTGGGGGTTATGTAAAGGAAAGGAACCCTTTCCTTCCCCACCTCTAGGTAGTTGGAGTCCCACATGTTGAGGCAACAGGGCCTGATGGGAGTTTCAGTCCTGTCATTGTCTCCCAGCTCACACCTGAGAAATGTCTACCTACCTGTGAAGTGAACCTAAGTAGTGACATGGCCGACAAGTAACTAGGGGAAGGAAGAGTAGTAGATGTTGTTATAGATGTTGTTAGGTGCTCAGGCAACAGAGCCTGATGGGAGTTGCAGTCCTGTCATCCTCTCCCAGCCCACACTAGAGCACTGGCTATCTACCTGCAAGGGTCACCTGAGTAGTAACATGGCTGTGAAGTGGCTATTGGGAAAGGAGAGTACTAGTACATGTTGTTGGGTGCTCAGGCAAAAGGGTCTGATGGAATTGCAGTTCTGTCATCCTCTCCAAGCCCACACTTGAGCAATGGCTACCTTCCTGTGAGTTGAACCTGAGTAGTGGCATGACTGCAAAGTGGCTATGAGGAAAGGAGAGTAATAGATGTTGTTAGGTGTTCAGGTAACAGGTCCTCATAGAGGTTGTAGTCTTGTCAGTTACAATTTGGTAACACTAGCAAAGCTGCATTGTGTAACATACCTTTTGGCAAGATGCTGTTGTCTTGGCACACACTTTTGTACATTGGCACAATACCTGGTTACTTTGATGATGATTTGATGGGAAAATGCTTGCAAACAACATTTGAGTTGAGATGGAGGGTGATGCATTAGGAATAATGTGCAGGACTACTGATTGTAACTGCCAATGACACATCTCTAATACTTTAGGTGCTGCATATGGGAGAAATGGATGTAATGGACGATAGAAAGAGATGGGATGTGGGCAAACAGTAAATCGATATGTTATATCAGTTGGTGAGGTGTCAGTTACCAGTTTACAGTACCCCAGGTATTCCAGGCAAGTCCCCAGTGTGCAGGATGGCAAGCACCTTCTCCTCCCAGGCTGTGAGTTAAAATGGTTGCCTGGGAAACCGACCAACAATCTTCTGAGCTACCAGCTGGTGCCTGTTGATGAGGCGCTTGACCCTGATCTTCAGGTCATGCCACCTCTTCCTGATTTCCTCCTTTGTGCGCAGGACGACACCAACACTATTGACATTAATAATGTTCCTCGCTCACATTTAATTTTTCTTAGTACCTGAGGATTGTTGGCCCTGGGCTCCAAGCATCCATGGCTCTACTCTAACTATTCCATCCCCTAACACTGACAACTCAGTTTCAGTAAAACGTGGATTGTCAGTGACATGTTAATAAAAAATGTGTAATGTGAGTGTTCCAGTGCAGATAATGCAAACTCAGTATTAAGTAGGAGTGCAAGGAACTTTATCTGAACAAGCATGGGTGGGATGTGTGTGATGGTGCTGTGTTGTGATGGCAGCCTCCCCTCTCTCTCTGTAAAGAAGTGGTGCGTGGGACTGTCCTGCAGTTTAGTGGCAAAGAACCATGGTGTGGGATGGGATGTGTTTTATACTTTGATATATAGGTGTGCCCAACTAGGCAATGAGCGTCCATTTGCTTTTATATTATAGATTATTAAAAAAAGCAATAAACTGTATTAAACACACATGAGCCCTTTAATGGAAGAAAAAGTGTCAAGAATGCTTTCAAATGACAACAAGCATCGGCAAATCCAATAGTTCTCACCTATAAATGAGCTTTTGCCTTTGCTAATATTTTTTATCCATGCTATATAGTATTGTGGCTGCCTTGCAGAATGGCTAAAAAAATGCAATGATACAGCCTCTGCATCATTTATAAGGTGCACTTGCGTTCAACACACATGTCACTCCTACAAAAGGACACTTTCTTTATACTGATCCGAACTGGATCTGTAAATGTATTATTATTATTATTATTATTATTATTATTATTATTATTATTATTATTATTATTATTATTATTGGTATTAATATTTAGTTTTATTATTATTATTATTATTATTATTATTATTATTATTATTATTATTATTATTATTATTATTATTATTATTATTAACATTATTCTTTATTGTTTGATTAAATAAAATCTTACAATGAGGCAATACACATAATGAAGTATAATACTCCAATTCATAAATGTAGAACACATAAAAACAAGAATAAATAGTGCAGTATTTTTTAACTGAATTAAGTTTGATAAAATCTTTTCATATTTCTATTTCTATTTTGATATGTATCATACAGTACTTATAGATTTTAATGTGTGCTGTTCTAATTTTAATTCTATTCTTACTAAAAACTTTCCAAAAGCGGAATTCATTAGTATATCATCGGAGTGTAGACATATTATCAAAGCTTGCCTACATGTCCATTCTCCTCGAGCATTGACAAGTTTCTTGAGTATGGTTTTTCTTTAAATTTTCAGTTCTGGGCAGAAACACAGTAGGTGAATAATGTTCTCCTCTCCTGATTTACATAAACTACATTGTGTATCTTCTTCTGAATTTATCCACAGTGGGAGATGGCATAGGCCCGGTAATACGCGAAAACAAGCTTTTGTGAAGATTTGTTTATTTTTCAATGACCATGGAGTTTCTAAGTATGCTTGTACCTTCTTTTCTGCAAAACCATTCATTATTGGCCAGGCATGTTTTATTTTTGCTAGTATGTCTTTATCCCTTAACAGCGATAAATGATTTGTTATTTTATTGATTGCTTTCTTGAATATTTCTGGGGTTATCTTAGTCCCCCAGATTGGAATCACAGCAAATTCTTCTAACGCTGCATTTAAGTATTTCCAGGCCTGTGATTTCCTGTTTTCACTCATTTCCTGCCATAATAATTGAGACTTTTGGTTTTCATGGTCATTTTGTATTCTATTCCATAATTTATTAAATGTTTCTTTTCTCGCATATAGCTGGTTAGTTAGTCCAAACTCCAGCTTTATTTATGCTGGGGATGCATTATTAAGCAAATGAAAGAGGGTATTAAAAGTTTTTGATACCACCTCATTAATGGTCACAGCGTGTTTCCCACTTAGAACCTCACTACCATATGTTAAGGTAGGCAGCAATTTGGCTGATATAACCTTTAAAAATGGGCGGTAAATCAGATCACCTAATGATTTGTACAAGATTCTAAATGTATCTATCAAAGCATTGGCTTTCCTTTGAATGTCCATTTTTTGCGGGTGAAAATTTCCATTATCATCGAATAAAACTACCAAGTATTTGTATGATACTACTTGTTCTAATTGGAGTTTCTCCAGAAACCATTTGGATTGATGTTTTAATCTTGAATTTTTTTTCATCACCATAACTTTAGTCTTTGTTTCGTTTATCACCATCCCGTTTTCTTTTGAATACAATTATATTCGATCTATTGGGCGTTATAACCCCACTTTTGTTTGGATTAGAAAGATGAATCATCTGCGTATAGCAAATTAGATATCTGTTTCTTGGCTAGGTTAGACGGTGTGCATTTATTTCATTCAGTGCATCAGTAAGATCCTCTAAAAACAGATTAAAAAGTAAGGGAGCCAATACACACCCTTGCTTTAGCCCAATCATAGTTAACATTTCCTTTGTTAGCGTCAAGCCATCCCCATCTGTACTCTAACCCAAGTGTCTTTATACAGAAGTTTAATTAATTTTAAAAAAAAATTAAGTGGCACTGGGATATCTTGCTCCTGCAACTTTCTCCACAGAAGTTGCCTGTGCACGCAATTAAAAGCCGATCTAAAATCGACAAAGCACAAATACCAGGGTTATTTCATTGAGATAGTTTTATCCATTAGTACTGATAAGGCTAATATATTTGTGGTGATTCTCATTAATGTATCCTGTTTGATTAGGCGAGAGTATCTGGTTATCCACTGCCCATTCAGATAATTTTGAAAGTAAAGTTCAAGCAAAAAACTTTGCATCTGTGTCTTGAAGAGTTATTAGTCAATAATTTTCCAGGTGGGTCCAATTTCCTTTTTTATAAATTGGCGATATTATCGACCCTCTCCAAGATTCGGGTATTGTTAACATTCATGCTACTTCTTTAAAAACTACAATAGATCCGGTTCTTTTCTATAAAGTGCAAACAGAATACCATTGGGACCTGCTGCCCTATCTTTTTGTTTCAATATTATTTACGACAATTGAGGTTCTGTTATATGAAATTCACAGTCAATTTCCTGATTTTGTGTATCCTTGATATTCCATTTGACATCCCAAATCTTTATTTTCCCGTCAGAGTTTAAGTGATTTGCCAGAAAATTATCCCACTCATTTTCAGTTAATAGAGATGCTACCACTGATTTATTAGGTCTTACTAGACCATTTATCATTTTCCAAAATTCCCTTGAATTTGTTTGGTTACTAGCATAACATTTTAACCCACAGATCGTGCTTAACGTGGTTTCTTTTGTTCCAGATTAATGTCCTCAAAGTTTGATTTATATTTTTTTGTTTGATGAGTAATTCTTTATTATATGGGAACTTGGTTAACTGTCTCCTGAGATTGTTACGAGTCCTTCTCATTTTCCTTATTGTATAGGATAAATTGATATTGTTATTCCTTTTCTCCATTTGTAACATCTGTTTTTTCTTGGCTTTGGGTGCCAATGTATTAGTGTAATCTTTATTATGTGGTGTCCAGATAAGTCTCCTATTGTTGATAGCTCCCGTCTAGCCTTGTGTTGCCAAATATGATTGATGTTTTTCAATAGGCAAATTTGTGATGATTATTTGCTGACTATGATCACTATCAGGCACCTTCCCCAGACGGTACGAAGTAAAATTACTAAAAATGTTCAATGATACAATCGTATAGTCAATTCATGACTTCAAATTGTATGAATGAAATGTCCATGCATGTGGTGAGTTTTGTGGGAATCTCCCATTTAATATTAGTAGACCCATTGCTTCTATATCATTCACACAATGTGTACCCACTTTACTTTGTCTAGATTTCATTTGTGTACCTAGTGTCTGCTAAGGAATTGCCCATTGGTGATCCTGTGACTGTGTGATGTTGTCTCTTATAAAAGATTCTAACAGATTTAAATTTAAATTCCTGTAGGTATAAAATCTGCGAAAGAGTCATCCATTGTTTGCTCTAACAGAAAACTGGTAACAGTAGCACGCATATTGGTCCTTGAACTTTGTGTGGGGTGTATATACACATTGATCAATATTAGGGTTTTTTGTTTTGCTTGATTGCTTGCCTTATATCGTAACTTGACCATTAGAAAGGTAAAATTATTTGTATCCACTTGCTCATGTTCCACTCTAAAGTCAATGGATATGAATGTTGCTAGGCCCCCACTAGGGCGACCATATTTATGTAGCTTGATTTTGGGCTCAAAATAACCTTTATATCCCTGTAACATAACAGGGTCAATTGCCCATGTTTCCTGTAATATAATATTCTGATAGGAATTACACATAACATTTAAGTGGACATTATTTACCTTGTTGCATACCCCATTTATGTTCTATGAGCATGTCCTTAATATTTCAATGTCCTTATTTGCTTTATTTATTGTACATTTTGCTGTGTTCTGTCATGGATTAGTATTGCCATGTAGAGCTGTAGATAACCATTTTTCATTTAGTCTTGTTGCCTTTTCTACTTTCCTTTGGGTCAATGCCGTTTCACTATCTCGCTTCAATCTTCCAAGGGGATTTTTTAGTATAGAGAAAAAGTGCCCATTGCTCTATCTTTGTTGCAGGATTGGACTCTCTTTTTTGATAAAAGGAGTTGAGTATACCTTTGGAACTGGATTGCTAATTATTATCCCCCAGCTGTGAAAAAAGTATTTTTTGTTCATAATTCGTCCCGCTAAAAAGCCAGAAGTCACAGTTATCAAAGTTAGTGTCTGGCTACCTTCTGTGTTTGGTAAGAATCCGACACATTCAATGTCTTCACTTGTCACATTTACTAGCGATGGTATAGACCTAAAAAGGCGAAGAATGTTTCCTCTATTCAGTGTGTCTTGATTGCCTCAGGGGTCATATACTGGTTTGAATATTAGTTGTACCATCCCGTTAGTTGATAATTCCTTTTTTCTATCTTTGTCAATATTTTGTGGGACTTTATATGATATGTAATTATCCTCATCATTTCTTACAATGACCATGGGGTCCCAATTCTGTACGTGCCGGGTATCCACAAATTTGTTCTATCATATCGTTTTGTTTCACATTTATATGTTTTGGTTTCTTTAATTGGAGTTCTAGGTTTTGAGAATATTGCTGGTTCTGACTTTGAGTTACATTCCAACTTGAACTTTGGACTGTATCATGATCTACCCATAGTGTCCTCTGTACTATCGGACCAATATATATTTATTCCACCTTTTTCCAGATCTTTGGTTTCCTGAGGAATTGACACACTCTTTGCTTGATCCATCTTTTCCGGTAATACACTTTTTATATCCTCAGTTAACTTCTCTATAAAACAACCGTGTCCTTGAAGCCTAACTTTCTTTTCCTTTGGTTTGATTTCCCCCCTTCTCAAATTCATTGGAGGTAAGTCTGATTCTATCCAATGTAATAGCTTAATTTGTTTGAGTACATGTTTTATTAATTTGGTTGATCTGCTGTTTTCCAGTTGTGTCTTTAGTGAATATAGCAAAATACTTATTATTTGTGTTCTTCACTGTGGAAGATTGCTCTCCAGATGTTTTCCTGTTTACCCGTTGTTTCCTTAACATCGTTATTTTCCTTCACTACCCATTTCAATTTGTACTTCCTCTTGGGAATGTATTGCTACTATTGTTTTAAGCTTGACCTTATTTCTTGCCTTGCGTAATTCTTTCCTTTGTTTTTTTGTCATGCTGAACAATGGAGAAACTGCTTCCTTGACCTTCAGGTCTTCAGTTGTCTTCTCTGTATGAGGCACAATGGTTCTTGACTTCTTCCCATCCTGCTGTACGGTCCGCTTCTTTCAAGGTTAAATTATCCATGCCATCTAGATCTATTGTGGCACTCAGTTGTTTAGTATCTCTTATATATGTGATGTTACTATCTTTCTTGTCCTGTATTTTACAGCTATCCTCTATGCAGTGGTATTTTTCCTTTTGGAGGCTCATTTTAACATCTTTGAGTATAGTATTCATAGCGTCCGGTATTGTAGACAATTTTTTTTATTATTGGGGCACTTGTGCAATCAAGATACGTTGTAGCAGTTTCAGTTTGAGCTCTAATTATAAGACTATTTATCTGAGCCAATTTTAGTAAATTCCGGCTACTGCATTTGCCATCACACTAAGTAATTCAATTTGAATGTCGATGTTGCTCGACTGATATGTCAATGCTTCTCGAGTTAGTGATGAAGTTTAATAAAAATATCCCAAGTAGACCCCAAATCCTGGTTGCTTATGGCTTGGGCCTTTTGATCATACTGAGGTTCCTACTCTTTGAAGCTGGTACTTTTAAGGTACCTTTTAAGTCAACTCAGGGAATTTCTTGTTCTTCAGTTGCTTTTTTGAAGTTGGCCATATCTATATGTTTGCCACTAATATTTCTACTGCAAAGTGTTTTACTGCTATTGGTGCTGTTGCAGTATGCAGTTTCGTCTTTTGTTCCTGGTTTTTCATTAGTTCCTTGTAGAGTATCTTGTTTGAGTCCTACATTTTGGTCATTATTGGTCAATAGATATTGTTGTTTGAGGGATTAACCATCCTTCTCCTTATTTTTTATTTTCGTATTTAACCTACATTAATTTTTATTACTGTGATTCCCCCGGAGGTAAAACTAGTATTATTATTAATAATTTTAAATTGATTACCCTGGATGGCATCTGCTATGTTCTCATTGGGGTCTTGATAAACCACCTGCTTAGAGGGTATGGAGTCACTGGCCGTCTCAATCTTTTTCCTTATTTCTACTTTAACCTGTATGGCTATCGGGGTCTTCGTTAACAATTTTTCTGGTTTATCTCATCCATGTCATTTCGTTCCATTTGAGTGTTAGAAATGGGATCCCTGGCTGGCCAGGGCTGGCGCCAAAGTCAGTCAGAGATCACCACTCCCAAGTCAGGGCAAGGGAGTTACACGCCAAGATAACCCCTACTCACCCTCTAGGTAACGTGGTGCGAGCAGCAAGGCTAAACTTGGAGGCGATGTGAGTTAAGTATTTGCGCACGCACCCCAGCAACAACACCCAAGGCCCACCACAAAGGATACTCCACCTAAGGTTATATATAAAAATAGCCTTTGTATTACACCAAAACACATTAGATAAAACACACACTTTACAATGTGCCAACAGGCACGGGCAGAATTTACAGGGGATATGTACAAGACAGGGCCACCTGGACCACTGTCAGGCATAAGCACTTTTAGCACTTTTAGAACTTAGAATACAAATCACTGTAGCACAAAAGTAGAACATAAAGTACACAACCAGTAACTACTGGTAACCAGGACCTCACTAGCACCCCCTGTACTAGGAGAACAACAACCTAAGTATCACAATACCTGTAGGGGTGTAAACATATACCTCATGATGCATAACATACATTCAGAGGTGTAAGGATAAGGCACATGACGCATTAAAATACATTCAGAGGTGCAGCAAAAGAACAATTGCGCCAACTTGCATAAGTCACCACCTGTGACTGTCCATAGGCCAACTGGCCTCTCTAGGGCTAGGACGCCCTGTGTCCCAAAGTCAGGGGGGCCAAAACGTGGCAGTTGCCTACAAAGTGCTGGGCAACTGGTGTAGATAATGAGGGTCAATGCTGGAACCTCGCAGGCTCTGACCAAATCTACTGTCCCCCAAAGAGCCTCGCTGGGCTCTACAATACACAATGCCCCTGAGCCTTTCTGGGGCTCTAAATACAATGTGGGCCCTGGAGCCTCGGGGCTCCTAATTACAAATGCCCCCAGAACCTTGTGGGCTCTGCAACTAATTGTGGCGCCTGCCTTGAGCCTCTCGGGGCTCTACGTAAATCAAAATGCCCCCAAAAACAAAGGTAGGACTTAGCAGGAGGGGGGCGGGCACCGCAATGTGCCCCGATGCCCCCTCTAGCAGTAATTGCCCCTGGAGCCTCTCAGGCTCGTGAAACCATGCCACAAGTGTCCCTTGAGCCTCTCGGGGCTCTGCACAGAATGCCGCCTTGAGCCTCACAACCACCCAGGGCCTCGTCCTGGAGGGGAGGGGCGGGCACCGGCAATGTGCCCTGACTGCCCCCTCCCCTTTGCAGGCACTCACCGGTCTCGTGGCAGCTGGCTGGAGAGCTCCCGCTCCTCTGGACTCACCTGGGTCGCAGTCTACTCTGCCTGGCGGCTCTTCACGGGAGCTCCCGCTCCTCGGGCGGGGAACTCCTCTCTTTTGTGCTCCGCCTGGAGCACACGTCCAGTCTCCTTGGCAGGCACCTCGGCGGGACACACCGGGGCTCTCTCTCTTCCTCGGGAGCCCCGGAGGAGACAGCCGCTTCCTGTTTCTGGCTGCGGGGGAGGGACTTCCGCTCCTTCTTCCTGGGGCCGCGCTGCGATTGGCCGGCCAGCGAGGTGCTTCCGGGTCGCCGTGGGCAGAGGGGCGGCCCGAGGGAAGCTCTTTTTGTAGTGGCAATCCTGGGGTAATCTCGCCGGGTGGGCACCGGCTTCCAAAAATAAAGCGCACTGAGCGCTACCAGCAAAATAAAGCGCACAGAGCGCTAGGGGTGAAAGGAAAGCGCTCTGCAGCGCTGGGGAGCACACACAGAAGTGCGAGTGAAACTAAAACACTCCCAGCGCAAGAGGAAATACAGCAAAGTGCTACTAAGCGCTGGGGGACCAAATAAAGCGCTTCCAAGCGCTAGAGCCCAGGTAAGGGTCCACAAGTCCAGCAAAGTTCTTCAGGTGTGAAGGGGGGGAAAGGCTGGGCCCAGAGCCAGCTCACTGGGTCTCCAGGCAGGGAGACAACCCAAGTGGCGGTCCTCTGGCCCAGCAGCAGCAGCAGCCACCTCCGGATCCTGGAAGAGAACAACTTCTGTGGGGACACAGCCCCATTTTTATACACCACATTCCTTTGTCTAAGGGTGCAGGGTGGGGGAGAAACCTGTCGCAGCTGGTTTTGGAGCACCCATGATGTGCTCAGCCCTCACTCTATTCACTGGCAGGGCTAGGGTCATTAGACGCACCACAGGGGGCGGAGCCAGCATTGTGTGGGGAAAACCCAGCCTCATTCAGGACACAGGTGCACTCCTCCCCAGCCATCATCATGCTAATCTCCCACTCACCACCGGGCAGACCCATCCAGCCTTCCTGGAGCCAGGCTCACCAGCCAGCTCCAGCCAATCACACTCCAGCACCCTCACAGCACACGTACTGCCATGTCTAGAAGTGGCACTTCCCCACTAGACACATACACGCCGTACTTACCATTGCGCAGCATTCACACTTACGAGTTTGCACATACCAAACTCGCGCATGCACAACTAACGCATAAGGAACTACCAGGGACACAGACATTCCCCATGCATTCCTATGGGAAGGCAGGCCAACCTTACTCCACGCACTCAGAGTGCGCACGCACTTTCCACTGGGACACAGTGAAAGTGCGCCGAAACCAAAAGTCACTACCACCAGGTCACCATTAAAAGCAAAACGTTCAGGGGTGAAGCTGCCAGAAGGTTCAAGTCCAACATTGAGTAGTTGATATTATATTTAGCATTTCAAGGTCAGTAATGTGGCCTTCTATGTCCACGATTTGGAAGCTCTTGTCCAGTGATGGCAGGTCCCGTTCTTGTCTGGCAATTTGTGTACTACCTCCAAGATTGTTAGTTGGCTTAATTGGAGTTTGTAGTTTAATTTTTTCCTACTCTATTTGCATTGTCATCAAAGCTCCAGATGGGTTTTTCATAAAACCAAATTTATGTGGGAATTTTGTGGACTTTTCAAACATCCGTGCTATTGGTAAAATTAATGATTGATTCACTCCTGTAGTATATGCTTTTCCTTTTATTATTACTTTTGGTACTTGCACTTTCCTTGCTCGTCTTGTGGGGGGCCCCGATGCCCTCTCTTTTCTGAATGCATGGTGGATTTTTTCAAAGACAATTTGCCCTGGAGCAGCTCCTAGCCCAACCTCAATAGTCCTCAATAGTCCGGACTAGGGTCAGATCGGACCTAACCAAGCTTGGGTTTGGGTTTGGGCTTGGGCTTGGGCTTGGACAAGGAGCAGGAGACGTCCCGGATCTCCTTGGTGCTGCTACCCTCAGCATCTGGTTTTGGTTTCAGTGTATTCCGGAACAGATGTGACGCCTGTCATATAATTTTGTTGCCGTTAAAAGGGGAGAGATTAATGCTTCAGCAAACTCCGGCCAGCCAATATCGCTGTGCAGCTCGCAGGGTCCCGTGTAAAGAGCGAATTTTCTCCAGAGCGAGGACGAATGATTAACACTTCACATCCACGACCTGGTATGCAAATCTGTGTTACATTTTCCAGTAGTTTTCTATGAGGTGGATATTTCCACCCACCGATGAAAAATTGCTAATAGTAACTTTATACTTATAAATCCTGTTGTAAGAGAGTCCACCCTACAACTGGGTTTAAATTCCCAAACATAAAAGGTGAATAGCAAAGAAGTGGAGAATAACACTGTTACATCCTGCACATCTCTGAGCCTAGGTTATCTATGCTTCTACTCCTTTAATAGCATGTGCCATGTTTGTGTTTCCTTTTGATTCTACATTCCTAACAGAGCTTTGCTCATACAGCATTCTCCACTGTTTGTCAGTTGTCACCTGTATCCTGCTGTGTCAGGACTGGATGCTGTGCTGCTCAATAAACCTTCTGAATACCTCAAGTTTTCCTGGATTATTACAAATTTTGGCGACGAGGACAACCTTACTCCAGCCATCTACAGCACAGGAGCGGAGTTTGAACCCATTTTGGATCAATTTACATCTTTTATCTCATTTCTACTGGATTGCCTGCCTTTGAAGAGAACTTCCTGCCTTGGTGAAATTTGTTCATTGTTCTCTGCAAGTATCTCTCAAGAACTACCTTTTATTTTCATTTACCTACTTCAAATACCAACTATTGCAGTTTTCTGACCTTTAAGTCTGCCTGCATCTTTTGATTTTTGCCACCCTCAGCGCGACTTCTCAGCGCGACGTTTCTGTGTACTTCCATCTCCGTGGCAACCCCTTTCTTTGTTCGTCATCGTGAAGCGGAGCCACCACGTCATTGCCTGGCAACCATCGGCATTGTTTACTAAACGGAGAAACAAGAACCACCACGTCATCGTCTGGCAACCATCGGCATTGTTTACTAAGCGGAGAAACAACGTCACCGCAATGCCATTGCCCAGCAACCACGTCTTCGGGATTTACGTGGGTTGCATCTAGCGTGTCAACGTCATCACGCTACAACGCCTTCACGCACGTTACGTGCCGCCATTTTGTTATTTCGTTGCTTAGCAACGCATCGACGACGGAACGAGTCGGTTTCTGATCGCGTTTCTTGCTGTTTTTCCCCATTTTTATTAGCGCTTGCTCTAAAAGTGAACCATTGTTTTA
The DNA here is from genome assembly GCF_964263255.1 of Lissotriton vulgaris. Taxonomy (NCBI): domain Eukaryota; kingdom Metazoa; phylum Chordata; class Amphibia; order Caudata; family Salamandridae; genus Lissotriton; species Lissotriton vulgaris. The sequence goes on from NW_028250454.1 coordinate 501,280, forward strand.
TCGCTTACTTTAACTTTTATTTTGTTGTCTATATACACTCCTTTTCTTCAAGTTTTCCGGCAAGTGTACTTCCAGCAACAGTTCTTCAAGCTTCAACTTCTACAGTACTACAAACTCGATCACCACAATCTAAGTGATTCCACATTGGCATAAGTACATTTTATTCAACAATTGCTCTTATCTATTTGAGTGCTCTGCATTTATTTATTTATTTAATTATTATTTTTTTTTTTTGTTTATTTATTTCATTCTATTTTTTTTGTTGTTGTTACTTAATTTCTTTCACCATGCAATTTGATCCCCCTGCTAAGTTTTTACAGGTTAAAGGTGACCCTCCTATGCCTTGGTCAAGGTGGAAGGAGGAGTTTTTCAATTATATGAAAGCCATTGATGGGGAGCGCATGGGATCAGAAAGAAAGAAAAGCATTTTGGTACATTGTTTGGGTTCTGAAGGCCAAGAAATCTTTAGAACTTTACCTCAATTTACTGTACCTAGTGGAAGTGGTGATTCTGTGAATGTTTATACCGAAGCTCTTGGTAGATTAGAGAAACGTTTCAAGCCCACTGCTAATATTGCCTTAAATCGTTTCAAATTTTATACTAGAGCACAGAAACAAGAGGAATCGTTTGATGACTTTCTCACTGCTTTAAGAGCTTTGACCTTACATTGCAATTTTGGTGCTATGGCAGATGAGATGATCCGTGATCAGATTATTGTTCATGTTAAAAACAAGAAGGTACAAGATAAACTTTGGTGTATAGGTGATCCTAACTTAGAAGAAACTATAGCCATCGCTAAGTCTACTGAAATGTCAGAAAAGTGGATGGACATAGTAGTTAAGCAAACCACAAATTCTAATTCCAGTAAAACTATTGTAGAGGAAGAAGTTTGTATTGTTAAACCCAAGGTTGATGATAAAAATGTTATCCCTTTTCAGTCTAAATATAAAAATTCTGTGGGTATTAATAACAGAAGAACAGATTTTGGAAATTCATCGTTTTCATGCTACAGATGTGATAGTAAATCACATATAGCTTCCTTTCAGGGCTGTCCTGCCTTAAATAGAACTTGCAACATTTGCAACAAACTAGGACATTTTAGTAATGTATGTAGGGAAAGAAGGTACAATTCCCAAGGTCGCACTGGACGATCTATTATGCCCATTCCCACTAAAGTATCTTCTGTTGGCATTGTGGATGAAGTTAAACAGGAGGTTGAACGTGGATATGTCGTCTCTATCCTTGGATCAACCAGTAGGAAATCCCCTAAATGTACTTTCCACATTTCATCCATCGCTATCGAACTCATGGTAGATTCTGGATCTCCATGGACGATTATTACTAGGGAATACTTTAATGAAAGGTTAACAACAGTATGTAACAGATCTGATTTACAACCCTCAGATATTTTAGCTGAAAGTTTCAATGGTAATGCAATTGATATTGAAGGTTTCTTTGATGTTCTTTTATGTTTCAGAGGAAGGTCAGCTCAAATTAAGCTTTACATTGCCGTCAAAGGAATCAATGTACTGGGTTGGCATGATCAATGGGAACTTGGCATTACTTTAAATCCACGTGCCAAAGATCCCATTTCGTTATGTAGTGAACAAGATATGATTAGTTCTATTTCTGATGTGAATGGGAAGGATAATGTTATTACTTCATGGAGTGAAAAGTTCAATAAAGTTTTCTGTGACCGTTTAGGTAGACTGGAAAATTTTGCACACAAAATTGTTCTCAAAGAGGGTGCAGTTCCAGTCAAACAAAAGCTTAGAGGAGTTCCTTTAAATGTTAGGGACGAGCTAAAAGAAATGTTGGATGACCTACTTAAAGACAATATTATAGAGCCCATTGAATCGTCTGAATGGGTTTCTCCTATCGTTTTGGTACGCAAACCTGACCAAAAATTAAGGGTCTGCATTGATTTGAGGGCCCTAAATTCCAATATTGTTATAGACTGTCATCCCCTTCCGAATATTAATGAGCTTGTTTCCTTGTTTGATGGTGCGCAGATTTTTTCCACTTTAGACCTTAGATCTGCGTATCATCAAATTGAGCTTACTGAAGATTCTAAGAAATATACAGCTTTCATCACTCCCATGGGACTGTTTCAATACAGAAGGATGCCGTTTGGGTTGGCGTCCGCTGCCTCTGTTTTCCAACGCGTCATGTTTCAAATCTTCAGGGATCTTGACAAGTTTGTAAAATGCTTTCAAGACGATATCTTGATTTTCTCAAAAAATGAAACTGAACATAGTTCACATTTGAGTGTTGTGTGCAAAAGATTGGAAAATTCTGGGCTTACTCTCAAGGCACACAAATGCAAACTTTTTAGGAAGTCAGTTGAATATTTAGGCCACACTTTGTCGGGGGAAGGTCTTGTTCCAAAGAAATCAAATGTAGATGCTATTCTCAGTGCTCCATCCCCAAAGAATAAGGAACAACTTCTTTCTTTCTCCGGAATGTGTGAATACTACAGTAAATTTGTTGTAAATTTTGCCACCAAAATGGAACCTTTAAGGAAACTTTTAAGACAGTGCAATGATTTTGTTTGGGAGACTGAACAAGAAAAAGCTTTCACTGAAATCAAACATGATATTGTTAATTCCCCAACCTTGAAACCATTTAGAATTGGGAAAAAGTGCATAATTACCACTGATGCAAGTTTGTACGGTCTTGGGTGTGTGCTATCTCAGACTGATGGTATGCTAGAATGGAATGTAGCCTTTTCTTCCAGAACATTGAATGAAACTGAGCGCAGATATGCGGTTATTGAACGTGAATTGCTGTCTTGTGTGTGGGCCATTGAACACTACAGAATTTACATTTGGGGCAGTGAGTTTATTTTAAGAACGGATCACAAACCTTTGGTGCATATCCTATCAGCTGGTGGTGGTTGGAACTCGACTGCTAGGATTGCACGTCTTTCATCCAAGCTACAGGAGTACCATTTTAAAGTTGAATATATTCCAGGAAAGAAAAATGTTACTGCCGACTGCTTATCACGCCTTCCGTGTGAAAGTAAAGCTGACAGTGTGAATAGTCTTACTGAAGTTGATTTTGTATTAGGCCTTACAGATCTAGTGTCCTCCAAGTATCAAGATATTTCTGAACAGTTTTGGATAGAATGCCAGAATAAAGATGAAAAATGTGTTAAGTTGAAGAAATACCTGTTAGAAGGTTGGCCTAGTAAGAATAATGTTGAATATGAGCTGCTACCGTTTTATAACATAGCGGAAGAGTTATGGTGTGAAGGTGATTTGTTTTTCAAATCTGAGAAATGCATCCCACCTAGTGGTGTGCAAGAGCTCATTCTCAAATTAGCACACAAGACTCATCCAGGAATCTCAGCCATGAAACGTATTATAAGACTTCATTTCTGGTGGCCTGGGATGGACAGGTTCATAGACCGCACTGTTAGAGAATGCAATGAGTGCTGTAATAGTGATAAGATGCTAAAATTACATGTTCCACCCCTTAAGACGGTTAAATGGCCAGAGTGTCCATGGAGCAAGATAGCCTTTGATATTTCGGGGCCTTTCCAAGTTTTACCTGAAAGTTCACGTTTTGCGTTGGTCATTGTAGACTACCATTCTAAATGGCCAGAAGTGAAATTTGTAGCTAAAATCACTTCTGAAGTTGTTATTTCCTTTTTCAAAGAAGTTTTCGCTAGAGAAGGCTGTCCTTCGGTTTTGGTGTCAGATAATGGTGTGCAGTTAGTCTCTGCTGAAATGAAACTGTTTTTACAATCCTGCAACATCAGACACATTTGTACATCACTTTACGAGCCACATGAGAACGGGCAAGTTGAGCGCTTTAACCGTGTTCTGAAGGGTTTTGTCTCTGATGCTATCAAAGAAAAGGGGGATTGGCTGAACCGCATTAGACAGAAACTTTGGACTTATCGTATAACCCCTCATACCACCACTGAGATCAGTCCGTTCAAATTACTTAAAGGTAGGAATCCTGCGACTGACATGTGCCCTTGGTGGCTCAAAGAAAAATGTGAAGGCCTGGTGGAAAATGGTTTTGATGTCAAGGAAGTTGCAAAGAGAGTATGTGAGAAACAAGATAAGTCTGCAGTTTGGTACAACAAGAAGTGGAAAACTAAAGAGCATGATTTGTGTGTTGGTGATTGGGTCAGAATTGCAAAACCTTTCTTTGTTAGCAAAGGTACGAGTAAGTTTGGCAGACCCATTCAAATTAAAAAGGTCTTCAGTAACTCTGTTATTACTCAGGATGGCAAGGCCTGGAATTTGAGTAGGGTTGCTAAGTGTCCTACACAAGATGCCTCCAGGTTTCAACCCCATCTCAATGTAGACAGAGATCACACCTCTGACGGTGGGTCTGGGTATGGTTCTGACTCAGTAGCCTCAAGAATTAAGGATGATGGGCGCATCAGAAGAAGACCTATTTCTTTGCAAGATTTTGTATAGTTTGTTCTTCCATGTTTAGTTGCGTTAAGTTTTATACCTTCCACTTTCATTTAATGAGGGAGGTGTGTTACATCCTGCACATCTCTGAGCCTAGGTTATCTATGCTTCTACTCCTTTAATAGCATGTGCCATGTTTGTGTTTCCTTTTGATTCTACATTCCTAACAGAGCTTTGCTCATACAGCATTCTCCACTGTTTGTCAGTTGTCACCTGTATCCTGCTGTGTCAGGACTGGATGCTGTGCTGCTCAATAAACCTTCTGAATACCTCAAGTTTTCCTGGATTATTACAAACACCTAGATGTCGAAGTAAATTTACATGTGAGTTCACAAAGTTAAATATATATGTGTATATTTGCTCACATAAGTATTTATCTTTGTGAATTGGGAAAGAAGTCTGGTTAAATTATTGGGGGGTTTTAAACTATCCAATGAGTAATCAAAGTCTCACACCTAATTTCTGGGCTCTCTGAAGTGTGCTTGGAATGCTATCCAGTTTCTCGAACTTAAAATCCTAGCATCATGCATACTTTTTAATATGCCCACATCGAAAACCTGTAAAAATAAAGACCATCCACCAGCAACATCTCACATGCACCATGGCTGTTCACCACCTAAACAGAAGTGGAATAAATTACACCACCTCTATTAGCGTACATAAGCCTGGATACCAAATGGCTTTGTCATTTGCATTCAGTTTGTGCGGGGACAAATGGTGCACTGCTTACCAGATCCAGTCATTTCCATGTAGCAAAGGCCGCACTTGTTAATTACGCCCACCCCCCCCCCATAACCCACCTCCCCACCCCGTTAAATTTGCTCACGTTCTGATAAATCAACTTACTGAATCTCCTCTCCTACGCTGTCACTCACGCTTTCAGCCTTGCACGTTTTGCCTTTTATCCTATGTCATAAAAAGAAAACTGAAATGAGCTAAGACTTCTGCCACAAAGGTTCCTGCCACTAACAATTATATATAGTTTACGTATAAAAACAGCTTAACACTGTTGTTTTAGAGCATCCCATAAACATCACCAATGCTAGTACTTAGGAGTCAAATAACTGCAAAAACCGTACAATGCATGGCGTGAGCTCAGCTCTGATACCAGAGGAATGAGAGCTGACGAGGGTCATACAGAAGAGTATATTTTTGTAATGTTTAAAATCAATGTTGCTGCTTCACATAATGCACTTGCGAGTGTTTAAACATAGCACAAGAGAAAGAACGCATGCTTCACACTGTCTATAGTTTTACAACAGTTGTGATAATGCATTGCAGTTAAAGATGTCTTCGACCAGACCCCCAAAAAGATTCCTTTTCAATTATAATGTTTTTTTATAAACATAATTATAGTTTTTCCGTTAGTACATTTGATTTATTGCATAGCAGCGGTTTAGGACGGCTATTACAGGTCGGTAACGGCCGAAATTAACGAATTTCAAAAGTTACCGGCCGGTAATAGGCTTTTGATATGTAGGGGGCCAATTTACAGATTCTGTAAATACCGAATCATCATTTACCGATTCGGTATTTACCGAATCTGTAAATGACATGTAGGAAGCACTTTGAAGAGTACTTCTGTGTTTTAAGGATTCGTTATTTACCACCAATACCTCTGCAAACTCAAATCTATGCATTTACACCAGTGCCATGTGACAGACATACATGCCCTTAGGGCTTGTATGTGTGCCACATGTGCACACAAGTACTATTCAGGGGTGCAACGGGGTGTCAATGTGACACCCTGCCACCCTTGACTCTTTCCCTATTTTACCAAATCCGTATTTACCGATTCGGTAATTGACATTAATTCCTATGGGCCTTAACGATTCGGTAATTTTTACTGAATTTTTAGCTACATAGCATTTACCGATTCAAAAATACTGAATCTGTAAAATTCTGTATTTTCGAATAGGTAAATACTATTTACCTACATCTAGCCGTTAGACACCACAAGTTATTTTCCTGATTAACAAATAAAGGTGCTTATTTTGATTGGAGAGGATATAATACATTCAGTAACGTTTTTATTGTACATTGACAAACACTCCTACCACGCTACAGGTCAACCGTCTTTCAGGGTTGCACCAGTTACTTTGCAAATCAAATTGCATCTCACAATGTGCAAGCTGTGATGGCTATTATGAATTCCAAGGCCACCTTCATATTGTTTAGTGCTCATCTGTGAAACATCGCCGGGGGACCAATTAATGTTCGACAAAATGCATCATTATGAACTTCCTTTTAAATCTATTTCAATTATGATGGGCCCAATAAAAGGCAGTTACCGGCCCCACCTGATTTATGAGATCTGCGAGAAAACTGCAGATCTGCTCAGTTTGACCTAGAAATTCTGAAACTCTGGGAAAAAATGACTTGTTCCACGTGAATGGAAATTAAAATGACCCATTACTCAGCGAATCGTCTTTTCTAGGGTCACTGTCCGGGTACCACTTGTAAGACAGGAGACCGCATCCCCTGGAGTTAGCGTTCACATCTGTATCGATTATTCAGGGCGATGGAGCTACTGGAAAGATTGCCAGAGCACCTATAATGAGATCCTGATTGTTCAATTGTTCCTGATAAAGAAACAACTATTTCACAATTCCCCCTCCCGCACCCAAAATGTCAAAATCCTAAGTGAGAAGGGATTCTGAAATGAAAAAAAAAATGCTAAAATGTGTTTGGACTGTTCGTGGCACGACAGGGTCGGGTGAAACAATGTTAAGCAACAAGATCTGAATTATCAATTTCGTATTCTCTTTACTTTAATCCGAATATCAATTATAATTCTGCATCCTAAATAAAGCAAACATGACGACTCAAAACAAGGTTTGGGAATGTGTTGCTAAATGGAGCCCTGAAAATCTAAATGCCCAGATGGAATTTCCTTATTATTTTGCAATTTAGCTGGTTATCAACCTTAAGCTGTGAAATATTTGCAATTAACATCTGTAGCCTCACACCACAGCAGCTGTCAGCAAAACTGAAACCTACTTGGGCATGAAGGATTACTTAGGGATTCTGGATGTTGTCTCTTTCATTGCCAAGGGTACAGGAATCCACAAAACTACTAATCCTTCCCCTTTACATAATGGAAATATATTCCATATAATTCAGATTTCATGGCTGCCAAGTTTCTCGACTAACACTTTGACTAATTGCTTTTTAATCTTCGTGTGTGCTAAAATATTGCCGAGTGACACTATAGAAGTATTTAATAAACACACTCGGCTAAAGCATATTAATTGGTGTCAAGGATTGCATGCTGTCTCAAAAATACATTCTCAACTCACTCAGGATTAGGAGCATGGAGCCCATTTTATTTGCTTCCTTTTAATATGAAATGTGAAGAGGTATTCAGCTTTTGTATTTCTCTTTAAAACCGCAGCGACAAATATTTCATATGGTCTACAGAAATGTTGCGTTGAATTTAAAAGTGCTTATTTTAAGATACCATTAAAGCTCTCTTTCCAACTGACCGACCTACAGGCTGTGCGATTGTATTTGGCAAATCAAGTGGCTAATGTTTCACAGCTTTCCTTATACATTCGAAAATAATGCGTGCACATCCACATAGTTATTTTTCACGTGACCATGAAATGAAAGTTGTCTTTGCTAAGGATAAGAATTATTTAAGAGCTGAAATATAATATTAATAATTCAATTCAATTTAGGTCAATTACATTTAATTGTTTTAAGATAGCAAAAACATCACAATATTTCCAAATGATTAAGATTTCAGAAAACTTTTCCAACTCAATTGATTATGTTTTTGCCAGTTATTCTAACACATTTCCATTTCCACTACTGCTCATGGATTTATGTTCATATTAATATTTGACAATCAGTACTGGAACTTCATTGGCCTGAGAAGACTCTCATATAAATAGTTAAATTAAGTACGTATTCCTTAGTTCTTATGCTAGGTGCTTGACATGAAAATATCGTCTCTTGAGCTACTAAAGAGTAATTAAAGTGACACTGTGCTTATGCATATCAAGTTGATATATTACTTTTGATTGTGCAAAATGCTACATATCAAAGATCAACTAGCAAGTCTGAAACCACTTAAAGTTCTTAAAATGCTGAACTATTTTGTTCCTCTAGTTCATTGATCATTAACCCCTTCGCCGCACGTCAAGGGGGGGCCGAGAAAAAAGGGGGGTCCCAAAACGCGTTTTTCCCATGTTAATTTCCATAGGGTGGTTGGCCTCACTTTTAGCTCGAACGGCTGAATGGATTTGCATGAAACTTGGCAAAATTGTAGGGACTGTTAGCCCGATGTGCCTTTGCTAGGTCTCAATATATGTGCTCCAGTGGATTTTGATAAATTAACGTTCAAAAAAATATATATATCTGTGACAGCGCTCCGGGTAGCGCTCCGGTTCGCGTACTTGACGCGAAACGGAACTTTGCGAAGCGATGCTGATTGGCTCTCCGGTGTCTGTCAACATTCTAAACAGTCCGGAGCGGCCGCCATCTTGTCTCTCGGTAGGATCGAGAGACAAGAGGAGGCCAAAACAAAGGGGGAAATGACCATAAGGGGGCATAGTAGATCCTCCCTGACCCCCTAGGTTTGATGTGGAGGCTTTAAAAGGGCCCCGCAGGGCAAAAAAAACAAAAAACAAAAAAAAATTGTTTTTTCGCGTGGGGAACGCCCGGTACGCTTTTGAGCAATGGGCGGTGGTAATCTAAATGATGAGGAGGGGGGGGGGGGGGGGGGGGGGGAAGCGTTCAAAGCACATCAGCGTGCATAAACACGAAAATGTTTTTATCTACCACGTACTTGACTTATCTCTCTGAGATGCATTCCCTTGTGTTTTAGCAATGGTAGTCTGTTCATTACATAGATTGCCCGAGGGCGGTAGTACAGACCGCGCGTAGGAAAGGGTCAAAAGCCAGGGGTATACAAGTATGTAACAAGCGAGCCATTTAATTGAAAAAACTAAACGTGACAAACGGTTGCAGGATCAGTGAAGGTTGATTTTTTAGGATCAGTTACAATGAAATCGTCCATACGCATACCAAGGTAACATTACTTCGAAGCTTTATTAATACAATAATCAATATTGAAAAATCAACATCAATAGGGTTGTCCGTATTCCCAGTCAGTACCCTTCCCCGCCCGCCATGTGCACAAAGACCGCATACATCCCCCATAACGTCAAGGCTAAGTAACTAGAACGTCATAAGGAGTTGCAAGCCGCTCCCATACTGGCGCCATTTTGGTCGAGGCCAGGCAGGTCCACAGTATAGTTCAATGTCTCCAATAAGTAGCGACAGGACCAGAATCCCTTTCGGCAGTTCTGGCTTCGTCATTACGAGCACTAGAAAACAAGACATTCTGGGCAATACCACTGTTGTAAGCAAGACAACATAGAAGGCAGGAGTTATATTAAAAGTGTTTATTTAGAATAAATCAGCAAAAGTAAACCCACAAGAAAAGGCTAGGAAAAGCGATGCTGTCGTGTCCAGGTAACGGAACAGAATGACACAACAGCAAAACTCAATCATAGAATATAGAACATCGTACATGTCATGAAGGAACAATATACATGTCATGAAAGAATAATTTAAAGGTAGAGATACAACAACCACCCTTGACGCAGCCCTTTATGCTACAAGATGGTGTCTTCCATTCAGAAAATATTGTTGGCAGCATTTTGAAAGGAAAGATAAACGGCCGTTCTCCTAGTGAGTCTCACATTGTTACATTTATGAAGAATGTCGAAGAGTAGTATGTTGTAAATCTGAAGCCATCGATCTACAAACTCTCAACCAGCCTTGGATGGAAAAATCCTGAAGAATGTACAAACTGAAAACCAGTTTTTGTCTGCATAGCATCAGCAGCAAAACTTGAGTCAGCTTTGTGTGAAGCCGCCATCTTGATCCAATCAATACCGTCCCCCTGCACACATTCAGGGACCAGGCCGCAGGACGTGTCTTCAGGTCAAACGGATTGTGGGACAAGGTCCAGAATGGAAGAGTCACCAAAAGGCAATAAGTTCCGCTGGACCCCGGGAGCCGGCGGCCTATGTCGGGGGCGATCTCAGGCCACACCAGGGCAACAAGACTTGGGGAGGGGGCAGGAGCCAAGCGCCCCCTCCCAGTCCGCGCTACCACACCGCCCCTCGGGGGCCTCCGTCAAGCGGTTCAGGGAGGCACTGCAGGCAGCGGTTCTTCAGATCAGTGGCTCCCACCGCCAAAGCTTCCCTCCGTTAGCAGCGATCGTTGGGGCTGTGGTTGCGGCCGGAGGCCCCGCCTAGTCAACGCCCCGGCCTCTCAATGTCGTAGGCCGCAAGAGTGGGCGCAACTCAGCTGGCCGAGCGAGGCTTGGGGAGGGGGCAGGAGCTAAGCGCCCCTTCCCAGTCCGTGCCACCACACCACCCCTCGGGGGCCTCCGTCAAGCGGCTCAGGGAGGCACCGCAGGCAGCGGTTCTTCAGATCAGTGGCTCTCAACGGCAAGGCTCCCCTCCGTCAGCAGCGATCGTTGGCGCTGTGGTTGCGGCCGGAGGCCCCGCCTAGTCAACGCCCCGGTCTCTCCATGTCGTAGGCCGCAAGAGTGGGCGCAACTCAGCTGGCCGAGTGAGACTTGGGGAGGGGGCAGGAGCTAAGCGCCCCCTCCCAGTCCGCGCCACCACACCGCCCCTCGGGGGCCTCCGTCAAGTGGCTCAGGGAGGCACCGCAGGCAGCGGTTCTTCAGATCAGTGGCTCTCACCGGCAAGGCTCTCCTCCGTCAGCAGCGATCGTTGGCGCTGTGGTTGCGGCCAGAGGCCCCGCCTAGTCAACGCCCCAGCTTCTCCATGTCGTAGCCGCAAGAGTGGTCGCAACTCAGCTGGCCGAGCGAGGCTTGGGGAGGGGGCAGGAGCCAAGCGCCCCTTCCCAGTCCGCGCCACCACATCGCCCCTCGGGGGCCTCCGTCAAGCGGCTCAGGGAGGCACTGCAGGCAGCGGTTCTTCAGATCACAACAGAGTCTCATTCTCGATCGATTGAGCTGGCAGAAATAGGCAACAAGAAGGTGTGGGGGGGCACCTCTTGCTTAACCACCACCTGAGGAGGTGGTACTCTCTTCCTAGGAGGTGGTGGTGGTGGGGATGCACCAGCTGAAGCTACAACACTTGCTATTGCTAAGTGATGAAAAAAGGTCTTCCTCTCACAAAGATGAAAGTCAGAGTGCGGAAACAAGGAGGGGTTTTCATCATTTGGGACACAAAATAGTTCTAAACCAATGAAAAGTGTTATTTTTAGGTCTCATGACCTAGCCTTACATCATTAGGAACCCAAAAGTGAAATGAACCAATGAAAAGTTTTATTAACAAGTCACAGGACCTGTTATGCTTACGTTACGCGCTCCGCGCCCCGGATCACTTCCGAGAAGCTGCGCTTTGCGCCTCGTGCACCGGAGCACTTCCGGGTGCGCTAACGCGGCGCGTCATATGACGCATTACGCGACAACGCGATACGTCGCGGTTACGCAACGCGTCACGATGTTGTTTTCTAACGCGGCAGTTGCGCAAACAGAACGTTTATAGGCCGGGCATATGGAATACATACACATTCATACCATACAATCAGGGCATGTACGCACAGTCACACCATACAATTTTTCACGTTCCCAGTGATGGTCTGCACTCCATGCAATATCTCACAGCGCTTGTCTATGTCTTTCCTTACATGGAGCACGGTGCGGTCCATGTCCACTCTATTCTTCAGTCGGAACTCCGATGTAACCTACAGAGGAGAAAAGAAAGGGGGGGATACAGCATTCAGAGGATGTCAGCGCGCGCAAACACGAAAAAGCTTCTACTTACCATGTATCAGACTAGCTGCAGGAACGTGTGATACAACAGATCTTGGCTATCCCTTTCACATTATTTTTCTGTGTAACATATCCTCCCCTTCTTATGATGCCAAAAAATGTTTCATTTTGTTTGTCTCTAAATTCGAGTTCCCTCTTCGTGTATTTTTTTCTCAATTAGTCTTATTTTATGGGACAAAATACCACACCTTACATTCGGCAGATACCTTAAGCTACGGTCGACCATTTTCTAACAATTCTGGAAAAAGGGCAGGTGTGTTGGATACAAATTTCAATCAATCCTAAATTCAGGCAAAGGGTCTGCATTATCTGTCTTCTATTGTTTGGGAATAACAGCCATTATTCTAAAATCTTACCAACCTAGACGATTGTTATGACGCTGATTCCATACTTCCTTCGAAAACTCTTTTTTGCAAAAATGTCAGTATACAAATACGGGCCTACAACCACGTGGGCCGGCCACGGAGCAAACTGGAATCGTATATGATGAGGGGACCTTTACACTGTAGAAAAACGTAACGGGCGGGCCATTAGGTTGCAGGAATTAAGGTGTCTAACAGTTACAATGAAATTATCTAGATATACATTTGCGGGCAAGTACCATGAGTAACGTTAATTCGAACTTTCGATAGTACAGTAATGAATAATACATCAGAACTTAATATCAATAGGGATGTCCAAATGTTCAATCAGTACCCGTCCCCGCCCGCCATGTGCTCCAAAACTGCATACATATCTCGTGATATCAAGGCTGAGCAACCAGTACACATCAAGGAGATGCGAGTCTCATTTATACCTACGCCATTTTGGGCGAGGCCGGGTAGGTCCAGAATATAGTCAAAATGTCTCCACCAACCAGCGGTCGGAACAGAACCCCTTTCAGCAGTCCAAAAAGTTCCGTTAAATGACAACAGAAGGGACAGGCAACAAGAACCATCAGTCAAAGAGGGGAGGGCAAGTTCTTCTCTACCGGGTCACGTTGGGGCTCCACCGGAACTGATCGAATTGGTAGTCTACAGTGTTTCTGGATGTTTCAGACTGAAGCTGGCGTCAGCATGAGAGCACCCCGTGGCTACGTCGTGGCCATTCCGCGAGCAATCATGGCAGTCGCTCCCCACCGGAAGTCTGCGGGAGTCGGGGGCCCCGGTGACTCTTGTAGAATCTTCAAGGCTGAGGGGACGCTTTTGGGAATGGGGCCCATGCCCTAGCAGTCAAGCGTCCGAGTTCCAGGGTTGCTCAGAGCCATCCTTGCAGGCCAGGCCCAAGTCTGTGGAGCGGACCGCCATTTCCTGAGCTCCGTGGCAGCCGCCTGTTGCTGTACAGCAAGAGTGGGTGCAATTCAGCCGGATGGCGAGTGAGACGCTGTAATAGCAAGAGCAGGCGCAATTCAGCTGGCCGAGCGAGGCACTGTGCCGCAGGAGCGGGCGCAACTCAGCTGGCCGAGTGAAACGCTGGGGTGTGGCTGAGAAACCTCCACCTGGGGAGGTGGGGGAGGCTCGTTCGCGCCGCCTCTCCCTTCCAGTGCACCCCACGCCGTCTCCTGGTGCAGGTATATGTGATGGTTGGACCAGGGCACCGCAGGACGTGTCTTCAGGTCAAACGGATTGTGGGACAAGGTCCAGAATGGAAGAGTCACCAAAAGGCAAAAAGTTCCGCTGGACCCCGGGAGCCGGCCGCCTATGTCAGGGGCGATCTCAGGCCACACCAGGGCAACAAGACTCGGGGAGGGGGCAGGAGCCAAGCGCCCCCTCCGAGTCCGCGCCACCTCACCGCCCCTCGGGGGCCTCCGTCAAGCGGTTCAGGGAGGCACCGCAGGCAGCTGTTCTTCAGATCAGTGGCTCTCACCGGCAAGGCTCCCCTCCGTCAGCAGCGATCGTTGGCGCTGTGGTTGCGGCCGGAGGCCCCGCCTAGTCAACGCCCCGGCCTCTCCATCTCGTAGGCCGCAGAGTAGTCGGGGAGAAATCCCGGGAACGGCGGCATTCATTTGGATCAATGTTGCAGCATGCTGCCATGTAAATAGTTATTTAATAAAATGTTTTACCCTGTTACTTTGCTGGTGTGTTGTATATATTTATAATATTTGCATAGGGTTTGTCGTTGTTTTGGGCGAGGTGGGCGGCGGAGCCGAGCTGTCTTGCAGCCATCATGGCGTCGAGCTCAGTTCCTCTCACTAGTTTCATATTTCTCATGAGGGGTTGTTCCTAATGTTTCTATTTTAGCGAGGTCAAAAAGAGATCCCATTAGTGGCCTACTGATTTTGCTTGATTCCTTTTGTTTTTTCTAACGAATTTTCACTATCAGCAAAGACTAAACAGAGTATTGCGACTCTGTGCTTGTTTGTAAATAGAGAATGAACCAAAGAGAACCAATTCCAAAACTGTAAATGCTTGGATAACAATCAATCAAATGGAGAGGGAAGCAGGCCCGATGGATTACAACGGGGGAAAAGGCCTGCGTTACCTACCCTTCACTATCTGCAAAGAGAGAATACTCCTAAAAGAAAAGAGGGGGGAGCAGCGTTCAAAGCACATCAGCGTGCATAGACACGAAAATGTTTTTACCTACCACGTACTTGACATTTTAAAGCTTTTGATATTTGCTATTCAAAAACCATTGAAATTCACTGAAAAACCCATAGGTTATAGACCATATATAGTTAGGAATTAGCATTTACAAAACCTTGAAAATTCACTGAAAAAAACATGGGTTATAGACCATATATAGTTAGGAATTAGCATTTACAAAACCTTACTTTACTCACACAAAACCATTGAAATTCCATATATAGTTAGTTGCACTAACTATATATCGCGCACCCGCAATCCACTGCTGATGATGTCACAAATTAAATCATTCATGACATGGTCAGTGACATCACTGATGACATCACTGATGACATCTCAAATGACATCACTGATGACATCACTGATGATATCATTCATGTGACAATACAATGCATCTCCTCACACTTTAATATAACCTCTGTTACATCAAGTGTAAAATACAGAATATAACTTTTTAAACCATTGACACACCAATACTAGTTACTACATACGCACTCACTGATTCCTATGTCTACACACAGATTCACTCATTCACCCATACAATCATTCATACATACAATCACTCATCTTTACAACACTATCATATGCACTCATACACCAATACAGACACTCACACTCTGCCACTCATCCATGGAGTTACTCACACACCTAGTCAGTCCTGTAAAGAATCAATCACACTTCCATTTTCTAATCAATACAGTTAAACATAGAGTACCTTACATTTTCAAACATATACTTACACATACTTACTCTCTTATACAATCATTGATACAAGAATACATTGATCTGCACAGAGTCACACATCTCCCAGCCAGCCACACACACAATCAGTCTCCCATACAAAAACTTCGACAATCAATCAATAACCCATATAGTTACTCATATAGCTACTGATCAACACATGCAGCAGTTTACAGAACAACAGACATAATGATGCACAAATTAAGACAGTTTAGTCACTAACCCATGCACTCAGTGAGACACATTTAATCACTCACTCATACAGTCAGTCACGCACCTACTAAATCCTTCATCCAGACACTTCTACATCTACTCATTCTTCAATATGTAAAACATATTTAAACTTTACAGAAACACACAGTCACTGGATGATGTCATCAGTGATGTCATCAGTGATGTCATTTGAGATGTCATCAGTGATGTCACTGACCATGTCATGAATGATGTAATATGTGACATCATCAGCAGTGGATTGCGGGTGCGCGATATATAGTTAGTGCAACTAACTATATATGGAATTTCAATGGTTTTGTGTGAGTAAAATAAGGTTTTGTAAATGCTAATTCCTAACTATATATGGTCTATAACCCATGGTTTTTTCAGTGAATATATATATATATATATACACACATATTTTTTCAAGCTCCAGGTTTGCCCCACAAACGAGAACGCACTCAGGCTGCAGTGATTCCCCTCAGACCTCCACACACTGTGGGATGTAGTCGACGCGTTTCCGAGTAAATTCCTTCTTCACAGGCTGGTAACCACAGTTCACAGCGTTTCTTGCCACACCTTTTATTCACTTACAAGCCTCCTGATAGGCCGGTAAGCTGCTCCAATGAGCTATCGCCCAAGGTCTAATGGGACATGTGGTGTGGTGAGTCTTCCCAGATGGGTGCAGCATTCTGTGGGTCCCCAATCACTAGCCCACAGATGGGCCCCGGAGTGTGCAAGGTCTACATGCTTGGTACTGCTTGCCCATGTAGAGAGCCCGACAAGATTTCAAGCTCCATGGCCCGCTGTTAATACATGCGGCGGTGCGTTCTCCATGGCCGGGCCGCTGTGTATAAATTCAAGCTTCAGGTTTGCCCCAAATACATATATATATATATATATATATATACCTACATACATGCTATGTTGAGCAGAAAGGTATAGACTCTGCTTGCTGATATGCTTCTTGCAGAAATACTATGCGCTGCTGCTTTAGTAGAATTCACAGTTCAATAAGTTCTGAATGGAAGTAGCAATGTTCAAATACAATTACTTAGCTGCTTTTAAAGTCTGGACAGTCTATACTTGTATCAAGCCTTGACAAGAACTTTATGCAAATAAGTTGTTTCTGGAATGCTGGATAACTATTCTCGTTTCAGAAAGTAAATGAAAATGGCAATGGGTATGCTCTAGACCAGAGGTCTTCAAACTTTTGTAGGTTGAGCCCCCCCGGCTGAATTTTTTAGATGTTGGCCCCCCCCATCACCTGATGAATATTTCTGGAATCTGGTACACTACATAATCGACCGCCACACGCTTATCACAACTATATCCGGCAAATAATGTTCGACACTATAAGATTGTTTAGTAAACTGCAGGTTTGTGAGTGGGTGTGGTGAAATGACAAAGGCTTATTACACAGCTCCAAACATAATTTTCCAAGATAAAATGTGTGCAAATTACTAGGATGAGAGATTAATAATATCACCAAAATAAATGTGATGGGTTTGCCTTTTTTTAGCCACATAGACTGTCAATCTGTGGATGGATTTTTGCTACTGCCATCCTCAGGTTGTGCTCCACATCCAGTCTTGAATGACACTTAGTCTTTAGCACCACAAGTGATGAGAACCCAATCTCACACAAATAGGACAAACTGAAAGGCAAGATATTTTCAGCCTAAACATTGACTGTAAGGAAGACAGTGTTATCAGATTTTTCGACCACCCCCTAGCTCAGAGTTGGTACACGAGAAACAATTCTTCTCTAGAAACCATTAACACACGTTTTAGGCAGCATTATAATGGGATAATTTCCCAACAACCACTTATGGATCTGAGGACAAAGGTGAAAGTCCACAGAGATGGCGCTGAACAAACACCTATTTGAGAAATCCTTAGTGGTACGATAAGGTGCTTGCCTGAAGCAGTGGGGGTTTAGGACACGTTGGGCTTGTGATTAAAAAAAATAAAACTGATAATAATTGAATGATGTTGCCTATTTTACTTCAGAGTAATGTTGTCTGACAGACTTTGTGGTGGCAGGGACATGTTAAGGATTTTGGGTGCCTTGGGCCAATACTATTTTGGGGGCCCCTGTTTGGAAGAGCTTTGAGATTAAATGACTCACTTTCAGCTCTAACATACCATCTTTAGCCAGGCTACTAACAGTGCACAGGCCAAAATTCTAAAAGTGTTTACATCTAATATTCAGAGATAGTGATGAGTCTTTCACTGTTGTAACAAAGCAGCAGCCCACAAACTTTGCAGCGAATAATATCTGTGAGATCCTCCAATTTCTCAAATGTGAGGGCTCCTTTTGATCTAAAATAAACTTTTTTATGGTTGTTGCATAAAACAAAAAAAATTCTCTGCAAATAGTAATAGACTCCCACATCAATCACATTAAAAAGAAATGAAACATAACAGTATTTACAAGAATCTGTTTAGGAATTATTCCGGCTATTAGGGCAAAAACAGAGCTTCCTCTATCAAGTGGCCCCCTGAAAGGCTGGATTGCAGTGCATGTAAATGTGTCATTTTGTAATTTAGGAAGAAAACCTTGATGGGGCATGACATGCCCATTCTTTTGTACAGAGGCGCAACTAGACCCAAACTTCGGATGGGGGCGAACACTGGAGTTCTGGACTTTTTGGTTCTGTCCAGAGGTGTCAGGGATAACACCCGAAGACCCCGGAGTTCCACCTGTCTAGGTGCACAAATAAACAGAAACACGGGCTTCTCGATGGTGGCGTCAAAGACCAAAGGTTTATTACTGCAGGGCAACAGAAGTCACAGAAACTACACACGGGCAGTATCTAGGAGCCTGTTCCATTTGTACAAAAAGGGTTGCTCCTTATATACTAAAATTTGAGCTTGAGGCAAATTCTTTACATGTAATACATTCCCAAACCTTTGTGTCCTAAACAATAAATATTTTGGCGTTGCACAGGAATCGTCGACAATATCTGATGTCAAAAGATTACGAACGAGGGGTTCCCACTTTTCCATCATAATCTCATGTCAACTTTTCATTCAAGACCCGGACCGCCTCATCGTAAATTTCGTTACCTCCCCCTAATAAAGGCCCAGAAGGAAAGGAGCAGAGCCAGGTGCAGAAGATAGAAAAGCAGGATAAGAGATGTTTGTGGGTCGTAAATGGGCAAGGCTACCGGCTTCGGCCGCCTAATCATGATCAGGCCAACGAACACAAGAACCAGTATAGCAGGACTGGCCTCGGGCAGAGGAGGCAGCCTTTGTCGAGTCATGCAGCTACAGCGTGTTCTGTTTCTAAGGTGCACGTGTCATTGGAAAGGTGAATCGCCGGCTAAGCCTACGTGTCCTTAATCGAAATGAAGTAATCAGAGGTTATTGCGTATGTGAGGGCAAGAAACACAAAATGGCTGCCATGATCTAAGATGGATGCCATGGGTAGATCGGAAATGTGTTTGTAACAAGAGTACTCTTGCTCGTAGCATAGCAAAAACACCAGGATATGCTAAATGGATCATTTGCGGTTCGTTGATACCAATATTATGTATTTCCGACAATATTGAAAACACGGGTTCAAATCGTCACGGAACCTCAGACCCTCCTTTTGCCCTTACATAGGCAATTACACAGTCTATGTCAGAGTCTAATTCTATGCTCATCAGGTCAGTGACATGTTGTTGTATCATCATCCTTTCTCGTGCCTTTTCTCCAAACGCAGGTCGTTTTCTAAAACAGGTTGCAGCACAGAGACTACACAAAGCAGGACCACACTGGATAATCAGGCAGCATGAGAATAGGAATACTAAGATGACACCAATGACCATCAGAACCTTCCATCCCCACGCTGATATCAGAGTCCACAACCACTCCATGAAGGACCAGTTTCCCTTGTCTACGTGTATAGAGTCGGAAATCTTGTGTAGCTTAGAGATCGCCTCATAGACTGTTGGAGCATTATTGGGAATAAAGACACAGCAGCTCGATTGGATCATTCTGCATACCCCACCTCGATCTGCAAGTATTACGTCTAGAACCATACGGTTCTGCAAGGTCATGAGTCTATCCGCCTGAAGCTCAGCTGTCAAATTGCTAAGGACACCAGCAGTTTCGGTAATAGTAGATTCAACTACCCGTGTTAGCTGACGTATGTTTCTACTATTGGCCATAGGCCCCCAGAACGGAAGGAAACCTTTGAAGAAGTCTCCAGCTTCCTGACCAGCGGTGTCTTCCTTGCTGAAAACACCTCTTGCTACTCTGGTCTTGTGATAATCAGATGAAGCAGTGTATGTTGGAGGCAACAATCGAGCAATATAACATGAACCTGAAAAGTCAGCAGGCAACCATGTATACGCTCTGTCTTGACAGATGAAGTAAGTACCCCTAGCAGTAAGGAAGGCAGGGGAAGAGTTAGACGGAAACACGTAAGTCTCAACGCACTCACTCCTCCCTAGCTGAGCTCTCGGATTTCTCCCATTACCTTGCAAACAGACCTGACCTCGGTGAGGTACGACCCATATTGGAGTGGAGCTTTTGCGCTTGCTTTCTCCCAAACTAAGGCGATACTCTGTAGAGTTCCAACTCAAATATACTCGCAATTCGTCTCTAGGGTAAGATGGAGTATTATTGACGTCCTTGATCATGTCAATAATTCCCTGGACTAAAGCTTTGTTGGCAGAATTATATTTAGTGGAACGTGGTGGACGCGGAGGATAGGTTTCAAGGGCATAAGCAAAGATGGTCTGAAAGGCCTGAAATGATCCATTATAGCTAAAAGGCAAAACCAGATAGGGAATGCCTTTATCCATAGTGTGGGGTATCAAGCCACACACCCAGCAGTCTGTAGTGTTAACTACTAGTTGGTGTTGGTGCAAGAGCTGTACGAAAGTGTTATTGATAAATTCTGAGCGTCGAGCTTGCTCATGTTCAGGAAACGAGTGAAAAGAGTGTATAGAAGAAACAGTAGAGGTAGCAGGATCAAGGGAAGGTACTGTAGTTACTGGCACAAAGATTAAATTTATACCAAAAACGATTCCACCCACCAACGTTATCAAAACAATTAAAAATGTAATAGCACATTGCATCAGAAAACATTTACTATGAAGAATTCTGTAAAGTCTGTTTCTGCGAACATAAATCACATTTTCTCGTTGCAGCGCAGGAAGCTCCATCTTCTACAATCCACTCGCGACCACTGATGATGTGTACGTAGATGAAAATGCCTCTATCAGCCCTGGGAGTTCCCAGAACTAACAGAAAGATCGACCTTGTGTCTGACCCCCGCAGATTCAACTAGGCACACAGCCACGACCCTACTGCTACCCAGACGGCAAGGCAATTTTAAAACAGTAGCAAACTTCCTGGCTGAAGGCAAAAGGTTCAAAATTTCAAATGTGTAAAATAGGCAGTTTCCTGCTTTATTTGTCCATATTGCGAGATCGTAAGTTGTATCTTAGTTTTGCAGGAACTGTTTGATCAGGAAACAGTGTCTTGTCAGCAGAGGTTGCAATGTTCAAGTTCGCAGATGGCAAAGTTTCTTCTGATGCAGAGGGCAAGTGTTCAGGAGTCAAAGAAATGGTTTTAGTAGGAGAGTCAGAGTTCGAAGTGTCAGTTATTAATTCGGCATCGCTGAAAGGGACAAACTTGGGTGTTCGCTCGAACTCAGAGGCACCAATTCCCTTCTTCACCCAGTTGTCATAAGGAAGTGGCAAGGGCACACGTTTGACATGTGTCGCATGGATCCAGTGTTTGTGACCAGCCACACGAATAGCAGTTCTCGTTGTTAGCAGTACTTGGTAGGGGCCAACAAATCTGGGCTGAAGGTTCTTCGTCCTCGCAAAGTTCCGCACCACAACGTGGTCACCTGGTTTCAGCTGATGACCTGGACTCTCCGGAGTCTTTGGCAATGCATCGAAAACCTGTTGGTGAATAAGACTCAATTTAGCAGTCAAGTCGTAAAGGTAATCAATCAACATTGGATATTCCAGAGAACAAAATTCTTTCGGCCTAGGCACTCCCCAAATATTAGCGGGACGGCCAAAGACAATTTCATATGGACTAAGCCCTACTCTAGAATGTACAGTCGCTCTCGTGGATAACAAAGCCAAGGGTAGTGCGTCTGGCCAGGATAAACCTGTGGATGCTTGTATTTTAGCAAGTTTTAGTTTGAGGGTGCCATTGTAACCCTCAACTAAACCAGCAGACTGGGGATGGTTTGCACTGTGGAATTTTTGCTTTATTCCTAAACCAGCACACACACTC
This sequence comes from Lissotriton vulgaris, assembly GCF_964263255.1. Lineage (NCBI taxonomy): Eukaryota > Metazoa > Chordata > Amphibia > Caudata > Salamandridae > Lissotriton > Lissotriton vulgaris. Next base: position 523,307 of record NW_028250454.1, read on the forward strand.
TGCATAACTTTCCCTATAAACTCACTTCCATTATCTGACCATACAATCCGTGGCATTCCGTACCTAGGGAAATATTCTTTGAGAAGAATTTTGGCAGTTGATAGGGCAGTGTTGTCCTTGCTTCGATCCATCTGGAGAAAGCACAAACTACCACCAGGACGTACTTTAAGTTATTGCACCGATCCATGTGAATGAAGTCTAACTGAATCACTTCAAAGGGGCAAGAAGGAGGAGCGAAGTGACCAGCAGGAGTAGGGATTCCCTTGCCAGGATTATGCATCGGGCATACCATACAATTTTTCACCACTCTCTCTGCACATTTACTAATCCCATCATTCTTCCAGACTGGAGCCAACATCTTACATATCCCTTTAGAACTTATGTGCGCTACTCCATGTGCCATTGTCACCACTGCAAGCACATACGCATCAGGCAACATCCAACGCTGTTGTTCCGACAAATCAATCCAACATCCATTCGAGTCCAATTTACCCGTGCTTTCTTTCCATGCACGCTTTTCCTCCTCAGTCGCCTCTTTCTGAATCTCTTTCACACTTTCCAATGTGTCTTCACACATTCCAGACTCAGAAATCCATCTCGCAGATGTAGCCACATACATTCCACTCATCATATTCCTAGCTGTCTGTTTAGCGGTCTCATCAGCAAACGCATTCCCACGACCAACATCATCCGTGATTGCTTTATGCGCACTGCATTTCACAATCGCAACTTCAGTCGGCAAGGTTAGAGATTCCAACAAGTCGTTAACTAGCTGACCATGTTGAATCTTAGTCCCATGGGACGTAATGAAACCTCTTTCTTTCCACAACCGGCCAAAATTATGGGCCACGCCGAACGCGTACTGACTATCTGTAAACACATTCACTCTCTTTCCCTTAGCTAAAACACACGCTCTCGTTAGGGCAATTAATTCCGCAGCTTGGGCAGAATTCTGACTCACTCTTGCAGTCTCCACAATCGTACTCAAAGTTGTTACTGCATAGGCAGCAGTCACATCACCATTCTCCAATTTAAAGCATGACCCATCAACATACAACGTGCCATCTGGATCTGACAATGGGGTGTCTTTTAAATCAATTCGTCCTTTTGTCTCCTCTTCGGTTCTGAAACAACAATCATGGGGCTCGGAATCACTCGACTCTTGATTAGTCGGCAATAGTGTTGCTGGATTCAATACATTGCATCTTTTGATCTGAATATGACTCGCTAGCAGTGTCAGCTCGTAGCCAGATAATCTAGCACTGGTAAGGTGTTGTGTCTTGGTTCTGTTCATGAGTGTATCCACAGCATGAGGAACCATGACCACTAGCATGTTATTCATCACCAAACCAGCAGATTGTCGAATAGAAGCCGCAGCTGCCGCTGTAGCTCTCAAACAACTAGGCAACGCTCTAGCTACCGGATCTAATGTTGATGAAAAGTACGCACAAGGGCGTTGTTTATCACCAAATCTCTGTGTCAGAACACTCAACGCGCAACCTTCTCTCTCGTGAACATAGAGCGTGAATGGCTTGCTGTAATCGGGTGTACCCAATACAGGAGCTGAACATAGTGCATTTCGTAACTCAGAAAAACTCTCCTGACATTCAGCAGACCATGGTACCGGACTCGGAACATTTTTCCCAGTCAAAGCTACCAACAGTTTTGCTAAAAGAGAAAAATTTGGGATCCACTGTCTACAGTAAGAGGTAATACCTAGAAAGGCACGTACTTCTCTCTGTGTGCGAGGAACACTCATCTGCGTAATTGCTTTTATTCTCTCTGGGGTCAACTTCCTTCCCTCCTTGACAAGAGATGACCTAAGTAGGTCACTTCTTGGCAGCAGTATTGCATTTTCGAAGGTGACACCTTGTGATTCAAATTAGACAAATGATGCAATAACGAAATCGTAGCTGCTTTGCAAGTTTCCTTGTCATCGGCAGCCACTAGAAGGTCATCTACATACTGCACTAGAGCAGAACCTGGAGGAAGTACAAAGGAATCTAACTGACTTTTTAATGCCTGACTGTAAATGGACGGACTCTCACAATAGCCTTGTGGAGCGCGTTTAAACCTGCAGCTTCGACCTCCTAGACAGAAGCCGAAAATATCTCTGCTTTCCTCGGCTATCGGAATGCTGAAAAATGCATTCTTCAAGTCGATGACTGAGAACCATGTAGCTGTTGCAGGAATCAATGTTAACAATGCAGTAATATCTGGAACCACAGGAAACTGCGGAACCACAATTTTATTAACCTCTCTGAGATCGATACCAAATCTATATACTGGTGGCTTTGAAGGATCAGTACGTTTCAAAATTGGCAATACAGGACTGTTACAGACATTTCCTCTAGTTTCTTCAACCACGCCTTTCTTAATCAAATCTTGCACAATCAATAAGAGTGCACGTTCACCTTCGCTAGAGATCTTGTATTGAGGAATTCGTGGAAATTTGACATTTGCTTTCAAAGTGACTACATATGGTGGTATTTCTAAAAGGCCTACATCGTTAGGACCAGTCGCCCAAAGAGTATCAGGGAGTGAACGCAGCTCTGGCGGGAGTGCATCCATTGACAAGTACATCAGAGAGGTGATTCGTTTACCCAACGTAAGCTGTACTCCTTCCGGAGAACAGTACAATGTCGCATATAGGCGTTTTAACAAGTCTAAACCAAGCAGGTTTTCCTTACAACCTGTCGTCAAAATCAGGGGTGCTTTCAATTGACACGGTCCAACAGAAATAGACAAAGGACCAGATACAGGGTTGTAAACAGGGGCGCCTGAAAAACCTACAGAAACATTTGTTAAGCCGGACAAAGGTGCGCCAGGGAGTTTCGCATGAATGATAGAACTTTTTGCGGCACCAGTATCCAACAGAAACGGTTCGACTACACCTGATGTTGCTACTGCGACATAAGGCCCACTCTGATCCACTGGAACTGATACTACTCCATCTCTCTGTCCATGGCTGTCCTAGTACTCATTTTGTTGAAATCCCTCATCATTTTCACAATAGTCCTCAACATGATACTGTTCCGACCTATTTTGTTGGGCAGACTGTCCATTTCGCTGATCAAAGTGATTGGAAGGTCGATCATTTGTTTGTGGAGGCATGGCACCTCGTCCTCGACCTCTAGAATTTTGCACAAAACCACCACGACCTCTCTGAGCTGCTGCTGCGTTATTTTGCGCTAGAACTGGACACTCATTCTTATAATGACCCTCTTTCTTACAATACGCACATTGATTCCACTGGTATTGTGGTCTCTGAGAACCATAATCTGTCCTTTGATACGACCCTTGCTGTGTATTGGTCTGATTCATGCGAGGCGGATATGCTTGTTGCAGAAGAACTTTAGTCTTTAAATCTTTCGTTTTCTTATCTGATTTCTCTTTCTCCTCTTTATCCCTGTTTTCATAATACTGTGCAGTTGCAAGTATTTGTGCAGTTGTAGAGACAGCCCACGCACTCTCGGAATCTTTTAATTTATTACAGAGCTCTGGTAGCAAATTGTGTACAAATTTATCGACAAACAGTCTCTGACCTCCTTCTGTGCTCATATCCTGACCACTGTGATCTACAAAAGTCTCTTCGAACCTCGTGAAAAAGTCGGAGACACTTTCGTCTTTCTTTTGCCTGCATGCGGACAACTTGTCCCAATTAACACGCAATGCTGGCATCAGAGTCTTCATTAGGTCGATTATCCTACCTGGAAGATTAGCAATTAGGGGTTCGGGTTTGGAACCACCTATTTGCTGACCATCTGCTGCAACGATAGCTGCCCAATCACCACCTAGAGCAACTGGATGATTCTCTTTACGAATTTTAGCCCAAATTGGTTGCGGAACTACATTCCCAAATAACATGTCAATGTCCGCTAGATTCATCACACAAGCCTCAACTGTTTGTGCTAACTCCTTATAATATCCGGCAGGATTCTTACGCGGATCTGGCAAGGCCTGTTTTACTGCTAACACTTCGGCTCGCTTCCACGGAATGTGTATCCACACTCTTTGGAATTGGTCCGGAGCGGCAACAACACCGTTCGCCAAATCAGCTTGCACTGCTTCGCGCCAAATTGGAGGAACCTCCCTCATTGGATATTGGCGATTTTGCTTCGTACTACTCTTCTCTAAGTCCCTCGGTGAACGAAGTGATGGATCATTCCTATAACTTAAAATCAGTTCCATCGCTTCTTTTATATTTTGACCTACTATCATACCTGCAGCGAACTCTTTCTGAACCTTAATTAAGTCTTCTAAATTTGATTCAGAATCATCTTCTTCTAACTCTTCTTGTAAAAGAGAGCACATCTCGTCGAATACATATCGTTGTGTTGGTTCGTTCCACTGCATAAATGTATCTAATACATCTCTATTACTGTATCTTGTACTGTTCGAAATCCATCTGAGAGCCATGGAATCTAATATTCCCCGTTCCTCAGTACTTGGGAGCTGACTACGCCTCTGTACAGAGTCAGAAGTAGGTGTCTTAATTAAAGATTTATAGAAAGGAGACAGAATGTTAGAAACAGAATCAGTGATTCTTCGACGAACAGAAAGCGGAGTCATAATACTAGCAGATGTAGAAAACACAGTAGCAGTTGGAACAGATAGCACAGGGACAGTAGAAGTATCAAGTAAGGTAGCTTGTGAAGCAGTAGGTGTAAGCAATATAGGTATAGGTAAAGAAGTCGGCAACCCAGGAAGAGGAGGTGCCGTAGGAACATTCACATTAACCACAGGAGGTACAGGAGCCTGATTCTGAGGGGCAGGAGCAGGAATACCAGGTTGTCCAGCAACCGGCAATTGAACATTCAGTACAGGTGGAGCCGTAGCACCTTGTGCATACGGTGGGGGTGACCGTAACAAGTAAGACAACAGAGGATCGTTTTCGGGGTCTTCTACTATCTTAGTCGTACTCGATGGCAAGGCAGGATAGCACTTGTCGATCGCTAAATTACGCTCTCTAGTAGCTATCTCTATTGCCTTCTCAGACTCGTTATCTTGCAGCTGCTTAGCCGCTTGTTCTAAAGTTAACTCTTGCTCTTTCTGTTCTTTCTTCAACCTTTTAATCTCTCTTTGTTTAGATTCTTTTCGCCAGTAACGGAAAGAATCAAACATTGCCGGCCGGGCTTTCTTTTTAAACAATTTCACTTCTAAATTGTCAAGGATTTCGGGTTCAAAACTACCATGTAGTGGCCAACTAAGGACACCATCTTTCTCAGTGTATCGGACCCACACCTCATTATAAGATATAGGACCCACTCCAAACTTACAATAAAGATCATATAACGGAGTCCCAATCGGAGGAACCAGACATGAGTCCTCCAAGCGGGAATCACTGTTGCAACCAAAGCACGACAACATACAATTTTTCCGACTTACCATTTTATCATTCGGAACACAGAACAAACAAACACAAACAGAAATGTGCACTCGAACCAAGAACTTAGGCCTACCAAAAGCGAACAAATGTATCGATACCCAAACTAAACCAAGAGATTATCGTAACCAGAACAACCAGTGATAATCTTACGAAACCAAACCAAACCAAGAACCAAAAGGATTTTAACAACCCTTACGAAGTAACCAACTAGCAACCACTAAATACTTAACTGAGGCACTGAAGACGTCACCAAGGAGAAACCCGTCACGTTTCGCCGTACTAAGGACTGCACCTCGGGTCCAAGACAGGGCGACGGTCAAGGCAACGGACCACTGCAGCCGTCCTGAACGGGAACCCTCGTGGAAGAGAACGTCGGGCCACTTTTGCGATATGCCGGGATCGATGAAGTGGGGCGCCTCCCTCAGGAATCTTCACACAAAGCTTCTCGAACTCTTCAGGCTTTTGGACCGGTACCGAATGACGTCGCCCCACATGGGCGCCAAATGGAGTTCTGGACTTTTTGGTTCCGTCCAGAGGTGTCAGGGATAACACCCGAAGACCCCGGAGTTCCACCTGTCTCGGTGCACAAATAAACAGAAACACGGGCTTCTCGATGGTGGCGTCAAAGACCAAAGGTTTATTACTGCAGGGACACAGAAGTCACAGAAACTACACACGGGCAGTATCTAGGAGCCTGTTCCATTTGTACAAAAAGGGTTGCTCCTTATATACTAAAATTTGAGCTTGAGGCAAATGCTTTACATGTAATACATTCCCAAACCTTTGTGTCCTAAACAATAAATATTTTGGCGTTGCACAGGAATCGTCGACAATATCTGATGTCAAAAGATTACGAACGAGGGGTTCCCACTTTTCCATCATAATCTCATGTCAACTTTTCATTCAAGACCCGGACCGCCTCATCGTAAATTTCGTTACCTCCCCCTAATAAAGGCCCAGAAGGAAAGGAGCAGAGCCAGGTGCAGAAGATAGAAAAGCAGGATAAGAGATGTTTGTGGGTCGTAAATGGGCAAGGCTACCGGCTTCGGCCACCTAATCATGATCAGGCCAACGAACACAAGAACCAGTATAGCAGGACTGGCCTCGGGCAGAGGAGGCAGCCTTTGTCGAGTCATGCAGCTACAGCGTGTTCTGTTTCTAAGGTGCACGTGTCATTGGAAAGGTGAATCGCCGGCTAAGCCTACGTGTCCTTAATCGAAATGAAGTAATCAGAGGTTATTGCGTATGTGAGGGCAAGAAACACAAAATGGCTGCCATGATCTAAGATGGATGCCATGGGTAGATCGGAAATGTGTTTGTAACAAGAGTACTCTTGCTCGTAGCATAGCGAAAACACCAGGATATGCTAAATGGATCATTTGCGGTTCGTTGATACCAATATTATGTATTTCCGACAATATTGAAAACACGGGTTCAAATCGTCACGGAACCTCAACACTCCCAGCCAGGGATGGCCCTAGCACTGGTTGTACACAGTGGAACGGTCTGTTTTGGCGCCCCGCCCCCATTTCTCCTCCTCCATGAGTTTCCTCACTACCACTCACCAACAATGCACCTCATCTCTCCATAGCACCTTTCTGGCAAACATTTCTTTTTTTATAGAACTACCCATTGTTTACTCACATTCAGTTCTTTGATCTGCATGGTACACGTTATTTGTAGCAGGCACATTAACCCTATGAGCTGTGTGGGTGGCAGGAGTACCATGTGAGTGCGGGGTGAGCCATGCAACAGTGTGAGTGTAGGGTAAGAGGAGTGACTGCAGGGTGAGTGAGGTGACCATATGAATTTGTGTGTGGATGTAAGTGCAGAGTGGGACGAGTTAATGTATGGTTAGTGATGGTCTTATTTGAGTGAGATTGCAGATTGAGCAGTAAGGAGGACAGGTGAGTGAAGTGTCACATGAGTACAGGGTGAGTAGTGTGCTTGTGTGACTACATGGTGAGCTACAGGGTGAACAGCGCAAGTGCATTGTGAGTGCAGAGTGGTCACTGTGAGTGCAGGGTAAGGGGGTGAATGGTGTGAGTGCAGAGTGATCACTGTGAGTGCAGTGTGATCGAGTGAATTGTATGAATGCAAGGTGATCAGTGAGTGCATTGTGATTGCTGTGAGTGCAGGGTGAGCGTGAAAGGGAAGGGGGAGAATGAAGAGTAAGTTGTCTGAATGCAGGTTACATTCCCGGACACTTGCAGTACCTCTGCATGCTATTGACAACAGCGTTGGGTTTCAGATATGTAAAACTATTGCTATTATGGCATTAACCAGGGATCAGGCTGGAGGAAATAAATGTGCTGATCTTACAACAAACTTCTAGTTTTATGATTAGGGTTGCCAGCTCATTATTTAGATGTCCCGGGCAGTACAAAAATAAAAAATAAACAGCCACCAAAAGCTGTATTGTCAGCACTTGTGTGTGCATACCTTGAACAGCAAATATACATAGACAGCACTGTTAATTGTGTTCTAGGGCTGCCTGAATGATCCACGACTGATAATAAAATGGAACAAAGACAGAAAAGTCACATTACAAATGTATACATACTTCTTTATAAGCACATTTAGTGTCAAGACTATGACTTTGACTTTGCAGGCTGTTTAAACACATGGCTAGCTGGCATTGTTCTTTTGGCAACTTGAAGCTCTGTGTAAATTTAAAAGAAACTTTGTCTCCTTTTGCAAAGAGCTAACCCTTCCAGGACCGGGTTAAACATGTAGAGTTGAAAAGCTTCAGCTGCAGTGGGAGGCAGGATGTCTCCTCTGCTAAAACTAAAAGCAAGGAACAGACGGTCATTTCAGACTTGGCTACAAAATCGAACCTGAAGGAACAGGACTGTCTGTTTCCTTGCTTTCGTTTTTAGTAGGAGACTCCCTGCCTCCCACTGTAGCTGAAGCATTTCAGCTCTGAGAATGAACCCCCTCCTGGGACAGTTAACTCAATTAACTCAGCTCTTTACATCACAGAAGCACGGGAATCTATTTCCCCTCCCTCCCCCCTCCAACCCTCTGTTACCGGAGCTCTACAATAATAAAAAAAATCCCATTTGAAATGGGTGAAGGCTTGCAACTCGAAACAGCAAAACCCCACAAAGGGAAGATCTTAGTGTGGAGTGCGCCCCCCCCCCCTGAAATGGTTTCGCGCCCCCCTGGGGGGGCGCGCCCCACAGATTGAAGAACTCTGCTCTAGACGAAATTCTCCACTACTTTTTCTGAGCGCAGCAAAGAACTGGAGCTGGAATACTTACAGAAGCCGTCTAAAAACAAAGAAGGCAGCACCATACTAAGCGCTGAACATGACGTACTTCAAAGCTGAATTCAAGCTCACCGACTGGAAATTGAAACCAGCAATTCCACCATACCTCGGTCTCGGAAATGCTGACAGGAAACTCTTGGGAAATTAAGTTCTGGATGACAAATCCTGTCACGGGGAAGTGCAATACAAAACCCTATCTCCTTATGGAAAACGAAAGTTGAAGTATGCAGCACGTGAGGCGCGCATGCACAATGAAAACTCTAATTCATTCCTAAACACTAGAACACACAGTAACAAGGGAGACAGATTGCGGCCGCCATCTTGGGCGAGAAATAACAAAACGGAATTGAAATACTGAACTGTCCATTAAGAAGAGAATCGGAGAATCCGTTCCATGGGTAATTTAACTGTTTCCTTCTTTTTAACACCAACTGAGAAGAGATATTTGAAGAGTAGGCTTGCCCAACCCTGACAGTTCCCCCCCCAAAGCCCCTCCTCCTCCTCCTTTGGGCATGTTGGGATGTGTCTTGTGAAAATCGCGATTCAGTCTCGGGCATGAACATTAGAAATTGGTTCCCGAGATCGATCTTCTGGGCCAAATCCATTCCAGCCAAATATATAAAAAATCTTGCCTTTCTTAAACTTAGAGTCAATGATAGGTTTTACCTCGAACTTTCACCTAACTGACACTAGATCGGAGCTGATGGCAAATCCTTCCTCAAACCCACTGTATTTCGTTTGATCAAAGACCTAAGAAACACAGGATGAATCCTTAAACTAGTAGGAAGCTTGAGCTTAACACTAACTGGATTCACCATCTTGTCCACTACATACGGTCCCACAAATTGAGGTGGAAATTTTCGATTTCCTTTTAGTCACATATTCCGAGTAGAAACCCAAACCTTATCTCCTGATTCAAATACAGGATTCCTTCTCCTTTTCTTGTCAGCCTGTTTATTTTAAGAATCCTTCGCCTTCTCTAATTTCTAGGCTGCTATTTGGTAAACTCTCTGCATTTCCTGCACCACCTCTTCTACTGCTGGTACTTCACTCTCAGTTTTATCCACAAAAGTATTTGGATGTCTACCAGAATTTAGGAAAAACGGGTATAACCAGTGAATGAGTGAACTGCGTTATTGTACGTAAATTCAGCAGTCCATATTAACTCTGAGCAATCCCCCTCGTGATTTGTTAGATAAAGTTGCAAGTATTCCTCCATCTCTTGCTTTACCCTCTCGGTTTGCCCATCCGTCTCTGGGTGGATACTGGTAGATAAACAAGAATCTACTCCCAATCTGCCCAAAAACGCCATCCAAAACCGTGAAACAAGTTAGGGGTCCCAATCTAAAATAACCACCTTGGGATTTCCATGTGATTTTACGATGTGTTGGGTAAACAAGGCAGCTAGCTGGGTTGAATTGGGGATGGATTTTAAAGGAAGGAAATGAGCCATCTTAGTAAAATGATCTACTAACGCCCAGAGAGTGGAAAACCCCTGACTGGAAGGAAGGTCTTCAATAAAATCCGTAGAGACTGTATACCGTGGGGCTGCAGCAACAGGCAAAGGCATGAGCAAACCTTGTGGGTCCTGCCTGACAACTTTTCCCTTAAACACTGCTCACAAGATGCCACATACTGTCTTAACTGAGCTTCGAGATCCGGCCACCAGAATTTGCATCCTATCAATTCAAGAGTCGTCTTTACTCCTTTGTGTCCAGCCAATTTAACAACATAGCAGTGTTGAAACACTCTTTTGCATAGTTCCTCACTGGCAACATATCGTTTTCCTCAATAATAGTTTTCCATTCTTAATTTCTCTTCCAGAACTTTCTTTAACTCACTCTTGGTTTCGGTCTTCTGAAAAAGATTCCTTGATTTGATCTTCCAACTCTGCATGAACTGTGGAGCCTATATTTTTTTTCTCAGGCATTACTTGGTAGTCGAATAGGCCAAATCGAGTATGAAACACGGTCTTCCATTCATGCCCGCCGGCCATTCTCACAAGATGGTAGGCTCCTTTCAGATCCAGCTTAGTGCAAATTCAGGCATCCTTCACCTGATCCAGAAGTTCAGAAATTAAAGGCAGAGGGTATCTGTTCTTTTTGGTAACTAAATTCAGTGCTTGATGGTCTACACAGCTCCTCAAATTACCATCTTTCCTCCGAATGAAGAACAACAGAGAGGAAACTAGAGACTGGGAGAGCCTAATGAATCCGTTTGCTAGATACTGATCTAAATATTCCTTTAGGTGACAGTTTTCAGCCTCAGAGAGTGAATAGATTCTACTGCAAGGCAACAATGCTCCAGGTTCAAGTTCAATCTTTCAGTCGTATTCCCGAGGAGGGGGTAACTTCTTTGTCTTTTTTTCATCAAACACCGCCTTCAAATTAATATACTCATTAGGAATTTCTTGAATTTCCAGTTCGCAAATCACAGTTCAATAAGTTCTGACTTGGAAGTAGCAATCTTCAAATACAAGTACTTAGCTGCTTCTAAAGTCTGAACAGTCTATTCTTGTATCAGGGCTTGACAAGAGCTTTATACAAATAAGTAGTCCCTGGAGTGCTGGATAGCTATTCTTGTTTCAGAAAGTAAATGAAAATGGCAATGGGTATGCGCTAGACAAAACTCTCCACTACTCTGTCTGAGTGCAGCAAATAATTGGAGCTGGAATACTTGCAGAAGCCATCTGAAAACGAAGAAGGCAGCACCATACTAAGCACTGAACATGACGTACTTCAAAGCTGAATTTACGCTCACCAACTGGAAACTGAAACCAGCAAATCCACCATATCTCAGTCTCTGAAATGCTGACGGGAAACTCTTCGGAAATTAAGTTCTGTACGACAAATCCTGTCACAGAGGAGCGCAGTACAAAACACTGCCTCCTCACGGAAAACAACAGTTGAAGTGCACAGCGCGAGAGGCGCACACACACGATATCAAACTCTAATCAATTCCTAAACACTAGAACACCCAGTAACAAGGGAAACAGATGGTGACCGCCATCTTTGGCAAGAAATAACAAATCAGAATTGAAATACTGAACTGTCCTTTAAGAAGAGAATCGGTGAAGCCAATTCCATGGGTAATTTAACGGTTTCCTTCTTTTTAACACCAAGTGAGAGATATTTCAAGAGTAGGCTTGCCCAATCCTGACAATAGGTGTCTACATTGTTTTAATTGTATCAAGGTGACCCCACCAAGAAAGATGTAGGGGTGCCATTTAGTTGTGATGGTAGTCAATTTTTCCATGCATTTGTCAAAGTTTAAAGAAAATAATGCTTTGTTAGATGGGGGCACCACAAACCAAAATATTTGATCTGTTTTGAATGCCAGGTGAAGTTAGAAATCGAAAAAAGTCTTCCTAAAAAGTATATTTGTTTAGAGGTAAAATTTCACACTTATCAATATTTAGTTTATAGCCTGAGACACCTGAGAAGGATTGAACTTCCTCTAAAAATGCCAGGAGGGTGAGAAGGGGTTGAGAGATAAACAATTGGACATCATCTGCATAGGCTGAAAAGTTAATTTGAAGGGAATTTGAAACAAAGCCTTTAATGAGTTGATTTTGTCTTATTCTGGAAAGGAAAGGTTCCAAAGCTAGGTTAAAAAAAGGGAGATAGAGGGCATCCCTGTCTCACTCCTCTGTGCAAAGGAAAATACGATGAAGTAAGACCATTAACAAAAAAAGCCACTTTAGGGTTTGAGTAGAGTAAGGAAATCAAAGATATCATTTTTATGCCAAAGCCAAACCACAACAGTGTATGAAAGATGAAAGACCAGTATATTCTATCGAAAGCCTTCGCTGCATTTGATGATTTAGAAATTATATCAAAAGTGTGTAATCTGTTATAAATCACCCTTTGACAAAGCCTGATTGTTGCTTGCCCAATAATGTAGGAAGGAGTTAGTCAATTCTAGGGGCCAAGGGCCCGATGTAGGTAGCCCTTTACCGATCGGAATTGGCCGAAAATACCGATTTTCGGCCGTTTCCGATCGGTAAAGGGCTATCGAGATGTAGGGGCACATTTTCGGTAATTTTACCGAATCGTTATCATTACCGAATCGGTAAATTTACCGAATCGGTAATATTTACCGATTCGGTAATGATAACGATTCGGTAAAATTACCGAAAATGCAATGTAGGTAGCCAATGTTCCATCAGCACATGGCTTACAGAATCGGTATTTTACCGTGGAATACAAATCCATGGTAAAATACCGATTCCTGTGTACATGCACATCTGTGCATGTACACATGTGCCATGTGACAGACAGACGTGCCCTTAGGGCATGTCTGTGTGCCACATTGCACACATGCCCGTTTTGGGGGTGCTAGAGGGTGTCAAAGTGACACCCCCTGCACCCTTGCCAAATTCGGTATTTACCGATTCGGTAAATACCGATTCGGTATTTGACTTTAATCCTATGGGCTTCAAAGGCCCATAGGATTCAATAGCAAATACCGATTCGGTATTTACCGAATCGGTAAATACCGAATTTGTAAGGAATCGGTAACGATTCCAGATGTTGGGACCTACATCCCATTTACCGATTTTGAAATACCGAATCGGTAAAATTCGGTATTTCAAATTCGGTAAATGGGATTTACCTACATCGGGCCCCAAGTCTTTAGAGAAAATTGTATAGTCTATATTTGCTAGGGAAATGGGTCTGTAATTCTTACAGTAACATAAAATCTGTTACATCTTTTGGTATAAGACAAATCATGATTTCTAAAAAGATTCCTGAGGAGCTTCCTGAATCAGCAAAAGAAGAAATGAGAGTGAGCAATTTTGGGAGAATTATTAGAGCAAAATGTACATAAAATTCAACAGTAAAATCGTCGGGGCCCGGGGTTTTATCTTTCTTAAAGGTCTTAAGTACTGTGAGCAGTTCTGTCTGTGAGAAGTCAACTTCCAGCAGATCAAAGTTCACTGAGGGGATTGTTTGTTTGTGAATCAAAGAAAGATACAGAGATATATCATCTTCTGTGGGTTCAATTTATGGTGTATACATACGTTCATAGAATTGAACACATTCTTGAAGGATATCTGAGTCTTTTTGATTAGAATTATTACTATAATCTATTATAGATTCAATATGAAGTTTATTCTCTTTGTATTTAAGGTAATTGGCTAATAATTTACCTAATTTGTTTTGCCCTCCATAAAATTTTGCACTAGTTTTTATTAAAAATAGAGAGCTGTTATCAGTTATGTCTTATGTCTTTGTAGTATTTAAGCTTAGATTATTAAGATCTGTGAGGCAATCCTTTGATTTTGAAGTGTAGTAAGCATCTTCTAATCTTTTGATCTTGGAGGGAGGATCAGCATTCACTTGTCTAGAAGTCCTCCGTTTGTTAGATATGTAATTTTTAAATAAATCATGTGCTGAGACCTTGAAAGCGTCTCAGATCATGTGAAAAGGTAAAGCGTCTATATTATTAAATTGGAAGTATTCATGAAAAAAGGAGACAAATGCAGCAGTAAAATTAGAGTCTAAAAGCAAGGGGTTGATCAAAATGGGGTATAATATCATGTTGAATAGAAACATAGGCATGATCAGAAATTAGAATGGGGCCTATGTCCGAAGCATCAGTTAGATGTAAATGTTTTATTGATTGTGTGAAAGCTTTGTGTGGTTTGGATAGTATGAAGGATGCTTTAGATTACCCGTCGATGAAGGGATCCATTAATAGATTGCAATCACCAGCTAGAATTAAATTAGTGGCAGGAGATTGGGCAATAAAGCGGTAAATTTGGGTCCAAAAGGGAGCATCTGCAAAAGTTGGAGCATACACCTTAAATAAGGAAATCAGGACTTCCCCAATCAACAAATTAGTAAATAACCATCTACCCTCGTCGTCTGTTTCTTGTGCGAGAAATTGAACATGTAATGATTTATGACACAAAGTTATGATGCTATTTCGTTTGCCGTCACCTGGTGAGAAGAAAACATCACCAACCCAATGTTTCTTCAGCTTTAAGGATTCAGCATCTATGAGGTGTGTTTCTTGCAATAAAACAATATGAGCATACATTTTGGATAAGTATGATAATGCTCGCAGTCTCTTGATAGGGGAGTTCAAGCCTTTAACATTCCACCTAACAATTTTTAAAAACATAAATTAGCAATAAGAATAGTATAATACAATGAAACAGCCATAATGCAAACCAAGTTGAGAGAAGCATATAATATCAATTAATCAGAAAATGCAATAAAACTCAAAAGAATAAGGAGAAAAGAGAGAGAGGAAAGAAAGAGAACACGTAGGTATAAGAGAGTATTTCAAGTAGAGGGAATAGATGAAGTCAAGGAAGGTGAGAAAAAGCTACAGGCATATGTGATGTGAAACATTACAAAGGGAAGGGACAACATACCTACAAAAACTCCTAGACAAATAAAAGGTAGGGGAGGATGAGGCCACATGGAAAGATGGCACGTCCGGAATCCATGGGGTAGGATGGGTAGGTTAGCACCACAAACTACAGGTACAACAAATGGATCACATGACAAAAAGTCAAAACCTGTAAGGAGAGAAAAAAGATTGTCATCAAACAACAAATCTTAATATGAAACAACTGTAACTGCAATAGCTAAATAGGAAAATGAGTGCACACATTTCGAACCTGAAAAGCAACAGAGCAAACTAGTTACTATGTGAAGAAGAAGTGTACATAGTCTCAGCAATACAGGAGTTAAGAAAGCTCTTCAGCCTTGTAGGGTCTTCATAAGTCGTAGTTTTATTAATATAAGTCACCTTAAAAAGAAATGGGTGAAAAAGGCCAAAGCGGGCACCAAGAGAACAAAGACAAGGTCTTAGAACAAGAGATTCTTTATGTCTGTCTGCAGTGGATTTTGCATAGTCCTGTGAAAAAAATAATGAGTTGCGTGACCATGAAATGGGTTTGATGGATCTGGCAGCTGTCAGGACCCTGAGAAAATCTGTATATTTTAAAAAGTACAAGATGACTCCTCTTGGTCTTTTCATATTGGAAGAAGAAGTAGCGGATGGACGACCCAGTCATGAGTGTGTTGAATATTGAGAGGAGTACCTTCTGATATGTTGAGAAGTTTTGGAAGGAAAGATTTGAAGAAGGTGATGGGGTCTGATCCTCCTGAGCCTTCTGGTAAATGGTAAATGCGAAGGTTATTACGTCTGTTACTATTTTCAAGATTTTTGACTTGCTTCTGAAGTGATGTTACTTGAGAATGAAGAGCTTCTACTTTAGATTCAGAAGATTCCCGAGATTGAATGTTGGGTTTAGTGATGGTAATTCTTTCCTCCATTCGTGACCAACTGTCTGACAAAGTTTGTATTTTAGAGTTTGTTTCCTCAACGAAAGGGCGAAGAGCTCTAATTTCTTCCAGTAGAAGGTCCATGGAAACAGATGAGGATTGTTTGGGAGGAGGAGGGGGATCCTTCTTCAGTCTCTTGCTGGGTGCCTTGGTAGCACCAGAAGGCATGTCTATGACCGATGAGGAAGCACCTTTAGGCGATAAAGTTTTTAAATTTTCCATTCGTAACCACTGCAGACGAGAACTTGAGCAAGAGGTAAGCTTATGCGTGAAGGACAACATATGATATTTGAGTTTAATTCTAATGAGTATATAGTCAGGCAGAAAGAGTTAAAGCAACTATACCAGTTTTAAAACTCTTGATATTCAAAATAAGCCTGTAGAAGTGTGAGTGATGTATCAAAGTGTTGTTGTCAAACCCATGGTGTTATAAAGAAGCAACTACATGGGGACATGAAAAAGTATTTGGAAACTGAACACAGCCTACAGAGGGTTTCTGAAAAATGATTACCTCATAAAAAATTGTAAAGGCAAAAGTCAGTCATTGAAATGCTTTTAGTGAATAATATATGGCATATAAATATCCACTTCGCCTGTGGGAGACATGCTCTGAAAGTAGGAATGACAGGAGGCAGCATGTGTCATTCAGTGTGTTCAATAGTAAAAGAGACTGTTATCAGGGGAAGATAACAGGAAACATGAAGGAGAAGACCAGGGTTAAATATGTCAGAAATAGAGCGCTACTTGTCGTGAAAACATACTTTCACCTTGTCAGCAATCGGCGTCACTCGTAGCGGGCGTGCATGAGGTGAAATCTGTAAGCTTCCAAGATGGCGGGCGTCACATTGACGGAGCCGCTTAGCAGCGAGTATGGAAGAAATGGAGTATTGCGAGCCGTCAAACGAGGAAACACTTACATCAGGGTGAGCACCAACACAAAGTGCTCTCAAAATTAAACACCTAAAACAGTGTTGGAAGGTTGCGTGGGCCACCGCCGTCCCGGGAGAGCTAAGGGATCGCCACCATCTTCCTCGGGTGCTACCCACGCCCCCTAATTGTCTTTTTTTCTATTTTAAGTTAACACTTGGAGAAGTACAACAAAAATCTGTAATTATGAATAGTATGCTGTGCAGTCGTCTCAAATGGAAACAGATTACTAAATGTATCGATTTATAGTTTTCCACATAAACCCTAACAATATAAATGAAATATACAAGTATCACATTGAAATTTCAACATAAAACAAAATATTAGAGATAAAATGCCCATGACAAAAGAAATATTATGAGAGTCCTTATGACAAAAAAAGGTCTTCAAACCCTCAGGATTACAGGAAATTGAGTCATTCTAAGGTTCAGAATTGTCTAAAACAAATATGGTGTGGTCTCTTGAGTATGCCAGTTCTAACGCATGCAACCCATACATAAGCACAGACTGCAGGTTAAATGCCTTTTTGTCTGTAGTATAGCCAGTGTGGCAGTTATTGAAATTATATACATTCATTAAGGCTTAGAGCCAATTCTTATGGGGAATTGATGCTAAAGGATAGAAAAACATAAAATAGACTAGACTAGGCTCAGTATTCACAGTGTTGCAGTTACCAGGCTCACTAGTATCTCCCTTTTCCCCACATTTCAAGGTATAGGATTTAATAGGCAAAACACTAAGTTTGAACTTGACATATAGCGACTGACACATTTGGTGGTATGTCTCGTCCAGGTACAGCACAAAGCCAGGGTGGTCTTGTGCAAAAATAAATTGTGAACCAGAGAACACCTTCCCCTATTTGCATTATAATGTTTCTTTTACTCTGTGCAGCTC
The DNA here is from genome assembly GCF_964263255.1 of Lissotriton vulgaris. Taxonomy (NCBI): domain Eukaryota; kingdom Metazoa; phylum Chordata; class Amphibia; order Caudata; family Salamandridae; genus Lissotriton; species Lissotriton vulgaris. Next base: position 541,092 of record NW_028250454.1, read on the forward strand.
ATACACCTCTGCAATTCTCTTGGATGTATCAGAATTGATGCTGTTGACGGGTTTTCTCCATATCTCATCATGTTCAAGTAGCTTCAATGTCCTTTCTCTATGCTTGAATAACTGTGCCAATGTTAGTCTACCAGAGCACCTAATTTCCATCACTAATTTCATATAAATACCTGCCTCTTTGTTTCTGTGCAGCTGAACCCAAAATGATTCTTGCATTAGAAAAATAATATTAGAAATGGATGGAATCTCTAGTTCCAGACTAATAGACAGGCGATACCAGGGCCTAGATTCAAAAGAGATCAAAGAAAAAAGTTTTCTGCTTTTTATAGAGTCAAAATATCCAAGAATCCCTATACGAGGTTGCAGCTATAGCCTTGAGATGGTATGCATGCAGCAGAACAGATTAACCCAAATCTTCTGCTTTATATCCAAGGATAGCAGCAGTTGTTTGCTTCAGCCTTAAAGCGTCCTTCTCTTTGTGTTTGGACCATTTCAGTTTTGCTATGGAAGTGACCACATTTTTGAAACTATGTATATCAATGTCTTTGGTCAGTTCAGATTCAGTGTGACTCGCGGCAGCAGTTTAATCATTTATGCAATGCACACTCTTGCTTTACAAGTGATAACAATGCTGCATGCTGAGGAAAAGCCTACACTCATTACTTACATACCCACAACAAAATAGAGGAAAAAACAGGGAAAAAATTAGCCTGATAACTAAATGACACATTTGATAAGCTCACGCCACATGGCAAATGATCATCTACAAAGACAGAGATTTAATTAGAGGTGGGGACTTAGGGCCCGATGTAGGTAGGGCTTTACCGATCGGTATCGGCCGAAAATACCGATTTTTGGCCCTTACCGATCGGTAAACAGCCATCGAGATGTAGGGAACCAAAAACAGAACGAATCGGATAGAAAACCGATTCGGAATGAGTACCGAATGGGAAAGAATCCGATACGTACATACCGAAAATCGGATATGTAACGAATCGGAAAAACACCGATTCGGATGCAAAGACCGAATCGGTCCAATTACCGAATCGTTAGTGACACCGAATCGGAAAATCACCGATTCGGTCCAATTACCGATTCGTTAGAGACACCGAATCGGAAAATCACCGATTCGGTCCAATTACCGATTCGTTAGTGACACCGAATCGGAAAATCACCGAATCGGTCCAATTACCGATTCGTTAGTGACACCGATTCGGAAAATCACCGATTCGGTCCAATTACCGATTCGGTACAAATACCGAATCGGACATGATCCGAATCGGAAAACATGCCGATTCGTATGATTCTCCGATCGGGAAATTCCCCGATTCCGACAGTTGGGGAGATGTAGGGAGGCACAGAAACACCGAAATCGGCTCAAAGTCGGTAGAATTCACTCGGTATTTACCATGGATTGCAATCAGGTGGTAACCAACTCCAACCCATATAAACAGTCCCAAAATGCATTGCAACTTGCAGGATGGCAGCTTTCTATGTCATTGCGAGGCGGCTACGGCTACAGCAGGAAGGACAGAGGGAATGGCTAAGAAATGAACAGGTCTACAGACAGAGGGTAACCCTGTTCATGCTCACTGAGGCTGAGATCCTACAGAGATACAGGCTGGACTCTGACACCATACTCGAGCTCATCAGGGACCTTAAGCCATTCTTGGACCACCACACCCCAAGGGCACACGCCATCCCAGCGCACGTCCAGGTGCTATGCAGCCTACACCTGCTTGCGTCTGGCAGCTATCAAAGTGGAGTAGCAGCAGCAGGAGGGGTGAGCCAGAGCAGCCTGTCAAGGTTCTTCCACATATTCCTTGACGCCATGATAGACAGGATGGACCAATACATCTCTTTCCCTGCAACCCACACAGAACTGCTACAAACTAAAGCTGACTTCTACCAGATGGCACAATTTCCCCAAATCATCGGTTGCATAGATGGCACACACATTCCGATTTGCCCACCAGCGGACACCGAATACATATACCGCAATCGGAAATCTACACACACCATCAACGTGCAGGTGATCTGCAATGCCAAGTGCACCATCACAGACCTGGTAGCAAAATTTCCAGGGAGTACCCATGACTCCTATATATTCCAACAGAGCGGCATATATGCACGGCTGATGGCTGGCGAATTCGGAGAAGGATACCTCCTAGGTGAGACACATCATCAGACCCCCATAACACATAGTAGGTAGGTGGAATACATGTATGCATGTGTCTAATGTGACCCCTTTCTCTTCCAGGCGACAGTGCATATGCCCTCCGCTCATTCATACTCACCCCCTACCTCAACCCCTCCACACCCAGCCAAAGGAGGTATAACCGGGCCCACATACGCACAAGGAATGTTGTCGAACGGACCTTTGGCATCTTGAAAAGTAGATTCAGATGCCTGCACAAGAGTGGAGGTGCAAGGCAGTATACCCCCATCACCTGCTGCAAGATCATAGCTGTATGTGCAATGTTACACAACCTTGCGGTCAAGAAGGGCACTGAGGTGGAGTTGTCTGACTACGAGGACTATGACGACGACGAAGCTGTGCCACTGACACAGCCAGCTGGGGTGTGTACGCCAAGTGATGGCAGATACAGACGTGAGGAGATCACTGAGAACTATTTCTGACTGAGTACAGATGCAAAGACTGCTAAATGTTGCTTGCAAAAAATCAAATTTTAATAGTGATGCACCACAGTTACAGCACTGATGTGCATCAAAAAATGGAGTTTGTAAAATCAAATAAAGTCCAGGGTACTGGTTTGCTCATCCCCCCTTGTCAGGCTATTTTTTGGCCCGCTTGCCAGACCCACTGGGGTGTCCCTCGGCCCCCTCCGAATGCCCAGCAGCATCAGCGGATCGCCTGGTGCTCCTCCGTGGTTCAGATGCAGCGCTGGCCGGGCTGCTGCGGCTGCTGCTGTCTCCAGCATCACCCAGGTCCAGGGCAGGATTGGAGGCGGCGTTTGATATTAACATGGCCTCCATGGCCGTGGTGATCCTGGCCATCCCCCTGGTGAGCTCAGCCGTATGCTGACTGAGCACAGACTCTTGGTTGGAGCTGCGATGGCACAGTTGTGCGGTCGCCGCTGCAAGGCGGGCCATGGCCCGGTTCAGCACCCGGGCATCCCTCCTGCGTGCAACCTCATGCTCCTCCTGTCTGGCAGATGAGTGGGTGATGGCAGTGGTCAGCCTGCCTAACCCTGCTGCCACCTCCTTGTTGCTGTCCACAACAGCCTGGAAACCCTTCACCAACTCCCCCATCTGCATGTTGTGCTGCAGGAGCTGGCGTTGGCAGGCCATGGTGGATCTGGCCTGTTGGCGCTGGATTTTAACCATCTGGCCCTCCAGGCCCAGGAACACACTGCCCTCCCGTGCTGGTGCAGCAGTGGTGGTGGTGGTGGCACGGCGTCGGGCACTGCTGCCTCCGGCCTGCTGAGTGGGCTGGGGTGCCACTGGTGGGGGTGTGGTGCTGGCCGGTCCCGGAGCCCCTGCTCCCAGGACAGGTTGGACGGGTGGCAAGGCCACGGTTGTGGCAGGAGCTGGTGTCGGCGGAATGGTCTGCCTTGTAGGGGAGTTTTGTGGTGAGAATTGCAAGGGGGGTGTGCTGGCCAGTACTGGTGAGTGCACTGCTTGGAAGTCAATGACCAGGACTCCCTCCATTCCTAGCCCTGGGGTGTCTCCTTCCTCATCCTCCTCCTCCTCCTCCTCCTCCTCCTGGCCAGCCTGGCTGGTGCTCGGCCCTGCGACTGCAGTGTTGGACGTTGCTGCTCCCTCTGCTGTCACAGTTGTGCCGCCTGATGGTGCCCCTAGGTACAAAGAAGCATTTGTAAACTGAGTGCCGATGTATTACAGTCAGTACAATTATGGCATTCCACATGTCCTTGCATCTCCTTACACCGTGTCACACTGTTTCCTGTCTTGTGATTCTGCACTGACATATTTGGCTAACTTCTGCTGACTACATGTACCATGATGCTTGTCTCTTGTATGTTGGTGACAGTACAGTGCTGGTGTTTGCCTATGCATTGTGTCTAATGGGGAGGTGTCTGGTAGGGTGTGTCATGATGCGCATGCTTCTTACCTGTAGCTGTGGCTCTGGCAGAGCTGTCCAGGGTCCCGATTCCTACGATGCTCTCCCTCTCGATGGTGCTGGAGACAATCTCCTCCAGCTCGGTGAGGGGTGGCGCCGGGTTGTTGCCTCCTCCAGTGAGTCCAGCCTGCCTTTGAATGTCAGCCAGCTTCCTCTTCGTGAGGCTGCGGAGGTCGTAAAACCTTTTCTTCAGTTCCTCAATGGACCTGGGGGTGACACCAGCAGCGTTGACCTTCTGGGCGATGTCGGCCCACATTCTCCTCTTGGTGCTGTCTGGCACGTTGAGGGACAGCTTGCCAAACAGCTGGCGGTGCACCCTCACCACCTCCTCAACCAGCACCTGAAGTTCGGTGGTGGTGAACTTGGGCTTCCTCTTTTGGGAGGACTTCTGGCTTCCTGCCTGATCTGCCATTTTCTCCTGTTCAGTTTGCAACCTCCTTCTCCAACTGCTGCTAACTGTGTGTGTTGGGCTCAGGCAGGCTTTCCAGATATTTCCAGAAACTTCTTAATTAGCTGCACCTGCCAGGGTTGCCACTCCCTGTTTGGGTGGGGGAGGGGGAGCCACCTCATTGGCTGAATCGCCTATTGCCGATTCGGCTTTTACCGATTCGGTAATATCCGATTCGGTAAAATCCGATTCGGTATTATCCGATTCGGTAAAAGCCGAATCGGTTCTTTCAATGCATTCCTATGGGCTTTTTCGCCATGGGTCTATGATTGCCGATTCGGAATTTACCGATTCGGCTTTTACCGAATCGGTATTCGCCGAATCGGGAATATCCGATTCGGTGGTAGCCGATTCGGTGATTTCCGAATCGTTGTTGGCCGATTCGGTACTTTCCGATTCGGACCGAGCAGAATCGGAACGTACCGAATCTCATTACCGATGCCGACCGATTCGGTATTCATTCGGTTTTTTTCCCCTACATCTCGTTTTCCGATTTCAGAATACCGATTCGGCCCGCCTCGGTATTTTGAAATCGGAAAATCGCGTTTACCTACATCGGGCCCTTAGTGAGTAACCATAAAGGGCAGGTGTTGGCAAATACATCTGTTGCTCTTTCACGCAAAAGCACTCTTTCATCTTGTTTGCAATCTCTTACAGGCCACTAAATAATGACACATATGTGGAGGGGATCCTATCTAACTTAATGCTTCCATTGATATTTATTGAGGACATAATCATTGGTGATTTCGATGTGTGTATAGAAAAAATCAGACACGAAATCTCAGTGGCTGTTGAAAATGACCATCCTGTGTGTGGTTTTGCGCCGGATTTTTACCTTCTGTTGCTGAACCCGTTTTTGTTTTGCCATAGACCCTGTGGACTTTACAAATTCCAACCAATGGTAAAGTGCTTGTGGTCTCTATTTTATACATGGTAAAATTGACAAACACCTAACTGGCACATTTCATTTACTTATACTTCCTTAGCAAATGTTACTACCCATATCCAGGGCTGGTAAACTAAAATGTGGCTAGTGGGATACAGCACTCATTGTGCCACCCACTGCAGTAGCCCTGTAACTTGCCAGATATAATAGGGACCTGCAAAATCTTACACCTAAGAAGAAGGAAGTCTCAGCCTGCTATTGGCATCTGGTATCAGCAATGGATGAGACGTTGAAGCCCCAACACTCAACCTGGATGACAGACTTACCACGTGCAGAGATTGAGGAAGTATGGTAAGTATGCCTGAAATTGTTGTACTTACAAAAGGGGGTGGTGATGAACAGAGTGTCTGAATTGAGCAGACCACTCTTACCCAGTCCAAAGATCAGGGCTTGATCCATCACCGCTATTTATCTCACTGCCCCATCCCAGCTCAGAACCTGGCTATATGCAAATCAGTCTGTCCCTGGCCCAGTGCATCATGGGAACAGGGCAGACTGAACTACCAAGCCAATTCTTTACCAGAAAGGAGACAAGCTACCGGGGACCGGTTTCTGGCATTTCAGCCTCTTAGGCCCGGCTTGCTTGAATCCTGATGGAGCAGTGAGAAAGAGACTCATGTCTGAGTATACCCTGCCACACCTATAGTGGCCAAAATCGATTTACAAAAGGGGGTGGTGATGAACAGAGTGTCTGAATTGAGCAGACCACTCTTACCCAGTCCAAAGATCAGGGCTTGATCCATCACCGTTATTTATCTCACTGCCCCATCCCAGCTCAGAACCTGGCTATATGCAAATCAGTCTGTCCCTGGCCCAGTGCATCATGGGAACAGGGCAGACTGAACTACCAAGCCAATTCTTTACCAGAAAGGAGACAAGCTACCGGGGACCGGTTTCTGGCATTTCAGCCTCTTCGGCCCGGCTTGCTTGAATCCTGATGGAGCAGTGAGAAAGGGACTCATGTCTGAGTATACCCTGCCACACCTATAGTGGCCAAAATCGATTTACAAAAGGGGGTGGTGATGAACAGAGTGTCTGAATTGAGCAGACCACTCTTACCCAGTCCAAAGGTCAGGGCTTGATCCATCACCGTTATTTATCTCACTGCCCCATCCCAGCTCAGAACCTGGCTATATGCAAATCAGTCTGTCCCTGGCCCAGTGCATCATGGGAACAGGGCAGACTGAACTACCAAGCCAATTCTTTACCAGAAAGGAGACAAGCTACCGGGGACCGGTTTCTGGCATTTCAGCCTCTTCGGCCCGGCTTGCTTGAATCCTGATGGAGCAGTGAGAAAGGGACTCATGTCTGAGTATACCCTGCCACACCTATAGTGGCCAAAATCGATTTACAAAAGGGGGTGGTGATGAACAGAGTGTCTGAATTGAGCAGACCACTCTTACCCAGTCCAAAGATCAGGGCTTGATCCATCACCGTTATTTATCTCACTGCCCCATCCCAGCTCAGAACCTGGCTATATGCAAATCAGTCTGTCCCTGGCCCAGTGCATCATGGGAACAGGGCAGACTGAACTACCAAGCCAATTATTTACCAGAAAGGAGACAAGCTACCGGGGACCGGTTTCTGGCATTTCAGCCTCTTCGGCCCGGCTTGCTTGAATCCTGATGGAGCAGTGAGAAAGGGACTCATGTCTGAGTATACCCTGCCACACCTATAGTGGCCAAAATCGATTTACAAAAGGGGGTGGTGATGAACAGAGTGTCTGAATTGAGCAGACCACTCTTACCCAGTCCAAAGATCAGGGCTTGATCCATGACCGTTATTTATCTCACTGCCCCATCCCAGCTCAGAACCTGGCTATATGCAAATCAGTCTGTCCCTGGCCCAGTGCATCATGGGAACAGGGCAGACAGAACTACCAAGCCAATTCTTTACCAGAAAGGAGACAAGCTACCGGGGACCGGTTTCTGGCATTTCAGCCTCTTCGGCCCGGCTTGCTTGAATCCTGATGGAGCAGTGAGAAAGGGACTCATGTCTGAGTATACCCTGCCACACCTATAGTGGCCAAAATCGATTTACAAAAGGGGGTGGTGATGAACAGAGTGTCTGAATTGAGCAGACCACTCTTACCCAGTCCAAAGATCAGGGCTTGATCCATCACCGTTATTTATCTCACTGCCCCATCCCAGCTCAGAACCTGGCTATATGCAAATCAGTCTGTCCCTGGCCCAGTGCATCATGGGAACAGGGCAGACTGAACTACCAAGCCAATTCTTTACCAGAAAGGAGACAAGCTACCGGGGACCGGTTTCTGGCATTTCAGCCTCTTCGGCCCGGCTTGCTTGAATCCTGATGGAGCAGTGAGAAAGGGACTCATGTCTGAGTATACCCTGCCACACCTATAGTGGCCAAAATCGATTTACAAAAGGGGGTGGTGATGAACAGAGTGTCTGAATTGAGCAGACCACTCTTACCCAGTCCAAAGATCAGGGCTTGATCCATCACCGTTATTTATCTCACTGCCCCATCCCAGCTCAGAACCTGGCTATATGCAAATCAGTCTGTCCCTGGCCCAGTGCATCATGGGAACAGGGCAGACTGAACTACCAAGCCAATTCTTTACCAGAAAGGAGACAAGCTACCGGGGACCGGTTTCTGGCATTTCAGCCTCTTCGGCCCGGCTTGCTTGAATCCTGATGGAGCAGTGAGAAAGGGACTCATGTCTGAGTATACCCTGCCACACCTATAGTGGCCAAAATCGATTTACAAAAGGGGGTGGTGATGAACAGAGTGTCTGAATTGAGCAGACCACTCTTACCCAGTCCAAAGATCAGGGCTTGATCCATCACCGTTATTTATCTCACTGCCCCATCCCAGCTCAGAACCTGGCTATATGCAAATCAGTCTGTCCCTGGCCCAGTGCATCATGGGAACAGGGCAGACTGAACTACCAAGCCAATTCTTTACCAGAAAGGAGACAAGCTACCGGGGACCGGTTTCTGGCATTTCAGCCTCTTCGGCCCGGCTTGCTTGAATCCTGATGGAGCAGTGAGAAAGGGACTCATGTCTGAGTATACCCTGCCACACCTATAGTGGCCAAAATCGATTTACAAAAGGGGGTGGTGATGAACAGAGTGTCTGAATTGAGCAGACCACTCTTACCCAGTCCAAAGATCAGGGCTTGATCCATCACCGTTATTTATCTCACTGCCCCATCCCAGCTCAGAACCTGGCTATATGCAAATCAGTCTGTCCCTGGCCCAGTGCATCATGGGAACAGGGCAGACTGAACTACCAAGCCAATTCTTTACCAGAAAGGAGACAAGCTACCGGGGACCGGTTTCTGGCATTTCAGCCTCTTCGGCCCGGCTTGCTTGAATCCTGATGGAGCAGTGAGAAAGGGACTCATGTCTGAGTATACCCTGCCACACCTATAGTGGCCAAAATCGATTTACAAAAGGGGGTGGTGATGAACAGAGTGTCTGAATTGAGCAGACCACTCTTACCCAGTCCAAAGATCAGGGCTTGATCCATCACCGTTATTTATCTCACTGCCCCATCCCAGCTCAGAACCTGGCTATAGAAATTGTTGTACAGCACAGTGAAATCTGATGGACCTAAAAGGATACTTACTATTTACAGCTGCTATTGGACCCACTTAAAGATGGCTAGGAATTTGAGGAGGGATGCTTGCAGTTGTAAGAGATGTGGTCTTCACGAGCTAATGCATATGCATGTATCTGGATTGCCATGCCTCTGGGTTCTTTTGGCGAGATGTGGGTAAGGTGTTGTTAACCATATTAAACTTTGATATAAAGGTAAACCCCACTTTGGTCTTTTTTGGTATTGAAATTAATAAAATGGAGTAGATCAGAGTTGAGGAGGTCCTCAGGAGGTTGTGTTTCTTCATGAATTTGCAACCAAATAAGGAAATCTGCAGAAATTGCTGCTAGCCTACCCTCCAACTATGGCAGAGTGGCTTTGAGCGGTAAAGCCAGTGTATGACACAGAGTAGATATGATGGTTTGGCAGTTCTGGCTTACTATGGGTTCCTGTTGAAAGATGGATATCCTATAGGGTACCAGATATCACAGTACAATGATTACACTTAACCCCTCATGAAATTAATACAGGTGAAGGCTGAAACAGCTATGTTGGTATTAAGGAAAGATTCCAGGGGATGGAGCTCCTTGGCAGTACTGGAGTGGGATGTTATACACACTGCAGGTGTCTGTGGCACTCTTAAGGTGATATGTTGTAAATAATGGAAAGGAAACAAGTGTACATAGCATTCACTAACACATTATTTTTTTTTGTTTGGAAACCAATATAATGTTGCTAAAACACACACTCATACTGCCACAAATACAAACACATATATAGGTGTGCAAACACATTTACTCCAAACACATACATTCAAGCAAACATGGACATGCAGACATAAAGTTATATAAACAAAAATACATACAGCCACCCATCAAAAAATGCCCATTTAGACACAATGTAGGAAAGTAGGATCTGTTTCTCATGGTTGATGTGATGCTGCTTTCGACTCGTCTGACTGGGATCCTGCTAATCGGGACCCCAGTCTATATGCTTTCTCCTCAAACTGTTGTGTTATGTACTTAGGTACACCCCAGGTTGGATTCTGGGATACACTTGTCAGTCTCTAATATATAGTACCCATGTACCCAGGGCATAGGTACCCCAGAAGTCTCCCATGAGCTGAAGCATGTATTTTGCCTCCCCTGGAGACCATTTAAAATGGAACAACAGACCTGCCATTACAGCCTGCATACATTGGTGCATGCATCACTTACTAAAGATATAGGTTTACCATATCTAAGGGTCACTGCACCTAAAAACTATAAGTCACCCCTATAGCAGGCCTTTACAACCCTGAGGGCAGGGTGCTTGGTTCTAAGTGTGAGGGTGCTAGTCAGATCGGCGTTCTAGTCACTGAGGTGGGTTTTGTGGTACACCACAATACACCGAGGTCCTGGTTTCCTGTGCATAGTTCTGTGCATGAGCAGAATCCCTGCAATATGGTGCCCAACGTGGGTGTCCATGCTGCAGGGATTCTGCTCATGCACAGAACTATGCGCAGGAAACCAGGACCTCGGTGTATCGTGGTGTACCAAACAACCCACCTCAGTGCCTGGAACCTCGATCCGACTAGCATTAGTGTCTCATTCGTTCTCGGTACTACAGCAAAGCTACCAATGATTAGACAACCTAGAACATGCAACTTAGTAAACTCTGAGGAATAATGGGAATCAAGAACACTCTTTTGCTCTAACACTCATACTAGTCTACAACGTAGAGTAAGCAAAGACACAATAGAGTTAAATGTTTATTTTAACTAATGTACTCTAAGATGCAGTACTCTCAACAATACTAACAAAAAGATGGATAAAAAAATACAATCAGCATTGTTACAATTCCATAAAGCACAAAGGGGGAAATCATATTATAATGACAGTGGAAACAGGACTACAGCGCCTTTACCACCCTCCCCGTGTTGGGAGCTAGTTATAGGTAATAATAAAAGAAGACCTCTAGGTTTTGATGGGGGACCCCATACCTCCAAGATCAGATGTAATGAATCACATCCCAGGACAAACAAAGCTCCTCGAGGTTGGAAAGGTTTTTCTCAAGTGCCTCCTCATGCATGCATAGCCATATTAATAGCACACTAGTTTTAGTTTGGGCAGCTGCACCTTCTGTTATGTCTATGTGCGTGGGACTGATCAACTTGAATTAACAGCATACATTGTTATTCGACCTTGAACACGCTGTGCAGACAGAAAGCACAGTGCACGCCTAGATATGTGAAAATCAGAGAATTCTCATGTGAAAAAGCTCAAGCAGTTAATGTACGAGAATCACGCCATGTAGTGTTGTGTCCAAAAGCAGTAAAATGGTGTCTAACCATATATTTCACTTATGCTAACATAGCAATGTCTGCAGTTAACGCCTTATCCTCTCTACAATGTCATATAAAAAGGGATAGATAACTGTGAGCATTGAAATTTCCAAACATACATACACACAAATATTTGCATGCATCTTCCCAGATATTTAAATCTTCACAGACATATGCACGCATATACTGACAGATGCACACATATTCACAAGTAAGCCTGTCGAATTAGGTTGATGTTCCTCATAAAAAGATGAGATGTTAGCCAGTATTAATGCACATGCACGCACACACACACACACACACTCACACACACACACACACACACACACACATACATACTCTGAAACATTGAAATAACTATGCAGAAGGTCAGGAGCTTTGCATAGAAATACACAAAATAACATGCACAAAAAATATACTCAAACAGGTATGGTTTAGAAGGCATAATGTAAAGGAATTGAAAATTTGACATTTCCTCACTACCTTTTGGCACAGACAGGCAGAGCTTCACTATTTTATGTTGCAGATCACATACCGTAGAGATGGCCCTCACTGTACTGGCCTTCTCCGGCCCTAGAAGAGATATGTCTAGCATATTTACCAACTTGCACATTAGCATGATGGAACTACACTAATCTGATCAGTTTCTTGAGGCCCGAAATTCCTCCATCCGCTGTGGTGCCCAAATTGTAAGATATGCAGACTTTCCCATGCCTTAATATATTTCCACATTTAGTACAAGTCAGGTATTTCACCAATCGCCATTTTACATTTTACATTGGCCAACCACATTGCAAGATTGATTGATATATACAAAATATAGGGTGCATCATAGGCTTGAGGCAGAGCAGAGCTCAGAGGGTTACTGGGGTTGGTTATTGGGAATTGGGTCTAGGAAATCCACATCGAGGGCCCCAGACAAACCAAGATCAATTATTGGTCTTTTTCTCTGTAATAGACAAGCATGACAGGTCGTAGAGGTGGTGCAGAAACATGACAATTAGGACCTGGATGTAAATGCTATTCTTATCACCACTGACATTTCCACAGACATTAGTGTTATAAGAAAAGCTTTTCTGTCACAGAGGCTGAGATTAAGGAAATGGGACATGAAGTCCTAGAAACCTCCCAGCCTGTTTTCGGAAGCAACCACAGTACAGAGATTCCACTACTCACTGCCACCGATGACTTCTGCTCCCATCTCGACTAGGGCGAAACGACAGCCCTCATCCTATTGGACCTCTCAGCCACCTTCAACACCATCTCTCATCGCACCTTAATCACGAGACTCCACAATGCTGGCATCCGCAACAAGGCACTAGACTGGATCCACTCCTTCCTGACTGGCCAAACACAGCAAGTAAGACTACCCCGTTCCTCGCGCAGAACCTACAGAGATCAGCTGCAAAGTGCCCCAGGACTCCTCCCCGTGTCACACCCTCGTCAACATCTACATGGCTCCCCTTGCAGCCATCATCAGAAGCCACGGAGTCAACATCGATTCATCTCCTACACCACAACACCCTGCTGATCATCTCCCTCACCAACGAATCCCCAACCGCCAGAATAAACGTTCACAACGGAATGAAGGCAATTGCTATCTGGATGCAACACAGCTGCCTCAAGCTCACCTCATACAAGACCAAAGTACTCATCCTGGGACCCACCGCTCATCCTGGGATGACTCCTGGTGGACCGCTGCACTAGGGAGCCGTCCCACCCATACCGATCATGCATGCCACCTCATCATCATACTGGGCTCCTCGCTCTCAATGAACCACCCAATCAATGCAGTATCTTTATCCTGTTTTCACACACTCTGCCTGCTTTGAAAGACATTCAGTTGGCTCCCCACAGCATCCATATAGATCTTTACCCACACTCTTATCACGAGTGGACTCACACACTATGCCGGCACCATCCGGAAACAGCTCAGGACACTACTGAACGTCCAGAGCGCCACAGCCAGACTGTTCCTCAACATCCCCCTGCCACATCTACATGACACAACACCTCCAACAACCCTACTGGCTCCCTTTCAACAAGAGAATCATCTTTAAGCTCCTTACACATTTCTACAAGACCCTTCATAATGCAGGACCAAAATAACTTTACCACTGCCTCGCTTTTCACACACCTGCCAGACAACTCCACTCCACCCAACTTGCCCTGGCATCCATGCCACAGACCAACAAGACCAGAACTGGAGGAAGGTCATTTCCCTACCTTGCCGCAAAGACCTGGAATGCCCTACCCCTCCTCTTCAGGCAATCCGCGTCGTTGACCCAGTTCAGGAAGGACCTCAAGATGTAGATGTTGAAGAGCGTGGGGCTGGGCGATGATCCTTGGGGTACTCTGTAGTTGATCTCTGTGGGTTCGGAGGGGAAAGGTGGGAGTCTGATCCCTTGGGTTCTGCTGGTGAGGAAGGAGCAGATCCAGTTGAGGGCGAGACCTTGTATGCGGCGTTGTGGAGTCTAGTGGTGAGAGTGCGGTGGTAGACGGTTTTGAAGGCAGTGGAGAGGTCTAGCAGGATGAGGGCTGCAGTGTTTCTTTGGTCTAGTATCATGTGGATGTCGTCAGTGCTGTGGTTGTGCAGAATCCGGCCTGGGAGGAGTCGAGTATGGTGAAGGTGGTCATTTGTTTGTTGACGATTTTTTTCTGTGACAATGGCTGTGAAGGGAAGGAGAGAGATGGGCCAGTAGTTTTTCAGGTCTGTAGGGTCAGCTAAGGGTTTCATGAGGAGGGACTTGCCCTCAGACCACTTCTAGTCATTGGGGAAGATGCCGAATTAGAGAGTGGTGTTGATGGTGCAGTGTAGTTCGGGTGCTATGGCGGTGGCGGCGCAGTGGAAGATGTGATGCGGGCAGGGTCATATTGGGGCTCCTGAGTGGGTGTTTATCGTGGTCACGGTGGTGTCTTCGGTGTTGACCGGTGTCCAGGTGGTCCTGTTGAAGGTCCTCTTAGTGGTTTTTATGAGTTGGTGGTATTCTGGCATGGCGTGTTTGTAGGTGGACTGGTCTTTGGTTGTTTTGCTGTTTCTCCATCATTTCTCGAGCCGTCTGCATGCGTGTCTAGCTTCTTTGGTTGGTGGTGACCCAGGAGACCTTCCGAGGGCATTGTCTGTCAAGGCAGTGGAGGGGAGAAAGCTTGTCAGCGCAGCTGGAGATCCAGTGGTTCAGTTCCGTGGCTGAAGAGTTGGGGTCGGTCATGGCAGAGGGAGGGTTGTGGGTGAGGGTGGCACTGTGAGGGGCGGACCTATGTGCGGAGGTGGTGCTGAAGGGGAAGTTTATGCATTGGCGGTCAGTGAAGAGGGGCTGTGAGGTGTTGTGGAATTGGATGTTGGTTCCTCCTGCAAAGATGGTGTTGAGGATGAGTCCAGCCTTTTGGGTGGAAGTGGTGACAAGCTGCTTCAGTCCAAGGTTGGTGAGGTTGTCCAGGAGGGCAGTGGGGTCCAGGTTGCTGGGGTTGTCGAGGTGGAAATTCAGGTTTTCGATGAGTAAGACGTCCGTAGAGGCGATGGTGTGGGGTGCGATGAGGTCAGCAATGGCGATGCTGAAAGGAGCATAGGGCCTGAAGGGTCTGTAGGCAAGGGTGCCATGGAGCACGGTTCTGGGGCTGGCCTGAATCTGGAAGTGGAGGTTTTCGGCGTTGGGGAGGGAGTCATTTGTGCTGGAGGTGGAGAGCCTGAGGGAGCTCTTCTGTGCGATTGTGAGTCCACATCCTGGGAGATGAGGGCAGTCTTTCATCTAGATTTTGTAGCTGTCGGGGATGGTGGTGGCGATGTCTGGGGCAGAGGAGGCATTAGTCCAGGTTTCTGTAAGGAAGGCAACGTCTGGTGAGAGGGTGCCGAGGAGGTCCCAGATCTCTATGGCGTGTTTGTGCAGGGAGCGCACATTGGGGAGGATGCACTTTAGGGCTCCAGGGTAGTTGGTGCTAGCTGTGGAGGCCGTGTCCATGTAGGTGTGGTCAGTAACAAAAGTCTGGTGGCAGTGGCGGCAGGAGAGCTGCCCGTGGGTGGTGTACGGAGTGGCCAGCTGGCAGTAGTCGTTCCTCCATAGGTTGAGTGCGAGTAGGACAGCAGGATCCTAGCGGTGTGTGTGATGGAAGATCCAGAGGTTCTGGCTCTGGGCGTGGTCAGGTCACGGACGAGCGCAGACGCGCTTGCCTTTGGCGCACAGCGGCTGCCATTAATAGGGAACGGGAAGGGAAGAGCAGCTGGGAGGCGGAAATGAGCAGGGGAGGGTCTACAGGGGCTGCAGGAGCAGAGGGAAGGGAACGGGCGAGAGGGGGCTGAAGACAGCAGTACAAGGCACAACAATGAGGGCAATAGGGGACAGAGGAGACAAAAAACAGGCAACAGACAAGATAATACAGGCACTAAAATAAATAAGGAATAAAGGAAAAATGGAAAAGCACAAGCAAATAAAACTGGCCGAACACAGCAGGCACAATGCGGAGGCTCGAACCCCTATCTGCACCGCACTACCCAAGGAGCAGCAGCAGTGCAGCAGTGCAGCAGCGGAGCTGCACATAGAAAGGGCAGGGCTCTGGCGGTCTCAGGTAAAAACATGCGTTCTAAAAATGTGTGGTAAAGGCACAATGTGCTTCCCAATATTTATGCACCCCTTGGCCTCACTTGCTTGAATGACAATTGCAGAGCTTTTCTCGTTCGCAACATTATCAGAGATTAGATTGTGCAGGTTATCTCTGAGTTACCCTGCTCTGGAGAAGGTTGGAGTCGAGTGGGAATTTTATAAATGGATGAAGCTGAAAAGTGCGGTCTTGCTCTATATATTCTTCGATGAAGCACAGAGCAAAACAGGAAACCGGATTCTGGCACTCTATCCCATTTAACTGTAGTAATTATAGCCAGATTTCCCTTCTAACACGAATGTCAAAAACCTAGGGACTTATTCATGAGCCCTTGCGCCACTTTTGCGCTACCGGTGCATCACTTTGTGCGCATCACTTTGTGTGACACATCAGTTGCGTAAAAAATGTGCCATGTTACGCCATATTTACAAAGTGACGCAGGTAGATGCATCACTTCGTAAACCCCTGTACTATATTATACCAGCACCAGGTATAAGGTATGCAAGGTGGGCGTACCCCTGCAAGAAAGGGTCGTAGGAGTGGCGCAGTGAAATCTAAGAGATTTCCCTGCGCCACTTCTAGGACGCCAATGCGTCAATACCTTGGTGTAAGGGTGATGCAGGCCCTTTCACATGCCCCATGTGAAAGGTACATTTCTGGAGTTGCGTCAGGCTTCCGACACAACTCCAGCAATGCACCACTTTTTGCACTGACAGATACATCAGTTATATTGAGGTATCTGTCCTCCTTTGCAACATGATGCGTCATTATGTAAATATGACGCATCATTGGTGTCGCAAGGAGGGCGCACTGAGAAGTGGCTCATCGCTGCTTTCATGCAGGGATGCTCCACTTCTCGTAAATGAGGCCTCTAGTGAGCAGCCTGGCATCATGTCTTACACTGCTTATCCCAACGCTGATTCATCCCACACAAGTGGACTCCGTGCATATTTTGTCACCTAAATGTGGACTCTTGCCCTCCGGTTTTTATCTTCTGAAGACTCCTATGAAGATGTTTTTGGTCTGTCCTTAGATGCCAAAAAGTAAGGGTGAGCGGGAAATCCGTTACGCTCGCGGATTTTGCGGATTTGTGGGAAATCCGCAATCCGCGAATTTTGCAGATTTCCCGCAAAATCCGCAAAAAAAATCCGCAAACGTAACGGGTTCAAAAGTTGAACCCCCACTCATGCAACTATTTTACAATGGCGCCAGCAAGCTGCCAGTGCCGTTGTAAAATAGTTACAAAGTTAGCTTGCACAGGAACCACTAGATAAAACGAAGCAGGTGCTGCTTTATTTTATCTAAGTGCTTCCTGTGCAAGCTAACTTTGTAACTATTTTACAACGGTGCTGGCAGCTTGCTGGCACCATTGTAAAATAGTTACATGGCTGGGCACAGGTCTGCAGCTCACTCAAGGGACCCCTGTGCCCTTCGGGGCGATTGCATAGTAACACACACATGGTCGCTCGAACTAGTTGATGCTCAAATTCAGTGACTCATTCATTAGCCCAAAAACAATCGTGAGCGTCGTCGAGGCTGGACATGTGTGCCTTCTTCCCAAATCTACCGTGGAAAATCAGCTGTGATGCTGGATAGGCTTTGCATCCTTGACTTTCACGAGCGCAATACCCGTGCTGTTCCTGTGACCAGGAGCTTCTTTCTCTTCATCTGCTGTACTGATCTTTCTCTGACCTTTTATTCACACAAGAGGCACATACCCTACTGGGCACATTGTGTTCGCACGGGTTTCTGCAAGTTCGCACGTGATTTGTACAATTTCGCAATTTGCGAAATTGTACAAAACCCTCGCGAACTTGCAGAAACCCGTGCGAACCTTAAAAAAAAAAAAATCCGCGCAGATTTACGGATTTTGCGGATTTTAGCAATCCGCAAATTCGCAAATCCGCAAATTCGCGGATTGCCAATCCGCAAAATCCGCTCATGCCTACCAAAAAGGCGTTGAACTAAATTGAGTGGGGCTATATGTTCGCCGTCTTCCATAGGATTGCTCTTGGTTCGAATTTCAGCAAAAAGGTGTGTTGGTTGTAACATCACCTCATTGTGCAGGTCAATTGTGGGGGTTACTTGTTGGACCCTTTTCCAAATCCACATGGGTTCGAGACAGGGCGGTCTACTTTCCCCTCTGCTGATTTTAAAAGTTTCTTCCTGAAGTCCGTCAGCGAGGGTGATGTTCGGAGTTGGAGAGGGGGGACAGAGGTGTGGCACAGCAGACAGGGCAGCTGACTCTGAAGCACAGGGCTCACAGTTCGATTCCCGGCTGCAGCTCAGCGCAGTACCCTGTGACTCTGGTCAATTGCTCGGTTAATTTCACTGATGGCCACCAGCTCCTTGAGACCCTTAGGGGTGATTAGTTTGTGCTTTACAAATACCAGGTCATCATTATTATTATTATTCCAAGACTTGGCGGCAAGGTGGGAGGAGTGACCTCCGCTGTTGATATGGTGGATGCGTTGTGTCTGTGCAAGGCTAAGGGTGGTGGAGGTTCCTGGATGGTAGGTGGAAGTTCAGGCGGTGGTTCATTTGTTCTGGTGTTCGTCCATGGAGGACTTTGTACGCGCATATCAGTAACTTGAATCAGCATCTTTTCTGGACAGGGAGCTAGTGGAGGCTCTTCAGGTGTTAGGTGATGTGGGTCTATTTGAGCAGGTTGACGATCAGTCTGGCTGCTGAGTTCTGTATCATATGGAGCCTTCTCATTATTTGGCGGTGGTTCCTGCGTACAGTGAATTGCTGTAGTCTAGCCAGCTGGTGATTAGGGCTTGCTTAATAGTTTTTCATGTGCTGATGGGGAGCCATTTGAAGATCCATCAGTGCATGCAGAGAGTGTGGAAGCAGGTGGAGGAGACTGTGTTTATCTGTCATTTCAAGGTGCATTTGCTGTCCGGGATGATGCCAAGGTTGTGGGCCTGGTCTTTTGGGATGGTTGTGGGTCCGAGTTTGGCAGGCTACCAAGTGTCACTCTAGAGGGATGCGTGGTTACCAAAGATCAGCACTTCGATCTTGTCATTGTTGAGCTTCAGACAGTTGTCCTTCATTCAGTCTACGACATTCTTCATACAGTTTTGGAAGTTGGTCTTAGTAGTGGTGGGGTCTGCTGAGAATAATATTTGAATTTGGTATCGTCAGCATAACATATGATGTTGAGATCGTATGTTCTGATGATGACGGGTAGAGGCTTCATGTAGGAGTTGAATAGGGTGGAGCTGAGGGATAAACGTTGAGGGAGTTCACATAGGGTGTTCATGGGTTCAGAGGTGATGGTAGATAGGTAGATGGTCTCCATTCGTTTAATGAGAAATGATGTAATCCATCTACGTGCATCTCCCTTGATCCTGATCTGGTGTAGTCTCCTGATGAGTGTGTAGTGGGATAAGGTGTCAACAGCTCTGTAGAGGTTGGGGAGGATCAGGGCCACTTATTCTCCCCTGCCTAGTAGAGCACAGATTTTGGCTATGGCAGGGAACAGGGTGGTCTTGGTGCTGTGGTAAATGCAGACACCTGCTTGGATACATCTAGCAGGTTGTTTCTTTCCTGGTGGTCAGTGAGCTGGCAGTTGGTGGCCTTCTCCGGGACTTAGGTGGGGAAAAGGAATGGTGAGATGGAGAGGAAGTTCTGGAGTCTGCTCTAGTTTGCTAAGGGTTTCTTTAGGAGAGGTCTGACATCTGCATATGTCCATGCATCGGGAAAGGTGGTTGTGGCAATGGATATATTGAGGATGGAGGTAAGTTGTTGGCTAATCTCATTGCTTCCTATGTTGAAGAGGCGGTGGGGGCACAGGTCCGTGGGTGCTCGTGAGTGGATGGAGTTCATGATGACTATGGTGTTCGATTTGGTGAGCTATTCCCATGTAGTGAGATGCTGGTCAAGGGAGGCTTCCTTTAGATCAAGGAGGGTGAAAAGGTTAATGAGTAAGGGGTCAAAGTTCATAGAGATAGTGGATAGCTTGTTGTGGAAGTGATTCGCTAGAGTGTTGCAGAGTTATTGCGAAAGAGAAATTGTGTTCTCTGGCTGTTGGGCAGGAGAATTCTCTGATGATGGTGAAAGGTTTCTTGGTGTGGTTGGTATTTGCCTCAATGCCGTCTGCAAGGGCTTCCTTTTACATGTCTTTGAGTCAGTGGTCTCATTTGTTGAGGGCTCACTTGAAGGTGGCTCTGTCTGTGGCATCTCTCCTGGTGTGCCATCTTCTCTCCAGTTGGTTGTAGTTGTGTTTCATTATGCTGAGTTCCAGTGTGTACCTGCTGGTTTGTTTGGTGGATCTGGGGGTTTTGGCCGGTTTGATGGGGGTGACTAGGTTGGCGGTGTTGGTGATCAATTTGTTTAAGTTCTTGAATGCTTCTTCCCGGTTGGTAGCAGCTTCGTGCTGGCTGATGTTGCGGGTGTCCATCCACTGATTCTGTGTCACTTTGCTCCAGCTGCAGAAGGAGGTGTTGGGGGGGTTTGAAATGGTGCGAGGTGACCCTGCAATGGTGAAGTGGAGGATGGTTTGGTCGATTCAGGTGAGTTCTGTGCATAGCTGTACTTGACTCTGTTCCTGAATGAGACGATCAGGTCCAGTATGTGTCCTATCTGTGTGTGGGGTCTGTAAATACTTGGGTGAGGCTGATGTTGTCCATTCATACCAGGAGATTGACAAAGTTAGTGCCTTTGGGGTCATGCAGGAAGAATTTGAGGTCTCAGAGGAAAATATAGTGCTTGGACTTGATGGCATGCAGGTCAATGAAATGTGTATTGGCATTTCGGAGGCCGGTGCATAGTCCTGGGTGTCTGGTAGTAAAGTTGTCTTTGATGGTTGTTTTGTTGTTGGTGTTGAGTTGGAAATGTGGGTGTTACATGGTAGGTGTGTTGTTAACTTCGGTGGTTGTGGGGTGGATTGATTCTTTATGAATGATGGTGATGCCCCCACTGTTTGTTGGTTCAGTCCAGGTGTGTCATCCTATAGCTGTTGGGCATTGAGGTGGTGATGTTGGACAGGAAGAGGATTCAGCCTGGTCTCTGTGATAAAGGTCATGTCAGGGGCGAGGGTAGAGATGGTGTCCCAGACTTCAATGGCGTGTTTGCAGAGAGATCTGGCATTGATCAAGAGGCATCTGAGTGGTGGTGCGGTAGTCTTGGTCGGCGGAGTGGCAATGGTTTCTGTGAGAGTGGGAGATCCTGGGTTGCCGGTGAATAGACAGTGGAGGCAGGTGATCGGCCCTACTGTAGAATGAAGTGATGCGAGGCAGCAGTTATTTTGGCATCCAGGGCCTAGTACTCAGAAAACTGTGATGAAGTACCTTTGGGGGCCCTGAGGGCCAAAAATCCTGCTGCTTGGCATGGTCCAGGTGTGGATGGAAGCAAAGGGGCTTGGCTTTAGCATGGCAGTGGCACACCCACTGTGGGCCGTCTCCTGTGCTGCAGCACTGCGGCATCCATTAAGTAAGTCCTGGAAGGGGCACTGGGGAGGCAGGAAGCAGGTAGCAGAAGACTGTGAGCAAGCGGCAAGATTTGCTGAGCAGACCAGCCAAGCAGCATTACCAGGCTAAAAAATAAGCAAAATACAATTAAATTATGAAAATAAAGCTAAATAGAGCTAGAGAGTCTACTGTTGCTAAGCAACTAGGAATGTGGGTTCAGAGGACAGTTGGACGAGAGGAGAGGCACACAGCTGAGCAGCATGGGGGAGCTGGCAGAAGGACCTGCTATGGCCCAACAACCAGGACCCACTCTCATGGGCTTACCAGAGAGGTACTTATACAGAATGAGTCTGACATTCAGGTGCTTTATAAACACAAGATGCTCTCGGCATTAACCTGCAATCCCATGTTGCAGACAATGAAACGTGTCTCGCACAGCTCACATAACTTTTTACAGTCACACACTACCATGCACACCTTTTGTGAAGGGACATCCCCAGACCATTTGCCTCTAATTTTACTGAGTTCATTTTTGTTGGCCAAAGGACTCTGTGCACATTACCACTGCTAACCAGTGCTAAAGTGCATATGCTCACTTCCTTAAACATAGTAAAATTGGCATACACCTGATTAGCATATTTATCTATTTATTCAATTTATAAAGCGCACTATCACCTTGCAGGCATCCTGGCGCTAAGCAACTCAAAGGCGGAAGTGAATCCGAGACAAGGTCCGGCCAGCTAGTTCTTGGGGAACAGTCAGGTTTTTACACATTTCCTGAAGGGGAGGAGTTCCCTGATTTGCCTAATCTCCCAGGGGAGACTGTTCCACAGTCTTGCCACTGCCACTCCAAAAGATCTACCCCCCAACCTGAATTTCCTAAATCTTGGTACCTTCACCAGTCTAGCCGATGACGGCGGAGCACAGGTCCTATTCCATGAAGGGCTTTAAAATACAGGGAGAGAGATTTAAATTGCATTCTCTGTCTCAGTGAGAGCCAGTGAAGATTTGCCATAGCTGCAGTAGCGGAAGACCTTCTAGGCAGCCCTAAAACTAATCTGGCCGCTGCTGACTGGATCCTTTGTAGTTTGTCCAGCAGGAAGTTAGGGGAATCAAGCAGGAGGGCATTACAGTAGTCAAGCCTACTGAGAATCGTACACCTTGCCACTTGGGCGCGCGACTGAGAAGGTAGTAATGGGAAGATTTTGTGAAGAGACCTCATGATCGCGAAACAGGAGGATGTTGTTTTTGTCACCTGGGCATCCAGGTTAAGCTTGCTGTCAAACATCATGCCCAGGTTACGGACAATATTTATTGGCCAGACTGTGGTCGAAGATCGAGGCGGCCAGAAATTGCCAGAAAGGAGGTAAGGGATCCTGTTCGCAGCACAAATGATCACCTCTGTCTTGCCTGTGTTAAATTGTAAGGAATTGGCTTGGAGCCAGCAGGCCGTATCCTGCAGGCAATTGTGAAACACCTCCACCGACGTTGAGTCCTCGCCCTCAAAGGAGAGGATCAGCTGTGTGTCGTCTGCATAATTTATAATATCGATGTTATGAGACTTGATGACCGCAATCAGACGTTTTCAGTAAATGTTAAATAAAATAGGGCTGATTGCCGAATCCTGGGGAACACCATGCAGCACGTTAGAGAAAACGGATTGGAAAGGGGAGAGGGACACTGCCTGCTGTCTATCCTGCAAAAAAGAGCGAAACCAACGTAAGGCACAGCCTCTCACCCCGGCCTCATTCAGTCTTTTCAGCAGGATTTCATGGTTTACTGTATCAAAGGCGGCAGACAGGTCGAGCAGGATCAGAGCTGCTGCTTGACCCCTGTCTGTCCGCCTCTGAAGCTTGTCCATAACGGTCAGCAGGGCCATCTCAGTCCAATGAGCCATCCGAAATCCAAACTGAGCCTCCTCTAACCAGTTGTGTTGTTCTAGGTGCGTAGAAACTGTGATACCAACAGCACGTTCCACAATTTTAGATGGGAACAGCAACAAGGAAATGGGTCTATAGTTTTCAGAACATTCAGGGTCTAGAGATGGTTTCTTTAATAAAAGGGACACTAAAGCTTGTTTCCATTGTGGGGGAACTACACCACTTAATAGTGACTGATTACAGATCAGGCGAAGAGTGGGGAGCAGTTCATCCTCATACTCTTTCCAGATCCTATGTGGTACTGGGTCCAAGGGTGAGCCGAAGGAGATACCCTGAGCCAAACTGCTGAAGTCCTCCGCCGTTAACGGCATGAACTCAGAAAGATGTTCAGGATCCTGCCAAACCAGGCCATTATCCACACCCTCAGACTCATCCCTCACAGGAGCACCCATGCTCCTAGCCTCAAAGACTACGTTCCCGACTGCCAGCTGACCACCCGCGAGATCATCGATAATCAGCTGCATCTTTTCCTGAAAGAAACTAGCCAGAATCTCACAGAGTTCTTGAGAGGGAGCTATTTCATTCCAAGAGCAGCCAGTGCTGGTGAGACTGTTTAGAATATTAAAAATGCTTCTAGAACTATTGGAGGCATTACAGATTACGGAGGAGAAATAGTCGGCTTTGGCCCTTCTAATCTGATTCTTATACTCAGCAATTTTTAGTTTCCACAGCACCTTGTCTGTCTCCTTGTAACCACGCCTCCATCTCCTCTCAGCCTATTTACATCCGAGTTTCAGATCTTTTAGTATGGCATTAAACCAAGGGGCAGAAATTCTACCCTTGCCTCTGTGTTTTTTAAGAGGGGCACAGGAGTCCAAGAACGAAGTGATCCTTAGACACAATGAGGCGTAGTTCTCCTGAACTTGCTTATCAGAGGAGAAGCAGTCATCAACTTCAAACACAGAACCGCAGCTCCTTAAGCGAATGAGAGCCTTCCAATCTCTGTTAGAGTATTTGGTCGCAGGACGCGGGACCAGGGTCTGAGGGGTCTTAACTTTAACAAAAATGTCATAAAAAAGTGATCCGTCCAGTCCATAGGTAAGATCTCATCAATATGCAGAAGATGGATTTCGGAGAAAATTAGGTCAAGGAGGTGGCCAGCCTTATGAGTGGCCTTGGGGACCTGCTGACAAAGGCCAAGACCTTCTCAGGAGTGGAGAAGGTTGTGAAAACCTGAGTCAAGAGAGCCATTGAACCACAAATTGAAGTCCCCCAGGATAATCAATTTATGGTGAGTGGCTGCCAAATTAGTGAGGGTATCAAGCAGTGATTTTTGCTGCTGAGCGCTAAAAGCCCCAGGAGGCCTATAGCAGATAATCCCTGTGCAAATGAGGCCTGAGTCATTTTTTATGGTCACGTTGAGTAATTCCAGACCACTGATTTACTTATAAGTCCCTTGTGGTGTGGCATACAATGTACTCAGTGCCTGAGCAATAAGTGCTACTAGTTGCCCTGCAGCAGTTATTGTGCCACCCATTTAAGCAGCCCTTTAAAACATGCACCAGGTCTGCTATTGCAGCCTGAATGCAGTTTAAAACTGCCAAATTGACTTGGCAATATAACGCCCTTGCCATCTTTAATTCACATTTGATTCCATATGTCACTGCTAAACCAGGCCTATGGGGCTGGGTGTATTAACATTAACAGATTGGACATGGCAGATAAGCATTTCATGTTTTGTATCTATGGAATCGTCATTAAAAGTATTCTTTAATGGTAAAGCTAGATTTAAATTGCAATTTTGAAACTGCCACGTTTAGAATATTAGCATTTTCCTGCCTTCTGGCATTTAGTGCCATCAGCCTCCAATGGGTTACATGACTGTGTGTAATCAGCAGTTAGACTTTGTAAATTCTTCCCAGACCGTCACACAATAGTGGGATTAGGTGTGCCTGAATGGACCATCTTCTGGCAGTATGGGGAAGCAGAGCTCTGTGCAGCCCCACTTGCAACACATTAGGCTGTACTCTGTCTTCCCCAAATGAAAGCAATTGGGGAGCATCAATCCTCAAGGGCAAAGAGGTACGAAACGGGAGAGCAAGCTGGCAGAGCACTTGCTCTTCGGATTAGACAGGAAGATCAAAGAATGCGATTGTGTGTATAGAAGAGGAAGGAATAACATATACTGAGATAAAGGATATTCTGCTGGTGTTTAAAAAATACTATCAGAAATTACATGAGGAGGATCCCTTTAATAATAATCAGGAGGAGGGATGTATTGACAATGGACTCTGCTTGGATGATTTAACAAGAACATCCCTCGATAAGGATATTACGTTTGATGAAGTTTTATCTGCCCTGCGAGAGTTAGCGCCAGGGAAAGCATCTGGCCCCGACGGTCTCCCCTTGGAGGTATATAAAGCAATGGAAAAAGAGATTGTTCCTCTATTAGTAGATCTATTTAACTGGATACTGTATTCAAGGGTGGTCCCGAACTCGTGGAAATAAACCAATGCTATAGTCTTTCATAAGAAACGTAAACCAGCTGAGAAACCGGGGTCATATCGGCCTATATCCTTAATAAATGCCAATACTAAACTATACTCAAAGATCTGGGCGAAGAGGTTGGGCAGGATCATAGGCAGTCTCGTCTCCCTGTGGCAACATGGTTTTGTTCCTGGGCGTGGTGCGACAGATCATACCTGTAGGGCGATAACTTTGTTTGACGTCCAGGAAGCCGCGGGGGAGAGACGGCCATGATCTTGCTCGACGCAGAAAAAGCTTTTGATCGGGTGGGGTGGAGCTTCCTTTGGAGCATTTTGGCCGGGAAAGGTTTTAGTCCAAATGTCATCAGGGCTATCAAGGCTATGTATATAGATACAGTGGCAACAATTACGTTTATGGGGGAGAAGACAGATAAGTTTAAGATAAGTAGAGGGACACGGCAGGGTTGCCCCTGCTACCCCATATTATTCGCTCTGTACATAGACCCTTTTATTCAGAAAATTTTAGAGTGCCCTAGAATATCTCCAGTGATCTATAATGTCTACGGAAATAAGATTTTAGCCTACGCTGATGACCTGGCTGTTAGCACAACAAATCCGCAGCAGGCACTCCCGGAATTTGTACAGATGGCTAAAGTTTTCGGTCAAGGCTCTGGATATCTTTTGAATGAATCCAAAACCCAGATAATTTGCTCTAGGAATATATCAAGACCCGATTCAAGGTATGTTGATTCTGCTATATATTTAGGGGTAAAGATTAAGATAGTGGAAGAGAACTACCCCCCCTTATTAAATCCATAAAGACAGAACTGAAAAGGATGGATGTTCTTCATCTTTCTCTGGATGGGAGGGTAATTGTCCTAAAAATGGTGATGTTTCCCAGGGTCCTGTATCTATTTAGAGCCATTTCCCTATATATAGAGAAGAAGATTCTGAATAAATTAGAGTCTGCCTTTATTAGGTTCATATGGCAGTATGGTAAGGTTAGACGATCAACAACCCTTATGTCCCTTCCGTGGGAAAGGGGTGGGATGGCACTTCCGAACCTGATCCGGATGTCAATTCTGTTCCAATGTGACACTGGCACGACTAATGTAGACAGTCAGGGTCCCCCTCCAATCTTCAAACTGTTAATGGGGCGAAAAGCAACGGGCCTATTGTTGACGAAACTGGAACATAGGTTCTATAGGAAGGCACGATTTAAGACCTTACTGGGGGCATGGCAAGTATGGAAATCAATATTAAAATTCTATCATGTCCCTAAAATTAACCCTTCTCTTCTTTTGGAAAATTCGAGTCTTTTTCCTCAGTTAAGTAATGATGGGAACCTACAAATATGGAAGGGCTTAGGGGTTAAGACTATTGGAGACCTAATGGTAGGAGCCAAGATAAGTGGTTTTAAGGACATGCAAAGGAGATATGGTCTCCCTGTAAATCAGTGGCTTATATATGGCCAAATCTCGGGTATCATACAGGCTTTTAGGCCAAAACTTAAACCCCTGGTAGACTTCCCTGTGGTTGAGGGCATTGGAAGAAGATGTAGGAAGATAAAAGAGGTTTATAATATGCTGACGTCCCGATTACAGGATGATGTAGGAAAAGTAGAAAGTGACCGGGCCATCAAATTGGGAAACCCGGATATAGATTTGGACCTAGCATTATGGTTAAATAAAAATATCTTTTGGGCGTCCAATTTACGGGTACAACATTTTAAAACAGTTTTTAATCTGTATCATACACCGGCCAAACTATTTGCCTGGGGTGTCAGGAATGATGACTGCTGCCTGAGATGCAACAAGGGAAAGCAGACTTATTACATATGTTTTTTACTTGTGAGCGGCTAGGCCCTGTCCTGGATGGAATAACAACATTTTGGGAGGGGCTGCCAGGTCATAAGATCCATCTATTCCCAACACTGATGCTATTTGGCTCAGATTCTAAACTGGTTTTAACAGAGAATGAGGCTGCCTTGGCTTTTATGTCGGTCGCCGTGCTCAGAATTTTGATCTCGGAAGGATGTTACAGCCCCCTCTTTTCAGATGTGGATCTCTAGATTTTTGGGTATTTATAATATTGAGTCTTGTCTCTATGAACTTAAAGGTGCTAAAAAATGAGAGATGGGAAGACGATTATGGGCCCCGGTTAAGAAATGGCTGGAGGACAGAATAAGAACTTGAAATGTACTGTATTGTTATATTTATTGATAGATCTTCCGCATCTTTTTTATCCCCACGTCAAATAATGTGTTTTTAGCTGTTTATATTCGAGTGATCATGTAATTCCTATACCTTGCTTGTGATTAATTATGTATTTTGTCAATGCACCATGAACTCCAATGAAATAGAAAAAAAAAGGCTGTACTCTGTCTTCACACAAAGGGATTGACACCTCCCCATTTTCCCTGCAGCCGATGTAAGGCCAAGGCAGGGGAAGTAGGAACATTTGAAGCACTTCAAAGAGAAAACATTAGAAACTTCTACCACCTTCAAAGATGCCACCAAGTATAAAAATAGGGCTCCCAGACTGACTCTTCATTTCACATTCTGGATCTGCAGAAGGACTCTCAGATGGCTGCCTGCTGCTGTGCAACAATCAATAAAACGGTGGGAGAGGACCTCGGGGAAGTTTAAAGACCTGGCTCTGGATACAGTCCCCAACAAGCCAAACATTTACAAAAAGTACCAGAGGGTCTAGAGAAAGGAGGAGAGTTCAAAGGTACTAGACACTCACCCAACAGTCCAAAGCCCTTTAACTAACTAAGAGGCAGCGTAGTGTGCACATAACATCTCAAGTGGATGAGGAAAATACCCATCAGTCACCATTCGGATCCGCCCTTCATCATTTGGGATTTATCCGGACCACCCGTCTGAGAATGTTTGTATTACAGTCAAAGAGAGACCAGGTGGTTGAAAAGTCTCTTTTGCTGAACCAACTACAGTGTGGTCTGCCACTCAATATTAGTGAGTGGAAAAATCATGGGACTGGGGTGTGCAGTTCGAATAACCGTGAGTGAAGAACAAAGAAACCAAAAGTGTGCTAAAATTGGTTAAGGGAGCACTCTACTGCCGATCGGTACCTCCCCAGTCGGCTCAGACGCCAGCCACGGAGTACCGACGGACAGGTAAGAGGGGCTTCAGTATTTCGAGTCAGAAACGATTCTTCTTCAGTTTCACCTTACTCGCTGCTACAATCTTTTTCCGATGGGTCAGAGCACGATTCTCGCTTCTTCAGAGTCAGTTTCTAAACGCAAACAAATGGGGTTGTTACCTATTTAAAAAACAAATGCCTTTCTTCAGCCAACTTGAGAGGGAAAATGTATGGATTTTGCGTGCACACTATGTAAACATGTTTTTACATGTTTTTTAGAGCGGTGCTTCACTCTTCCCCTGAGCCACTGCCAGGTGGGGTGAGGTTGTCCCACCTTACAGAATAAGGTAAGATCTTCCTAATGTTTGTATTGTAAGATGTATTTCCTAATATAATGCAACTTACTTTCTATCATAAATAGAGCAAGTGTCAACACCAGTTAGGTGTGACATAAACTGTTGATCCATATATGATGGATTAATTGATCAGAAGAGTTCAAATGGAGCAGACAGCCTTATCTGACACTCATTTCTCCTTTTACTTTCTAAATTCCACAGTGAACAACACTAGCTGTAATGGTATTTGGAACATTCAGGTGACTTTTTGCACTTGTTTTACTCACATTTTCTGGTGTCACTTCTTCATTTTTTCACTATTGTGCAGTAGCACCGGTTTTGTTTATTTGGTCCTGATGAAAGCAAGGACGTAGCAGTCCAATATTGCTGAAACATGTCGACCCGGCTTTACCTTAGACAGTCTACCTAACCTGACTGTCTTAGACAAAACAATTTTAATCTTGGTACAGGGAGCACTCATCGAATAAAGGTTGTTCTGTGCTCCCTTAACCAATTTTAGCACACTTTTGGTTTCTTTGTTCTTTACTCACGGTTATTCGCACTGCACACCCCAGTCCCATGATTTTTCCACTCACTAATATTGAGTGGCAGACCACACTGTAGTTGGTTCAGCAAAGGAGACTTTTCAACCACCTGGTCTCTCTTTGACTGTAATACAAACATTCTCAGACGGGTGGTCCGGATAAATCCCAAATGATGAAGGGCGGATCCGAAAGGTGACTGATGGGTATTTTCCTCATCCACTTGAGATGCTATGTGCACACTACGCTGCCTCTTAGTTAGTTAAAGGGCTTTGGACTGTTGGGTGAGTGTCTAGTACCTTTGAACTCTCCTCCTTTCTCTAGACCCTCTGGTACTTTTTGTAAATGTTTGCCTGCTGCTGCGACCTGATGTGTACTCCACCTCATCAATACTACTATACTGCTTCTGGAAAAAAAATTCTACCTTGAGCCTGAATTGAACTCTCAAAGGCCAGCCTTACAGTTTGAACCCTGCTTCTTCATCTGAATAAAGGACTACACGATTGATTCAGAGGGCTACTTTCCTGGCCTCCTGTTCAGAGTGACGGAAATAGCAGGGTCCAACCATCTTGAAAACGCACTTGGACCCAATTTGAGTGAGTCCTAACCCTGCAGGTGTTGCCCCTTATTCCTGAACCCTTGGTGGTGGTGCTAAAGTTCCCAGACAGCTCAATTCCAAAATGTGGGACTTAAAACAGTTTTGGCTATAAACTGCTCTGAGAACTAGGGAAGACTCAGCCCAATCTGCTTGTCTAGCCACTCAAGGTGCATTGCTGGTCGGCCTGACTTTGTGGTTGCTCCCACTACATTCTTCTCCACAGCAGAACATTCTAATCAGCAGTCCCTCACCTCCTGGAACTGTCTTCTGGTACTTCCATAAAAGTGACTAAGTCTGAACGTCAAAATCTTAACCAAGACTTCATACAGCCGCTCCCTGACGAGGATTCTCCCTCCTTGGGCACCACCTGCGCCTTGCCCTGCTGAACCTTACCTTCTCAGGCATTTTTAAATTGTTTTCTTGAAAATTCTTCTAAGTCTGAAGGTAAGCGCTGATCGGCCTTATTTTTCAACTTTGACCGGGTCTTACATGACTAGAGGTCAATGTTGACACTTTGATCTTTTAGCCACTTGTTCTTACAAAACAAATACAAAAATCATATTTCCAGTTCTACTGATTGTATTTTTCCAAATTGGTGTGGGATTCTTTTGTGTAGTGTTTGCACTTTATTACTGGGTGTGTGTTGCATTAATACTTTACATAGTGCCTCTAAATTAAGCCTGACTGCTTTTTTGTGCATAGCTACCCAGGGTTAAGAACAGGTGAATTTAATGACATTTGTGGTTCACACTGACGTGGATTGTGGCTGTTCCTTGACCAGGGCTAACACTCTAGTCAACCAACCACACACTAGCTCACATATCCTTATGGGAGTACTGCAGCATTTGCATGGGAGGCTAACAGATTGTGTGGGAGTTGTGGCGAAAAGCTGATATTCTTACAATGGACCATATGTTACATCCATCAGGGTAGTATGAAGTCATTTGTTGCAAGCCAGATGGAAAGTAGTTTGCCCCTCTCAACAGTGGAAATACATTCGATTACCCCGCTGCCTGATTATGAAATTGGGTAAATCTACATGATTTACTGGTGCAGAATTTACAGCCGAACCCCTACTGACATCTCTGCATATCAAGTGGCTGAATGTGCTCCACATGGATTAAACTGAGGAAGACTGGACAGAGTTTGTAAAAAGGTTTGGACAGGAGTGTGAGAGAATCCAGGATGAAGTTCTTCTTTCTAAATCTCTGCCGGATATGTACTGGACACCATATAAGCTCTCAAGAGCTGGACTCCTCATCAATCAAGCTACTGAATGTCTGTCTAAAGACACTGACACACACTCCATATCTTCTTTGACTATCCAGCACTGAGTATCCTCTAGTCACAGCTTGGCAGCACACTGGGCGTTACGCTCCAGATGCGGCTCCGTCTCGCTAGACAGTCTTACTGCATAATGAGGTAGATCTCCCTTCCCTGACTAATCATATGGGCTATCTCCTTCAAAATGCCTTAACAACAGCTAAGATCGGCATCTTGAGACATAGGCAGCCACCACACCTACCGCAAAATGATTAATGACTTACTGAACTGTACAAGATGGCCTCTTATGAAAAACCTTTATGTACTCTCCAGGATTCTTTGGAGGCATATCTCTCTGTATGGTCTCCCTTCCTGGAGGCAACATGACCTGTCTCAGTCACTCATTGTCTGCATCCTATTGGTCTGTGAAGTTGCCTGGGACCTGTCATTGTTGATGGGTAAACTATTCTACCTCATTTTATTTTACACATTCGCCTTCACTGACTCGTGTAATGTCCCTTCCTGAATTCCTTCCTCACCCCCCTATTCCTTCCTGCCATGGGGACTCCAGGGGTGGTCTTCAATAGCACAATATTACCCCATCCCCATACCTCTCTCCCCATCCTGGCCTGATAACCCATTTCCTGCTACTGTTAGAAGCTTGTGGGTGGCCCTATATCCTGATGATATTCCTCTTTTAATCAGAGAAGCAAATGTTTTTTTACTCCAGACCTGACCCTGCTTCCATGTTCCTATGCAGGCGCCTACAGTCTTTTTTCAATTATGGGATTGCTACTGTATTATTATGAGTTGTTGTGTTATCAATACCTGCAATACCAAAACATATATCTAAAAACATATCTGCTTCGTTTTCCAGAAAAGGAGAAGAATCAGCCTTCCGATGCCAGATTCTGAGGTTTGTAATAAAAGCTTTGATCCCAGAGAGAGTAGTGTAGGAAATAACCATCTTTTGAGTGATGTTCCCCCCCCAAAGTTTACAATATCTATATTGCTGGCAATAGAATTATGTGAAGTTCACTTTTAAGTGTCTCTGCTCTCCCTTTAAACATATCAAAATTGGCTTAACCCTGATCAGCGCAATTAATTCTCTTAATAAGGCCATAGTAAATGGCACAGAAATACACACTGACATGGAAAATTGTGTGTCAGACAGGGACTGAAGCACCTACTAAGCCATCAACTACAATGGCAAGGAAAACATTTCTTAAGGCCTCCTCTGTGTAGCCTGACAGCAGCAGTTTGAGCCCTGATGCACATAGTGGTCAAATGTAAAAATATGATTGTAAATATTACATAAGTCACCCCTAAGCAGACATTACTGCCCTCTAGATTGGGTTCATTATATTTGAGAGTGGACCACGAATGACATAAGAACTAGAATGTTCCTCCAATGACTAGGGCCAAAGCAGCATTGTCCCTGATTAGGCTGTAACTTTAATCCATAACTTTTTACCTCTGCTAGCTATAGACTCCATTCAAAGACTTCTTTACATTGAACAAAAATCTAATGCAATGGTAAAAGCTATTATTTACTAAATATATTACTTGTAGCAGGTGGGAGCTAATCTGCATCAGCTCCCCAGGCACTTCTGAGCCTGTCCTTTGCCTGAATTATCTTCAGAAGTGGTGTATAAATTGCTCCCAGATCTGAGACAATGGCCTTGATGTGAGGAGTTGTTTCCTTCCCCATACAGGAAGACCAGCTAGAGTGGCTTCCAGGAACTTCATTATCTTCAAAGGGGCCTGTCCTGATACAAACTAATGTTAGGTGACATATGGAAAGGCCTAGATTCTGTCTCCATAGTCAGGCTGGTTCCAAAACCAGTGGGATGACGGCTACCACCAGAATCAGATTTGAGTGACCACAGAAGACGAAACTGCTCATTCTGCACAAGAGGTTTCCTCATCTTGGAATTTGAGAGTAAGGGCCACAGTGGCATTGTTTGCAGTAAGGCAAGCAGAAAATGCTGGAAAGTAAACAAGGTTGCCCTTAGAAATGTTTACTACATTGGATAGAGGTTCCAGGAGTCATTCCCACCCACTACTAATGCCAGACACAAATGTGGCATCCCCAGGAACCATCCTCAGAAAACATTCTAGACATGTGGATGATCAGAAGGGAACTGGACTGTGCTGTTGGTGACCTGAGAGTTGCCCTGAAGGACTTGCTCCACCTTGTATCTAGGAAAAATAATGGGCTTCAGTTGGCTGACCTCCTGTGTGGCTACAGGGACACAACAAGCTACAGGAGGCCTTCTTTCCTGCAGTACCCAACAAAACTAAATATATAGACCGGAAAGAAACCTCAGGTCTTCAGACGCCCAACTCCTTGTTTGCCCACTTTTCAATCTGGCTACAATGGGAGGGAGATCTTTCTCGGTCGTACTACCGAACCTATGGAACGCCCTGCCCGAGGCACTCCGTAAGGAGGGTAATCTGCTCTGTTTCAGGAAAGCCCTGAAAACCAACCTTTTCAGAACAGCATACAACCCAGCGTAATTCCTGTCCTTTCCTCTACCCTTCACAGTCCCTTGGTTGTTATGACATGTGGTATAAGCGCCCTGAGACCTGCAGGTGACTTGGCGCTATATAAACCCGCAATAACAAATAACAAATAACAAAACAGTGGCAACGGGACACATATTGGTCTTTGCATGTCACTCTGGAAGTCTCTAGGTGCCTCCTAGGGGGCCTTAGCAGAATACTACTATGGTTGCTTGGGAAAGGTACTACAGTTTGGAAACAGGTTCCTTCACAGCCTTAGTGGAACTTGCCACAAAAAGTATTAAACCAGCAGTACTACAGCGTTGGATTGAATTTAAGCTTTGTCCCACTCGGGGCTCCCAGCGCCTGGTAAAACATGTTTATGTGCTGTTCCGTGTTGGGAGTAACCTGCTTCAGGTATCTGGCCTTTGGTTCTACAAAAGTGACTGCTATTTCAGTAACAGTCCACTCAAGGAGTATTTTTCCTTCCAGAAAGCTCGGAAGTCCATTTCAGAAGTGGGACATTTTGACTTCCAATCTTTTCACTAGGTCGATCCACTTGTTGTAGCTGACCTGGGTTCCTACTGTGGTCAGCCTCAAATTGTGCCTAGTTCCCTGTTTACTGCTCCCATAGACTATTGTTGTTGTCCTCCCTTGTTTATTTTTTTGTAATTTTGATGTCTGTCTGTGTGTCTTTGTTAACTAAATTTTACTATATTTTTCAATTCTGGAATTTGTATTCTTTTGTGTTATATTTATTATTTGGTGTTTTGAAATTATTACTGTTCAAATACTGCACACATACGTTACAGATTGCCCTAGGATAAAAATGCTGTTCTGTGCTATAGCTACTACTGGGTTAAGTTGAGGTTAATTCAGTTACTTTGACGTTTCATCCAGAGAGTGATTATTCATGAAGGTGGGTTGTCACCCACCCCAAATAACAATTCACTTTCTTACAAATAGTTTAACTCACACTGCATTCAATTTGTTTGGCATCTTCATTACTGATCAGAGTGGAACTCTTACACCATTATGCATGGGTAAGACGCAAGCCTAATATACCTAATATATTTTAATAAAGCGTGTTCATCCTTTTAGCTGTTACACTTTCATCTTGACTTCAACACTGGAGCAGGTAACCGATTTCACTTCTCCAAATCATGACTACCCAACCTCAACAAGCCCCTTCACCACTACATTGAACTGAGTCACCTGAATTTCCATGTCAACACCCTCTCCTCCTTTACCATAAATGTTCTGTAAAAAACATGAGAGAAACATCTCTTTTGCCTTGGGACAATTCATGATCATTGTTAGTTGGATATACTCAAACCATGCTAGAATCAAAATGGCAGCAAAGTATACTAAACATCTAGGGGCATATATATGAGAGCCTTGTATCATGCTTGTACCACGCAATGGGGTACATGGATGACACACAGCTCCAAATCATATTTATGAAGCCATACGAAGCCACGTTGTGTAGTTTTGAATGGCTTCATTAAAATGGAGTAAAGTAACGCAGCACAAAAATCGCGGCATTGCATAACTCTGCACAAGGGAGGAGTTCCATGGGCATTGCAGGTAGGTGTTCCCACACAAATCACAAGGTTTTTGACAGATACCCTGATTTATCAAACCTGCTAAACTTAGGAATGCGCCAAAAAGTTACGCCTCCCCAAGTGAGGCGTAACAAGGGGAAATATCTTTCTTTCTCCTAGTTTTCTCCTAGTTCTATTTGCAGCAAACATAGAAAGAGGAAAATGCCTCTATGGATTGTTTTTGTGTAGGAATGTGCCCCTTTATGCACGAAAATAGTCCTGCCTACAACACAGGCACCCTTGCAACATGGTGCAAGGGTTCCTGCTTTGTCGCTAGACTGCCGAAACAGTGCCAGCACAAAGGAAAAAGCAGGGACGTAACACAGGCCCAAAGCCCCCAAGTTCCAGGGGGCCCCTACAGAACAGCACTCTTGCTGCAGAGCCCCTGTTTGGGGAGGGGGCCCCTCCACGTGTCTTGCAGGGAGGCCCCCTCGAGTTTTCTACACCAGTGGGAAAAAGACAAGAATGTACTGCTTTGGATAAATACGGTGCATTCCTGCCCTTTCACTGTAATGCAGGGCAGCACAACAATTTAACTTGCTGCGCTGCCCTGTGCCACAATTCCCATACTAGTGTGAGCCTTTTCTGTCCTAAATGAATTGTAACATAATAGTTACTCATTCACTTTGCACAGATGTATAACTAAGTGACCTTGCCATCCTTACCTAATATGTGAAATATTTTAAATTACATTTTCCGGTGAAGAAAGATCAAAATTTACATAACTAGATAGTAACACAACTATACTAAAGACAATAACTTTGATCTGTGAAAATATTGGACAAAGACCTAATTTCTTTTAACATTCATGTGTATTATATTTGCACTTTAAGTACCACACAGTTTAATAAAGCATGGCTGGTTTAAATGGCTTGTCAAAATGTGTATGTTAAATGTCATATTATAGTTTGTATGGATTCATTTAAATGTATTTGCCCAAAACATATAATATGAGTTGAAGGAACTATCCTTTGCAGTCATTTATTGCAAGATTGTCCTAAAATGACAACCATGCAAACGTTATTACCTTGGCTACATATCAATATATTCTCTGTTGCTGCCTCACATTACTCCATTGTCCGCTTATGTCTAGCTCATTTATTATAGCAGCGTATTCGAAACAAGTCACTAATTTGTCTGTTTGGCAAGACAGCTGTGAAGGTTGTTCTCCTATAAGGATTTTTTGCAGAACTGCCATCATGCCAAGCAATTCATAAGGAATGCCACTTCTAATTACAATATGTTGAATTCGCTAATTTTATTTGTGAAGCATGAATATAAAAATTGTGACAATAAATCTGGGAAAATATTTCAGAATAAATGCGCTATGGGGCAGCCTG
The DNA here is from genome assembly GCF_964263255.1 of Lissotriton vulgaris. Classification (NCBI taxonomy): domain Eukaryota; kingdom Metazoa; phylum Chordata; class Amphibia; order Caudata; family Salamandridae; genus Lissotriton; species Lissotriton vulgaris. Next base: position 578,140 of record NW_028250454.1, read on the forward strand.
AATTTGCTTTACGACTACCATCTGCAGAGCTCCTGAAATACATCCAGGGGTGAATTGTATTTTAAACATTGCAACAACATATGAAAATGCATTATTTATAAACTGAAGCACTGCAATTTACTTGTTTGATTCCTGCAAATACATAAAAAGAATATTGCATTATCTACGAGTAAGTATTTGAGAATGCAAAGATCAGTCATAGAGTACTTTTATTACCGCTATTTCACTACAACTAGTGAGATAACAATTGCGGATTTGGTGACATTACAGTAGGCCTTGGCGGTAAATTTTGTTAGGCTCGTGGAATTTGCGATATCTTGACATTTTCGCGTTCAACAGAGAGCGCGAAAATGTCAAAACTTTCGTAATCTGCCGCAAAACTGAAGTTTTTTCTTGTTCGCGCTTTAAAAATGCGTTCTAGTGCGCAGTAGCTACTTACTGGGTCCCTGCACTCGCCGACAAGTTTTCCTATCCGTTTGCATGCGCCACGAGATGTTGGATTGTTGGTAACCGGTCACGCTATCCCACGTGAGTTTGCGATCGCGAACACGTCATTCGACCCGAACCAGGAAATAAGCATCGCGAGCAAGATGGACGCGCCCATTAGCGACCGCATGGGCAAGTTAGAGGTACATTTCCCTGCGAGCACGCAAAAACACATTGCGAACCGGCAGGAAAAGCAATCTCCGCATCTTTGAGAAAGTTCTGCATGCCCGCGGAGATTTTGCACAATTTTGCAATAGTTTGCAAAAGTCAATTTCGCAAATTCCGCCCACCCCTACATCACAGTAGGGGAGCAGAGACTAGCCACTCCAGGACCGACATTGGAGAACCCTGGTCTACAGCATTACTTTTCTCGTTTGAATTTACCCTTTTCACGGACGTCCCTTGACCTTGGATGTCACTCGGTTGTCAACCTTTCACCGCTCCTCCTAAACCAGCATGCCTCGTCCTTGATTCTGCTATTCCGGTAAGCCATGTGCCCTTAAAAGAATAAAAACCATTTCATGAAGACGTAGTCTAGGTAGAACCTGTCCTTTTTTTCTCTATTCTCCTTTCCAATGTATAACCGCTCAGTAACCAGATACTACTCATTATTACATGTTAAGGGTTCTTGTAACAATATGTCTTTCTCATTATTTGTTCACTTCCCTCCATGTTTAATCCCCACCGTCACATTTATTATTGTCTTCTGTTAGAACTGGCACCCTTGGCGTGGTTTCCCCATAACTTTCTCCCTGCAGACCTCTTGTTTTTGCTGACTTCGGGGGTCATTGTAATGCAGCCATTCTCCGCCCACGAGATAAGGATGGCGGGCGGTGTGCTGGCGAACGGAAAGCCTGTCCTCCACAGATCGACACAGGCAATTGTTACCATTGCCTGTTGCACCCAACCCACATCCACAAAATGGTGGTGGTGCCTAGCAGGCACCGCCAGCAGATTTGGATGCTGCATCCCCGCCAGACTGTGTAAGGCGGTTCAACCGCCAATCAAAGGCTGGCTGGGATGTACTTTAGGGTCCTGTGTCGGGCCCACCTTTTGCAGGGGCATGTTACTTGGTACTTTTGCACTTGGGGGGCACAGTTCCCTACACCAGGTAACTGGCTACGTGTGGTGCCTGCCACTTTGTGCAGAGAAATTCACAACATGCATGTTTATCATTGCAGGCGAGTGCGCCAGCCAGCAGCACCCACAGCAAAGGTAAACATGCACAATGCAAATGCCACAGTGGCATTCTCATTGGAATTACAAGTGGGGAACCACCGCCATATAGGCGGCCGCTCCCAATTCCTGGGATGATGCAGGCGGACTTGAGAGCATCCGCCATCGTAATCACCCTCTTAGTTTATGCTGGCCTCATTACTATGTGCACCTTACCACTGCTAAGTAGTGCTAAAGTGCTTGTACATTTTCCCTTAACATTGGCTTATACCCAATTAGCACATTTATTTTACTAATAAGTTCCTAGTGAAGTGACACTATATGTAACCAGGGCCTGTAAATTAAATGCTAATAGCGAGTCTGCAGCACTGATTGTGCCACTCACCTCAGTAGCACTCTAAGTATTTCTCAGGCCTGCCATTGCAGAGCCTGTGTGTGCACTTAAACTGCCATTTCGATTTGGCAAAAACAAATTTTGCTATGTCCAAACCTTCCATTTAATATATGTGTCACTCTTAGTGTAGGCCCTGGACAGCCCAGTTGGGCATGGTGCAATGTGTTTAAAAAACAGGACATATACTTTCAAGATTTATATTTTCTGGTAATGATAAACTCTATAACATTGGAGTAGTTCAATTATACTTTATAAGTGGAATTTACGAATTGAAAGCATTAAGTGGTTCATGTTTGGTGTCTCTGGAATCACAATTTAAAATTGTAACTTATCGTGAAGTCAGATTTTAAAATGAAATTTTGTAAATGCCACTTTTATACAGTTATTAAATTCACAACAGATGGTCAGTTCTGACGTATGATCACAAGCCATACAAACATTCGCAAGTCCAATGTATTCAATAATAGTTACTGCTATTTGTTTCTTTCGAATGAAATTTACCCAACTTTAATTTTTAGAATTGACACTCAAAGGAGGAACAACAAAAATTAAAATTCAATAATACACACTGTACCACCCACTGCATATACAAAACATGTACATACATTCAAATTAGACTAATCACATGAAAGCCATTTGTACAATTCACATATACATAAAAGAACAATCAACATAAATATTAAACAGTTCTGAATTAGCCAAGCCCAAACTGAGGATAAACAATAATTTGCAGCAACTCAATCCAGATTCCTTCGATCCTGTAACCAATGGGCACTGCAAGCTAACAATGCTCTACTAGTGCCACCTGGAGAGTCCATCAAAACTTTGCCTATTGGACCATGGTTGCATTTTAATCCAATAATGCTTGTTAGTTGCGCTGATGTTGACACATTTCAAACCTGTATATCTCTTTGTCGGTTCTCTTTAGGACTAAGATCTGTAAAAGAAACAAAAATCACAATGGATACCTGTGCATCACAAGCTGCAGTGGTGGATGTATATTGTGCACCTCCATCACATCAATTAAAAAGATCGTACCTTAATACAACTATTATTGAATAGAGTGGTCTGGTGAGTATTTGTATGGCTTGTGATCCTATGTCTGTACTAGCCATCTGTTGTGATTTTAGTTTTTTAGTGGCTTACTGATGAATAGGGTCCAACCCCATAGTTACTAGACTTTTAGAAAGTTGGCATTTTCTTGCCTTAGCCATATGGTGCCTGAAGTCTGGCTCTGGTCACATGACTGGCTGAAGCTGACAGTTCGTCTTTGTGTATTCCTCGTAGACAGCCACACACAAAAAGAACTAAGGTGTGGCTGGATCGGCCATCACTGGCAGGATGTGGAGAAGTGTGGCTCAGTGGTTAGAGCGGCAGACCCTGATGCAGAGTTCTGACCGGGACCAGGGTTTAATTCCCAACGCGGCAGGGTCTTGGGCTCAATGTCCATGAACTCGATAATTCTCGCCTCGGTGCCTACTCTAATCATGGGTCACACTCCGCAACTCTGATCAATAGCTTGCTTATTCTCCACAACGGCCCTAAAGCGCTGGGATGCCTGGTTTCACCTTGGGGGTGCCCAGTAGGGAGCATCTCACAGGGAAAGCCAGGACGGGTTCCACAGCTGTATACAGCCCCAAGATGCCTGTCAGGTGATAGCGCGCTTTACACGTATACATACATTTACATTTACATTTACATGGGAGGGAAGAGCCGGACACAGCCCCACTTGCACTTGAATAGACGTGTCCTGCCTCCACACAAAGGGCTGCATACCCGCTATAGTTAGTCAGGATCCAAGGCAGGGAAGGTAGGACATGCGTTCTTCCAAAGCATGTCTCCAAAAGCTTCTCTCCACTTCAAAGGCACAACTACGTACAAAAGAAGGACCTCAGAAACCATCTCTTCAGTACACTTCTGGCCCGGTGGATACTTTGCCAGGAAGAAGGACTGCAGTGCAGCTCTCTGCTGAATTGTTGCTCTGAAGGAACTGCTGACCTGCTTTGCTGACCTGCTTCCTGCTGCCCTCTTACCTGGAGAAGAAGAACTGGATCTGCAACTTCATCTTGAATGCAGGGTCTCAGAGTGATTCCAAGGGCTTATCTGACAGACTCCTGATCTGAGCCTTAGCTTCATAAAAGTCTCCCCAACCAGCTCATGGACCAAGCTGCAGAAAGTTCCTGACACCCAAGCGGTGCTTCCCAGGTCCTGGAACTTTGGTGTTGCTCACAAGCTCTTGAACTCAAGTTTTTGGGTTCTCCGCGAATGGGTCCGTTTGCACCGGAACCATGTCGCTCACACCCAACTTCAGTGTGAGTCACCGCCAGCCTGTCTCATCGCACAGCAAGAATCATTCACCGGCGGAGGACTGACACCGTGAAGCTCCAGTGCTCCTGCCCTCAAAGACTGGCCTGCACTTTGTGCCATGCTGACCACTGCCTGTGACACTCTCCTTTCGCTCTCTGATCCTTTCCAACATGAACGGGACTCTTAGCACAAAACCTGAGAACGTAAAACTTCAGTGGGACTAATCTGCCATTGTATCTGTCTAGCACTCCATTATGGTCTGCCTGGACATTTGGCTTTGACCCGGTCCACTATGACCAGATAGCTGTGGTTAACGCTTTCTTCTTTTCAGTGCATTTTTACCGTTTATTTTCAAAAATGCATGACTTTGTTTATACTGATTGGATTTTTGTCATTTTGGTCTTTAAAAAAAATTAAATTAAGCTCTATTTTTCTAACCTGGAGTGGGATCTTTTTGTGGGGTGTTCTTCTCAGTTTTACTGTTTGAAGTGTTGCAAAAATAAGTTACACATTGCTTTTAAGTTAAGCCTGACTGCTCTATAGCTAGCTACCAGGGTAGGAGCACAGAATAACTTTTGATTTGCTTGTGCCTTACCCTGACTTTGATTGTGGTTGCTGCTTGACCAGGTCTCACACCCCAGTCAACCAGTAATCTAGTTTCTAATGTTTTCCATTGCCATTTCTTTCAGTCCTACAAGTTAAATCCCTCACGACACACCTAGAAGAAATGTTCTTTTCCTCTGCCCTCCCACTAGAAGCATATCTCATGCAACAGCCTTGTGGATTCTCCATTCATAAGCACCTTGGGGCATATTACCAATAACAGGCGAAAAATATCGCTAACGATATTTATCGCGACAAATTTTATCGCCAAGCATCGCCTGGAAATATCGCTGCCGTAGCGAGGTATTACCAATACCGCGCAAGGCGGCGATATTTCCCCAGAAATGCGATAAAAGCGTGCGGTAAAACTAGGGTGACCGCGCTAAGCCGTCGCAGGCTAATGTGAAAAAATTCACGTTGGGCCTATCAGCGATGATTATCGCTAAACCAATAGGCCCAAGTCTACCATATAAGGGTGGGCGTAAAATCCGTTTCGCGGGCGAATTTGCGGATTTTCCGCGATTTCGCGATTCGCGAATCTTGCGAAATCGCGGTAAAATCCGCGAATCAGCGGGGACACATTTTCAGCCAAGCAAGGGTTACAGCAGCAGGTGCAAAAGTTGAACCTAATTTCTTTGTAACCTTTTGCAAAAGGGTTACAAACAAATTAACTTCAACTTGGACACCTGCTGCTAATTGCTTCCTGGCGCCTCGTTGCCTACTTGCAACTATTCTCTGACCCTGCTCTGACCCTTGAAGCAGGGTCAGAAAATAGTTACAAGTAGGCAGCGAGGCACCTGTCCAAGGAATTAAACCTCATTAGGAAGCACTTACAGTTATAAAAAACAGGAAGAAGAGAGAGGATGGCAAATACACCCATTTTGAGTTGTCAGGAGGGGTTAAACTAAAAGAGACCTTTACAGCACAATTTTCATATGCATTTTGCTAAAAATAAAAAGCTGTATGTTCTGTAGGGGCAACTCAGGAATCTGGCCCTTCAGAGATACTGCCTCTCTTTCTTTCTCTCGTCCTCTCTCTCCCTCTCTCTTTCCCTCTCTTTCTCTCTCTTTCTATCTATCTATCTATCTATCTATCTATCTATCTATCTATCTATCTAACTACCTATCTATCTATCTATCTCTCTCTCCCTCTCCCATAAACGACTGCATGGGTAACTTCGCTATGCAAGCGGCTTGCGAAGACGCAAAAAGCCTCGCGAACACGCAAAAAACCCGGCGAACACGCAAAAAACCCCACAAACACGCAAAAAAACGAAAATTCGCACAAATTCGCGAATTTTGCGGATCGCGAATTCGCAAATCCACAAATTCGCGGATCACGAATTCGCAAAATTCGCCCATGCTTACTACCATATAACGCGTTAGCGGGACGAAAAAATGCCCGCTAAACCGAAAATCGTTGCTAAACATGGAGAATATTCAAAATGATGGTGAGCAGCCAGGGACTAGTGCAGAGGGCACAAACACAACCCAGGAAGGCCAGGCAGAGACCCAGGGAAGGGGCAAGAGGAAGAGGAACCCAAAGTTCACTCTAGATGAGAACCAGGTACTGGTTGAGGAGGTGACACGACACCAGCAGGAACTCTTCGTGAGTTCCACCGTCACCATGGCGAGGAAAAGGGACATATGGCAGGACATAATGACCAAGGTCAATGCCGTGGGGGAGCACAAGAGGACAGTGGAAGAGTGTAAGAAGCGGTGGCACGATACAAAAAGCAAAACAAAAAAGAAACTGGGAGCAAACCTAAGAGCAGCAAGTGTGACGGGAGGCCGTGGACCAGCTCCACAGGAGGAGCTGGATGAGTTGGAGGAGCTGGTAGCGAACGTCATCAGTGAGGAGACTGTCATCGGAGCCACAGGCCAGGATTCTGCTGTACTGGAAGTCACACAACAACACCAGGGTGAGTGTCAAACAGGAACAGGTGGAAGTGGGTGGATGGGCACCGTCGCATTCATGTACCATGCAAGTCTTTACAGTGCATACCCTCATGTACTGTAGAGCAAGTCCTGGAGAGCCCGGGTCATGCTGGCATAGGGACACATCACCAGGAGGATGAGGGCAGATGTTTTGCTGTTGCACAGTTGGCACATAATGTCGTCAGTGGCAGACATGAGTACTGGCAGGGTGCTGTAGACTTGAATGATGCAGGCCTGGGATGGGTACTGGATGTTGTTGTCTACCAGGTGGTGGGCCAGTTGCATGTTGAACAATTCCCAGTGATCGGCCCTGGAAACAGGAGCAGGGAGAAATGCTGGAAGCACTTCAGGTCCATGTGGCCTGGCTTCGGCTAGTTGAGGAGGGTGTAGAATAAGTTGTGTTCCAAGCTCCATGGAAATATTGCTGTAATGTAGTCAGGTCAGATAGCAGCATCTGCCATGTTACATACGTGGTGTGGGAATAGGTGTGACAGGGAGCGTGAGTGGATGGAGTACATAACCTTGTGTATCTTGTAGCCGTTGACATTGGACCGGGAGGTCAGGTGGCATGCGCTGCTGGTGTACACAGGGGAGGTGGGCCCTGGCATAGTTTGGGTGGGTGTCGTGTTGAAGCTGTCATGGATATCAGCGAGCTATCAGTAGAAGAAGATGGCTAGTGAGTTGCACAGTTCTACTCAGGGAGTCATGTTGTTGGTGTTGGAGCGTGAGCCAAAGAGTTCCCTTATGATGCAGAAGAGACCCTTGCTCCTGTGTGTGTTGTCATCCAGTTAGGTTTAGAAGGAACAACCCTTGGTCAATCACAAGAGGTGGAGATGTATGTGTATGGCATCCTTGTGGTCTGTGTGGTTGTCTGGAGTGTATATGGTGACCAATAACCACTCCTGTTTCCGGCATCCAACTCAGGATACACACCAGCACATTGGTGAACGTGGCGGCTGGCCTGCTGTTGTGGGTTTAACAGGGTTCCTTGAGTGGCCCAAGTGTGTTGTCACAGTTGTACATACACTGCCTGAGGTGGCGGCCTGCAGCGTAGGAGTTGGTCGAGATGTTGTGTGGCCTGTGGGTAAGGGTGGTGATTAGCTGGTCTACAGTCACTCTCCTCCAGCAGTGGTGAGTTACCCGTTGTGTGCGGTGGTCTGTGGACTGTACATTGAAGTAGGGAATGGATGCAGCACGGTACAGTCCTGTGGAAACAGGTGTTGTGTACTAAAGTAACGTGGGTGCCTGTGTAGAAGGTGGTGTCCAATGTGTGACCAGCGGCGTGGGTGGAAGTGTTGGTGTGACGAGTTGGCTGAGGCTGAGGTTGGCTAGTGTGGCCGACAGGCTTCTGGAGTTGGTGTTGTTCTTCTTCCTGAGCTGGAATGTCCGCTCCACGAGGAGGATGTAGTCTGTGGAGGTGAGTGCATGGTTGCAGGCGAGGTAGGCGAGGGATTTGCTCAATTGACAATGCGGTCTGGGAGGGCTGGAGATGAGTTTACCTCTGAGGGTGGCGTTGGGGTTGGTGTGGATCTGGAAGTGGAGATGTCTGGCAGTGTTGAGAAATAAATTTGTGTGGGTGGTGAGCTTGAGGGTGGCAGTGGTGAACCAGAGGGTAGTGTGAAGAACAAAATAGTGGCAGGTGTGAACCAGAGGGTGCTGTGAGGAACCAGAGGGTGGCATAGCTAAACTGCCTGGGAGACCTGTGTGTCTGAGCCCCGTGCTGCATAACTGCCCCTGATCCCTCCCAGTGTGAAAATATTATTTTGCACAATTGCCTGTGGTCCCTCAGGGTGTGAGCACATATTGTGCCAAGTTACCCCCTAGCCCCACTACATATATACCCGTAATGCACAGCACGATCATGCCCTTGCACCATGAAGTCTTGTGCCTGGATGCTCCATATCTGTGTGGGTGGTAACACCGTCAGTGCAGTCAAAATGTAAAGTCATAACTACCTACACAGCACCATCAAACATCTGTCCCCCTTGGCACAGGTATGTGCATGTACCATTCTTGCAGCACCTGCATGCCCCTGCACCCTACTGCCCAGCTCGAGCATAGTCCTGTATGGGGCATTTAAGTATGAGATGGGACATTGTCCAGCAGCAGCAGCTGCATGTGCATGAACACACTGAGCTGGATCTGAATGGCTATGTACCAACACGCACAGCAGAGCAATCTTGGACATCTGTAGGATTCTGGGGTCCAGAGCCAAACATATATTAGCATCCATTACTTTCCCAAGCCCCATTCCTCTGAAGCTCCTGTGACAAGGTGCCTGCATTCTTCTCACCTGCTGCTCTGCTTGGTCTCTGACCCCTTCTAAACAAGATGCATGTGAACTCACATAGAAAGTCTACCTGTTTGGCAACCTCCACCACACACTAGCAGTATGAACCATCTTCTCGGCCGTACACACTATAACGGGCAGTACACTCAAGGGACCTTGTTGCATTATGGTGTGCTGGCAAAGTGACAGGCACATGTGGGCACATATTTGTTCATATTGCAACCAAATGCACAAGTACGCCAGCAACTTAGCAAAATTGTGGACTGTCTTGCCATTCAGTGCAATATAGCAGAACGCTAAGTAGCTGGGGGTATATTACCAAGCAATAGCGATCATTATCGCTGAGCACCGAGGAGTGTATACCGCTGAGATACCGTGATATTATCAAGGTTCATCTCAAAAGCGGTAAATATCCTGCGAAATGCATTAATATGGCAGAAAAATCAGCTAAATACATGAATTATCGTGACAATGCTCTTAGCCATGTTATCCACCTTCCATTGGATAACATCGCTAAGAACTGATTTTAGCAGGCGTTAGCTTTTTGAGATATTTGCGCTTAGCGCAAATATTTCCAAAAGTAGTTAATAGGAGTCAGAGATGCTAGCAACTGTTTTCAGACGCCAACATCTTGGCACGCCCAATTTGCAAGTCATTAGCGATAATTATCGCAGACATGCAAAGTGGGCACCTAAATTCCTGCTATCGCCTACAAGCTGTTGCTAACTGGTGTTAGCGACAGCTTGGTAATAGGGCGACAAAATTATTGCCGCATGAGCGGGAAAAAGTCCACCTAATGCGGCGAGAATGCCCTTGGCAATATGCCCCCAGATTTTGCCCATACACAATAAATCCAATGTAATCTGTCAACCATGCAAGTCAACAGATACCACACCTAAGGTGTACTGAACACTATACATGCATCCCAGTAACAGGTTGCATCCAAAGTCACACATACAGGGATCATACCACTGATGACCTGAGAAGCATACAATGTGTGAAGACCCACACTCTGCAACCTACCTGACACCAATGCAAGTAGTAACCAATTCAAAAGTATTTATTGTACACATAATAAACTAAACTACACATATAATACTGACTAAACCCTACTACACAAACTACAAAAGGACATAAACCCCCCACCCAAAGAGAAAATAAACAATAACAATATCTCACTACACTAAACTAACTATACCTAATCTAAAACTATTCTACATCTAAATCCTATTATACAACTATATACAACCAAATAACTAAGAACAAGGAGGGAAGGCAGAAGAGGGGTGTGGGGCAGAAGAAGTCCAGGTTTAAAGTATTCCAAGTTTAACAGCAATGTCATTCACCCGCCGGTTCAGGGTTATCAGTTCATTGCGCACATCGAGGAGCAAGTTGTTGTTCCTGGCCAGCTCAATTAGTATCTCTTTATGGGTCTCAGCCATTGGCGGCGTTGTGGTGGGTGCCCCCAGATCCTGGGCTGTTGTGTACTGGGCTGCTCCCTGGCTGGGTGCAGCTTGAGCTGACCCCTGGCTGCTGGTACTCGGAATTGCTGCAGTGGTTGGGATGGGAATATCAGGTGAGACCACTGTCTTAGATTTCTTAACTCCTCCAGCCTTGCCACCAGCCTTGGATTCCTTTGACTTGTCTCTGTGTCCCACAGCCTCTGGCATCGCGTGCCAGGTCCCATCCTTCTGAGCAGCCGCGTATTTCCGTGCCATGGACCTGTACCCCTTCTTAACCCTGCAGATGTGAACCCACCGTTCCTTAGCCACATTGAAGGCATGTGTCTCCTCTGCATTCATGTTGTCTGAAAAAAATAGGAAATGTCAATCCCAACCAATGACACTGGTTCATTTGCCTATCATCATATTATTTGGCACAAATCACATACCACATGGGAGGCAACACACATGTCACATCCTGTAACGTCTCAAAGTGACCTGACCACATAATTGACAAGCCCTACTTTCTACAATACAGGCCCTGGAACGTGACATGACAGTACATGGCAGGTGTGATGTACTGACAAATTAGACTCCAAATGAGACAGTGATAACATGTCACCTTTGTGCATCCTGAGAGTGTGCAAGTAGTCCAATTAACATTAGTAGTGTGGCACTACCCCTCCATGGGCAGCACCACCCTCATCTGACCCTGTGACACACTGCTGCTACTGCTGTACGATGCACATGTGCAGACATGTGTGTCTATCTGAAAATGTGTACAGGTCATGTAGTCACTGACAAGACAGCCACTCTTTTACATGTTTGCCAGTGTGGCTGTATGAATATGTCAATTGAAACTCAATGTAAGCTCAGCCTACATGCATGGGAAGAAGACCGGGACACCCCTACCAACAACAGGTGTCAAGAATATCAAGAAAGTTCTCCACAATATTGCTGCGTACATCGGCAGGAAACAGCTGCAAAACACGCCATAAAGGCCTTGACAATATGCACCTGAGAAATCACATAGCTGTCCTGGTCATGGGGCAAGGATCTATCCTAAGTCCAAAGCTGTTCAATCTATACTTGAGCCTGCTGGGCAACGTCGGGAAATTGTACGGCTCATCTAAGCGTATTGTATGCTGACAATAACCAGTAACTGAGTACGTGTGGGACAAACTACACTGACACACGTCTCTGTTGTACAAACAGCATGTTTAACATGAGTAACTAGAAGAGCACCAACAAACTCAAACGAAACAGCAGTAAAACATACCTCATTCCGTTTGGCAGCCCTGAGGTATCTTGGTCACATGAAAGGTGGCAGCTGGAACTGTGCTCCTGTCCCCCTTGCAAACATGTGATCTTACACCTACGACTAACAAAACAACATGCCCTGTCCTGGACAAAGCCCGTCAGGCAGGTAATTTTCACCTGCTACGGGTTCATGTGTAAAATATGGAATAACTCCAAATGCCATCCTATTGAACCAAGGAACCCTTTGCTGTAGGGCCTGCCCATCAGCCACACCGATGACAGCAATCCTCTGATTTTTTGACTACATTTAAATATTTGTGTCAAACAGCAGACCCTGCAGAATCTGCCAGCCACACTGACTCACGACCTGTCGCCTATAACCCCTTCCACACCTACATAGAAAATACACCACCGGCTCATCATGCGGCAGAAAAGTAAGTTTAAGAATCAGAGTTGCATGCATGACACCCTGTCTAACCCAGGACCTAAAGACCTCATAAAGGAGAAGGACTGGGATGGGCAAAATAGACCACTTAGATCCTGGTATAAAACGTTCATGACCCAGTCTTGTGTCAGTCCCTCTCAACATGGCTACGCTAGGTAACTTCTCTTGCCCCTTGGCAGTGTAATGAACTGCCCCCTCACCCATTATCCATCTATCAACACAAACTCTCCTGTGAAAGTTGGTAAACTTGCCTGTTCCCTATGTGGTGCAACATTGCCTTGAACCTCGATGGCACAGTTTCATCTGATTTACACTGCAAAAGGACCTTCAAACCTTGTGTGGATGATATGTGATCTAATCATACCTTACACATGACATGACCTTAACTGGGCATGATATGGGTATGTCCCAGGGCATATAAGTAAACGTCAATGTCGGCTTCAGTGGCAGTGTACTGCAGATGAAGCGTGGATACATCTTCTGGCTGGTCTTGATAATATGTAGCCATGTGTGAAAATCCTGTAGTGTAATGCCTGCATGATCCCTGGATCATTGTCTATTTAGCTATAATCTGTGCTGGATGTCATGCACAGGTAATCAGAGCAGTCGCATTGTCCCTTCATGGACAAAGTCACAACTTAGATAGATATGCGTCTAACCACTCTCTTATACATATTGTCTGAATAATAACATAACAATACTCAGCACCTTGTGGCCCAGTGACATGCTGAACACACCAGCATTGCAAAACTACCGTGTGTTGCATTACTCACTGACATCCATTACATCACACATGGCAATTTACATTACAATTACTCACCAGTGGCTTTTGGGTCCTTGAAACGATCCACGTCACCCTGCGTGATGGGTCGCCGACCATCTGTGAGTGAACCAAATAAAATATGTGTCATTGCATGGCATCCAGAGACATTACATAAACATGAGGAACAACTTTTCAGTCACAGGAAATGCTACATCACTTTGTAGGGGATTCACACATTGTACTAATGACTCTGTGCACTTTCATTGGCATGCACACATGGGCTTGCTAATGCAGTGGTGGCCAAACATAACATAACCACAGTCATACATGCACATAACAGTTGGGTTTTGCCATTTATAAGCACCATGTCCACACATGCATCATGTGTACGTTGTACTGCGAATGATGGTAACTATGCATTTAGTAAGAGGCTGATACACAGTCCTTTGGGATGTAAAACACTCTGGAGCTGTCAAACGCACACATTGCATAATCACCTGGCAAGGATATATCTACACATGACCCATGTACAGGGGCCGTGTAGATACAGTCCTGCTGCTCATGGATTTGAGCATCTGTCACACTGTGTACTGTTGTGGGGGGGGGGCGTGGGGCTAGCTGGACCATTAATATAACTTGTACACAGATTGCCAGCTACACACTTACTTAAATCCTCTATTTTTGAGGGAACAAACCATAAGAGACTTCCTGGTTCGTACGGGTATATCACTCTAACCCTTTTATTATTCATTTATTTTTTGTCTTTTTTAGTATCGATGTATGAACGGGACACCTTATCGTTTTGTACACCTTATATACAATTATTTACAATTTGCGATTATTTACAACTCAAACACATACACATAACTAGTTGTATTATACAAAGTGAATTGCTCTGATATATATACACTCAAATATTCATACTACGAAGAAAAAATCATCCGTAATTCCATAAAGACCAGAGTCAAAAGTATAAACTTGATGACAATCATAAATCAATGAACTACAGTTAAATGTAGGCAGTTCAAAAAAGGAAAAATAGACTTCAAATTAATTCATTCAGTCCATTCGACCAATAAATGGCTAATCTTTTTACGCCAACGCGTTTCGAATCCGGTATGTCAACTCTACGGATTCTCATCAGGGCTCTGTCTTAATACGGGATATCTGCAAGTGTATAAAATAAAACTTGTTTTAGCTACATTTCTGACAGTTGTTTAGCTTCCAACTACATTTAACTCGTATTCCTTTTATTACCTGTTGAACCAGCAGCCGCCGGTCAAGGGTAGAGTATTAGTTCTGACTGAGTTTCTTTTCTTTTCGGGATCTAAAAACAAATACAGGTATCATGACCTGTTCTTGCTCACTTTCTATGAACAGAATGGGGCACATGTGTTATCAACATACCTTACTGGATCATTCTCGTGATCCTACGTTTCCACCAAATGGGAGTTAATTTTCAGTCTTGTATTACAGCCTGAAAATAATGAGAATAACGTTTTACGCGCTTTTTATGCACAGACGGAGAGAGTATGGCACTCGTTGCTCTACTCGGCATACCTGCTCTGAGGGATTCCTCGCTTGGGCTGTTCGTGTTCTAATCGGTTGCAGCGGTAAACGCTTTCTAACCATGCAGGCACCGCTTTCCTCAGTCCTTTTTACTCGCGCTCGCTTTCCCTAGAGGAAATAACAGCGTTTTATTAGGTTTCTGGGGCTACTGCATTATTGGTAGCAAATCAAACCCATGTTAGCTCTAGACTTACTTGAACAAGCTGTGACTCGGCATCTAGCTCTCATTCACTTAGTTTGGCAGCCATGTTGTAACATGGTTTTAGACCTACTTAAAGCTACTTGCTTGGCGGCCATCTTAGAGTGGGGTCGCTAGTTTGGCAGCCATGTTGTAACATGGTTTTGGACCTACTTAAAGCTACTTGCTTGGTGGCCATCTTAGAGTGGGGTCGCTAGTTTGGCAGCCATGTTGTAACATGGTTTTGGACCTACTTAAAGCTACTTGCTTGGTGGCCATCTTAGAGTGGGGTCGCTAGAGAAGGCTATCATTTAGATGTGAAAAAAGGTGAATTTAAACCACATATGAACACATATGCGCAATTACCATCGACTCTTTCTTTTGGAGGCACTGTACTAGATATAGCTCACACTCTAGATATTTCAGATAGCGAGTTGAGCCCGCTGAGTGCGCTATTAAACTTAAGTATAAGATAGGCCTCTTTTTTTAGTAGAAGTTTATCATGGTCAATGGATCTAGACTGTTGCAGAGCATATAGAATTGACCACTTCAAGTCATTCTCAGTGTGTTTATTTTCAATGAAATGCTCCACCATGGGTGCTGTAAGCACTTTATTCTTGATTCTAGATTTATGTTGCGTTATGCGCAGCTAGATGCCGAGTCACAGCTTGTTCAAGTAAGTCTAGAGCTAACATGGGTTTGATTTGCTACCAATAATGCAGTAGCCCCAGAAACCTAATAAAACGCTGTTATTTCCTCTAGGGAAAGCGAGCGCGAGTAAAAAGGACTGAGGAAAGCGGTGCCTGCATGGTTAGAAAGCGTTTACCGCTGCAACCGATTAGAACACGAACAGCCCAAGCGAGGAATCCCTCAGAGCAGGTATGCCGAGTAGAGCAACGAGTGCCATACTCTCTCCGTCTGTGCATAAAAAGCGCGTAAAACGTTATTCTCATTATTTTCAGGCTGTAATACAAGACTGAAAATTAACTCCCATTTGGTGGAAACATAGGATCACGAGAATGATCCAGTAAGGTATGTTGATAACACATGTGCCCCATTCTGTTCTTAGAAAGTGAGCAAGAACAGGTCATGATACCTGTATTTGTTTTTAGATCCCGAAAAGAAAAGAAACTCAGTCAGAACTAATACTCTACCCTTGACCGGCGGCTGCTGGTTCAACATGTAATAAGAGGAATACGAGTTAAATGTAGTTGGAAGCTAAACAACTGTCAGAAATGTAGCTAAAACAAGTTTTATTTTATACACTTGCAGATATCCCGTATTAAGACAGAGCCCTGATGAGAATCCGTAGAGTTGACATACCGGATTCGAAACGCGTTGGCGTAAAAAGATTAGCCATTTATTGGTTGAATGGACTGAATGAATTAATTTGAAGTCTATTTTTCCTTTTTTGAACTGCCTACATTTAACTGTAGTTCATTGATTTATGATTGTCATCAAGTTTATACTTTTGACTCTGGTCTTTATGGAATTACGGATGATTTTTTCTTCGTAGTATGAATATTTGAGTGTATATATCAGAGCAATTCACTTTGTATAATACAACTAGTTATGTGTATGTGTTTGTGTTGTAAATAATCGCGAATTGTAAATAATTGTATATAAGGTGTACAAAACGATAAAGTGTCCCTTTCATACATCGATACTAAAAAAGACAAAAAATAAATAAATAATAAAAGGGTTAGAGTGATATACCCGTACGAACCAGGAAGTCTCCTATGGTTTGTTCCCTTAAAAATAGAGGATTTAAGTAAGTGTGTGGCTGGCAATCTGTGTACAAGTTGGCACCCTTACTGGCATGTGGTCATTAACCATCACATAGTAATGTGACAGCAAGTGACACACAGAGAAACTCTGTCCCACATCTGGTCTGCATACTGCAAATATGTGTTCACACCTCACTGAGAACGTGACTACTCACTCCAACTGTCAAATCATGGAGCCATACAAATAGGGACATTAGCATTGACTACTCACACACCTACTGTACTGTAGCACACCAAGGGACAGTATTACAGTTAGTGGTGCATACCACCAAATCAGCATTGAGGCAAGAGTAAATGTGCACCATGGCCCAACTCACATGGTGAGCTGCATGTCCCATGCTGCGCACCATGCTGCTAAAATGGCACTTATACATCAGGCATCTGTGCTGTAAATGCAGTGCATTGCAGGAGTTGTGAAGCATGTGGGGCGCAGCTCCAGCAATGCTCTTGTTGGCCCAATCTTGTCAATGCTGCGTCAATCCTCATGCCTGCTTCAGGCAGGCCCAGAGTTAAGACGCAGCATTGCCATGAAAGTGATTGACTGAAACCTGAAATATTTCACTCTGTCACTTTACAGAGGTGTTCCTGTGTATGAATTCCCTCCTCTGCGGCAGAACGCATCCTAAAGGTGCATAACTTTAGAAAGTGACGATTCTCCCAGAATTGTGATATTGTACATACCCTGCACCATGACGCTACTTTTGCGTTGCCGCTTAGTCACATAAGTAATTCAACTGCGCCGCCAAATAACCCCAAGAGGCATGTAAATCTGCTAAAATGTGCCAGGAAGTGGGAGTCCAAATTAATCTTAACTGAAGCAAATCATGTCAAATCACATAGGGACAGATGTATCAACATTCCCTTTTGCGATTACTAAATAGCGATTTCTAAGGATTCGCTAATTTGAAATCGCAAAATGGTAAGTATGTAGGCAATCGCTTATTGTTAGCGATCCATCAACATTCCTACATTGCGATTAGCAATTCATTTCTATGTGCCAGGAGGCCCATAGGAATTAATAGGAAATTTAGCAATTACCAATTTGCTAATTGCAAATTGAGAATGTTTCCAATGGTGCAGGGGTGTCACAAGAACACCCTGCAGCACCCGTGAAAATGACATGTGTGCACATATGGCGCACATACATGCCCTAAGGGCATGTATGAGCGTCACATGGCTGCTTTTGATGTAAAAAAAAGAGCACATTTCAAAAATAGCGCTACTTACCACCAACTAGAAGTAGGTGGTAATTTGTGAATCCTAAATGGCAATTTGGAAAGTTATTTGCCCTGATACATTGCATGTAAGGAATTGCTAAAGTAGCTATTCCTCAAATGCTATCGCTAAATAAGGAAAGGAAAATTTTGCAATTCCTAACTTTGCACAAATAATGTCACACAAATACCATTTACCGAAAAAGGGTTCGCTGACGCCGCAAATCAGCTAATGTCTGCGTTAACAAACTATTTTTGCCTTGATACATATGGCCCATAGGGAAATGACATTGTCATCAACACCTTGTCACAGTATCACAGTAATGAGTCAGCATGTACATGCCATGCACACATGTCACACACGTAACTCACTTACATAACATTTGAACATTAAAGTGAAACAATGGCTTTTGGACTTACCACCCTGAATGCCTGGCATCACTCCGGTGTAATCCAGGAGGTCGGCCTCCCGCGCAGTCATGTCCTGCCAGCGGTGCTTCCACTGGTGCACAGAGCGTGCTATCTTAAAGTAGTGCTCCATTTGGAGCCTCACACGCTCCCAGCGCTCATTCCGTGCCCCCACAGCATACCCCTGCAGGATACGCCCCCTGCCTCCAACATATTTGGCAGATAAAATTTTATCAGCCATAAACCCCCCCCAATGCCTCCTCACTCATCCTCCCCGACCTCCCAACAGCAGTTATCTCCCTGACCCCCGTAACCCACTTAAAACTAATAAAAATTAACCCACTTAACAAACTCTCTATAAAAATATACAAACTAACCCCTAAATAAACTCTACAAAACAGAGGACACTAGACACACAAACTGTGTACAATACAACAAACACAACTAACAGACACTGCAGACAAACCAGAGGACAGTAGATACACAAACTGTATGATATACAACAAAAAGTACAAACAGACACTTCAGACAGGACAGAGCACGCAGCACCACTCCCCAAAACCAACTTCCAACACAGCAACCACCATACACCTCCTCCACTCAGCCTATGCACCAGCAATTGCAGAAAAGAGAATGTGAAAGTAAAAACCACACCCATGTGACAGGAAGCAGTAATACACCACTTCCTGTGTTTGCTGCTAAAAATCCCGACTTAGCGACAAAATAAAGGCGTTAGCGTTGAAAATCGTGTCATTAAACGTCGCTATGGTAGTCATATACAAAACCGATCGAAATGCGACCCGTTTTTTGTATTTGCGACGAAAATATACTCGCTAAATGTCCCTAAGCGAAATAATAATTATTTATGATTCCTAAATGAATAACATCATGGGTTTCAAGGTAAAAATATAAATAAATACCAGAAAATATAGGAAAAATTTTGACTATATTTTTAGTCCCACCAAATCTTATTTTCTTTTTTTGATTAATAGGTGTAAACACAAATTACAAGATTAATCTTAACATAAAATAAAATCTACACAAGAGATAGGGGTCAGGGAACTTGATCATGCACAGATTTCCTACAGGAAAAATATTTACAATTAATGCTACAATGCTGTTTCATCATGGTTCTGTAGAAAAGTATGGAAGGACGTTCAATGATTCACTTCCAAATGCATTTAAATAGACGTTACTGGTCAAAGTCTTTGTTTTGCCTCTACATGTCATGCATAGCGTAGAAAGATGACATAACATCATGCAGACGTAGAAAGGCAACACACAATAGCAGAGATCAGAACACCACAAACCATACATCACGGTGCAGATTTACAAGTTCCTTGCACCCCTGAAAGTCAGCATCAGCTTTACATTTTGTGCGGCTGCTATAGCGCAATCCATGTGCAGCATATGTGGTGCAAAGGATGCCCAATGCTGTGGCATATCCCCATGGTCTTGCCTCATGAAGAGAGGTGTACCGTCACTAAGGGCTGCCACCGGGGGTGGCACAAATGCACAGGAGGTAGTGTACTGGCGTTGCTACGCGTCATTCCATTGGCTGATGTAATGTAGAATGATACCAGCCACTCACTCTTGGACCAATGCTGCGTCCTATCCCTGCACTTGCTTTCAGCATGCGTGATGCTTCATGCAGGGCGGTTATGGGGTCACATGGTGCTTTCATTGATATCCATGTGCGAATGTACATGGCTTGGGCCTCTGGTGGCGCAGGCTGGCACAGGTCTAGTGTGTGATTGCAGCCTATGCCTTATGTATATCCCATGGTTGCTTCGTTTGCTCTGGGCTCTTACTGCCTTTGTCCCTCCTGAGGATGTTGATGTTCCGGTCACACTGTGTCATGGTGGTGAGTAATGCCACATGTGTGCGTTCCCACCAATTGCACACAATTTGTGGATCGTGCTGCAGGTTGGACTGGCTTGAGCCTCCTATGTGGGGAGGCATCGAGTTTGGTCGGGGTGGGTCTGACTCCCTACATTGTGTTTGGCAGTGGAGTCTTGCTGCCAGGCCTGGACTGACCGTTGTGGGCACCGGGCAATCCCCCGGTGCGCCGCAAGGGTAGGGGCCGGTTTCGGGCCCCTGGGGTCCCTTTTACCTACAGGGCTGTTTATGCAGCATAGCTGAAAGCTCGTCCCTGTAACGAAGTCGGACGAAAACCGGACCCGGCAAGGAGCTCTGTTGCACATCCAACCTCCCCAGGGTGGACAGCCAAGCACTTTGCCGGGGCGGGTTTTGGTTCCCAGTCCGGCCCTGCTTGCTGCGGCTTGCCGGAGATCCCTTGTTGTTTCACATCTGTCTCGGGGTGTCTACTCTGCTTGTGGGGTGGCTGTGGTGTGTCTGGACCTCCTTGCGTTGGCCTGTCCTCCTACTATGGGTGAGTTTGGACCAGGGTTTGGTAGCCCTTGGCCCCTCTGGTTCCATGCCAGTCATGTGGACATTTTACCAGGAGTGCTGTCCAACACGGGGTGTGTCCACATTAGAATCCGGGGGGTGTTTAGGATTACGTGTTGTTTGGCTTCAACTATGGTCGGGCTCTGTCCTCTCTGCAAGCTCTGTGTGTGGCCGGATGGCCCTTTGGCGGTTTGTGGGTTGAGCATGCGAGCCCCTTGTTGTCCAGATGGACCTTGAGTTAAAACCTCCTGGGGCAGGTATTGTTATTCCTTTGCACATTGTCACAGTATATGGTTCTAATATTGTTCTGTTGTGTACCTCTTACTGATGTATATGTGCAGGTGCTCAGTTTTGCATTTGTGCACACTCTAGAGGTGTGCCTCCTTCATGCTGTGCCTTTGTTGTAGGGTGGTTATCCCTTTGGCCTGGCTGGTCATTATCTGTGGTCTTCTGTGCCTACTCTCCATCAGTGGCTGTGTTGGCTGTGGGGCCTGTGTTTGGGCTTGTGGTGTGTGACATGGGCCGTTTGGAGGTTGCTTGCGTTGGGTGTAGCAGTTCATTGTGCTTGCCTCTGGAGGAAATCCCTGGCCATGTTGTGCATGGATGCCATGGGGTGTTCTCAGCACACTCTAATGTCATGTGGACATAGGGTGATGTGTGGGACTGTGTTTCCTGGCTTTGGGTAAGCAGTGTTGTTAAATGCTTGGGTAACTTGCTGCTTGTGCTGCTTCAGTCTGTTTTGCTACTGTGTGAATCCAATTCTTGTTTAGCAATCTGCACAATAGTAAGGACTGGTACATGGAGGGCTATGACTCCGAGTGATGTTCATTTGCATAGAGTCACCCGACAATACTACTCCCCCACCTGCATATGTGTAACCCTGCACATACTACCACTTGCACCTGCACATGGCTGACTTGCACTTGCAAAAACACTCCAGCAATGCCACACATTTACGGCATAGATGGCTCTCACACATACTGTCATTTTAGGGCCCAGGCTGCACAACACGTAATACGCATCACATCCATGCTGGCTGTGGCGTTCTGCACAATTACTTTGGCATCCCTGCAGACATGCAGGGAGCCAACAGGTATTGGAATACTGTACCTTATTGTCGGACACTGTGGGCCATAGGAGACATGTAGTACACCATAACGTAATGTAGGCAATCATGGCATGGCCATTGTGGC